>NC_136781.1:8528757-9728757 GCF_947034865.1 Barbatula barbatula
CTTTGTGATCAGTGCAGCTTTGGTCTGACATTCAGTTCCATCCCCTAATACATCCCCTTAGTCCACACCATGTTGCTGTGATATTCTGGGCTGTAACCTGTGCTGTGGTACCCTTGGCTGTGATACCCTGGGCTGTGGTGCCCTTGGCTGTGATACCCTTGGCTATGATACCCCGGGCTGTGGTACCCCGCCATGCTTTGGAAGTTGTCTCCTACCTGTTTGGTGCTATATTTTGGAGGGTTGGCCTTGTAGCTGTAATCCGAATACTGGTCCGAGCCTGTGGAGTTGTTATCCCCGGTTCCTACAAAGGTGTTGGTGGCTGGCAGCTCCTGCACTGCTTGGTGTTTCTTTGAGGCAGAAGGTGACTGAGGTTGAAGCTGAATGGAAGGCAGAGGAGAATTAGACCGATAGTGTCGTCCCAGGTCAGGGCTCCCTGGAGGGTAGTTGAGCGGCAGGTGAATCCTCGGGCTATCGGTGACGCTATCATTCATGAGGTTAAACTTTAAGCCTTTTTGAAGACTTCCTCCCTCGTCCTCTTCAGATGGGTTGGCAGGCTTTGGAGCTTTGCTTTTCTTTGCCTTTTTGTTCTTGTTGCTCTTAGGTCCCGGTTTAGGGGCATATAGGTCTTTGCTCTCCTTCTTGCCTGCCTGGTAGCCGCTTTTCTTTTCCTTCAGCATTACACGCCTGATAACCACTGCCACTACAATGATCAAAATGACCACCAAAAAGGCGCACAAGATTGCGACCAAAAGAATGTTACTATGCAAGTCCCGAGAATAGTCTGGATCTCCGGCAATGTCCATTTCAAGGGGTGTGTAAAGGCTGTGTCCAACAAGTCCTTCTACATGGGATACGTTGCCAATCGTCTCATTAACATAGATGTGGACAAGCGAAGTTGTGTGACGTGCTGGTGTACCTTTGTCTTTAACCTTTAGCACTAAGCGGTGGAGACCGATGTGTTTGGATGTGAACTCTTTAGCCAACGTAATTTCACCTTTTGGAGAAATGCGGAACAATCCATGGGGATTTCCCCCTACGATACTGAATTCCAGTTCTGAATTTAACCCAATGTCAATGTCTTCTGCCTCAACACTTTCTACATGGGTTTCTGGGCTTGTTCGAGGATTCAAGAACTTGAATGAGGAGTTGGACGGCTTGGTGACGTATGGAGCGTTATCATTCTCATCAAGCACATTAATGGTGATTCCCACATACGAGGACCGTGGCGGGTCACCTCCATCTACGGCTTTGAGTCGGAAACTGTAGGTACTTTCCTTTTCCCTGTCAAAGGAAATGGTTGAAAGAATTGTGTTTGTTCCATTCTGAATCATGAACTTGCCGTTGTCTGGTTCTACAGAGAGCTGAACACGAGCGTTCTCACCTTTGTCATAATCGTTGACAGTCACCATACCAACAGGACTAGGAGACTGCATGTTTTCTTGAACTGAAAAGCTGTAGCCGTTCAGCATAAATTTAGGATCATTGTCATTCCTGTCTAGCACCTTAAGAACAACGGTGGCTGTTCCTCTCAAGCTTGGCACACCTTTATCAGCTGCTGCAACCAAAAATTGATAGTGATCTAACTGTTCACGGTCCAACTGGCTCATGACTCGCACTTCTCCGGTGTTGGGGTTTATTTCAAAAAGCCCCTCAGGGATCGATCCACCAGAAATACTGTAAATCAACTCTGCATTAGTCCCACTGTCCGCATCTGTGGCTACTACGTCCAGAACCTTGTCACCTGGTTGGTTCTCCTCAGCAAATTCCACCATGTACAACGTGGGTGAGAAGACCGGAGCATTATCATTCATGTCGGTCACTTGCACTTTCAAGGAGTTTGTGCTGGACAGTGCAGGGTTGCCGGAGTCCACTGCTACAATTTCAATCCTGTACTCTTTGATCCTTTCGTAGTCAAGCAGTGTGGTTGTCTGGAGGAAGTACTTCCTTTTACGGTCATTACTCGTTTCGCTAGCTGGACGCAGTTGGAATGGTACGTCCCCTGCAACCACGCAGGTCACAACAGCATTCTCGCCCTCATCCTCGTCAGACACCTCCACCAGAGCTACAGCAGTACCGATTGGCATGTCCTCTGATATGTTAGCGATGCCATCTTCATGTGTCACAAGGCCAATGCCTCGGATTTTGATTGAAGGTCTGTTGTCATTCTGGTCTTTGACTGTGACGGTCACAAGGACTTTGGTGCTCTTGGACTGGGGACCATTGTCTTTTGCTTGGACGTAGAACTTGAGCATGCTATATTCTTCACGATCAACTGTGCCTTTGACAAAAATGATGCCAGTGTTACGGTCAATGCTGAGAAGCCTTTGGACTGCTGGTGATGCCTGATGAATACTGTAGGTCACCTCTCCGTTGGGTCCCATGTCAGAGTCATTGGCCTTCACCTAAATGAAAAAACACAAAACAAAAATAAGTAATGTTCACAAACGTTAATTTACAAATCAGATTAGTACCACACATTTACACTAGGTTACAAAAGTAGATATCAGTGAACATATAGTCCTCAAGGATTTAGTAAGCAGGCTCTTCTCACCATAAAAAATAAGAAGGGAGCTAACAGACAAAAATCGAGCTAGAAACATTTCTGTACTGGTGAAAGTAAGCCTGAAAAAATAATAATGGTTATTGGCATTCACATGATTGACGTCTATTGCATAAACGAGTCATATTGTTAATTAGCTTGTCACATTAGTAAAATACATTTGTTCAGTCAGACTATTAGATCAGGACAAAGATCAGTTATAAGTGCTAATGAATTAACATGGAGAAAAGATTGGCATCCTTGCCAAAAATATGTTTCACGCAACTAAAATAAGAACAGAAGCTCATCCAAGAACTGCATTAAGCTAATAAAAAAACAAGATCTTCCAAGAACTTAATATTAAAGACCCCTGCACCCCACACCTCTTTTTATTTCTGAAACAGCTTGTGCTTTAACTACATTGTAAAACAATATACTAAAGAGGTAAATTAGTATAACACGATTTTTATTATTATTATTTATCATATATGGGGTTTAAAGTTGCAATAAGAAAGACTTCTACAAACAGTTCTAGTCTATTATGGACCTAGGAATCATTTATACAGCACACAATCTTACTATGGTTTGATTGAACCTTTCCACTAAACAAGATTTTAGTTCAAAAGACATCTCTTTTCTGTCCTTAGTTGTGTATGAAAAACACACATGCTGTTTTAGACCATGTATTAGAGAGCCCAGCCATAATCTGAGGCAGTCATAAGATTATTCATGGTGCTTAAATTATTACTGCTCAATATGAGTCACTCCATTTCATCTGCCATGCAAACTGGGAATTCATTTCATTTAATGCATTTGAAGAGAATTTCTCTGAACAAACTGCAACACTATCAGCATTTACAACTCAATGAAATCATGAAACTAAGCAGTTTTAATACGACTACTGCTTATTTGCTTCTGCTTCAAAAGATGCCTATAAGAGGGTAAAAATCTTTCGACATGCTCTTTGAAAACATCTGGCATGGATTGTTCACTGGAAGATTAACAGTCATTTAATTTTTTTTTGACACTTGCTTCAGATTGATCTTGGAAAGCTTCCGGCCTTCACGGATGTCCTAATCTTAGCAGCAGCTCCATTTCCACAACAATTCGACATGTAATTCTTACCACCAGTCAATACCTCACTCTGCTTTTGTTAAAGCTTGTGTTTAAAGGAACCGTGAGGGATCAATCGATTGCCTGTGAAAATATGATTCGGCTTCCCCCATTTCTTCAACATTAACCCTGTTGTGTGGGAAAAGAGGCTAAACCCATCGGGATAACTGAGACTTCCATTTACAATAGCTTGTCCGGTTCTGTATGTGGGGCTTGAGTGAATTTCTATTGCCTGGCTGTCAAATCATCTCTTATTTTACTTCACTGTGAAGGTTTGGGATAATATATACTTGATTTTGTGTTTGTTCACAAAAGAGACTTTGGTAATGTCCCCATAAACAGCGGAAGTGTACATCTGTCTGATTGTTTTTCTTATTTTTTATATATTGCATATATTTGATTTGTTAGATCTTTGTGAAACAAGTAAATTATCTAGCAGGGAGATGTATTACTTGAGCAGAACTAAAAAATATTAAAAACATTTTTACTCTACAATAAAGGGGAACCAATAAACAGAGCACTTACTTGTAGAACAGAATGACCCGGTAGGCTGTTTTCAGGCAGCTCACCCTCGTAGTGTGACTTCTCAAATTTGGGCACATTGTCATTGGCATCAGTAATGGAGATCCTGAGCAGGGCACTACTCTGGCGGGGTGGAGTGCCGCCATCAACCACTTTTATGTTGAGGTCATACGAATCTCGCTGCTCTCTGTCCAGGTTACCCAATACAATGAGCTGTGGCAGTTTCTCATCCGAGTCTTGTGCTACTTGTAGGCTGAAAAGGTTGGCAGCCTCAGGGCCGGTTGTTAGTGTGTAATCAGCGATGCCGTTGCTTCCAGAATCCTTGTCGGTGGCCACTGGAATTGAGAAAAGAGCACCCACGTGTGTGTTCTCTGGGATCGACAATGTCAACACGGGCGAGGAGAACTGTGGAGTGTTGTCATTCTCGTCCAGGATCTCGATTCGACCTTCGATGAGTCTAGGTCCAGTGCCTTTCATCAAGTCTGTTATAGATACCTCAAATTCGAGAAAACAAGGATCGCCCTCGAAAAGGTTGCGACAGTCCTTAAGAGTCTCCCGATCGATCGAGGTCTCGGTGGTGTAGATATCTCCTGTTTTGCCATCCACGCGAAGGTAAGGAGCACCCACCTCGAGCTTGTAAAGGTGCCCAGTGTCTGGCAAGCCCTGGTCAGATGCCAGGCTGCCGATCAGCGTGTTGGGCGGCTGCTCCTCGGTCACCTGGTAGACGATGGAGTTGACTACAGAGCAACAGAGGAGAAGCACAATCCACAGTAGCATGGCACTCCACCGTGACCACATCGCATGGGTACTCTGGCACATCATCAGTCTGAAAAAGCAAAGAAAAAACAAGAATTATTGCATAAGATTACAAAAATGATTTTTATATGCAACAATAAAAAAGGGAAAAAAGACAAACACGTGACACTACTAGCAGTCTCTTTCCTTTCCTGTTTAAGTCTCTAAGTTATTGGAGAGATCGCTGTAGTGTTCTTTCCTAATCTTTCAATGGCCACTTTAGCTGATAGCTAGAAAAAAACAGGGCTTTGGAGGGTGTCTTGACAACGTCCCCCTCCTGCAACCAAACATTAACAATCTCAGCATGAACTACTTTGAGAGAGCACAGAAAAAGTATAATGAAATAAATAAACCAGTTTCTTTTTAATCCATCACGTTTAAGGTCACGTTACTTTGATGTTTCCCGCTGAGATAATTGCAGAGACCCCAATAACATACGTG
Organism: Barbatula barbatula; assembly: GCF_947034865.1. Taxonomy (NCBI): domain Eukaryota; kingdom Metazoa; phylum Chordata; class Actinopteri; order Cypriniformes; family Nemacheilidae; genus Barbatula; species Barbatula barbatula. The sequence continues at coordinate 8,534,168 of NC_136781.1, forward strand.
GAATGTTATCCCACCATGTTGTTCATGGCTAATGAGGCGGGCCAGCTAGATAACCGTCCACAGGAGACCGACACCTCAACCAGACCCAGCATAAACCGATGGCAATGTGAGAGCAGTCAAAAGTAAATACAGAACCTTTGCATTCAAAAGCAGAAATTTCATCAACTATGTTTGTGTTGCTATGACCGTGAAACTGACTAAACTTCACCTTATTACCTTATGTGTTTGTTTAAACTGCACAAATATACTTAGTCAAATTACAGCCGGCGAAGTGGAGCGACCATTTGGTGACTGACAGGAAGTGTGTTTTTCCACACACTCATCAGTATTGATTAGTTGTTCAGTGCATGTACCATTCAATATTGTTCCATTAGCAATACACAACACTTCAAGCCTTTTACGAATACATTAAAAGGAAGGATTAAACTACCATATGAGACACAAAGCCCTCTCTAATATTCAACAGAAATATTTTACGAACTGCCAATTACATTTCTAATATCTGAACCGTGTCAAAAGCAGAAAATGCCACCAATTCGCTAATATGTCAAATACTACCATACTGCCATTTCCATCTGCCTGCCGAATGCAGATTAAACGCAAGCAAACAAATGAAACACCAGTCAACCAGTCAAAACACGCCGACCCATTCACACAACTACAGCCATGCAGCATTGACAACAAAACCACTACGGGAACAATTCACTAATGAGACTGAAACAGAGGGAGGGATGTGTGACCCCGATCACACATCTGATGAGATCTCGACTTGTTTCTCACTAATTTCGCAGTCTAATTCTGAATCTGTCGAGACAGACGACTCTGGCATACTTTTCACTGGCTAATTAAACAGTGTGGGGCACAAATGGGGTTGGAGGTGAAAAATACCTCACCTTTAAAGCCTGAATGACCTGCTCAAGGAGTTGGCATTTCATAGGCATCTGTCTGCAGATGTTTATCTGACTTTTGTAGTGTCACAAAAAGAACTAGCATCAAAAAGTGGGGCAGGGACTATAGATACGATGGATTTACAGCGGCGTTAAGGGTTAACTGAGCTAAAAAATGGTTTTCATTAAAAAAATTGAAGGGATCTATATATAAACCAAATGGAAACAACACTTTATCATGCCTTGGAAAAATCAACAAAGCTCAAAAACATCCTTGTTACATGAAAAGTGTGCGCATGTGAATCCGTTTGTTGTGATAAATGGGTTTGAGTAGCTCTCACGGCTTTCTGTCTCAAGGGTCCGGAGAAAAGAGTGTGTGATAAAAAGTCACTGCACACTGGGAACCCAGACGTGGCCAACTGGGCTTCAGAGTGCTGCACACATCCTTTCCCACACTCTGCTGTCCGGCTGTAAATACATGCACATATATGAATGCGCCGTATGTTTGTGGGCGTGTGACGCTTCCACAAGAGATCTAAAAACAACCGCAGAAAAGGAATCTCAATGTTTGTGAACAGACATTGTGGCAATCGAAAATCTTAAGAGAAAAATGGCTAAATCCATGAAACCGAAAAGTGCCAATGGCTCTGTTTCTTCGGCTAAGAACTGTCCTTTGTAATGGAAATGTGCGAGTGGCACGCCTTTTAACGCCGGCAACATTTACAAGACACAGGAGAGCTTAAGAGAGTCAAATCAAGTACTGGTCACCTAGCAAACAGCCTTGCTTTCAGTTGCAGACAGTTAGCACTTGGCTCTCACGCAGGTACACAATAAAACCAGCCATTACATTGACAATGGGCCATCAGTGGGGCCTTTCTTCACATCCAAGCTTTCATCGTCATCATTACATGGTCAGAAATCCAATTTATGACTGCACGATGCGCAAGCCCTAAATCAACAAGCCCTGTCCACCTCTCAAATAACGTCTTCAACTACAACATCATCGAGCCACGACGAAGATCTCCTCGCAGGGAGACAGGCGTCACCAGAGAGCGGTATTTATGATTACTGTCATAATCCAGTGAGAATTTATACTCGGCTCTCAGGCTGTGTAGCCTAATTCATCATGTAGTGCTGTGTATAAGCTGGATGTCATTAATATAATCAATAGCTGTGAGGGCAGGAAAAGGCGTGGATCAGCGTTCCCCTCCGGAGCCTCACCATCAGCTCTTTGCGGATTATTCACAGTACATTTGGCCAGAAGTTTTGCATCAGCATTTGGGGAAAGTGGCTCCTCTCTCATTTCCCGTCTTTCTCTCGCCACAAAAACCACATTATGTTCATTTCACACCTGCTCTCTTGTAACAACACCTCCTCCATCGCTCTCTCTCCATCCTTCTCTCTCCTACACGCACAAAAATCTTTTTCGCCCTTCTGCGCCCTCTCAGAAGCACACGTATATACTGTCGAGCAGGCCATTGTGTTGTTGCGCAGGGGGAGGTTAACAGATTTAACGGGCTAATTACTATTCTAAAGCCTCCCCCGCTGACATCCTTTAAAATTGCTGTATGATTTTCTCTCTCTCTTTCTCGCTCTGCTTTTCTCTTTAGAGACCCGTAACAAGGAATTCTTCATTATACCAAAGCTCACCCTCCTGTGCCAGCTACACGAAGCTTCCTTCAGAAATGCCATGGGAATATAAGAATGGCACAACTCAGCCAAGATGCCCCCCATGTGGCAACCAGCTCTGCGGGAATCTGCAAGGTGATTTCAGGGAAAATACGACGAAAAAAGCATTTGTGTAACTGCCGCCGTTGGAGTCAGATTCTGACGTCATGGTAACACAGTGTCATCATTCAATGATCGTTCTAACCCCTCCCCATTGAACATCCTGGTTTGGACGCGGTTATAAAATTATTAAATTAAAGCTGTGACATTTATGAGGGTTCAAGAGTCAACTTGTGTTTGAAGCCCGGATAATGATTGACAAAGAAGGAAGTGTGAGTACAGCAACTATCCTAGGTTAATGGTTAACGCCAGTTAAACAGACCTTTTAGTATGTGACTCAAGTGTTCAGCTGCCTCACCCTTAAAGTTCACCCAAAAATGAAAATTCCGTCACCATTTACTCACCCTCATATTATTACACACCTGTATAAATAAAGTTTGATGATACTTGGAAGAATTTTAACAATTTTAAATTCTGTGACAAATATCTCACTATATTATATAAATATTACTCACTATACAATATTTTTTCCTACTATGGTAGTGGATGATGGCACAGAACTGAAAATTGCTAACATTCTTACAAATATCTTTCTTTGTGTTTAACAAAACAAAGAAATGTATATAGGTTTGAAACAACCTGAGGGTGAGTAAATAATGACAGAATGTTATTTTTGGGTGAACTACCCCTTTAAAAGAAAAAAAATAACGTCATGATGAAAGACTGTTATCACATTACCCCAAGGTGAACTTTTGGACTTTCATTTGCTCTCAAATACCACTGCTGATGAATAAATATGACTGCACAAAGGGATTTCGAGAGGTAGAGAAAATGAAAAAAAGTGTGTAGTGACCACCTGTGAATACAACACTCTCATCCTCACCGATACACACTTAAACCTTTCACTGCTCTGGCAACCGTGTTTACAAAGGCATACAGCGGAGCTCACCGAAAACCCACAAAGTATCTAAAATGAAGCAGGTGACGTGCTACAACCTAAACATTCTGACCAAATGCATCCTCCACCCTATGTACATCATGATCCAAGAGCTGCAACTCTATATGGTCAAGGATTGTGAAACCTTCTCCCGCAACCGAGTCCATCTAAACCTTTGTCACACAAAAATCAGCCCAGTCCACCGGCATTCAGACTCAATAGGCCACCAGCTTCACGACGTTCAGTGACCCGTACAGGCTGGGTGGTCCAAGGCCCCCTCCCTATGCAAGTGCGAGACACACAGGATTACTTTAATTATTTCATTCAGCCATTGTGGGCCCAGATTAGTCTGCACCCGCTTTCAGACGAGATGAACTGCTGCCCCGTTGCCGTCTACCAGCCTGTTACACAGAGAGAGCTGGCCGGTCACAAGGCTGGCACACAAACTCTCACACACCATTACACATGGGTAAACACACACACTGCAATAGCTAATAGCTAAAACAAAAGCTGGAGACTACTGTTAATATTATAGGTTAACAGATTGAAAGACTGTATTAAAATTGGGAAAACAAAAGTAACATTCTTATTTAACATCTTTACGTACTTGACGCTACACTTTGTAATAAAATCTTGTTATAAACAAACTCTACCAAAATGGAAAAATGAACAAACGGCAGTAAAGCTTGATGATCGGTACTAATAATGGTTTGCTATTTAGACGCCATTTTGATGACCAGCCCACGCGTAATAGACCAACATTTATTTTTATAAAAATGTCAAGTTCATTAAATGTAATTAAAATTAAATATCTATTTTAAATTTTACATAAATGTTAACAGATTAACGCAGTCAAACGCTTATAGATGTTTTCAACAGGCAGGAACAAATTAAGAACATTTGCATTATTATGATGAGTAAAACCAACCTATGCGCTTAAAACCAAAAGAAATATCTTATTTAACACAGGATAGTTACAGTTGGGAATAGTCTCCATACAAAAAATAACCTGTGAATATATTAATAAATATAAAACTAATAACATGGACACTGTTCCATGAGATCTTATTCATAGAGACTATGGGGGTCTGAAAGAAAGAAACGATCTGAAGTCTGAACAGCTTCCAAGAACTCGCAACTATTCTGTATCAGAGTAAACTGTATTGTGTGCATTGCAAGCTGCTGTTTAGTATCACCATTGCCTAAATTTCAACCTTCTCTCATTTACATGAGAGAGAAGTGTTAAATCTATTTTCATATATAGCATGATTCAAATTTAAACACTTAGGCTACACAGTGCTTCTTCGATAAAGTGATGTAATATCTCTAAAACTTACTTAAGCCAGAGAAAACCTCCCTTTTGGCTGGATTTCACAGCCTATGCACGAGGCTGTTTTAAAACATATATATTTAAAACGCATAGACGAGGGGCTTTGTTAGGATCTGTATTACTATTAACTGCCATAAACTCTACAAAGTGCTGTTTATACATTGTTATAGCCTATCAGATGCTTGATATTGCTGTTTGATTGTTCCCGTGAGCGTCGGGGGTGAAATAGAAAGACAGATCGGTACATTCACAAATTAAATAAAAGAACAGGATTATAAAATCAATAATCTGCCGGAGAAGCACTACAATCTTGCCGGTGTGTGTCTGTGCTGATGCCGGCAGAACATGATCTAGGTGAGAGGAAGGAAAACGACTTATACCTGCGGATGAAGGCGACCGGGTCATTTGCAAGCCACTGCGGGCTTCTGTAAATTTCACATCCGGCTAAACGCTTTGCCTATGAATGAAGTTAGACCGCCGGACAGAAGGAGAGAGATGGCCGATCACAGCTGCGCGATCGAGGCTAGAGTTTCGCGTGTTTTAACACCTGTCTTTCGCCCGGACCAGAAAAACAGGTTAAAAGGCAAGGGCGACGGGAAAAGCCAGAAAGACGAGATTCCACTGTTGTGACAGGAACTGCGTTGGATTGTTTTGTCAATCAATACTAATGACTAGTGCCAAACAAAGAGAGACAACGCGCGTGTGTGTGTGCCTCACCAAATGTTAACTAGTATACAGTTCATGAGACATTTCTAGAGGCAATTTTGAGATTGGAAAGTATGCGGTACATGCGCAATGAGAGCAACAGGTGTTACGAGACCCAGCGAGCAACAACCGAATTAGATCAACTTGAAAGTTTATCTTATGAATGCCCCTCACCACATTAAAATGAACAAATATATAAATAAAATAAACTACGAAGCAATTTTTACTTATGTAATGACGGTGCCTATACAGTGTGTTTTTGCGAGGATATTTGCATCTTTAGGGAAACCAATTCCCCTATTAGATTGTTGAGTTCCTATTAGGTAGAGCGCGTGAGAATAGAGTTGAATGTTACGTATGACGGAGAACCATCGATTTAAAATCTCCTACACACAGTTTCATTGAGCGGATCTGTACGTGCTCCGCGAGTATATGTAGACCCGTGTGGTCGAAAGGTTATTTTACGTGGAAATGTAATGGCAAGTGTATAAAGGCGATTTACTCGAGTTTCTTTTATACAGATCAATAGCAGCAGAGGATGGGAAACATCTCACATGCGAGCTAATCGACTCTCGAGAACACGCTGGGAATGTTAACTAGATAGTGCCAATAAAATAACGATATTTAAACAGAGACCTGCGTCTTAAGAACTTCACGCTATTTGCTCAGGCATCATTGTATTAGCTCATTGAAAATCGTTTCAAGCTATATTTCTGAGGGCCATTATGTGATGTCCCAATTACGCTTTTAAGATACACAAACACATAGAATTCTATATAGAGACAGTGTAGCCGCGTATAATATAGCTTAACTCCCGTTGTACCCTCAATGGGTATGTAGGAAATCGTCGAAAAACTTTAGCCAAAAGTCACAAAAATGCCATATGTTAATATTGCAGTAAAAAGTGTACCTTTACGGAAAATGACTCCTCTCGGTTCTAGTCTTGAGTGATGGAGCCGGGGCGACCGCCGCGTTCCCTCTCCACACCTCAAACCAAGCTCTTTTCGTATCCAAAATTCAGCACCACCGCAATCCTGTCGATATAAAACAGCTCCTTTCCCGCCGTCAGCTCTCCGTTTCTCCTTAAAATTCCTCGTTCAGCATCGAGTGTCCGCTTAAATTGCAGTGAGAAGTCTCTTGGGTCAGAAAACAATAGCGCGTAACTTGGCTGATGGTAGTTACGCACATCAGAGAGAAGTGTCCTCTCTTTGCGCACGATGGGAAACCCCGAACCAACGTTACTCCGGACCGAGATCACAGCATCCCGAAACCTCCAATTCCACACGGTTTACGCAGACATCCTTCAAAACTTACTTCAATAAATTAGTGTGTCGTGGACGCCTGCATGAAAGTGAAAACCAAAGCAAAACCTTCATATGTCCGGTAATGTCAAGTGCGCGCTCGTTCTCATCGTCAGTTAGCCGTTCTGTGTTTTGTGACAGTTACGAAGAACGCCGGGAGTCGCGCTCTCGCCGCAGCTTTCTTGCGCGTCTACACGGCGGATAGCCTATGTGAGAGTGAAGTGATTTCCGACCGATTGCGCTCTCGCTCTCGCCCTCGCTCTCTCTCTCTCTCTCTCTCTCTCTCTCTCTCCCATACAAGAACATCATTTTGAATAGTCGAGGGCGGAGCTCTGTTGTACGTGTTTGTGTGGACTCCACAACAAAACCTCGTTCGTATTTACCCGAACATTACCAAGTGGGATACGTACCAAGAGAACAACTTTGCGTCTCAGAACCTCCGATTATTCCTACTGTATCTCGTCCTGCTTGACCCATGTTACAGCACGCATGGAACCCGCGTGAAGGTTTACGCGCACTTTATTATTAGACACGTTTGAGGCTAAATAAACACATACATAAAATTAAAATGATAACTATTGCAGAAAAATATACAACTTTGCATTTGCACTATGGAATTTAATATTTGTCCCAACCTAACCCAAAAGTCACGCACACTGGAGTTAACACACCGGGGACGGTTGAGAGTATTTTAAGACAAAGTCTCGGTTTTCAGTAGTTCTACATATTGTTCAAAATAAATCATCTGTAACAACACACCACGTGAATCGGTATTATGCAGTTTATCACGCTGTCGCGAGTGCACTAAGAAAGGAGAGATCTATACGCGCCGCTGTACAGGAGCGCAGCAGGCAATCTTCATTGTTCTCTTAGCGGCATCTAGGGGTCACAAGAGGAATAATCATTACCCTCACTGACCACCCAACGCATAGCGTAACTGTATAGCTACATGACGTGCAGGAGATAAATTGAACAACGCTTACATTGTACTTTTATGTTTTTTCACAGACAGCAAAGCATTTTCACCATCTGGTTTCATCATGTATTGGACTCCGGTTACACAGATGCTCAAAGGCTGCTTTGAGCATTGGGGTGTTTAGAACGGTTTAATAAAGTTTTATGGGTTGATAAATAATTAAGATATTTTATATTAATTTTGAGTTTAAATATGTAAATAAAATAAATACAAACCTGCTAATGATAAATTCAGGTACATTAACTATAGTACAACCTGGGTTATAAAATCACAAGTCAGACTTGTGGCCCCAGTGCAGACCACCAATGTAATATTCAGAAAAGCAATATAAAGACATGCTTTTAAATTTAATCAGTTCATCCAGCACAGGATTTTCAGTAAATGTCTGAGTGAAGACTCAGGTCAGAAACTCATGCTTTCATGGCCTGGTCACATCTTTTTAACTAAAAGCACCGCTATATGCTATATTGTGCATACAGACATTATAAGATGCTTAATACAACATATAAGGCTTACCTGAAGGTATGTTGCTTACAGTCTGGTGTTCAGCCATGACATCTGAGCCATTTAACGGGAAAGGAAAAATGTTGTTACTTGAAATTTTTACCTTTTTTTGTGCAACACTTTGTAAAGACCTGTTCGGATGACAAAAACAATCCTGGGTCAACACTGGTTTCAGTTATACAAATGTTTAAACAAAATACAACAAACAGAATATTACCGATTTATGTTTACATCTTGCAGAGTGGTCTATGTTATCATTGTCTATGTATTTTGTTAGCATTATATGCTGTAGGTCAAATGCAGAATGTGTGTCTAAAATATCCTTGGCCCATGTGAATTTTAGCAGTGGCGGTGAGCATGAAGTCTGATTCAGACACCATTTAATCAGGGATTGATTGAGACTTTGATGTGCCCTATGTACAGATGTTTCAAAGGCCCCCTGGCGTCACATATTTAACGAAACATTGTTGCATATGCCCAAATACTAGCCATTCGCACAGAACGCATCTTTTCGTCTGAAAGTGCATGACACAGCGCTCAGGAATAGTGTGAATAAGCCCAGCACAAACCGTGAGGGTCTCATGGCACTCTTTTTTATATTAGAAATTGCCATATGCCAACTTGCTATTGCAAACAAAAGATTACGACACTTGTCCTTACCTTCGGGGTCTTCTGATTGGTCCACTGCTGTGGAACTGACCTGAGCTGTGCTCTATGTAAAAAATGAAATTATTTCAATTTAACACAGCGTATTAAACCATGGTGCTTATGTTAGAGACGCTGCAAATGACACGAGATGCAGGCATAACAGTGAAACACGTACGTCTAGACTAGAGCGTGTTTACATAAAAGTCATTTTTCTATTCTGCTGAACTACTTTTATATTGTTTTTCTGTGTAAAGGCACAAAAACAACACAAATTGGTTCATTCATATTTCGCAGTACTTAACACCTAAAAAAGCTTCTGATCTCTCCAACTCAAATAATGTGGGAATATTATTGCTTGCATAATTTACATTTAGGCATTAAGAAGACGAGTATTTAAAAGTCCATGCATGACAAATTAAGCAATATCAAATCACCAAAGCATGTAACTTTATCTTTATAAAAAAAGTTGGTTTTAAATTGGCTGAAAACTCTTCCACGACGTAATCCAAATCCAGCTGTCTCACAAGACTGCATTCAATGGCCATTAAAGACAGCGAACTGAGATGTCTTTGACACATTTCTGTGGTTTTAAACTAATTTTAAACTTTAACTCAGCTTGTTTAGCCTGCTACTGTCTTCTACACGTGACTATTACACGCTTATATTACACAGTGTTGTTTTACTCGCCTCTAGATGTCCCTCCACAGTGCGGCAATGCATTTGGATATTATATTTTATTTATTCGCTATGCGGTTAAAACTTCACAACTGCAAAACAATCCGTATATTCCATAGTGTTTAGCTCTATTTTATTTAGAAAATAAAATGTGCACATATTAAATTTTTCACCGCCCCCTGCTGGTCTAGTGCCCTGGACACGTGCCCGGTAGGCCCTGTTAATCCGTCCCTGCATTGAATGCGACTGAGTGAATTGAGCTAATTGATAGACTGTTCATTTGCACTGTCTATCCTTGGTGTCTCAAGGTGTAGATTATTCAAAGTCAAAGACTGGCATTTTCCTCATTTCCTCAGTCGGAATACAGATACAGCACTCTGAAATTAGCTCACCTGCGCAGCTGAGCTCAGAGAATGGCAGCCTCGCACCTTTCCATTAAAAAGTAGGATTGTTTCCTCTCGTCTGTTTAACCAGCAGTGAGAGGATTATTTGCCACCATAAATAGCGGGAAAATGAGGGCTTTGTCATTCAGTGAGATTGCTTCACAATGAATTTGGACGTTACCGGCCAGACCAGGAATGCTTGCTAGTAATTTGGGCCACCAGAAGCTCAAGATTTTATGAAGTCTACTGTCATTTCCGCCCTTCAGGTGTTTGGAAGTTCAATAAAGGCATGTCACTTTAAGCACGATGGATTTTGGTACTAGTGGGTTTGCCTTAGTAAGCAGCATATGTGGTAGACATATGTGATATTTACAGTGACAGAACAACATGACAAACAAACACGCACATTGAGAAGAACAGTAGGGAGAAAGGGGGCCATTCGGAGCAGAATGACACTCTCACAGGAATCAGACACACAGGAGTCATACTTGTACATTTACATTTAGGCATTTGGCAGACGCTTTTATCCAAAGCGTCGCATTATCCTATACATTTTTACATCCTCTGGGACCAAACCCACAACCTTGCATTGTTAACGCAATGCTCTTACCACTGAGCTACAGGAAAGCTTGTAGAAGAACCCATCGGCACCAGGAAGTGCTTTGAGTAATCCGTACTAATAAGACAGTGTACAGAAAATCTGATTCACACATTTTCGCTACTGACTCATTTCGCTCACTCATTTTTGACCTTTGACTTCTAATTCAGCCTAATTTCAATGCTGGTTCACAGCGAGCTTTGGTATGGAAGAGAAGGCAAAGGAAGCATTAGAGATTTAAATCGTGAAAAAAGAGCCTAATTTAGCACTGGCCCATGAGATAAGAGCTCCGTCAGCTTATCATAGAACAAACAATCATCAGACCCGATCCCCCTGATACGCCACTGTTATTAACTCCAACAAGGGGATGAATAATTCAGCATGTTAATCTCTCTCTCAACACACAAACAAAGGCAATCGCACACACATTAACATTTCATTTGCAAACACACATGAATGCATGGGCACAGCAAGGCTAGTATAAACAGCACACACTTGTAAGCCAGTACGAACCACCAACATTTACATGGTGTCACATATATACACAATAAATTGGACACTTGACTTGAAGGGACAGTATGGAAGCCAGCTGAGAGGAACAGTCATATGTCACAGTATAATTATGTTTGTTTGAAAGAACCTACTAAAGGTGAAGTGTGTAATTTCCGTGCCACCACCACCTATACTTGCAAAAATAATGACTGTTTTCAAACATGTTTCAAACCCTCCACCTGTTTCAACAAACAGATAAAGCCAATGACGATAGCTATAAAGATGAAGTTTTGAAAATCATCTTAAATTTAAGACAATTGTAAAGTCCACAACTTTTTTCAACTCAACGTTGGGTCGAAAACTGACAAACCCAACCGTTGGGTTATCAATTAATCTATTGCTGGGTTGATTCAACCCAAAATGTTGGGTTGTTTTAAGTTAACCCATTGTAGGGTGATGGTCAAATATAAACAGTTGGGTTTGTCTGTTTTTACCCAAAGCTGGGTTGAAATAACCCAACACAACAATAGTGATACACAGGTCTATATATCAAGTTGACGTTTTATAGTTGATGAACAAAACACATTGACAGCCAATCAAAATCCATTCCTTTTAAAAGGGCTCAAGCGTTTAAAGAAGGGTTGGAGCGGTTCACAAAATTACGGTTCTGTGGTCACGGCTTTTGGTTTCATTCGGTATACATAATGTTTTTTTTCTCTTTTAACACTCCACAAATACCATACATCAGTAGTAAATATATAGTCTTTTAAAACACCATTTACAATATTAAAAAATAAGTTATTCTTAAGGTCATGTCTTAAGAATACAAAAATGAAAGAATGAGACAGCTTGATTTTAGTCATAGACACATTGTGACACTGACGATAATAAATTAAACCTATAGGTGAGATTCTGATACAGCAAACGAGGAGATGTTGTTTGTTACATTTAATTCTAACTGTGGCAGACTTAATAAATGTAGTTTAAGTGGTGGGGAAAAGGTACACGTGCTTGAGCTTGTAGTTGGTCCGCGCGAACCCCACATGTCAGTGAGTGATTGGTGATTGGCTCCGGACCAGGTGACTGCTGGTGCTGTGATGTTGCGAGCCGAGCGGTCTGCACAGCGCCGCATGAAGTCCAAAAAGCAAACTGTGAGCAGAAAGTATTAGTCATAGCATTGAAGAAAACAGAGACCACGAATGAAAAGAAATGATGTTGCTTGTCAGATTCTCCCAACAAGCGACCATATATTTTTATAACCCCTGCAACCCGCGACTCTTTTAACGCGACTTGAGAGAAAAATAAGACCAAAGTCGCGTTTTATTTAAGCGAACATGGTAACTAGCCTGTGCTGCTAACCTTCGCCTCTGTCTGTGTCCCATATCCAACCCGAACAATACACCTGCGTCTCGAACCATGACAAGTGAATTGAACTGTACAGGTTTTTTTCATGATCCGTTCCATCCCCAAATTTAAAGGGATAGTTCGGCCAAAAATGAAAATTCTGTCATCATTTACTCTCCCTTATAAATGCAAACCTGTATGACTCTGCAGAACATGTTGATATCTGAACAAGGGCGATACTTAATGACTTGCAATGGTTTTGTGCAATACAACAGAATTAAATGGGTACTGTAGTTGTTCGGTTACCTACATTCTTCAAAATAAATGATTTTGTGTTCTGCAGAAGAAAATAACTAATACAAGTTTGAAATGACAACAACATTTTGGGGTGAACTTTTAAATGTGAAAAAGTATTGTACAATCTTAGAATAAAAGTCAGTTTGTGTGCCTACTATACCGTTTGTGTGCCTACTATACAAAGTGTTTAATATGTCCTAGGGCTGGACAATATGGGCAAAATTGATATGGAAATTAATTTCTTCATTTCTGTCGATACGATACAATTCCAATAAATCATTCTAGATGCATGCAGTGTGCAAAGCTACATATGATAAGAATAACATATTTTAGCTTGTCTAAGTATTAAATATTAGAATTATGTTACCAATAAAAGAGAGAATAACTTCTCTAAATGTGCTTCAAGGCATAATTCCATTACTTCAAAATGTTTTTTTAAAGCATGGGTATATATTCAACGCTCTACTGGGGCACAGGCCTCCCGTTACTTGATTTCTTTTTGTCAAAATTGATACAAGATTTGCCATGCTCTTCTGCAAGTTGACATTAAGAACCATTTAAATTAGTTTCAGAGTCTTTCATACAGAATGCTTCAGTTTCTTAGCTATAAAAAATGCCATTCTGTTCAAGAAATTGCCATTGAGAACTGTTAAAACGTGTATTTTAGCTGAAATTAGATGATCTGTTGTGACTTGTGCATCATGGCCGTCGCACTCCATGAACACAACAGCATTTAATCCTTGAATCTGAAGACAATCAAGACTTTCTTCACAACCACCTCATGAATGGAGACTTCGAAGTGGCAGTGCCCACCGGACGAGAAGCACAGCGCCTTGCGGACGCATAACTTATGCATGCTGTTGCTCGATCAGGTTCCAAGTTTACTTCCGATGCAGGATGGGCCACGTTTAAATACATCTTTATTCGGTTTGAGCCAAAGTGTGGCTGTTAATCATTAACCAATCAATAGGTAGTGCGCTGTTGGATGCTGCAGAAAAGAAAACCATGTCTGCGCGGGTCTGTGTTTCCTTTCTGCAGCATCCAACAGCATACGGTACATGCTGTGTCGCTTTTACAAGCATTAGTAAGTTGCAGATCCGTTTTAAAAATGAATATACAGACAAAAATTTTCAATGTTAAACTTGAACTAGAGATTTATACCGGGGCTATGAAGGAGTACCGCTCCATGACACCAGTAGCCGCTGCCACGATGTAGAGCGAGGGCTCTACGAAATTAAAATATCGAAAATTTGTTTGAAAAAAAATATCACCGTTATCAAAATTAATCCTATCGCGGTGTGTATTTTTATCGAATTATTGTCCACCCCTAGTCTGTTCTCAACTCACACATTTGCTTAAACCAATGTCGATGTCCATCCCATTCGAGACACTCAAAAGGATTTTAATAGACTAAATAGACTCAATTTCCTCAGCCTTATGAGAGCTGAAGTGGCTTAGGTGGCTGAGATTTTAGGGGAAGTACGTCATCACCCCACATGCAGATAGTCTATTGTATTATGTTTCAATGTACTTTTTAAAACCTTATTTCCCATAACATATTTGTTGTTTATTGTGATAACAGTTTATTCCTGCATACTAATTGAGCTGGGTTGAATTGTCTAGTACTTTGAATTGATCTGATCTGACAGTGAGATGCATTCTGTCTATTAAGCTGCAATCAGTGGAAGTATGTGCTGGCACACCATCGAGAGATTGTTGAATGTCTGTCAGTAGTGCACAAACTACACTAAATTAAAATTAGCAGTTTGTCACTTTAAGTTTGTTCTATCCTCCAACGAATAAGATGCTTTTGAATAAAGATGCTTGTATTTGTCGTTTGTCTAGTTCTTTGTTTGTGTTTTCAGCTGTTGTAACTCGCAGTAAGTAATTTCACTTTCACCTGATATTTAACCATAACATATCAACAACAACTTCTTAAGAGGGACATTGATTATTGGATTGATAATTGTTATATAATATATGATCAAATCTTCTATCAAATTCACTCTACAGATTCAAATCGACTTCTTTTTTCAATATCCTGTCTTTACTTTATTTAGCTTGTAACTTGATCACGCTTCAAAGACTGGTTTTCCAATTGGGAATCAATCAATCTGATGCGATATGCAGATCTTATCTCCTTTCAGTCTATGCAATTCCCTGTTGTGAAAGCCGGCTTACTTACAAGATGCTAGGCGATTGTGTACATCAATCTACAAATGTACGAGCTGTTTTGTCACTCATCAAGTTGTTCTAGGAAGCTTCACTCACTTAAGTGTTTCAGAGGTAATTTTTCGGCCATTTGCCAACACTGTTCATCCATGACGCCAAGCACCGACCAGGACATTAAGCTAGTCAAAGGCCATGGGTAATGTTGGCGAGCAGTCATTTTCACAGGCAATGCACAGGTCAGACCACGATGCATCAACCGTGAATGCTTCCTTTTAATTCAGTTATTCGCCTACCCGTGAGACTTGAAGCGGTCACCTCGACAGTGCGTTCGAATGATCAAAAAGCACCTATAGGGCCCTCTTGAGTGACCCTCCAGAAAGTTTCAAACGGAATGGTGACCTGTGTTTAATCACTGAAAGAGTTGGTCTTAGAGGACGTGTGTAATTTTGCTTTTTTGGTGCGGAACCCCACTCATCAACAAAACCCCTTTAGTCATTGGATCTGGGAAGCAAACACCCGTATCCTCCATCTCGCCCTCCTCTTCACTGATGCCTGAGTGACATTTAGATAAAGGTGAGAGAGAAAGGCCCAGCTGAGCCGCTGCCCGACGCCAGGGTAAATTCACTGCGCCCTTTCAGCGACTCGGAAGTGAAATTATAGCTTGCGGTCTGACATTTCCATTGTATTGGTAGAGTGGTGTTTTATTCTCCTAATTAGGTCATTAGGTACATCACTGATCTTGCGCCTAGAGATGGCCGGTGCTAATAAAGAACAGAGAAACTGAGGGGTGAAAGCGAAGAAGAGAAGCTGAAGGAAGATATGAAGAAAGAAGGATGTGAAAAGGGAAACCAGGAAGCAGGAGGAGGCTTGATAAAACCTCCCTGTAGCCTTTAGAACGGAGGCCCTGGGAAACCAAAGCTGTGAACTGAAAGATGAATAGATGAAGTATACAAAGCGAGGGACTGAAAATAAAAAAGAAATAGAGGAAAAAGCATGGAGGTGGAAAGATTTAAAAATGAATACAGCAGACCTTTGCTCAACAGTTTTATAAACTGAATAGAGAGACAGGAAGAGAGAGGGATCCAGTTATGACTTCACAGTGGCACAGGTGACAGAACAGAGCATGCTGTGCTGTACTCTACTGTACATTCAGAATAGGATATTTATACACACTCACTCAAATATCACTCCCTCTGTATAATTGGACACAGCTTGTGATGAAATATTAAACCAGTTCCTGAGGTGGGACTTTTAGGCCTTCCTGTACGTAATTCCTGTAAACAGTAAGAATCTTGTAATCAAAGTGCAGGCAGTAATTGAGAGGGACTATTATTCATTTCTTTGGTTTCCTATGCCAATGTGTTATGTGTCTTTAGGATGAACTGAAATGACCATGACAGATAAGTCAATCTTTATTTGGTAGCGTGACTGACAGCAGTTCATCTGTCTAAACGGTGGCAGATAACAAGCTACTAACATGACAAACGTTTTTCACTACGTAGCAAGACCAATCTGTACACTACGGTTTAAATGTCATATTGAATTTATTGGAATCTCAGCCAATGTGCAAACTTGTTTCTGATAACAAGCAAAAGAAATAACAAGTGAATTACATTAGCAAGCACATCTAGCCAGTATTATTTGGGGTTACCAGCAGAAGAAAGGAATCATTACTTGGCTAAACTTAAATGTGGCAAAGTTACACCAGACCCGTTCAACAAACTGTTGAGACAAGCACAACAACCTGAGCCCAATTCAATCTACGCAGCACCTTATCTTTAGTTTTTCTAGTCGGCGCAATATTGCTAGCCACTAGCCAGTCCGTGGCAAGATGGATGGAAACACCGTTGTAAAAAATCCCGCCAACGCACGTGCATCCCATGAAACCGTCTATAATATTTTCGTAAGTTTTGGAAAACTTGACTGAAAGGTTTCTTATTATGTAAAAAGATTTGATCTGAACGAGAATGCTTAAATATCTGAAATGAGTTTATTTGTAGACAAATATATAACTGTAATTTGTGCAAGCAAACACTAAATGTAAGTAATAAAATAAAAAATAGTTTAATATCTCAGCGTGAAACCCCAAGAAGCTGCTAAATGCCAAAAGGTGTATACATATTAGGTTTTTAACTGCAACAATTCTCACAATTCTCCCTTTGTGTTATTTCCCAGTTTTGAGATAGTGAGTAAAGCCTGTGGCATTTATGTTTGCGCATACACACGGGTATGGAGCAATGCGCATTACGACATTTTGCAATACCTCTCCGGGCCTACAGGGGCCAGGCTTTCTTCTACTACCTTGAATCTATGCTTACATGACACGGTTGCCACTTGGTGTTTTAACTCATTACTGCGAGAAATGGATTTCGCATGCGTAACAAAACAAAGTTCCGGCGGTGCGTGTACAGGCATTCTATACTGTACGCTGTCCCTTGAGTACACGTAAAAAGGGAACTATATCAAAGCTTTAAGTGTTTTAAAACCTTTGACCGGTAGTGAAGCTTAACTACTTTGAAATGAGTACCTGTAACGTGGCAAGCTCTAAAAGCTTGTCAAACTTTATTTTTAAAATAGTTTCCCAACACTGTTTGGTTAGGGGGTGGCATGATGCTGAGAAAAAACAGCATCTGTATATCACAGTGTAATTAATTTATAATACGCTATGATCATTCTCCGTTATGACAGGGCATTTGTTATGTCAAAGGGTGTGCCAAACAGCGTACATAATGATTTAAATATGGCTTTCCTCATCTAACCAAGCCATTAGAAGTTTTTGTGTGTAAGCATTATAAATGGGACAAGGCGATAGCTAATTAAGGAGTGTTTGAAAGGCCTTGACCTTTTTGTAGAAACTTTGTTAATCATAAGAGGTCAAAATGCACGACATTAATTTTCTCTTGTACCTGCTAATATACTGGTGTGATGTTGGCAGGTAAGGTGAGAAAATAAGATGTTTATAAAAAAATGTTTCCTTCTGAGCAAAACAATTAAGGAAAATTCAGATCATTCTTATGGGAAATCCATTTAAAAATATTCTGTGGTACATTTTAAAAGTAAGCAGTCAAACTGTCAATGAAATAATAACATTACACAAGCCAAACAAACATTAAAAAATGATCTAATGTGGAGTTAGTCTCCACGGTAACCGTTGACTTTCACACAGTGTTGAAAGGATGGCATGAAAAAGGTGCAAATAAGTATGAAAATTAACTTGAATTGTGTTGCGCTTGTCCAAGGTGGGAAATTGAACAGTGTGTAAACAGAAGTGGGAAGAATTTATAGATTGGTGACCTGCACACTTCGTTCTGTTTGTTTGACACATGCCCTTTGTAACACTAATGATGATGGGAACCATCTGGCGAACGGCCAGAGCATCACCCATCTCGCGAGTCGCGTTATTAGATCATACGTAAACGCAGACCCTGTTGTTCCACAGCATCCCAACATAATATTATGGCTTAAAGGCGCCACAATGTCTAACAGCAGAAGTGTTGAACGTTGAATTTTATTACCTTAGGAGATAGCTCACGATCTCCACATGACTTTTATTGCCCCCACATGGACAAGCCAAGAAGCCAATACACATAGTCCCCAAACACACGTGGACTGCATTTACGCACACACCAAGGAATCCACGAGGACCTTCCTTTGACCATATAAGGACTTCATGAACAAAAACCACCTCGAGAATGTATTAAATGTGTATGTTTATGATTCAATGTTTTCAAATACTATACATAAAACAGCCATGACGTTAACTGTATGTTCAATGAACCCTCTATGCTGGTAACTGTGATAATCATGCATCTACATATTCTTGATGCGCAGAATCATAGTGTATGATACCTCTGTATTCACAAAAACTCGACTGTATCAAATCTCGTTTAGAAATTACCACACGATGCATTATTACAAAAGTACCAGCTTTGTGAGGATAAACGCATGCTTATGCCACCCTCATTTAAATTAGCCGAGAGGGGGGGACCCCAGCAAACAAAGAAGTTTTCCCGCCGTAGGCCTCTCATGCCAATTGGACCATCCAGAAAAGAGGTGTCAGCTCATCTTATCTTTAAGAATCGACGTGACCGTTACCTTATTGCACTCCGCCAAAGAGACAACAGCGGCAACTTCCAAGAACATCTTCCAGGAGACCTCTCCGGCCAGAAACTTCTTCAAGAAGTTTTTTTCGTTTACTTTTCTGAAACTTTCGTTATATTCTATACTTTACGTTATTGTGCATCGAAGTTTGACTAAGTCTGCATCTCCGTGAGCTAAAACGAACTCGAGAACTATCGCTTGGCAACCTCTTCGGCCCGGAAAGGACTTTGGACGCCACTCACATCGGACCCTTTAAACTCGGGACACACACACACACACACACACAAAGCCAGAAACGAAAGCAAGTATTCTTATTTTACAATCAAAGTCAATGAAATAAGATCTTAAACGTTACTTAAGCTGTATTCTATTACTATTTTAGTAATACAAACTGTACGAACATAGGAAATATTATTTTATCCTGATCAGAAATTTAATGTTTCTTAAACGTTTGTAAAGCAGTAATCCTTTATTGAGAAGTGATTTGGAAGTCTATAACTTTAGTTTGCAGGACAAACGAAGTCGTCAGATAACTTAAAGCAATTCTATAAAGGTTACTTGTACTTAACTAAACATTTTCCTTATCGGGAAATTGATATTTGTGTTGACGACAAGCAAATTATATTCATAAACTACTGAATATCCCCCAAAACTCATAGTCGCTACACCTTATTCCACATGATTTATATGTGCTGCCTTGTCAGGCCATTATCCTTGTAAACAAGACTTTCACCTACCCTCATGAACATTTTCGGCTATTGTGATTCATCCATATTGAGGCCCATTGTTACATCACTGTTAAACGCCTACCTTATTTACATTTACATTTATGGATTTGGCAGATGCTTTTATTCTAAGCGACTTACATTGGATTGTACTATACATTTCTGACTATGTGCTGTCCCCTAGGCTCAAACCCATGACATTGGCCTTGCTAGCGCCATGCTCTAACAACTGAGCCAAAGGAAAGCTGTGTGAATCATTTTATGTATCCCTTAGTGTCGATGCTTCACACAAATATGTGGACTGTATAATTGTAGTATGCATATGGGATGAAATTAGTACCCTTATAGTACCCGGTTGGTATACAATTTATTGGCTACTGCCCACAATCCATTGCAATAGGGAGGAGTTTAGTGAATGTACACGGAATTAATAAGTCAAATGAGTAACACTTCACCGGATTTAAACATTATACAGTGAACATTGGGTAATAAATGATGAATAAAGAAAAGCTTAAATGCAAGTTTGATATTGTGTGATTGTATTGCTGCAGCTCAATTGGCATAGCATTGTGTTGGAAGGTTACAGGCTGTGTGTTCGATACACAACAAACATAAAATAAAATGTTTACACTGAATGCACGCTTTGAATAAAAGGGTTTGTCGTAAATGTAAATAACTGCTGTCCTAAATGCCTAGGTTTTCAACTGGATGAAAGCAACAAATGAAGCTTATTTAATAATTTTTTGTTACATTTTCATAAGTGTAAGTTTTCTGGCAATAAGCCTCTCTTCTCGGTTCTGTTTAAAGAATTTGAGCAATTCATTTTGGTCATTCAAACTAATATCAACTAATATTGTAATGCCTTGCTCCCCAGGTTATATGTATATTGGATGTCTCTTTGTTCTAAGCATAATAAAAACAATACAGAAAAAAGAACCGATTATTTTCCATTTGTATAGTATTTCATAGTAGAAAATGTGTCCTGTAGTAGTGAGACAATGGTAACATTTGTGGGTACCATAATTTTACTAAAGCAGTGTAGATTAAAAACTACTGAGGTTAGGATACTTTGTTCTATAAATGTGTGTCTCTGTCTGTATTTTATGTAAATATTCACAGAGGACCTTCTCTTGTTGCTGAAAATGGCCAGTGGCCCATTTGGGGTAGCAAAGATGCTTTGGGGCTTTGAGGGTGTGCAGAGAAGTGATAGACACACACCAGTGGCTGCAAGTGTTGCAGAACTTCATAGGAATAAGAGAACGGGATAAAAAGGTATCCCTTCGCTCTGAACACCACCCTGAAACATTCAGCATCGTTTATTTTTTTCTAAACACATCTGTGAAAACTACACTTAGAATAGCATCCATTTACAAAATGTTTTGCAATAAGCTTGCTCGAATTAGTTTTTCCCATCCTGTTCAATTTACTTGATGTAAAGATAGAGGAAGATAAATGAATGAATTGTGCATTCTTTCCTGAATATTGATTTGTTTTGTGGTCATATAGTAGTATAGGCAGGTTTCATCCTTGTTTTATATTAACGTTCGCATTCCTATAGAGTCCCAAAAGATGCCTGTGTAATTAAATAATGGCATCCATACTTTGTGTAACAGATAAGTGTTGTGTAATGAACCATGTCTCATTTGCTACTAGCGACCACCCTCCCCTAACCCATATTAAATTAGCAAAAAGCTATGCAGCAGAGGTAGTTAGAGTAAAATATTTTGATATATCTTTTTTTCCCCAGCATTCTGTTCGACTGTAATATGACTGATGACATTGGCTAAAGCAGCAGGCTTCAGATCGAGGGTGCACAGAATGTAGATGAATGGGAAAGGGAAATACGTGCATGTGTGGGAGAGAGGGAGGGAACGGTAGAGTCGCTGTATGGATTTAATGCTAGTATCCATCACCCTCTACACATAAAGTATGTGGGGGAGTGTATGGGCCTTTAAGAGGTTATTACACACGCTTTTTCTACTGCAGGGACCAAACACACTCAGAGTCCAACCTACAGCAAAGATGAATCGCACAGAGTTATCTCATCTGAAATAAAAACCAAACAAGCACTTCATCTTCAAACGTAAAACGAAAACCACGCTGTGCTCACGTAAAGCCTGGCACTGGTGACTATACGATACATGAAACAATACATTTGCTCAGCTGCATAGGCTGAGATATTGCCTTTATCAAAGAGTTTGCAAATATTTATCTTGGTATTGTAATGGTATTTAGTGTTATGTGTACTCTGAGGTTTGAAGACCCTTTAAATCAACATTAGAGTTTAACGGCTTTCACTTTTTATGTATGTTAGCAGTAAACTTTATACAAAACTGTTAAAATTTGGGGCGGTTTTCTACAGGGATTATCTTAAACCAAGACTAGGCCTAAATTTGATTAGATAATTGAAGTAGTTTTAACAAACATGCCTTACTAAAAACATGACTTTACATTTTGAGACAACACAAAGGCACTGATGTATTTAAAGATATGTCAGTGCAAGTTGTTTTCAGTTTGGACAGCTCTTAAATGTATTTAAATGTAGGACTGGTCTAATCCCTGTCCAGGAAACCACCCTTTAAAATGCAGATGAATGCATTTATAGTATTGAAAAAAGAAGCCAAATAAATGTATGACTCATTCTGTGCTATACAGATACAGGTTTTATTATCCTGATGCTGAAAAGCTGAGCTTTGAGGAATAAGTGGGCTGAGTATGTTGATGGTTAACTTGTAGAGTTGTTTTGTGATACAACATGTATGTCCCATAGAGATTGGGTGCATACATGTGTCTTTGATGTGTTTGTTAAAATCAGTTGGGGTGTGAAGCTGTTCAATCTCATCTGGCCAGTTCTCTTCCCATGAGCAACACAAGTCAACAGAGCTGTTGCTATGGCAGCCGATGTGAAATTCAGTGGTGCTGATGTTGGTGATGGTGTGCGTGAGTAAGACAGCAAGGGAGAGTGTGTGAAATCGATGGCTCACTGCTCTCTGCCTCTCAAATTCTCCTTTGGCTGATCTCTCAGCCTGTAAATCCCATGCGTGCTGACTGGTCTCACCATTATCCACACAGGCAGCCCCAGAGTAGCACTGGCTGAGATTTGAGGGAGTTTTCAGCCATTTGTAAAATTCAGTTATGTGTGAATTTATTTGCAGGTCTTTATGAATGTACAAAGTTTTAGCTGTAAAAGCAGTACGAGTATGTCATTGTTTCTTGTTTATTTGTTTGTTTATCACTTAGTTTTATACAGGTGTTTATCACTTTGTTTTTTTAAAGGATAGCTCTCCCAAAATGAAAATTCTGTCATCATGTACCCCACCTCTTGTCATTTCAAAGCTGTATGACTTTCTTTCTTCTGCCGAATACAAAAGAAGATATTTTGGAAAATGTTGGAAACTGAAAAACGGCGTTACCCATTCACTTGCATTGGTTTTGTGTGCATACAGTAGAAGTGAATGGGTACTGGCAATGTTGACCACATTTTTCAAAATATCTTCTTTCGTGTTCTGCAGAAGAAAGAAAGTCATACAGGTTTGAATGAAATGTCTTGGAGGTGTTTATGGATTTGTAGATTAACCATAACATCCAGCAAATAAAAATAGTACATGCATAGTACCTGAATGAGCTTCTACACTTTTCCATTGTTGTTGTCAATACACTTGTTTCCCAGTGGGTCCACAGAGATTACTTTTTGTTCCGTCACAAATGTTGTCAGATAGGTGTGACTCATATGAAGATGAAAGTCCCTTCACTCCCTGCTGAAATATTACAGTTGTGCCCCAAAATCGTAGCAAGCAATGTTTTAGCTATCAGTTGAAATTCAGTTGTCTAACGGTGTTTTAAAATGTAAAGGTGCCGTTCCCTGTGATGACAATTTTCAAACTTTAGTTAGTGTGTAATGTTGCTGTTAGAGCATAAGTAATATCTGCAAAATGATAAAGCTCAAAGTTCAATGCCAAGCGAGATATTGTCTTTAGCTTGTCAAGGACTGCAGAGAACGGCTGGAATCGGACTACAGCCTTCTACTTCTCGGGCACATGATGTCACTTTTCTGAGTTTCTGAATAACCTTCGCCCAAAGGAAAATGGCAAAAAAGGGGCGAGTGGATGACTTTAACATTGGCTCTTCGGCTGTGAAAGCTGTTCTGTGTAATGCACTGATATTGTGTGTGTGCGCATACCTCTAAAACACTTCTATGAAATGTCCTTTGAAGTCCTGCTTGCAAATGTCTCCTGGTCAATCTGCTTATTTTATTATCCAACTTAGGTCCAATCTAAAAAGGCAAAACTAACGCGTATGTTATTAGTGTTAATTCATATGACGGAAATCCTTCCGATGTCATTTCCCTCACCATAGTAGGAAAAAATATCGCAATCTCGAACAAAGATTGACACATGCACAAGCAAACCTCCATTACGCTTCGGTCGATCCGCATGTTTTTAACTGATGAAGTGAAGTTGACGGCATTCACTGCTGTTTATTGCTAAAACCGGAGAAAATCTGAATGTTTTTGTTAGATGAGGGACAGCGGTGAACAATAGCTTTGAAATATGTAAAATTCAAAGTGTTTATTAAACTAGAAACATGAACATCCATTGTTAAACACCCAAAAAACATGATCAAAGCTCCGAAAGCAGCCAAAGAATGGCACCTTTATGATTAGTGCCTTGCGATTATTGCTCATAGATTGCTCTTTTGTAGTTCCTTTTTATCTTTCATTTGAATGTCCACTAAAATGCATTATTAGAAATAAACACAATTGGAGACAATAGATTAGAATGCCATGAAGTAAGTATATCAAACACATTGAATGCGAATATCATTGCTTCGATCATTTGCTTCTCTAAGAATATATTGAGAGATATTCAAGTTCATAGTATTTGAACCTGAGAATAGTTTCGGGTGTTTTTGAGGAGAATTCTGCAAGAAGCTTTTGCTTTGTATCTCATTGTGCTTTTGTCTTGTAAAAACAATTGAGTTGTGATTTTTTTTTTCGTATGGGTGACTCAACTGGTGACGAGCAGATCTGTTTTGATAAGGTCAAGAAAAAAAACTGTGCCAAATGCAATAATACAATGCGGTACTGAATCACTGTTTTTAAGCTCTATTGGATCATGTTCCTCAAACCAGAGGACAATCAAAATGCAATTATCTACTTTTTGTCCTGGTTTTATTCAAAGAAAAACAGACAGCACCGCTTCCATTCCCCACTCCATTCTTCATCATGGCAGACGGCTCTGAGATGCACAAAACCAGAGTGAAATCACACAATCTCGAGACGGTAAACTCTCACGTAATGTGCCACGCTTTAAAAAGGCTTTCCTGCATCCTTGAGATAAAGAACCTAAACAACCAGTTTTTTTTCTGTGTAAGTGGGGTTGTTTGTCGGATACTTCTTTAGAAACGGTTTTGCAGAACGACTGGATACAGGGATGTAAGGATGAATGAGGTTATGTAATTATTGAGAACATTTTTTCTAAATGTTTTGATTGCAAGGGACTTAATAACTGATGGTATTTCTCTGTTGCTTGTCATTTCGGTGATGTGGGCAGGTTTGGTTTCCGAATGTTTATTTTACACTCAAACTAGGATTAATTAGAAAGTACTACGGCAGAGTCATAGCTTTTAATTGTGTGATCAGTTAACGGATTAGACAAGTTAAAAGGATAGTTCATTCTAAAAAATACAATTTGCTGTTTATTTACTCACCCCCAGGCCGTCCGAGATGTAGGTGACCTTTTAGTCTTGAGTAGAACAATTAAGAACATTTCTAGGTAAATCCTCAAGTAACCGTACCCATTGGCTTTGCTCTTGTGTCTATACAATAAAAGTGAATGGGTAACGCAGGCTTCACTGTGACCAATTAGTCAACTAGTCGTGCCATCCACACGCCCACCAGTATGTATCATGCCAAAAGTTAAAAATCCTGAAGGTTTTCTACTTTTTTGTAATCTCAGCTGCCCCAGGCACCAATAATCAATGTTCAGGATTTAAGGCACTTCCATATTCCCAGTTTATGTATTTTTAAAGCAGTGCCCTCAGAGTAAGAACTATCTTTTTTTCCCCGTTGGCCCTTCACCATTCTGTGCATGTGTCCTCTCAGTACCTTGGACCGTTTTCACTTCATACTTAAGAGCAAATTCCCACTAGTGCAACACTCACAATAGAGAGCCATCTATTTGATGAAAGAGACCCATCCAGACAGCGGTACCCAGCTGTGTCTGAATGTCTAATCCCACTGTGAGTGATCCCTCCTGGGTACTTGGGCACTCCCTTGCCTTTCCATTTTTCAGTGTCCTCCAACACCCAATATCTCTTTGTCTGTTGCATCCAGCTCAGCATAAGAGGAATCTGTCAGAATGGCAAACAAAAGGTTTGTTTTTATACTCAGGTGTGAGTGAAGACTGTGTAGCAGAGTAGAAGCAAAGAGACCAAAATAAAATGTGAGATTGAATAGGTGACTGATGTAGGGTTGATTTAAGATCGCTCTGATGCTTCTGTCGAATTATTTATTTATTTACTTCCTGTGGCAGTGTTCTGCATTCAGACACATTTCAGACAGAATGTTTGTGTTTCGCTTTGAGACCATATGATTAAAGGGGGCCAGCTCACGGCATTATGAGCCAATTACAGACAATTTTGCCTACATGTATGGTTATACATTACTTAGAAGTGGTAGGTACACAGACTTTTTGTTTCAAGTTCGCTCCCTCGAGTTGTTCTAAATCTGGGTAAATTTCAGTGTCTTTTGTCGCACTGTGCCACGTCCGGTGTAGACACTCTGTGTCAAAAATAAGGGTGTTTTAAAGGTTCTTCACAGTGATTAACTATTTTTGGTTCCACAAAAAAAAAACATTCTGTCAAAGTTAAAAAAACGTCTCTTTCGTACATTTTGCCACAAAGAACCTTTGGTGAGAAAGAAAGGTTCTTCGGATTTTAAGGTTCTTTATGAGACCATTTAGACAATAAAGGTTCTTCTATAGCATCGTGAAGAGTCTGAGTGAAATCGTAACCATGTTGGATAAAAATTTGACAAATTTAAAAGGTGGACAAAATGAACGACATTTAGAAAAGGTGCAAAAAGCTTAACGTATTAAAATGTCCCAATACATTTGTTACAATACTTTCTAATTCAGCTTTACTATTGGTAGATTGCACATACTTAGAAACAAATGTTTAGAATAATGCAATCCAAGTCGCTTTGGATAAAAACGTCTGCCAAATGTAAATATTTTGTATATACTGTCCATATGTGTATAATGTATATTGTCCTTGTTGTACAGTCTGTCTATTTATACTTTGCACTTTTCGTCTGCACTACATACTGTCACTTAAGTTTCTTAAGTCATACAGTTGTTTGTCATACAATTGTCTGTCCAACTGAATTCTACATTGTATGGAGTACGCACCCAAGACTTTCACTCACCGCACGTGGTGATGTTACAGTAAAAGTGAGTTAAGTCACTTTGAATTCTTATATAAAAAGTGTCATTTATATTTAAGCATTTAGCAGACACGTTTTTTCATTGGTGATCTATTGGAACTTATTGATTTCACTTCCCATAAGAAGGCTTTAGTGTAATGTCAATACTTGTAGGTGGGTCCAGTCTTAAGTTTAATATGTGCCCAAGCGCAACACTATACCATTGCTACCTTATACTGTTTGCTAAAGCTTTAAACCCTCAATTGTGACTTTTTAGATCAATTTGAGGCATAAGGCATATTCAAATATCATATATTTGTTTTATCCATATGCTGGAGCTGCAGCAAAAGATTTTTTAAAATCTTATAAGAGTTTTAAATGGTGAGAGACCACAAACATGAGGACAAAATATCCTAGATTTAATCATTTTGCTCCTATAATGTGTTGTATGCCGTGATATGCATACCTGTCAACATTGAGATTTGAAAAAAATGGAAATTTTCAGGCATATTGTGGTATTTCTGTATTCACAGTAATTTAAAAAGAATATTAACACAGTTTTGTAAAAACATAGCTGCTGACATTATCACCCGAAAGAGTCTACTGGATTCCACTAACTCCACTGGACCCATTTTTTTTCTGTTCCACCTTAAACCATCCGCACACTCGGGCTCCAAGCACTACCGTCGTCACCTGCACATAGCCTGGTTTTTATTGAAATTATTGGTAATTGTGATGATAGTGTTTATAATGCTTTTGACAGAAAATTGACAGAATAAAGAAAAGGGTTTTTTGAAGTGATAACTACGGTTGTTATACTTCTGTCAGCTTTCTTTCAGATTGGGTATTGTTTTGCTCCACGTGACAGTCAACAGAGTTCTTGTGCGTTTGTTTTCGGGGTTTCCCCCACACATCAGGATTTCTGATCGTAAATATTCAATATGTTGAATATTTATGATTCGTGATCGGGGCGGCTCCGATGTTCTTTCGATCAGGTTCATTTACTCTTAACACACATCACACCAAAGGGAAATCTGATTAGATTATCTTTAGAGCCGTTTAAGATCATCGGGACTTTACCTAGGACTGGTCGGAAGGGGAGAAATCGGCTGATTATCTTTTGGTGTGGCCCCAGCATTAGACTCACACTAGACTTCACACACATAATACAATCATTACATTTACATTACGTTAGGTCATTGAGCAGACGCTTTTATCCAAAGCGACTTACAAAGAGTTCAGAAAGCAATAAAAGACATGTCATACAGGAGCAATAATACAATAGGTGCTAATACAAAGTTACTAGTTTCAACAAAGCATGACCCCTGCCTGTTGAGAGAAAGAGAGAGGGCTAGTGTACATAATTTTCTTTTATTTTGTCTGTCAACCATTCACAGAAGAGATGGGTTTTAGTCATTTTGTTTGAAGGTTGTGAGAGATGTGGTTGACCGGACCACGTTAGGAAGAATGTTCCACCAGGAAGGAGTTGTGAAGGAGAATGAGCGGAAACGATGTACGGCCCTGATGAGAAGGCAATACAAGGTGCCGCTCGTTTGCTGAACGCAGGGTTCTTGATGGGGTGTAGGAGGGTGTGAAAGTATGCCGGTGCAGATCCAGTGATAGTCCTGTAGGCAAGCATCAGTCAACCACACATCAATCTTGTGTGTGCTTTCAGGTAGGGAAAATGAAACTAATTGTAACCAAAACCACAACTCACGGCATAAAGATTGTTAGCTTGCTCCCGTCTCTGCGGAACAGGGTTTTTCCTTTTAGCTATTTTGCGCTCGATATGGGCTTTGCCTAACCTTGCGAGGACCTGATTACATTCCTGACTTGCTTGTTTTGTGCAAGATTGAATTAATCTTTTCTCTGGAGATTTTCACAGTGACCTGCTCGCTGTAACCAAGCACAGATCGTCTCCTCGTTACAGAGCTGCCACACAGTGTTTAAGCAGATAGCGTGCCACCTTGTTCACCTATTACTGCCTGCCCACACACGCAAGCAAACATGCCATGAACTTCATGAACCTTAGAATGGCAGGCTGGGAAGTGCTCCTGGGTCTGCATTTGAGCTCTGCCCACTGCCGAGCATGATCTGACCTTCTGAAGCAGCAGAGTATTAGTATCTTTATATTCTTTCCAATGTTCATCCCTGCCAGGCATCGGGCGTGGGTCAGCCCAGTGCCTCACTTCTGTCCGTCAGAGAAGTATGCACGCTTCAAAGGGAGAAAGGCAAGAAAGAAAGCAGGAAGAAGGGAGGCATAGAGCTTGCTCACTGTGCACCTGCATCTACTTTAATTAAACAGCCAGTATGCATATATTTGTACAGTAGAAGTGATTCAATTGCAATTATAAGGTGCAAATCTATAACTAGAGACTACATCTTAAAGAGCAGTCTCAATTACATTCATTAATAATTCGATGTTTTCTTCTGCTATTGATTGGCTGCTATTATGCTCGTATGTACAATAATTGTAATAGCTCCTTCCTGCTATTGTGTTACAGAAATCTATTGCATGTTAAAGCTTTGTATGAGAAATCAATACTCAACCAAACGATCCAAAATGCTTTTCAGTCCGATAAATATGAATTTTTGGAGAAATATTACAGTCATGTCAGGGGGTCCATTTTTGTTTCCCGTTATATGTATGGCTGATATGGAACAGGAGGAATTTTGATCATATCGTATCTCAAACATCTTAAGCACACAGGTAACCATATGTAAGGACGTATTATTTTAACAAGAGCTCCACTGCCTAAATAGACGCAGTTTAGCTGATGTTTGGTGTAAAAAGCAATGGACATTAGTTCAAGGGCACTAGGTCACCCTCCATCAAACCCAAAACAGTCTCACAGGAATTTGTGATGATGTCACGAAATGAAGTCTATTGATTCATTTGCATAGACACAATTTTCCCTTTTTTTCATGTTACTCAGCATGACTTTTTCGTGTCACCCAGCACCACTCGCCTTGCCATTTGACAAAGAGGAAGATTACAACTGTGTTTGAGTAGGTGCTGCGTATCGTTGACAAATCAGAGGACATTTTATTCACAAACAACTTTTAATGTTTATATGGTTGAAACCAGCTGGGTCTAAAACGGCTCCGTATATTCTGAAGTTTATAAACTGCATTAATTTAGTAGGGAATAGTGAGTTTGCAAAGGAGTCATCTCTTAAAAAAAGCAAACATCTTTCTAACAATGCAATTTGAGTGTGAGGTCTTTTTATGGTTGACCATTTATGGTTTGGAGAGAAATAAAACATTTCATTGAAAAATTAATGTCATTTCATTGTGGTAGTTTACTTTCTTTCACTTACATGCAAACATTGAATTTTAACTCGATATTTACAGGAATCACCTCATTCCCAGATACAGCAGGTTTTATTTTGCTTGCATTGAGCCTAAACATGCAGCAGGCAAGATCTTTTACATATATATTTTACACTAGTCTTAGTTTATATTCAATATAGCTTATCAAAAAGACAAGTACGAATGCCAATATCTAGAGCACAGGGTGGCCAGCGTATTGCAGATAAAACACCCTGCAAATTCAAAATGATCATACTTAAAGTTCACCCAAAAAAAAACTGTCATCACTCATCCTCTTGTCACTTCAAACCTGTAAGACTTTCTTTCTTCTGCAGAACACAAAAGAAGCTATTTAATGCCCTTGTGTCTTCTGTCTTGTGCTGGTTCATTGTGATTTGGTTGGTGAGTTCATGTCTTGTCAGTTTAGTTATTTGTAGTTCATGTCAAAAGTTATTTTAAGTCTTGTTTAAGTGTATTAAGTTTTAGTCCTGTCCTGTTATTGTATCCCTGTTTTGTTTTGTTATTATTTATTTTTAAAATATGTTAACCCCTTACCCGCCGTCTGCACCTGGGTCCTCTCTCCGTGTCTCACCACGAGAATCATGACACTTTTATTGTATGAATACAAAGCCAGTGCTGTTGCTGTTTCACAACATGCTTCAAAATGTCTTTTTTTGTGTTCTGCGGAAGAAAGAAAGCTTTACAGCTTTAAAATGAAATGAGTGATAACATTTTCTTTAAGTTAACATGACATTTTGATTTAAAATGTAGGCCTACTACATTTTGGAACTGACACACTTCTGTTAAACGGTTAAGCAGGCATGGCTGATGCTGATCATTTTAAAATGCCCACATATTGGCAGAATAATCAACCCAGCCATTCAAGCAGTTTATCATTAAACGGTACTCCATCATCTATCTTTTTACTTGCTCAGAATAATGCTTAGTGTAATAAGTGTACACTAGGTAAGAGGGCACTGGGAGTCTAGAGTGTATGGCGCATAAAACAAACAGCAGTATGACACCAGCCCAAGAGGACAAAAGGGACACCATGATAGATGAAATGTAGCTATGATAGATAAAGCGTTGCTATTGAGACTTGGACTCTATTTGAAATACCCAGAGATAGCAATTAACAGACAGAGAGAAAGAAAAGAGAGCGAGAGAAAGCGATGGGGAGAGAGGTGGCTTTCATCCAGGCAAACCTGGCCAGACAGGAACTGGAGGGGTGAGTGCTAGGAGCTCCAGCAACCTGGTCCTTTTCATCTCTTCATCAGGAGGGTTCAAAGCCACAAGTGAGCCTTTGATTCCATCACTGCCACAGCTCCCTTGATGTGGAAATCTAAATTTCAGTTGAAAAGGGGGGGTGACACATTACATCATATGAAGAAATAAATGTGTCCTACTCCACCCCAGAGCTGGTGCTAATGACACAGGAGAGAACAATGGAGTGAGTGGGGCTGAGGGATGAACAAAAAGCGAGTGGGGCAATCTCTAAATGATAGCTCCAAATGTTAGACCACACTGAGCGACGTGATTGGCTACTGTGGCGAAGTGGGTACTGTATATTAGCTTTTTCTTTTGACACATTTTGGACCTCTGGTTTTATATATTCCAAAGTGTGGTGTATGCTCTCAAGAGGCTTACTCGTTATTCTTAAACAGATTTTACTGGATTTTGGCTACTCTTTTGGAAACACAATAAAGAGATTTCTTTAAAATTATGGCTTTAAAAATACAAATCCAAGGTTTGTTCAATTGGAAGAGTTAACACAGACAGCTTTAGTGCAGTAAAGCCAAATTCTGCACATGGCAATTTATCATATGGCCTCATGTTTATATCTGCTGTGTTAGAATGCACAAGCACAGAAAGAATAATTTTTGTTCGTAATCTATGATAACTCTCTTTGTGTAAAAGGGTGCATCTATGAAGAAATGAGAATCTTAGATAGATATAATAGTGAAAAGAGAATTAATATTGGTAATAATATAGAATTGGAATGTAAGCAATTTACGGTAACACTTTGTTAAATTTGAACGTGAACTGATAATAAGCATTTATTAATCTTTGTTATGGACAGTTATGGATGTCTGTGTTAGTTCATGGTGCATGAAATAAAGTTAACTATTACAACATTTTTTTTAAAAATGTCTTTGAAAAAGCTGAAATTAACATGAACTCTAATTGTTAACAATTTATATATATATATATATATATATATATATCATATTTTTGTTACCAAATTTACTTTTGCAATTTTGTCCAAAGTGTCTAACTGTATTTAACCTTTCACATATTATCATTTTCTAACAATCGAACCGATGACCTTTGTATTGATAGCCCCATGTTCTACCAGTTGAGCTACAGAAAAGCCTGCAGTGGGGAAGCGAGAGAAGAGTGAATGGGAGAAAAGAGTGTGGAAGATTGGAGGAGTTGGAATGATAAAAGAGCGATAGGCGAAGATGTAGAATAGAGAGAGACCGGTGGGTATTGAAAGAGTTGAGTAAAGAGCAAACAGACATGTGTTACAGTAATTAATATTATTAATCAGTGTCTTTTTACTGTCACCAACCCCAGATTTCATTCGTTTAGTTTTACCCTGCGTGTCTCTCTCTCTTCTGTACTCCTATAACTCTCTGTCACTGTAAAAATAGATTGATTTTAGAGCTCTTTATAACATGCCTCCCTCTCCATCTGATAAGAGATGAAGGTTTTATTGGCAAAAGAAAGATCCCATCTGTCTTCAACTGCTTAATCATACCCCTTCTAGCCTCTGAAATGTCTCCAAATGAAAGCGTCATTTTACAGTGACCTTAGACTCTGCTTCTGCTTTTCTGAAGGTCAGCAATATTTCTCCAACTCAAATATTTCCTCAACTTATATCCTTAGCCTTTAGAAAGGTCACATAATTGTGCTGCTTTTGAAGTCTGAATCCTAAATTATTTCAATAGAGCAAGAAGCTGATGTAGACATATGCCCCTTCGGTTTTAACTAGTCACGACTACGGTATGCTCTTAAACCATGCAGTCGATACACATAAATGTCCGCTATTGGTCAAACCAGCCCATTTAAAATGGTAAGCGATAAACCCTAGTAACACGACACATGCCCAGAGCAACCCAATAGCAGCAGATCCTCCCACAAGTACAGTTACTTTGGAAAGATCAATGAAACAGAATCACTTGAAAACCACAGTAAAGTGCTTAGATACTATTGAAAGTCTCTAATGTCTTTCAGCAGGAAAATGCATCTTACTTGTGGGCAGGTTATGGAACTGTAGTTGATTTCAAAACTATGTTATAGGGAAGATATCTATGAAGCGAAGTTGTGAAACGTCTTTCTTTCTGTAGCAGAGTATTGCAATAATCAAAGAAGCGATTTTTAAAACCTAAAAAATAGTTAAATTTGCTTTCTCTCAAGGCCAGTACAATGACTGGAAAGAAGATTTGTGTAGTCAACTATTCAATAATAAATAATGGATTCTTTTAAAATGCATTTTAGTCTTATCATTGCATTTCTTTGGATAAGGTCATTCTCTAAAAAAAAATGTATAGTTAATTTCTGCTAATTGCTGAGGGAAAGTGACAAAGCACATCATCTGCCGGGTTACCTATTCAATAAATGAATTGTCTATTTTAAAAGCAGCCAAAGAGGTAAAACAGTGAAGAAACACATTATACTCGCAGAGGCCAAACTCAAAAGAAAATCTGCTCATTGCAGCAAAGTACCGGAACAAATGAAATACAATATCTAAGAACACTGTAACTTTATAGAGCTTCAGGCTTGGTTTACTGCAACCTAACCAAATTTCCAAGCCTACTGTGACACTGGATCTCATCACTGACACTACGTAATGTGACTTGTCCTCTGCTGTACTTGAGGTAATATATCATCAGGATTGTCTGTGTCTACACATTGCAGAGAAGGGTTTTCTGGTTAAAACTACAACACCCGATTTCCTCTTTAATGGCCATACTGCATGGAGAACCCACGTGTGCCTCCTCACAAAGAATAAAAGGCTTAGCGGGACCATTACACCTTTTCTAATGTAACACAACAAAGAACAAAAACCTCACGTATGAATTAATCAAAAGCTCTTCATTAAAGGAAAAGTTGATCGTAAAATCTAAATTGTGTAATTTTTTTTCGCCATGACGTTCAACGTGTTTTAAGACCTCCCGGCATCTTCGGAACACAAATAAAGATGTTTTACGTGACATCCGAGAGATTTCCAGGCCTACTCATAGACATCATGGTTATAGTTGTTGTAAAGGTTGTTAAATTGGTCTGTCCGCTCATAGTGGCTCAACTGAATTTTTATTTGAAGCGACGACAATACTTTATGTGCGAAAAACAAACCAAATTAACGACTTTAGTCCCGTCACTCTATGGTGCGTGTTCATGAGAGCACTTCAACGCATGTGCATTAAGTGGGGGCAGACGCTGGCGTTCTGACTGATAACCAGGAAACGGAACATTGTGTTTACAAGTAGAAGCACACTGTGTAAACTGATCTTTACGAAATGTCTGATGATTTCGATATTGAGGAATACTTGCTCTTTTTTGCCCATCCATACCAACCAATTGCACATGTGTCGAAGTGGACTTGTAAATCTTTTCCTTTAAGCTCCACTTTCAAAATTAATTTTAATGGACATTTAATTATGTGGTAGTTGAGGGTTGAAAAGAGTCCTTCACGTAATTGTCAAATTAAAGACAGACAGACATTTTTAATGAGTCTGAATGCTGTAAGGAAACATAAGGCAACATGAAATAAATACTATGAATGCATGATATTGAAAAATGCAATTTGAGGTACTGTAAATAGGCACATACTTCACTAACCCTATGTGGAGATCTGAAAGAGATAACAGTCCTACTCAATTTGAAGTCGCTTATATTCTCAGGGGAGTTTTTCAGTCTTATAGAAACGTGCTTTATAAAATGATGTGCATGCCACCTTACTTAAAAAGCTCCTAAACTGACCTTTAACAGGGAAGTTCTCACTGGGCCTTTAGTTAAACAGTATATGCTAAATCATTTGGCCTTTTCAGCATTTTGGCAACAAGAAAAAGACAGATTTCTCATGGTTATGTTCATACATGTAATGCTTGTGAGTTGAGATTGAGTATTAGCAGGTGCTGTTCCAGAGATGTATTGCTCTAATGGGCAAAAATCGCTATTGGTCGATAAAAACACATTTTCACACCATCGGCCGATAGTTTAAAGGTCCATCACCAATTTCATGTTCAATATTAACAGTCATTATATTAATTAATAACATTCAAAAAGGTAAGACATTTTTATATAATC
Source organism: Barbatula barbatula (assembly GCF_947034865.1). Classification (NCBI taxonomy): domain Eukaryota; kingdom Metazoa; phylum Chordata; class Actinopteri; order Cypriniformes; family Nemacheilidae; genus Barbatula; species Barbatula barbatula. The sequence continues at coordinate 8,570,019 of NC_136781.1, forward strand.
TAATATTTATAATTTTTTAAATATAATCTTCAGAATCTATAATCACTTTGAATAATCGGTGTAGACATGTAATATCTGTGCAACTCTAGTTCTTGTAAATGTGATTCAAATGTCTGAAAAATAAAATAACTGTTAAGTCAATAAGTTGAGCCCTCTTCGTTGCAGATGTAAAATGAACCTTTCCATAGTGACCAAAGTATAAATTGAGATGGTGACCAGAAAGTAGCCATTTGGTCTCATTCAATAATTATTGTGTATATTATTTATACATATTGTACATTTGAAGGTCTAATACTTTCCTCCAAAGTCACAACATGTTTTTTTTTCATTAACTTTGTCCCAACTTTTTGAGTACTCTTAATTTTGAGTATTCGAATTGAGCGACCAAATAACTGTGGTTAGTAATTTGCATAATACACGCTTTCCAGAAACCCGGCATTTTACATTTACATTTAGGCATTTGGCAGACGCTTTTATCCAAAGCGACTTACATTGCATTAACCTACACATTTTACATAGATATCTGCCATCCCCTGGGATCGAACCCACAACCTTGCGTTTTTACCGCAATGCTCTTACCACTGAGCTACAAAAAGCATTTGACCAGAGAAAGACAGAGTTTTTGCTGTTGGAGGTGGAAGCCAGAGAAGGTGTGCTGTTTAAAAGTCCACTAGTGTAGCAGGTACAGGTTAAAAAGAAACATGGGATGCCTTAACTAAGGGCATCAGTGTGTTGTTAGACATGCATGTGTGTCTATAATAGACTAATCTATATGTGTGGGTGTGTGTAAATATATTTTTCCCTGTTCACTTTCAAGGTATGTGATAATGCACTGTTTTTTATGCATTTAGGTTACATTTCAGTATGAAAGTTTTTGGTTTATTTGTGAAAACATGCATTCACATTTCACAGGCAAATTCATGCATCCATACACTTTTTTATTTAATGATGCGTCAGATTCCAATGGATGCATAAATTAATCTGTCAAATCATAATTAACCAGAGCTACAACCTTGAAACTCCCCATACCTCTGTCTCTGTAAGTTTGCTCTCATAATTAAATGCACGTGAAGTGCAAGGTGATTTTAATTCTGCATGATATGCCAGTTCTGTTCAAACAGCCGATGTTAACCCAACTCGCAATAATACATTTGTAGTCTCGAAAATGTAGGGAAATTAGTTCAGTTATAGAAGGCAGTTGTCACTCTCATTTATAACTGAACCATGTGTCTGAACATATTTATTGCTCTAAAACCTAAAACAGTGCTGTCACTGTGAAAGTAGATATTCTTTGACGGAAAGTGGATAATGTGCAGTCTGTTGTTATTGATGGGTGGCTTTTTTGTATGGCCATATGCTGCATGTGTTATTGTTTTTCATCTTTACCTTATTTTCCTGTTGCACATTTATTATTTGGATTGTGGTAAAATCAAATGATATCTTCTACACATTTTCCCTGCACAGGAAAATCTGACCAGATTGCTTGTTAACTTGGCTTCGAATGTGAACTCTGTTGGTGGTGCAGATATGTTCCAAAACACAATCCCGAATGTGTTTCAATTACAGCTAAGGAATGTGTGGATCTCTTTAGCATAATTGAAAACTGTACTGTAGGTGTTGGGAAACAGTTTCAGAGGCACCACAAGGCTATCCTTACCTCTCAGATGTGCCAATCATAACAGTGTGAATAATGGTGCTGTGAATTGAAGCTATAGGAGGGGAAAAGCACATGCTGACCTCCTGCCAGAAATGAGTATATTAACTGAAGAAGTTATTTTCTTATCTGCACTAAAAAACTGATTTGTTACGAGTGAAGACAACGGATCTTATACAACGTTGATAATTTAAGGCAAAAAGTGAGCCCACTAGAAGTGATTGGGAATTCCCATTTCTTTTGAATTACATTACAAATGCTTGTCAAAATCAACCATACTGTTGCTTGCTTGGTGAAGCATAAATAGCAGACCGGAAGCAAGACCTGTTTCTCAGTTTTATTGACTTGCTTTGGGCTTTTTTGATCTGTAATCTTTTAAAGTCTTGGAATCTTTGCAGACTTTGCTCTTCGCAGATGTATTGATTTTTTGTGCTTTTTATGTTTATCACGGATGCAGAATTCATTACTGGATCAGCTGTAAAATATTTAAAATTAAGTGAACTAGGGTTACAAAATAAAATTTATATATGAACCTGTATTTGCTTGAAATATTGTTAAAAGCCAGTTAGTTTGCATTTTTTTGTTATTTTTATTCACACTAGCATAGAGGTAGAAAACAAATTCATCAGTGAATAAAAGATGATGCGAATTTGATTCTCTGCATGCAGCATTAAAATATGCCCCATAACCTATAGAGAGGTGACCACATGCCTTATTTGACACACATTATAACACCCTACATTTTAATGCATGCACTGTTTGTATAAAAGCTGTTATTGAACACGAATGCCGATTAGTATTTTTAGACTTTTGTTGACGTCCGTGGCTCTCTCTAATTAGACTGTGGGGTCCTGTGTACTGAGGTTGATGGGAAGGGAGCACAGCCTATAAGCCACACAGGGTGTGGGCGAATAATGCAGCCACACATTAGTCCTGATAATGGAGGCTTGTGGGCTGCTGCTAGCACATTACTGCAATTGACTTTTGACCTTCAGAGAGGAACAGAAAGCCCAGCATGCTCATCTGAGAGAGGAAAGGCCAACACACTCTCATCATTTTACCCAAACTGCCGTTTTCACACATTGTTTCCATCTGTTTTTATTCAACGTGCAGAATGCCAGCAGCGAGAATACTGACATTTATTAAAAGACTCATAAATAGTGTAAAACCGAAATATCTTATATAATGTATAATCGTTTATGTCTGAGTGAATGTTCTTCAGTTAAATAAGTTTATAAAAGTTATTTTGTTTAGTTTACCCACATAAACTTACATAATGCATGCAGTGCTATTGCACTAGATAAAGAAACGTACAACAGAGTACTTTTGTTGATAGACATATTTGTTGATCTCCAATGTTTTGATTCAGTAGAGCGTGCTGCATGAATTTTTATGAGCTCCCAGAGAACCTGAGATCACAGCGTTAGTGTTATAAAACCAAATGAGCAGCCATTTGCTTATCTGAAATTGTGCAATCAATAGCCCGACTCAAACTTCTGATGTGTGTATGGAAACGATAAATGTCTCAAAGTCATGCAGTATTAAAGATTACATCACAACTTTATGAAAAGCATCAAACCTAACTCCATGTTTTGTAATATCTGTTCCCCTGCTCTTTCACTCTCTCTGTGCAGCGTGGTGTCGTGAATGTCATATTATGATGGAGAGTGCATCGCCCATCTCTTACACACATGCTAACTGAGTACAGAGATGACCCATACTGTAGCCCTCTCTGATGCATTTAAATACATTGCATGGAAATGGACTACTGCCAGAATTACACATCCAGAAAGATTAAACAGATGTTTTCAGATTCTGTTGCCAGCCCTACAACCTTTCTCTCTCTGTTTCCTGTGAATGGTATGCTTTTTTTGTAATAGTTTTAGATGTGCGCCGATATTGACATTTTTTCTGAAGAACCCGTCATGAGATGTGTATAAATGAAATACCTGCGATCACACCAGGCTTTACACTCCATTAAAAATGCGAGAAACAGGAAAGCTGAAAGGCTGTTCAAGTTTGATGAACTCTAACCTGCTTATTTGCACAAGGTCTTTCACCAATGGAGCTTCCAAACATTATAGATATGTTTCTAGGTTACGTTCTGAGAATACACAGTACTGTATAACAGTACTGTGGAGTTCTTTTATCTTAAGGGTGTTTTTTGCATTCTTAAAACCTATAGCGGATGTTCTTAAATGATAAAAGTATAATTGACAGAATATTTATGTGTTATAAAAATGAAGAAATAGTGGAAGACAAAGGTTTCCATGACTGTTATTATCATCCTTCGTAACTGTCACAATTCTGCCGCATCATGTTAGGTTTCTCTGGTCTAGTGGCAGGATCATGACAGAACCTCATGTTTAATGTGGGAGAATGATTTTTGGCCCTTATGGGTTGCCGTACACTCTCTCCGGTCTTGTTCCCGTCTTCTCGTTTCCTCATTATTGCTGCACAAACTGAACGACCAATTGTTGACCAATCACAATAGACTACACCATCTGACCAATCACAATAGACTACACCATCTGACCAATCACATGACACTAGGCTCGTGGATAGGGATTAGACGGATAAATCACGGAACGAATCAATTGAGAGTCAGTCAAGAAGTATGGTAAGAATAACTACGTATTATTACGAATTAATAGTTATTTTACACCTTGTATGTTCATACACTTGTTGTTAGATACTTCATAAACCAAAGTAGGACCTTTAAAATCAAATGTGTTGTACTCTTTAAATCATGCCAATTCACAAATACAAACCTTTTTCCATGTACTCGCGCGCTCTCTAAACACGATCTTCAGTCAGTGCACTCAGGCAACGCATGCGCACACTGTACACAGTTACCATGTTTGTATAGTTAACATGTAGTAACCATGATGTTTGGGCAGAGATTTTGTCAGTGCTCTTGTAATTCTTAATTTTGAACATGTTTTTAATTTTACACCATATATCTGTTCAAAATATCGGTTATCGGTCTACTTGACATTTAATAATCGATGTCGACCTCTATTAAAAAAGTGATATTCTCTCATCACGTTGTGTGCACAACTTTTTTCATTCTCAGTACGATACAGCTTTCCACATTTATAAAAATGTTACACGTATAATATTCTATTAAAATAAATAACTTTACGTATGATAAATAAAACTTGCTTAATAGGCATTATGGCTAACCTTTCCCCAAAATTATGATTAAGCTATGAGATTGACTGGTTTAAATGGTTTACTCATTGGGTCGCCTGTATCATTGCATTTGCTACCCTGATTCATTAAGCCCCAGTCACATGAGCCACTACGCTACCTGAAGGCGACAATGACCAGCCTCGCAACGAGTGTGTAAATAACAGACTTGTTTGACTTCAACCTGTCCTGCGTACACAGATTGACACAGTGACATTATTGCGACGTGAGAGAGAACCGAGGGACGTATGCTTTTAAATTGTGCTCTCAGTACAGCAATGTCATCCGTCGATCCGTCTGAGTGGCTCTGGATGAAATCAAACAAGCCGAATAACATGGATTACCTCATCTATAGACACGAAAACGTCCTTACTTTTCCTCGCCATCATGTTCGTTTTGTACTGATTGGTAACCAACTGTCATCAACAACCAACTTATGTATGCGTGCCAATACAACTATTTACATTTGTGTGCGCATGCCCAGCGTGTTTGAATGGTCATGACTTTCAGTAGTGTAGTGTAAAATATAAAAAAAGCGCATGTGGGAATGGCAGTATAATCGAGGATCATTTTAGTTTTAAAACGCCGTTTTTGTACGACAACAGAATAATGTAAACACCACCACAGGTACTGGGATTGATGCTCTGAAATGAACACGCTCCTCATGTACTGTCATTTTAAACTCCATTGGGACGTGGTCAGTCTAGACAAGCGGTGTGATCTCATTAATATCTGACAGAATTCAGCTTAAAGCAACTGGACCTGGCTTTAAATCTTACGACATTTCCCCACTCAACATTGACAAGTTATTTGACAGAAGTCTCTGGCATTTAAGCCATTTATACACAGACTGATCGCAGTGGGAGACTGTGGGAGAACTGGCATTGTTCAGATCTCAGGACTTAATTTTAGGTTGTAGTAGATTTTAAGATGTCTTGTGTTCAGAGAAGGCTGTTTTAGTTTGACACAGATTGTCTCCTTTGCTCCCTTTTGAGCCAGTTGTCTTTTGCCCCAGTTTTAGGTTAAATGCTGACAGTTTAGTCTTGCCATGTTGTGCATAAATCTGTGTATTTCTTTCTGTGCACTCGACTGTTTATTTTCCATTGATTTGCACATGCTTTGACATGGACTGTAAGGATTTAGTTTCACAAATAATGAATTAAATAATGAAATACATTTTATTTTCTGGTGCATTTTTTTAGTACACAGTTCACTAAAGGACAGATGCAAATGCGGTAATAGTGCAAACAATTCAGTAAAGGACAGATGCAAATGCAGTATTAGTGCAAACAATTCTCTAAAGGACTGATGCAAATGCGGTAATAGTGCAAACATGTAGATGAATTTGGGGGTGTTGACACAATTTGGTTGCAATTTTCATAGAATGTTTCATTCATAAAGTACCATTATCTGTTAATTCTTTTGTTAGCAACACTAAGGTCATATGAGCAAGCTGGCAAGATTAGCTTTGCATCCCTGTTATGTGATGAGCGCACCTTCAGCCTTCAAGAGAGTAGCATTTGCAATGACAGTTTAAAGGAAAGACGTTTTCAGCAATAAAGTCGTAAAGCAACAGCTGTACTGTGTTTGTTTCTATTTAACACAAATAAAGATTAAGGCCACGTCTACATGATGAAAAACGGAAAAAAAATTATTTTGTGGTTTTAAGAAGTTTCACGTACACACGACACCGTTATAAAGCAATCCGTGTTTCCGCAAAAATGACTAAAATGCTGTATTACGACATCAGTTTGTAAAGAAAAAATACCAGAGTCCCTGACGATTGATTGACGGTTTATTGGAAGGTGGACATCCGTCGCTAAAGAGACCATAATACAGAGCGCTGCATTTCTCCTCATTCATAGTGAGGAGAATCGGCGCACATATACAAACATACAAACAAGATGGTGAAAAGTTTGAAAAAAAAGCCATGTAATCCGCCATTGATGTATTTATTTCTTCTTCGCGCATACCACACCACCACACCTAATACGCATGCGCACGATCTTGTTTTCTCATTCTTGCTTATTTCTGGGTTTACACGGAAATGAGAACACTGTGGTTTTTTAAATTTGCACTTTGAAACCCGTTTTAAGAAGTTTGCGTTATCAGTCCCCTAAAATGCTGTTTTCGTGTAAACGGACAGCTAAATCGCATAAATTGTTTTGGGCTTTCACTTGAAAACGGTTTCGTGTAAACGGCCCCTAAGACACCGATGAGCTGTTCTTTTCTGTACTGAACTAATATTTAAGTTTTCTTTTCGATTTCACAAAGAATGATCACGGCTGACCAAATCTCTGCCCTAAGTTAATCTTTCTCTAAGGTTTCTCTCTTTTTGGAGTAAATATAAACACTTAACACACCACGTTTAGTTTAGCTATACATCCATTTGTGTTACAGTAACGTTAGTAGCCTACTGTATAGTGTGGCTTTGTTAATCAATGTAAAGTTATCGTCTGTTGGTGTGGACGCAAATATAGGAATAAATATTGTTACAGTCATCTCAAATCCAGAATGTATCCCTCGAATGCATATTGCAGACCTTTCTGTCTGAAATCAGCGTGTCATTTGTCCAGGAATTTTCCATATTCAATTTCCCCAGAGTGCACGCATTTACACTGGGACTGCATGGCTGATACCGAAAGCTTGTCTGAAATAGCAACAGGAACGGAGGGGGGACGGGTTTTGTGCGAAGGGTCAATTGTGGATGTTTGTCATGTGTGTTACAATGAACATTCTTTATATGGAAATGATAAGTTCACACTGAAAATAACACAATAGTATCCAAGGCCTTGCCCTTAAGTTAATACACTGGTGCACAATGCATGTGTTGAGTCTTGATATTGCTGGGTTTGTGATGTAAATCACAGTTTTATTTAAACTCCAGCTATTTATGGATTGCAGTTTATTTGTACTCTGTGCTGTTGTTTTGGTCAGGGAAGCACAACCTTTTGTATGAGTTTAATCAAATATTTACCCTTGTTTATTTTATTTGCATGTTTTTGTGATGTTGCATATTTGCATGCACATTACCTGTAGCTCACTGTGTTAGCAGCACAATGGACAAGTGTTTGTTCGAACACACTTACTGATAAAAAATTTCCCTCTAAATCAATTTAAATAACCGTCTTCCAAATAAATAAATGTACAAATTCATGTTAAGTAAAGAGATAAAAACGACTATCTATCAATAATAACATTTTGTTTCAGCATAAGGATATATAACTCTCAGAAACCATATATTCTACATTATGTATTTTTTTTCTTTTTTCTTGTAACGCACAAGTTATTATAAAATTGCGAGGCAGCACCTGTAAATCATATGGCAGCTTACATGAGGTATTAAACACTACTACGCCAATCATTAAGTATTCATGTCTCTATTTCAGAGAAATAACGCAGAATTACTGTCACTTAATTAGAAGTGTTTCCTCGTTAAGAAGACATGCATTTTTAATTCTTGACATCTCCAGTGCTGTAAGTGAAATCGACGCCCCGCAATAGCTCATTATGCTGCAGTCAGGGAACATGTGCATCTGTGCTTCTCACCGCGCTTCGTCTCAAGATGATTTTGTCCTCCTGCTTTTTCTGGAATCTGTTTGCAGTTCACTTCGTGTGTGTGCGTACATGTTTGCATTACCGCTCCTGTCCTTTTCAGTGAGGATAGCAATTGCACTTCGTTTAGCATCCTAAAACATCCAGCAACGTTTTAACTCCCAACATCACTTAACAGGGCACAAAAAGGGCATACAATGGCAGTCGTGTCGTCAGTTCAATTTTAAGCCTTCAAATCACACAGACAGATGTCTCTCACCACAAAATAACTGTTGTGATGTCTCACCTGTATGCTTCTGTGTTCTTGTTTTCTCTCTTTTTCTCACCAAACAATGTGTTTATTGTTTTTAGCAGGATGTTGTGAGCTTTATAAACACGATCTCATGACTACATTAGTATCACAAAGGAAATTATCTAATTGATTTTTAAATAAATAATGTAACACGTAACCTTCATAATGCTACACATAATGCATAAATAACCAATTTTTGACAATTGGGAACATTTCATTGATTTTGGTTTTAATGACCAAATGTTGTCAATGACTTGATCTTGAAAAATATGTTGTCAGATAGGACATATATCAGTTGTGTTGTGCCCTTTTATAATACTCACATGTGTTCAACAGACAAACCACCGTCTGCTCATGCCACGGTGACAAATGACACAATTTAATATGAATGAACAGATGACTCTGAGACCAGATTGCATTATTAAAACCTGGAGAGAGTTCAGATAGGTAGAACAAAAACAGGAGTTTTCAAACTTTGCGATGCGAGGGACAACCAAGTATGATGAATCTTTAGTGAGGGCTTAAATACAAATTTATGTGTAAATATACAAAGAAACACAGAAAATGTTTCAAATCAAATGTATTTGTACTTTTTATTACATCTTTGTAAAGATTTTACAAAGCCCAGTGAGTGACATAATGGGAATTATAGTAAGAAACACTCTGATGATAAACTATTTTAGAGAGTTTGCATTGATAAACACATATATAAATGGGAACACATCTTACATTTACATTTGTATTTAGCAGATGCTTTTATCCAAAGCGACTTACAAGTAGTTTTTTTATACAGTGGCACATTACTGCAGAGCAATCAGGGGTAAGGTGCCTTGCTCAAGGGCCCTTCAGTCATGACCTGCTGGCACTGAGATTAGAACCTGCAACCTTCTGATCACAAGCCCAACACTCTAACCATTAGGCCACACACAGTTTTGGAGACCACCTAGAATTATCTGGAGGCCCTCTGGGGTACAAACCCCTGACATACAACATACAGTGAGGGAAGAAATTATTTGATGCCCTGCTGATTTTGTAAGTTTGCCTGCTTACAAAAAAGTTCAGGGTCTATAACTTTTATGGTAGGTTTATTATTACTAATAGAAACCGAATATCAACCAAAGGATCAGAGGAATAATTTATATAATGGTTATAAATGGATTTACATTTCAGTCAGTGAAATTATTATTTGAACCCCTCCCAGGGGATCAAATAATTATTTCCCTCGCTGTATGTGTGTTTATTCATACATTCCTGGCATTAAAGATCATTGTCCTCCAGCTGATTCTAATCAAGTGGTCTTCTCGTGTTGTATCATGGGAAATAGTGAATGAGGGAATGTACACTCAAACTCAGAGTGCATTGTGGGTAAGAAAGTGTGAACGAATGTAGGGAAGGAAGTAGTTCACTCAGGTTTTGGACACCACTACAAAACGGCGGAAACATGATTTAGTGGTCAGTTGTGGCCTAGTGGTTAGAGCGTTGGTCTTGTGATCAGAAGGTTGCCAGTTCGAATCTCAGTGCCAGCAGGTCATGACTGCTCTGGAGTAATGTGCCACTGTAAAAAAAAAATACTTGTTTTTGGATAAAAGCGTCTGCTAAATGTAAATGTAGTGCACTATACTGTAGGCGATAGGGAGCATCAAGTTATCTCTAATCACTAGCAGGAGTTGACTAACTGTGCACGTACGCGCACACACAAAGGCCATCAAGGCGATACTTTGGCTAATATGTAATGACAGGCATAGCAAAAGGAAGGTGTGCATGCTCTTTTTTAAAAAGATTGTCATGATCAAGGTCAAAAGAGACCCATTTATTTGCATGATGCTGACTCTAAACTTGAAATCTGCTTTTGAATGTTTAGGACCAGCCTCTAGAGGTGGTTAATTGAAAAGGTAAACGATAGAGAGAAAGAGACATGCAGATACAAAGGTTGTTGCATTTGAATAAGAGCTGAGCTCTGGTATTTAACCATTGACTGCAACATATTTCTCAAGGACTGCTTCCCATAATTGCTTACATGGAACGTTTCAGTGTGTCTACTTTGCAAAAGAATAAAAGAAAAGCAGGAAGGATCACAGCCTCCAGCTTGTATCTAAAAATGTTCTTCTGTGCCATAAACAAATGTTATTTTTTTTCTCCCTTTGGTTTTTCCAGGGACTACATACGTGCATATATTTCAAATTATTACACAGTGGGATCAATATCGCAACGTCCATGCCTTTGCAGAATGAGCCTCGATGTATCATATCTTTCTTACCCACAGCTACAGTTAATTATTGATGGTTTCCTTCTTTTTCCAAGCAGTTCTGTCAGTCAAAACACAGTGGACTTGCAGCGACTTGGCGTCGCAAGCGAGATAGTGATAGTCATGCCAAAAGAAATCATGTGTCATTGTTCACACATGGCCACCTCAATATCTCACCCGCCATATTCTGTTTGATATTCCACTGATCACGTCGCTCGCTGTACCGGGGCTCTGTGATGGCTTCTATTAAGGGTTCTGGATCCAATTTACACTCTGGCAGGGCCCTCACATTGTAGTACCACTGCACTACTATCATAGCACAGATTTAAAGATTGTATGAGCACATCATGTAATGCAAACCATGGTTTCACACATTGGATAGGAAACACATCACTAAGAGAAGCTGCTGTGAAGTACAGCTGTGGAAAGCTCCCATAAATAAAACCTTACAAAGCAGAACGGATTGTTGATGTGGTGTCAAGATGCTGTTTTAAGTGTCACTAGTGCACAGAATTAGCTTTTAAGATAAAGATGGTGTTTTTTGTCTGCAGGAAGATTGGGTTAGGTCATAATGTTCACTTGTTATTTTTCTGATATTTTCATTCATTTTTATATTTTGTTTTCAGAGGCCAGATTTTCAAGGGTGTTAAATTAGACATGTAAGTGTTTTTGCCAAGAAATTGTGTGTAATGCATAACAGTGATTGTAAAATGTGTCTTTTTGGTATGAGAATGGAATATTTTCAGTGTTTGTATTTGAGATGGGGTCAGATAGTTTTGATTTGTTATTGGACTGTTTTTTTTTTAGATCTGGCAACCCTTATTCTTGGTAACAGGATTTAAAAAACGAATCACCCTCAATACTTCATGTTACACGGTTCAATATAAGGAAGGAAGGAGGCAGGAACCAGCGAACATAAAACAACTTTTAATACAATAAGCAAATAAACAAAATGAATGTAAAATACTTTCACAAACACAATACTTAAATTAAAACAGATTTTCTTACTATATTTGTACCACAGGTAATTTGAGGAAGAACAGTTCTGATAATATTAACTTGTCTATATATATAGTATATACAGTATATATATATATATATATATATATATATATATATATATATATATATATATATATATATATATATTATACTGTATATTGTACCATTATTTTACTTCAGAATTAAATGAAAAACGAACTAGAAAATATTAATCAAAGGTCTATTTTTTTCTCTACGTCCCCCCACTGAGGGAGGAAAGTAAGCTTTTTCCTTGTCTAGCAAATACTGTGAATATGCACATTGCAGCCAGTGCAAACCTCCAATGTTTGAGCACATAATCATTGGTGAACAGAGAATGAATGTTCATTTGAGGATGTTCAGGATTGAGAATGCTGCTGATTCACAGCTGTCTGTATGTTCAATATTTGCGTATGTACTGGGTCAATGATGCTTCATGTTTTTTTGCGAAAACACAACTTTTTCCCCAGAATGTTTTGCATGCCATTGTATAATATTAAAGATGCACATTTCTAGTAATTGTGCAGTTCATTTTTATATTGTCACTTCAGTTTTAGAATGTTCTTCCTCTCCCCAAACTACAGAAACACATTAATATATAATTTAATAAGAATTATTATATTGACCTATTCATATTTTGTATAAATCTACATACAAATATGTTTTTTACAATATTTCAAATTTAATTCATAAGATCATTAAAGATTTGTTGTATTTTTGTAAAAGGCAGTAAATTCAAATCAAATAGAAGGATCTTGGTAAACAATTTAGATTTGAATACTTTTTAATGTGTTTTTTTATGTGGGACATCAGTTTGAAAGAATTCTGTAGAATGGCCCAAATAAATCTTAGAACTGCTGTATTTTTAACTGACAAGACAAAAAAGACATACATTTTTGCTACTATGGTAGTCAATGGTGCCCCAGAACTGTAAGTTGCTAACAATCCCTTCAAGTTTGAGAAGTTAGCATAGCTAACTATGGCCAGAAAAGAAGAACATCCCCTAGTTCTAATAGGGACTATCAACTAATTGAGGGCTTCTATGTGCTTTGATCTTTGGAAGGTTCTTATAAGTTGGACATACACGCTCTGGTGTTTTAAGCAGTACAGTGATTTAGTCAAATCAATCAGAGAGCTGTGTTAAAATGATTGACAGGCCGTATTTGCTATGTGGAAAACCCCTGGTATAGAGACTGTTTACTAAGTAGTGGTTAAAAGAAGAGGAGGCATGATTTCAGCTCAGATATTTTTGCCAAATATACATAAATCACACATAGTATAGGTGTATAAGTATAAGAGAAACACACACACACACACATGCACCGTCCCACACACTTGTCTGTCTTGAATGTTCATATTTTAGCCCGAGTGTATATGAAAAGCGGATATTCCCGCGTCTCATGAGAACAGTAAAATGAGACACAGGAAACACATGAGAAATGAGAAACTCTGACTAAAGCAGGGAGGAGGTACTCAGATGGGAAGGTTCACATGTATGAGAGAGAGATTGATGTGAGTGGGCCCGTGTAATATCTTTAAAGTGGCAGGCGGAGGCCATTATTCATTTGTCTTCTTGAGAAATGCTCTGTCAGGGCAGCCAAAAGGAATTGGAAATGAATGTCACTTCCCTTTCTGAGACGCCTGTGTTATGACATTCTGTCAGACCCGATTTTATTATTATTTAGGATTTAGACCGCTCAAGTTTACTGAAAGTAGCCAGGCCGCTGAGAAGGGACATTCCCTCACTTAGCAACTAATTGAAAGAGAGGCAGAAGAAAATAAGCGGAAGACAAATAGACACACAAATAAAGAGTGAAGCGGAACAATATCGCCGAGCTGCTCTCTGATTGGTGGGTTGGAGATATCGTGGGTGGTGCTTGGGCGAGGGTGTGATGGTGAAGAACAAGTACAGATCAGCTATTACGATTCATTTCATTTCTCTGGACTTCATCTTGACACATTTCGAATGTGTGATGTTTATCTCCTCTGCATATATTCGCATTTCTCCACACCTTTTGGTTTATTGTCTGGAAACAGGTGTTTGAAATGTGTGTTTAGAGCTCCCCGCTAAGCATGGGATTATGGCTTCTTGAAGAGCCCGGCAGTTTGACACCATTACAGATTAAAGGCACGCGTCGTATTCTTCTCTCTCCCCGAGGGCCGACTCTGTCATTCTGCGCTGTTAGAGATGTCTGTGTTTACAATACAGGTACAAGAGCGATGTTCGGTGATGGCGTCACCGTCGCTTCACAGCCGAATAAATCTGCTGTGTGTGGCCCTGGGTGGCTCCTCCAAACCTATTATACAAAGCACCTCAAGATCAGCGTCGTCTATGGCATTGTGTGATTGATTCTCTAATCAGAAGCTGATTATGATGAAGCCCTCCCATAGAGAGCCATTAAACGGATGAAGAAAAGCTCCTATGATGAGAATCAATAAAACCGTGCTGAACATAATGCGGTATGATGATGCTAGACGACACTTTCTTTTCCTTCAGTCGCCATCGGACGGTCTATTTGTCTCTGGGGTTTAAAGGTAATAGGTATGGATTCGTGCTTCACAGTCCACATGATTCCGGCCTCTCTAAGGGACTCTGCAGCTTCTCTGTTGGACAGATCTTATGAAATGTGGCACTGGTTTGCAGAGCGGTCAGAATGCCTGTGACTTTTGCTTGTGTCAACTGCATTCGGCTTTAGTGAACATTGTGGCGCGATCCCCTGGGATTGCCCGAATTAGACACAGCAACTCATTATCAGCATAGCATTACGATGTCTCAAGGTTATCATAATCTCTCGCCCGCTTGTATCAACTGTTTGCAGGTAGCTTTCCGGTTGTTGATTCATTAGCAGCGGTCGCATGGTCAGATGGATGCTGATGGCTGCAGTTCTGTCACTGGATGTCATTTACGGCCCATCTCCGTCTGCTTGGAGTGGGGAATTGGGAAGAATGAGCCGGGTATAACAGGTGAGATGCGGCCCTGTGGTTTTGGCATTTTGTCTATGTTTATCGTGTTCCCATGCTGTTCCTCCTCATTGCCTCTCTGTAAGGCTCTCCCTGGTGGCCTTGTCACTCTAATTAGGTGACAGACGGCAGCAAACAATATCCCTCATTACTGCTGACATGGGCGACGCACATAGCCCCACACAATTGTTTTCCTTCTCATATACACGGACATGGAGACACACAGAGACAGAAGAGGCTGAAACAAAGATGCGCACAGTGACAACCGTGTGGTCAATCAATCCTACGTAATGTCTCTCTCTTTCTCATCCTCAAACAATCATTCTGGAAGCTGAGGCCCTTCCTAGCCAGGGTTAAGCAGATGTTGAAAATGCTGCCCATTATTTTGGTACACGCCTCCGAATAGATGTGAACTTAATGCTGGTATTTCTGCTGTCACTGTGGTGATTGGCAGTATTGCTGGTATGGTCGTGATCAGGATATTTCAGGAAGCTATTTTTAAAAATATGCATTAAAGGAATATTTAAAGAACGTTATCATCATAGGGGAACCCCTTTTAGGGCTATATAGCACCATATCTTGGTGCTTCAGTGGCTCTTCCGAGGTTTTTTGGGGAAGCCGAGGTGGTATATAGCACCGTTTCCATATAAAGAACCTGTTAACCCCCGTGTATGGTTCTTCAGCGGTTCTATATAGCACCTTAGTCATCCCAAAGACCTGCTGAAGAATCACTGAAGCACCAAAATATGGTTCTACATAGCATTAAAAATGTAGTCCCTCTATGGTTACGAGCCAACAACCACTTTTGGTGCAATATAGTGTAGCACTGTAGTGTGGTATTTATTTTAGTTATTTTTTAATTATTTATTAAATCTACTATTTTATGTATTTTTATTATTCTTGTTGTTGCTATTGCCAAATGTAATGATGATAATAACAATATTGTTATAATATAGTAAAAAAATTAAATGGTATTAATACATTCCTTCTTTTCCAAATTACATGTAAATCTGCACACATGATTAGTCATCAGACTCATCACACTTTCTTGATCTTTGTATAAGGTGCCTCATTATGCTGTTGCCGTCAAGATTGCCAAACCTATCAGAGCTCTCTAGAACAGGTTATGGGGTGTCTGGTGATGACCTTTTTGGATTTGGTTTCCTGTTTTGTTCTGTGACAGGTTGTGTGATGTCAAGGCCATTTGTTTTGCTGCTTTTACACATGACATACTGTGATTTTTCAGTTTATTAAAGAAAATTGCCAATCACCATGAAGCATCTGGGTTTCCAACATCCTTTTTATATCTGAAAAAACTTTCAGCATTCAAGCCACAGGAGTGAAATGCATTGAAAATATATAATCATCCATTTCACACCATCTGCATCAAGGCAGCATCTAAATTTTTACTGTCGGTGACATATTGTCAATCAATTATTTCAATAGCACAATATGTCAATCATTGCAATGAGACTATTACACAGTCTGTAGGAAGGCTTGTGAGAGCTGTCCAACATTTCAGCTACTCCTATGTTATATTTATATATTATGTATATCTTTAGTTTTGTAAAAAAACTAAACTTTGGGTCTATAAAGTTATCTCATTTAAATGCGATGTGTACTTTTAAGCAATTCTGTTGTTGTACTATACTAGTTTCTATAGAAATTAAAACCGTTTTTAAAAAAACGAAACTTTGTCATTGGTCATTTAAAGAATGTGTTTCATAGTCATTTAGGTTTGAAAGTGCACATCTTTAGCAGATTTATTATCTCATCTAAAGGTGTACTCACACCCACATTATGACATATGAGATGTTCATGTCACGTCCATGTTGTACAACTATAATAGGCAGCTGAGCAGCTGGGCCAGCAATGAAAGCGAGCAATAAAATACTTGGATATAAGAACACTTCACCTTGTCTCTGGTGAATCAACATGTCTGAGCGAAGAATAGGGAGCATAGCTTCATCTCATGCTGCAATGCTTGTCCTTGCTTCGTTGAATTCCTTTATTCTGTTCGTGGAAGGAAAAGTTGCAGAGAAGGTTTAGACAAGATCAATTCAAAGCCTCCCAAATCACCTTCTAAAATATCTCAATTATGAATGGGTTTAAGGGGCATTTTGCTCCACTGACTTAGTTTTGTTGCCTGTTGATTGTCGTGCTTTATAGGGTCAGACTGAAAAATCTGATATTATTCTTTGATAAATGATCTCCAGTACACAGTAGAATATATTATTCACCATCACTAAAGGTCTTTTCACCCCCCCCAACAAAATCTGTCATTTTTATGCCTTCATGTTGTTCAAAACCTGTATATGACTTGTGTGGAACACAGAAGAAGATATTATGAGAAATGTCTCAGTGGTTTTGTGTCCATACAATGGAAGTCACCGGGTTGAAATGTTGAATGTGTTCTTCAAAATATCATCTTTGGTCACCCCCATGACATCCAAACCCGAAGAAAGTACGGGTTTGGATGTCATGGGGGTGAGTAAATGTTGAAAGCGAATGTAATCCATTAGGTCGCCAAGGTCTTTAGAGATTGTAAAGGGCCCTTTCAGATGTAAGGATTGAGTGATTGACCGACAACCAATAAAATATGGCAGATTGCGGTAGTCTGCAAAAATCCGGCATGCATTAGGAATTGAGCTTCGCAAATTGCGTTTTCAATAAACTGTAAAAAGGGTGAGCGCAGTATATTCTTTGTAATTTGCCATTTTTTTCACTTGCTTGCTTGTTTTTACCCAGTTATCAAACACACATTTCAAGATTATACTTGACAGTAAGATTACACGCATTATGAAAAAAATTGTAAAAGGCAAACCAAATTTCCAGCCCTCTTCTCTGCTCCTTGTTCAGTTGCAAGACCCTGAAACCTAAATCTCCCAACTCATAGCCAGTAGCATGTCATGTTACTCAAAACAGGGATTATGGTCAGAAATTATAACTCTATTTGATATTTACTTCACTACTTTATAACATAATATTCAGAAATATTATGTAAATCAAATAGTGTAATGCTTTTCTGTTTGATTGTACAAGCAGATTGGAGGACGCTCTTGTGCATGTGCGTGTTTGCATGTGTGAGTGCTTGTTCTCCAGACGGCTGTTCTGGTGGCATACGGGCCCCGAGGCCGTGTGTGTGACCTTAATGGCTGCAGCATATGTCATCAGTAATCTGATTTAGAGATTGGGAAAGGAGAAATGGAAGGAAGAGCGTAGAGAAAGGCAGGATAGAAAGAGAGCTCCAGTATTACTCTGGATCCTTGTCTCATGGGACTTGCATATGTAATATTCAGATCTAGGTCATGCCATAGTATAAATTTCTGCCATAATATGAAGTAAACATGATGTGAAAACTATTAAAAGTCTACAGTCTGTTGTAGTGAATATGTTTACGGTGTGTTATGGCACAAACCCACATCTTGCAGAGATTAAACTAACGGTTTATGCACAAACAGTTAATCTAAAGCAATCCCGCACATTAGATAGCCCTCACCAACCCTTTCCTTTCAGCTGGG
Source organism: Barbatula barbatula (assembly GCF_947034865.1). Classification (NCBI taxonomy): domain Eukaryota; kingdom Metazoa; phylum Chordata; class Actinopteri; order Cypriniformes; family Nemacheilidae; genus Barbatula; species Barbatula barbatula. Next base: position 8,588,459 of record NC_136781.1, read on the forward strand.
ATTCAGCCTCTATACATAATGGCATCCTGGGATTAAGAACACCAGCATTAAGTCATTTCTATGTTTAAGACCCTTTGACTGAAAAACAGCAAGTACAAACATATTTGCATGTTTAATCCAACATGACGAAAACACAGATGTAAACGGCTAATATACAACAAACCACAACACAATTTGTTTGTCATATCTGTTGAAACCTAATAGGAGCAGAACAAAACTGGCTTGAGGGAAACAGCTGTGGCTAAGTTATGTAAAGAGTTAAGTTTAAGAACCACAACTCCTATCGAAGCACACAACAAAGAAAACGTTCTGACCTCAGATTGGTGTCTGCAAGCCTGACGGCTCTTTGAATCATTACAATCGGTGAGGTCATCCACAGACAGACACCTCAATACGGGACCGCTGGCCCGTTCGTGACACCTGGCGCAGACGTGCACCTGAGGCAGCTGGCACTAGAGTCAGGGCCAAGGCCAACTGCAAACAATCAACAGCTGACTTTACTCCACTCCAGGCAATTTCCATCTGGGTATTGTAGTCTTAACAACTTGACCTCTGTAGTCCCTGCATGAAGGAAAAAGTAAATGCATCTCATTAGTTGATCTGGATCGTTGGTTTTCAGCAATGTTTTTCAGGATGCCCCTAACAGAATGTGTTTGTTCCTGTGCTGGCTTTCCGTGCCTGACTCAATTAATCAAGTGCTGACTGAAGACTAGAGATTGAACCAATTGATTTTGCTGTGTTAGTTTAACATTGAAACGATCTGTCAGGATGGGCTTTCAATTGTAAATCCGTAGGTTTAGACGTCACACTTGTTTTACCCACAAGAATATTGAATGAAATCACAACTGAGCCTATTTACTTTCTATCCAGATGTTTTTTTTATTATATAAGGCAATATTAAAGGTAAAGTCTCACCACTGGCACAAAAGTTGATCTTATAAATGTGAAATGCTTGCGAATTGCCATGAGATTATTGTTATTGTACTATTTTATTGTACTTCTCTATCAGTCAAAGGTTGGGAAATACTTGTCTTTTAGAATTTAGGAAAACACATCAAAACTATAGGAATGATAAGGTACACTATAAAGGGCAATACCGGCATATTTTACGAAACATGGAACCCTTTTGTTAGTTAATTTTCTGATTATGCAAATTCTTCTTCTGTTTTCGGTCAATCTGATCATTAAGATGTCTTTATGATCGTGACTTGATTTTAATTAAAATATAGAGTACAAGTACGTGCGCTGTGTTTACATAATTTATATTTGTAGTGTCTCGTGTGTTGATGTAAATATGTACACAGCTGATGACTTGTATTTGTAAATTTTCCCTAAACTTTAATTAGACTATAATTACGTAGGCCTATTGAGTGTTTTTTTGGGAGGGGTTGGGGTAGTGTGGGGGGAGTAATGTTTCTGTTCTCCTGTATCTTTATCCTTTCATTGTTATAAACATTCAATAAACATATTAAGCAACAAAATAAAACACATACAAATAATTTATTGATGTATGTACCAATGAACCAAATATGTATATATGTTTATATATTTACCAAGAATTACAAATATATCTAAATATGAATAGCTTTATTGCCATTCCGCAATGTCCGGAGTGGAACGAAATGTCGTGCTTCATGGGACCACGCTGCTACATAATACAGACATACAACAGTGTAAGATGATTTGTAGTGCATGAGCATGTAAACATACATATGTTTACATGCTCGTGTATGTATATGCAAACACAATTCTGGATGCGATTAATCACGACTAAATCACTTGACAGCCCTAAAATAAATAAGAACTATGTTATATTTTAGCATCTTCAAAGTTGGCACTCTTTGACTAGTATTTGTGAATGCGTTCTCTTGCCATTTTATCATCCAGCTTCTTTGTCTTTCCCTGGGAAGATTAAAATATTTTTAAAGAATTTTAGAAACGTTTGTGTTTTCTAATAAAGAAATGGATATGAATATGTCTTTTGACCCGTACTACTTGTGCAGCGATTTATCTTTATATGTTACTTCATAGAAAAAAATATATGTCAAAACTTAATCAAGCATTAATAACGTTGTCAGTTATGCCACTTAAGCTACTGGAGAATGTTATATAATAACCTTATACTTATTTAGCCATTGGTTTAGCAAACTTAGTTCTGGCATGTTACACACACTTTTCACTATTTCTGATTTATAAAAGTCCCATCGTACTTTTTTTACACTTTGCTCAGAAACACTTCAGAAAGCAGAAATAAATGAGTTGTGCAATTCACGCTGACTTTAAAATAGAAATTTCTCGATGCCCCTCATCGCAAATGTGGCTATGCCTGTCTGCTGCAGTGGTTTTGACGCCGCCCGACACACGATCTGGCAACCCACTGCGTAGCTCACAGACACTGTAAACACTCGCAGCAACTCTCATTATATTCATTTGAATCTCTGAAACATTTATATTATGTCTTACATTATGAAGCAGATAGTCAGGGTATGGCAGTGATGCTTTGCAAACATCTCCATTTCCTCATCTTTCTCTCAATCCATTCTCAGACTGTCTGTCTAACTTGCTCTGTCTTTCTGTCTTCGTATGTCTTGGACCCAAATACATATTGACAGCCAACAAATTGCTTCAGGACTAGGCAGTGAGGTGCTAGCCCTTTTTAAAACTGTGTGCAGATGGCTGGTTTAGCCCATATTAAGATTTTCAGGAAAAAAATTGAACCAAGTTTATCCCCAAGACAAGCAGGATTAAGTGTGTCTGTGAGGTGGTCTTATTGTCATAATTGGCTTATTTCCATGCAATTTGCTGTTTTATTACTTGAATAGGTTGGTGGAAACGACAAATTCTCTACTCAGGATTTTGGCAGCATTATTTGGAATACAGCATTGTTGGTTTTAAATGACAGCTTACTCAAGGCTACAGTTCAATAGGCGCTGCTGATTTGATTTGACTGAAATCATAGATGCATCTGCTGCTCATTTATGGCAGTGTGGCATAGTTATTGCAGTAATAGCTTCTGTCAAACTTTGAAAAATCAAAACAACCTGAATGAAAGCATTCAAACAATTAAAACTCTAACCGAGCATGCAAAGATAAAAACCAGAAGATTTTTTAATGACCTTTTACTAGTTTTGTCAATATCATTCATATTGAAATCCGCTTTTTAGGGCAATTTCGTTCTTCTCACTTTGTACATGTGACAGGTACCAATTGACTTGCATTGGTGTTTTGTCCATACAGTAGAAGTCAATGGGTACCGCCGTTGTTTGGTTAACAATATAATCTTCTTTTGTGTTCTGCGGAAGGAAGTCAGAAATGACAAGAGGGTGAGTAAATGATGACAGAATTTTCATTTTCAAGTGAGCTACCCCTTTAACATTTTAGCACTATGTATTTTACTTGGAAATCAAACTCATGACCTTGGCTTTGCTGCCGGCATGCACTTTTGTACGAGACGAAGTTCATGAAAGCCCATCCCCACATTGAAGCAAGAACTGAGACTAGGCTCAGAAAAAGGGTGCTTTTATCTGAGCATATGCATTAAGAACACACTTTAGTTCAGAGTATTAATGTGTCCTCAGTAGTCCAGGGTTTATATGTCACTGACACGGCTGTGCTCTTCTTTGGCTTTCATCTTTACAGCATTCCAGTTACCGGAACTGATGGGAAGATCAAATTAGCCATTGAAAGTCCTTTTGAAGTAGCTCTATCAAATATGGAATTTAAAGGTAAACAATGAAGTATTTTTTACTCTGTTTCTCTTTTGCACTGCAGACAGCCATGAGCCATTTATAGGAAGTGGTCACAGAAGCCAATAGAAATTCTTCATCTGATATCACAGAAGCTTGGACTGAATGGAGAGATACTGTGAAAAATGGAGAGGTAGAGAAATAAGGGGTGGGGTGTATGGGCGCAATGCGTCAGTACGTCAGTAACTCGGTTACTGACGTAACCTCGGTTCCCTGAGATACGGGAACGAGTACTGTGTAGCAGGACGCTATGGGGAAAACTCATTTTTCTCCGATGACTGAAGCAATTCAATAGCGCAGTGAAAACTGCACGCTCATTGGTTGGAAAAAAGTAAAACTTTAACAGGATTCCCTGTTCTAGATAGCATATCTGCCCCCCGGTTCAGTCTGCCTGGAACGTGAGTTGCCCTCAGTGATCGCAGATTGGACTGGGCCCATTCCCAGAGGCGTAATACCAGGGAAAAAAGGCGTCTTGAGGAGAGGCCTACCTGGTGAATTATGTAAGATACCACCGTCATGCTGTCAGATCGGACTAAGACGTGGCGATCCTTTAGCACCGGCAGGAAGTAGCGAAGAGCCAACCATACTGCCTGCATTTCCAGGTAGTTGATGTGGAGGCTTCTTTCCTGGTTCGACCAGAGGCCGAAGGCAGGTTCGCCGTCGCACAGAGCCCCCCAGCCCGTGTTCGAGGCGTCTGTCAGGACCACTTTCCGGCTGCACGTGGAGCCCAGGGGCATACCCTGCTCTAGCCAAAGGGGATCTTTCCACGAGGCTAGGTCGGTTACGCAGGCTTGGTTCACCAAAACACGTAGACGTCCAAGACGCCAAGCGTGTGGAGGAACTCTCGGCTTCAGCCAGTACTGGAGGGGGCGCATCCAGAGGATGCCCAGACTCAGCACCTGAGATGCAGAGGCCATAAGGCCCAGCATTTTCTGAAAAGCCCTGAGGGGGCGTGAAACCCCGGGTGTGAATGAGGCCGCAAGCCGTCGAATAGCCAGAGCTCGTTCTGGCGATATTCTGACAGTCATGCGATTTGATATCCTCGAGATATTATACCCAGAACCCAATCTGACACACCGGGGATGGCTCGCCAGGCCTTGGCCCGCGTGGCAAGGGGTTGGGTGCAATGGGGAGGTACGCCGCCTCTTGGGGGCTTGACTCCCAAAGACAATGGAAGAGGAAGATTGCTCTTTTTTTGACAATGTTTGTGTTTTATTAAACATTTTGCGGTATGTTGTGTGGGCATTAGAACAGGCCCTGCACTTACAACCTTGCACATTATCAACACTTTGCCGGCACCCGGAACTGAACGGGGTGACTGGGCAGACATGAGAGCGGTCTTTGAAGGAGGGCCAGCCGGAGCGGGCCCTGTAGCCTTCCTCTTCCTTGCATCGGTCTCAGGAGGGAGCCTGAGGCGCAGGGTCCAGCGTGATCTTAGGACGAGGACCCTGTCGTGGGGGACGGGGTAGCGCCGTCCCAATCGGGAGCGTTGACGACCGTCAGCTCCCGGAGCCTTCTGAGCAGCAGGGGTTCTCACCGGCTATTGCGTCGGAGCTGTCTTGGGATGAGTCGCCACGAGTCTGGATCCGGGTCTTTTCGGCAGAAAGTGCTTCATGGCCTGCGATGATTTCTGCGCAGCCGTGAAGCGTTCCGCGAATCCCTCGACAGCCGGTCCAAAGAGGCCGGTAGTGGAAATTGGAGCATCCAGGAAGGGGACCTTGTCTGCCTCCTTGATCTCCGTGAGCGTCAGCCACAGATGACACTCAATCACTACCAGGCTGGCCATGGATCTTCCTATCGCCTGGGCCGTGGCCTTGCTGGTGCGTAGGGCAAGATCCGTTGCGCTCCGAAGCTCCCTGAAGAGCGCGGGGTCCGGGCTGGACTCGTCCATACCTTGTAGAAGTTTGGGCTGGTAGACCTGGAGCACTGCCATGGAGTGTAGTGCTGAAGCCACCTGGCCGGAGGACGAGAATGCGCGTCCAGCGAGTGCCGAGGTGGTTCTGCACGGCTTAGATGGATGAGTTGCCTTCGCCTTCCTTCCGATGGCAGTGCCGACTCATCTAGGGGGGCAGTTTCTCACACCCTTGTTCCTCTGTGCCGTCTACCGAGGTGAGAGCGGAGGAAGAAGACGGTCTTAGACGGGCCGAGTAAGGGGCGCACCAAGACTTGGTGAGTTCGCCGTGAACTTCCGGGAAGAACGGCGAAGTCCGCTGACGAGGGGCCTGACGGCGCCCCGGCAGGAACCATTCATCCAGGCGGCTGCGAGTGTGTTCCTCGGGGGGAGATCACTCTAAACCCAGCTTGTTGACTGCCTTTGTGAGGACCCGGAAGAGCTCGGAGTCTGCACTTGGCCCGTGTCCGCTGGGTTCCGAAGAGGGGGCGGGGTCATCTACTGAGCCCGCTAACTCCTCCCCGTCCGAAGCCGCTAACGACATGGTGTTGTCCTCCTCGAGTTCGTTTCCACCGAACGAGATCATGTCACTGGCGGCCGGCAGTGGACGCTGATCTGTTTGGGTGAATCAAACCGGGGAAAGCTCTCTCTCTGGAGAAGGCGAGGCACGCCGAGCGGGCGTGAGCTTGCGCTTCCCCGAGCGCTTAATTCCTCTACCCCGCTGCTTCATTCGCACAGTGGCCTGTGCGGGCAGAGGCGGGGGGGATCGAGGGGCGGAGTCACTCTCTGAAAAGAAAGTTATCCGCGAGCGCAGAGAGGAGAGACTCATACTCTCGCAGTGAGTGCATTCCGTCTCTTTGAGCGCGTTCTCAGCGTGGGAGAGACCCAAGCATGAGACGCACTCGTCAGCGGCGTGCAGGAAGACACCACACGACTGACAGGGACGACGCGGCATTTGAAACAACGCCGGGAGAAATTGCTCTTTTGGCGTCGCCGGATAGCGGCAGGGAAAAGACCGTTACTGAGTAGCAAAACCGCTCGCTAGCGAAGCCGCCAACAGTATCCGCCGGAAGCAAAGCCGCTGAACGAAGCCGCTGAAGCGAAGCCGCTGAGCAAGAGGTCGAATCTGCTGCAGGTGCTCTCTCGACGGCGAAGTCAGTCAGTCTCGGGAAGCGAAGAAGAGTCGTCGCTGAAGGAGAAGCGATCTGAGGACTCTATGGTGATGCGTCGGCTTATGTCGCCGTAAGCCCTGCCCCTTCTGGCGGGTATCATTTCCATTGGTCCGGCAGCTCCGCTACCATTGGTTTAAAGTTTTACTTTTTTCCAACCAATGAGCGTGCAGTTTTCACTACGCTATTGAATTGCTTCAGTCATCGGAGAAAAAGGAGTTTTCCCCATAGCGTCCTGCTACGCAGCACGAGTGAAGTATCAATAGGAAATTTCTAATTTCTTGTGTAACAGGTGTACACATTGCGAGACCAATCTGCTTCTTTTTTACGAAGTGTATTTACCTTTAAAGCAGCCTAGCATTGTGCTAAGAAATTAAGGAAAGCACAATCATGAATGCAAAAATACACTTGAATGTCGTCATAATATAAAATCTAAATTGTTTAAAAAATTGAATTGTTCACTTATTATTTGGTTGGTTTAAGATTAAAAGATGGTTGAGGAATATCAGAATGTCAATCCCATTAAAAATGCAAAGAATTCGAACAGTCGTTGACACTGATTGAATTGCTGCCACCTATTGGGAGATATAAGTATTTTATTTCATTTTATTTGGGAGATTTGGAGTTTCTTCGAGAGCCTGTGGATTCTAGAAAGCAATATCAAAGTCCTTGATTTTTCTTTGCTGCAATTTGTGTTTCCTGTCCTCCAATATCTTTCCTGGTGTTCGGTGTGACACACTCAACATCTCAAAAACAGCCTTTTCCCTTCACTCAGCAGACTATGAAACAAGAAAAGCTAAGCACATGTGTTTTATGAAAACTGTGAATCAACAAGCACAGTATTGCCCTTCCCCATTGAGTCGGAGTCTGTCTCGGTTCACAGTTTACACTCATTACTCCTGACAACCTGACATGGCTTCAGGACATATTCAATTCTGACATCTCACTGTATTCTTAATGACACAGTTTTTATTTATTTATTTCCTATTCTTGCCTGTCTAGCGGGTGAAAACTGAGTCGTTCAACAACTAAATATACACAATTTAATATCCCTTGGGGTCTCCGGGGCCAGTTTTTGAGGTGGGCTAGTGCAAAGATGAGAACGTAAACTCTTTCCTATTATTGATGAACACAATGGGTCGTTCTAGTTTGCCTCAGGGCCCTGTGTTTTTTTTTTTGGGGGGGGTTGGATGAAAACACTTATGGGATTTTACTCCACAGAACAGCATCCGTTATTGAATTGCAATGCTGTGGTTCAAATACTGAAGGGGGGGGATTTTGTTTAAGACTTTTTCAAAAAACTGCTTGTACTTGACTACCTAAAGAATCAAGTTAATAGTGTCAAAATCTTCTAAAACGGGTTGGTTTCCCCAAAATACCAATATCTTCTTATCTAGATTTGACATAAATCATCCCACAACCCCCAGATCCTGTAATCTCTAGCTGTGGTGTGTAAACTGCTGACTCGAATCTCCTATCTGTAACTTTGAGCTGTAAAATGCTCCTCATAGATTATTTTTTATAGATGTGCAAATCCCCACAGATTTCTTAATGCCTACAGAGCCTGATATTAGAGAATAATCAGTCATAACTAGCTCTCACAGCTAATCCTTCCCACTGTGTGTTCAACTGCCTCTAACAATTTCAATGTTAGCCGTGCATCGGGCCTTTGTTGTTCTAGAAAGAAATATGCATCTCTTGGGTTTCTAGACTCACTTTTCATTTACAGTTTGTATTAAATTACTTCTATAATAAAGTATAGAATATTAATACTTACTACTATAACCAACAAGGTGTATATAACATGGTACGTATATTGAAAGACTGAATTTTTTCTCATCTCATAAACAGTAAGATAGCCTACTGAAGCTTAAGTACAAGTACCCAAATTGCCATTCTAGGTTTTACCCCATGAAGTTGGTTGTGAGAATGTCCAACCTAAGCCCACCCCTCACTGGCGCGAAAGCAAATTGTGCTAAAACATACAAATAAGGTTTTATGAATTCATACGAATAAGTCACCACTTAAAACAGTTACGAACTGCTGTGAAAATGTCCTCTGTGACAATGAGTTGGTGTAAGGATGGATACTTTGAAGAAACAAAAATGTAATTTTTTTGTAGTTCCAAATTTGTCAAATGTATGTTTTATTACAATTTGCAAAAACATAACTTTTAAACATTTTAAACATGTTCAAAAATCATGTTTTTATTGTGTTATGTAAATAAAAGCAACTCGACTGCAATTTTATTGATATTACTTGAAATACACAAAAACGACATGATTAAAAAATATGTAAAAAAATAAATGTTTTTGCAAAAGGACACTTCAATACAGTCAAACAATACAAATAATAATAATACTTTTGACTTGTAGCATATTTGTTTTCAGGACAAACAAAAGCTGAATTTGAGCTGCTCAGAGGCCTTCTGCATGTTCTCTTCTCAATATCCTTTATGAAAAAAATCTACTCTGTCCTCAAAAGCCATCAACTATCATTATCTGCCTTCATCATATCCAAGCCTTCTGCCCCTGATTTGCTTTAAAGAGATACAGATCAAAGCCGTACTATTGTAATGACTGCATATTCATATCTGCCTCGGGGCGGCCCCCTGAAGACCTGGTCGTGAACCCTTTCTGTTGTAGAAAGCTTTGTTAGCTTGGTTTCTGAACATTCATTTTAGTATAAGCATCAGGACAGGATTAACTCCATCCATCACTGCTGAAAACTTTCTTCAGGCCTTGGCAGACACACAGTAAAATCTCTACAGCCTTCGTAGGGAGCTAAACAGACCACCTTCCTATCTTTTCTGCTCCATTTCAGTTATCATATAACAGTGAAGCAGCTGCTGAATGGATTACATTTGACATTGTATACAGAAACTGGCCTGAAGATATATCAGACCACACACGTTAGTTACCACTACGGAACAATATTAAAATATTGTGCATTATGAAAATTAAATTGTTTTTTTCATACCTTGTTTTGATTAGATGGACAAGTGAGCATCCAAAAAACAGAAATGAAAAAACAACCTCCAGAAAGGAAAAACCTTTAGTGACTTCAAGTTATAAACTGAAATTAGCGCACGGATGCTAAAAGTCAATTAGTCATTCACAGTCTCACACCCGTGATCAGTCAGATGGAGGTTGATCAGGGGGGTCAAAGAGCGGTCTGGTGTCCACTTTTGGCTCTTCATCAAACACTTAGCGTGGCCAGAGCAGTTTGGCACCTGCCAGCTGCTGTGTGTCATCTTTCTCTATCTCTCTCACACACTCATATATGGAGATAGAAGGCTCCACTCACATTACGGTTGCTTTGGCAAACCCTCATCCACCCAGAGCTGTTTAATCTTTTCCAGAAGTGAATTTCTTGTGGCAGCTGTCTGTCCTGTACCACTTTGATCATTGGTCTGCACGGTGTGTGTCTCTTTCCTTTTGCCTGATCACAGCTGTCTCTGCTAGATGTGTTCTGTAGGACCACCAAAGAGCTTGGTCTTCATAGCATGTGGAGTGTACAAGAACTCATTTCCATTTTGGAAAATGGTTCCATTGTCAAGCTTTTCTAATAAGGCCCCAACTTTGGTGAAATCTTACAAGGAGTTTGAGTGCCAAAGTTGTTGAGGACTTTCCTAAAAGTAATGCATCCACTACTCAGCCTTCAAAGCCCTGCCTCGAAAGGTTCCGACCGTGAGGGGAGAGCTATCGTTTGAGAATAGTCTGTTCAAAAGTATTACCTCCATCTGTTAAAGGCACTTTTTATGTCTCTCCAAAGCCTTTTCCTCTTTCCCTGTGCTGACCGTTGTGTCCAAACTAATCAGGTTACCTGTCTTCAGCGTGGCCAGTCTCAGTCTGTTCATTTGGCAGATCCAGAGACTGTTCTGTCAGCCAAGTGACAGAAAAAAGCACTCCAAGCACTCTTTCTTGCTGACATCTGGCTCCTTTGCCAATCACAGAGACAGAGCACCTCTGGTTCTTGTCAACAAAGATTGCAATCTGTACATTTTCAGTAAAACATCAATTAAAACATCAAATGTATGATATACAAATATAAAATTAAAATAAAGTATATTAATATTGTGTTATGTTTAATATATTGTGCAGTAATTGTATATTTTAACACTCTAATGCTTGGCTTATTAAATAAAGAAAAACACCACACCCCAAATGTTACAAATGCTATTTAAATATCTGTCCACTGCAGTAAACAGCATGCATCAGAAGATTAATACGTTTATTTATTTATTTGTAGTTTTCACATTCCCACAGGTGTGAACAATAATGAAACATCATGGTGGATAGACACATGCGTTGGCATCCAGTGGATTGCTAATAATTATTATTTTTGAAACAAATAAATTAAACCGAAAGCAGGCATCCAATCCTGTCTCATTTCCCGAAACACACACAGTTGCTAAAAGGCCACAGTATTACACACATGGACCTCAGCAATCAGTCAGTGTCTGCCATCAAAAACGGCTACCCACATTTGTTCATCTCCATACAAAGGTCAGCTGATGATTCATGAGAGGTCTCTGATGGTTGCCTTGCCAAGGAGGGCACAAACTCATGCATCAAAAATCCCCCAGTATACTTTTACCTAGATTCAGGAATGAAAAAATATGTTTGGATGATTAACTGTAACCGTGCTACAATAATAAATGAACCAACGCATTAATAGGGATAGTTCACCCAAAAATATATTTCTTTTGTAATCACTTACTCACGCTCTTGTCATTTCAAACCTTTCCGTAGAACACAAAAAGAAGATACTTTGAATGTTGGTGACCAAACAAAAGCGGTATCCATTGACTTCTATTGTATAGACAGTATAGTATAATGGGTACCGCTGAGGAACCTTAATTTCTGGGTGAACTATCCCTTTAAAGAAATGGTGCACGAATGAAATTACTGTCAAGATACCCTTATGTTTCACAAATTCTTTTTTTAATAAATTGATTCTCAACAATGTCCTGTCACATCCTTTTTTTAAGAGTTTTAAAGCCTCCGGTCCCCACATTCACTGTAAAGAAAGGTAGCAGTATGAATATTCTTCAAAACGTTTCATTTTGTGTTCTTTCCTTTAATACCTATGTTACTTTAAGTATATAATACATGACCGCCTCTGTCTCATTCACTCTAGCTTCTCTTTCTTCCTCACTATTCGCTCTCTTAAATGAGGGATGGCCCACTTCCATTAATTTTGATTTTACAGTATTGCCCCTTCACACGTTCCCCAACACTCCAAAGCAATTATAATAAAGACAGTCTCTAACCTCCGGTAAGGTGTCCATTTGGGTCACAAATATAAAAAAATAGCTGTAATTACTTTTGAAATAATGAACGTTTGGCCCCTATGGCCCTCCGTAATTAACATTCACTTTGCATATCTTAGTGTTTGCCAGCCAGCCCTGACACTTCAAGCTCTTCAGGCTACTGTGTGTGTATTTGTGTGTGTGGGTAGGGGTTTAAGTAACTCTGGCTTTGCTATAAAGCAGTTGTGTCAACCTTAACTCCTCTCTTTGACGCTAGAGGGTCTGTAAACCTCAGTTTCCCCTAAAAGTCTCTCAAAGTGTCACAACTACTCAATGGGATGAGCGCCACCTGACATATGAAATCAATCTGCCCTATCATTCCTGAGCACTGGTTAGCTGCATTGATCACTGTAGGTCAGTTATGTGGTTGGGGTTTCATTTTGAATCAACCATTCTGTTCAATGGCTCTTTCTATGCTATACCCAGACAGTAAAAATACAGCTTTTTGTGTATGTCACTGTACTGCCGCGGAAGACCATTCTCACATTTTCATTTAATCAGTATTTGTAAATGTATTGTAGCCATTCGAGTCCAGTGTCTAGAGAATTTTAACAAAATCAAACCTCAGGAGTCATCCAACAGCAACCTGAAAGACTGACAGCACGACAAGACATGATGACAACTGTGATAAAATCAAGGTTATCACAGAGCAAAAATTATGTTGAGACTTTTCCTAAACATGTGTACAAATATTAATGCTGTATTGCTTAAAATAACTTTCTTTGCAGTATTTGAGGTCTGAAAAGGTTTCATTTTAGGCAAATCAATGCAAATAGAAGCCATATTTTTATTTCAAATTTGGGGGAAGTATTGTTAATAGTTCACAGAATAAAACAAAAATAATAATTTTACCCTAAACATTATTAAATCAGGAAAACTGGTTTTGGAATGCTTCTTTTTTTCTGTGGCTGTATATTCCATTAGTTATGCAAGAGTCATTAGCAAATCATCAAACTAGCATGTTTTCCTTACAGTCATTACAATTCCAAATAACCATTGTCATTTCGAATTTGATCTTCACATGATTATTCTCTAAATGGCCCCCTGAAGCTGTTTGGATTGACAATTCAACAAAACGTAGTGCAGGTTATGAAAAATGTCATTCAATACACACACTCGCATGCACGCTAAATATGTAAATGGATCACAGTGAAAAGATAATTTCATTTCATCGCCACTAGTAGTAATACAATACGATCGATTAACAGGGTATTATAGTCTGTGTGTAGGCTTATTGCTATGTCAATAGCACTAACAGGGAGGAGAGAAAGGAGATGGGGAGTCAGGTTATAGTCTTGAGGCTTAGTTTGTTTTGTGAGTTTTTTTCTTGGGCCCGATAGGAATCGTGGCATCTGCTGCATTGGAAGTGCGGATCTCTAAAGCTCAAAAGATGAATCTGGTTCCCAGTATAATGTTGAATTCGAAACATTGTTAAGAAAAATCTTGTTTTGATATGCTTACTTAGTGTTCTTCGTTTCTATATTTGCTGGTTTTATCATTTTATATAGCAGGTTCCATAGTAGCATCACACCGGTTATTGCTTGATTGTCCATAATTGGCTCAGCTTTTCTCCATTTGAATCACGCAGTGATTGTGTCTTTAAATACTTCACTAATAAATTGTTGAATTGTGACCACAGTTAGTAATATACATCTCTCACCTGTTGGTCATAAAAGACACATTATTACTATAAAAATGTGACATAACCATGCATTGTGTGTGGCAACCATAGAACTAGCTGTCACGACTCATTGTGTATAGCTGTAGAGGCATGTTTGATCGGCACCACAGACTACAAAACCTCATCGACTGCGGAGATGCAAAATGAGCCATGCGACCCATTTCAGTTCACTACTGCCACAGTAAAGTTATTCTATTTGAAATGTATTTCTGAGGCTATAAATCAGAAATATGATGCAATGCGTGCATTTCTACAATGATTATTTCGCAGTCTCTTTACTTGTGGTTCTCGCAAGAATTGTCAGCGGTTTCTCCAGTAACTTTATCATAAGGAAAAGGCTTCAAGGAATTGCTTGAGTAGAGAATAAGAAGATAGAAAAAACTAGATATTTGAGTCTCCTTTAAAGTATCCAAGGTTCTGTCTAGAGTATGTTTTAAACTCTACAGTGTGTGTGGACCAGTGCTTGCATGGTCAACATGTGGACTCCAGTATGTCAGCTTAAATTGACATACTGACAGGTTTTTAATTATTGCACAAGATAAAAAATGAATATGCTCAGTTCAGTGCTTGGAATGCGGCTAGTTAATCAAAATGTTAGAAAAGGTCTGAACCACACCACAACACGTACAGTATCTGAATTGTAGTGTAGAATGATTATTGAATAGATGGAATGGGGTGGAAATCCAAACCAATGTGTCCCTGCCAGACTCTGTCCGGCGTATAGCGCATTAGAGCACTAATAAAAAAAACGTATTTTGCTTTCTGTGGCAAATAGACAAAAAGGCAAGAGGCACAAAGGAAACAGACCGGCCAAGTGAGAAATAGCGTGAAAGAAAATCTTTTGTCTTCATTGGTAGTTTTCCTTTTCCATCCAAAGGCAAAAGCGAGACTTTTTTTCTGTTGATCAAATGGGAAGATTGCCCGAGCTGGAACATCATTAGGGCCCATCCAGCATTGCATTGATCATCAGGGGCCCGGGAAAACGAAATGCAGACAATGTATTCATTACAGAAAGACTTCCTCATTGCAGGAGCGGCTAGCGGGCATACGGCTGGGAGGAGGAGTGGCGGCGGCAGAGGGAAGGAAAGAGGGAAGGAAACAAGCAAAATGACTGAAGCCATTGATCTTTGAGCCGTGACAATAATTAGCATACCATTAGCGTGGCGTGTAAATATTAAACATAGCACACAATGTGCCATTTTCTTTTTGTCACTGCGCTAATGATAGTAACCCTGGCTACAACCACAACTCGTAATAACACAAATCATAGTGCAGATAAATCATAATTTCATTAGCTAGCTGCCAGACTCTGGCTTCATTGTATGGCACGAAGGACGGCGTGATTCGTAATTAAAAGAATGCGCCGTGTTGAATTGCAGGCGTAGACTCTCGTCCATCATATATTTCAGGCCAAAGTCATAAGTCTTCAGCCCCAAGCAGAGTGTACATAAAGTTTGGAAAGTGTACCATGTTAGAAAAATGGTCTAGAGGCAGCCTGCCTGTTATAAATATCTATTATGTTTTATGTGAGCTGCAAAACAGGCCCACAGTAGCCAGGAAATAAGTATTTTTTCTGATTTTGACTTTAAAAACGTAATATTTCCAATGTGTGTATTCGTTTCTTTTTGTGTATGCCTGTCTTTGTTTATTCAAGCATATGCACCTGCGCCTGCCAAGACAGTCACTGCTTCCTCCGTGCATGCTTTAAAGAAAATGTCCTTCTCATTCAAAAGCATTTGCATCTGTTAAGGCCAGCAATCTGTTACAACTGCATGAGCTGGCTTAGCTACATTTACCAATAAAACATATTAACTGCAAGTTCTTTTAAACTGCGACTGAGGTTAAACGTGGTTGTGCTTGCCTCAATCTTAGTTTGTTGCATGCAGCGTTGTATAGATGAATTCAGCAATCTTCAGAAGCTTAAACACAATGGTGGTGTTTATGTAGCTTGTAATTATATACGGCATGAGCAATGTTCAGAATGAAGTAATAGCGTACAATTGTTTATGGATAGTACTGTATGTATTGTTTTTATTCCCTAAACAGTATACAAATGTTGTCATTTTTTTACATTTGCATACCTTTTTTTGAAGTCTTAACCTCGAGCTTCTGATTCATTCATTTCTCTTGAAATAGAAGATTGAGCGTGTTGCATTATGGGATAGAATAGCCCACTCAGTGTGCTTTCCTACACACACTTCCCATTTGGTAGGTCGTCCGCATAATTCACAAATACAGAACATTTGCATACTGTGCACAGTCTGCATACTGCATGAAATAATAAGTTATATGCTTTTCTTAACATATTGTTATACACAAGCAACAACAGACCAAACAGCAAAACTGGTGCAGGCGACTGGTTATAGCAGAAAATATTAATGCCTGATTACTGTATAAGCAAAGACAGAAATCTAATGCTCTGTCTAATATCTGTCCAGCCTAGCAGCTGCTTGTCACACTTCTCTGATTGACACAGACACCATCCACTGCTTTGGTGCCTGCTTGCTGTTGCCACGGAAACATGTCAAGATGTTCGGGTGGGATAGCAAGAGGTTTGTGAACCGCAGTGCAAACTTGGCGCTCTAAGCTTTTTTTTCTCGCATGTGTCTGTCTACCTTTCCATCTGCTTTTCCATCTGTCTTTGTCTTTCCCATTGTGTTCTGGTCTGTTTTTTTACTTTTTAGGTGTATCTTAAAAGTGTGGTTCAAGAATTTTAATAAAGCCACAATGGTTGTCAAAAGTGCCCCTGAACTGTTTGCTTTCCTACATTCTTCAAATTATCTTTCTCTTTGTTCATAAGAACAAAGACATTCATACAGATTTGGAACAACTTGAGGGTGAGTAAATCAAGACTCAGTTCATTTTTGGGTGAAATGTTTCTTTTACTGTGGACAGGTGGGAGAAGTCCTTTTCTTTTTGGAAAGTAGATGAACCACTTGCTTCAATATGACAACATAGATCTACAGTCTACACAGACGCTTCACATGTTATTTGTCATTGAAAACAGTACATGTGGCAGACATTAAAGAGTTGAGTTGTATAGCACTAGATGTACATTAAGATGCAAACAACGGCTTGGTCCTAAGGTGACTTTCTTTGAAAGTACATTTACACGTCGTGCCATCACATCGTATCATATCGTATCATATCGTATCATAAATCATATAGAAGGTTTCAAAGCAACATATCTGGTACACATGCGTGTACCCAATACATATATTGAATTTAGATTGCGATACCAAGCTTAACCGCTAGATATCAATGTCCTATACAGCTTCTTTAAATGTGACAAAACAACAGGACCCATTCAAGATTTTTTTTATTTGATACAATTATTATACAATAAAATAATCACATAAGTTAATATGAACATAAATTAAATAAAATATAAAGTTATATTGGTTGACCGAAACAAACACAGACCGGAAGATAACTGCAGGTTCGATGAAACACTCTGTACTTGTCTGGAGTATTTTTGATTCTCCTAACAGACAAGAAAGACTCTCCAATAACTGACATCATTAAAAATTATCCAAATTCTAACAAGAGCTAATGACAAACTTTTCCGCTGAAGCACATTTTGCAGAATCGCTCCAATTTATTGCCTTCTGTTTCGTTAAATAACATGGACAGCAGACAGAAAACACACACCCACACAGATGTCCGCAAAAAGCGCTTGTCTATGTCTGTTCCGTGGCACTTAAAGACAGGGCACTATCATTAGTCATTTTGTAACAGCGAGGTAATGGAATTTTCCACGGATGAGCGGGAGTTGTCACTCTGTTCACAGTACAGGAGCCTATGAGAGAAGCAACGAAAGTGAATGGACAGCGAACTTAATGAAGACTGACAGTGCCGAGAGTCCTCAATCTACTCACATTCCCAATCTATCTCTCTGTCTGTCTCTCACATCCCTTTCCTCTAAATGTAAAAAAGAAATAAGTGGAATGAATGTGCTCACATCTTAACATTGCTTCAATTGTTCGTTGAGACTTTAATAGATATGTCTTATTATGTCGTGGTGGGCAGGTGGACCTCTGAGAAAATCTTGTTGTTTGCGTGCCTCAGATTATTAGTTGGAAATCAACTTTGGTTCTGGGAACGCTCGGTTAGGCTTTATATTACGAAGCTGCTTATATTATTTCTTGAAAGCTTTTTGTGGAGCGAATCGGTTGAGTTTTGAGGTTTTTCGCAAAGGAGAGTAAAACATTGTTCTGTCATGATTCTGCCTTCTCTTGTCTTGATTTTCTGGTCTAAGGGCAGAATCATGACAGACCCACATGTTTTATGTGGAGAGAGACGTGTTATTGTCAATCAGGACATAATATGCGTTCTTTCCAGTCTCGTCATTGGCGCCGTCCCTCTCGTTCCTAGTATTGCTTTCCTCGTGTCTCATTCCCCATTGTTATCTCCTTTGTTAGTTTCCCTATTTAATACCCTCTTGTCCATTGTTGTGTATGTATTTTTCCAAGTTCCTTATTCCTAGTTGTTTCTTTTTGCTTCCCTTGTGGGACGTATTTTTTTCTGCTTTGGTATTTAGTTTGGTTAGTGTTTTGCCCCCATCGTGGGTCTTTGTTTTGTAATTTACATTCAAGTTGTTGTTAACCCCTTCATCCTCGCTGCCTGCACGTGGGTTCTTCCACGTGATCACCACATGTTCTTACTCAAAGCAAGCCAGGATTCCAATGAGTATGTTTTTCAATAAGCTCATGAATTATGTGTGTCTATTGAGTTTATTTTTCACCATGTAATGGGTTAAAATGATCCAGAGCTTGTTAGCTAAAGTCTCCCTAGAGTTGGTTAATTATCGCATAACAAGATGTGGGCTGGGCTTTCCACCCACAGTTCATTTGGCCACTTCAGTCTTTTACTTGTCTTGAAATCCAGCCCCAACAATTAGTCATATTCATTAAAATCCTTAATTAAAATGAAGAATCAACCACTGAATATTAATAGACATTTAGATTTACGTCTTTCCATGTGACTTAAGCGCATTCTTGTCTTTTAAAAGCAGATGGTTTGCTCTTTTCCTTGCACTAAACATACCTTTGGGTTTCTGTTGACAGCAAGTGTACCTCTTTCCTTTATTGAAATCTGGTTTATTTAGTTGTCAGTCAGATGCTACAGCGGTGCTATTTTAAGTCATTTGATTTTGTGCAGTTGCTCTCATAAAGACTGGCTTTGTATTCATTTCAGTGGGCTTAAATACCAGATGGTATCTTTAACAGGGGCCTGCTCGATCAATAAAGCCGAATGCCAGGCATGAAAGCTAGGATTTCCGTGGTTTTAACCTTTTGGCTCAGAATGTCATAGACAGTGATCACAAAGCATCCCGGGGGTCGCCAATCTCTTATTTATTAATCTATAACCTAATGGCGGTTACATTTAAATTGAGCTGAACAAAGTGAACACTTATGGACATGTAGACACATCGTATCATGTACGCCCATAGACAGACACACACATATTCCCTCCAGTGGTATTTTATCATAACTGCTTGTGAAAGATATGACTGGGTCATGTCATAAAACAGAACAGTTATTGATTTCGAGCGGCACATATTGATTGTGTGTGTGGGTGGGAACGCTTCAGTTCTCCAATGCCTATTACTTTGCACTGTACCACTTACAAAACCTATTAGAGCTCACTGTGCCTTCAGAGCACCATGCGCACCCACACTTCCGCTCCTCTTTCATTGACAGCCAAACAAATACACGAATAAATAAAATATATAACATCACAAAGAACAGCTATTGTGCTTTTGATTCACCGTCGATAGTTCCCGGTTCTGCTCGCTTTTAAACTACAACCCCTACTGGCCAGACAAGTGCATCAATCACTTGTCAGGACAGGTGAATAAGCCACTCATCTCTAGATCAATGGGATTGATTTGAACATTTCTTTAGTGGATATGACATTTTCCTTTAGAATGCTAGTTGTTCAGTGGTTAGAGCCGCTCTCCCCTGTCGGAAGACATGCGAGAAATCAATCACCCATCTATTCCTTGTCTATTCACCTCTTTTATATTCTGTTTCACTTCTGTGTACACACAGTGAGAGGACTTAAAAAAGAAACAAGCTCTGCTAAGACTTTTCACATTTGCATTTATGGCCAGTATGATATCAGTTATTAAATGCTGTTTCAATATAATGATTAAAATTAACTGGATGTTTAGTAAACAACCACAAACTTTGACATCAAATTCTGCTAATTTGTGGCCTGTGCCACTAATATTAATGCATGTTTATAGCCTCTCCTGCAATGGGAGATGATAGTGTAAGTATGGTGGTTGGGAGAAGTGTGTGGTTGGTATTGGAATAATGACTTTGATCTTGTGCACAAAAGTATACATGTGCATCCAACCGGTGGGCAATGTAGGCATAATCTTATAGATCATAGCTTACTGAATGACCAAATGTAATTGGTCAACAGTAAATGCAATAATACTATACGTGGAATCAAAGATATAGTTCACCCAAAAATGAAAATTCTGTCATCATTTATTCACCTTCTTGTTAATTCAAAATGACTTTCTTTCTTCTGCAGAACATAAAAGGAGTAGAGTAGAGTAGCGTAGCGTAGAGGTTTTAAATTATTACAAAGTCCAAAGAATAAAAGGCACACATCTGTAGCTGTAGCATTCTTTTAAAATTCTGTAGCTATTTACATACTATATAACCAAAGAGTGTTGTATTGTATATCCACATTTAATATATATAGTCACATTACATTGGACAGCAGGGCATCGTTTCTTTTTCGGTTTCTGTGAGAAGGAAATGAAGCAACATCTGATGATGTTTATTAATGATGTTGGCATGCCTGGGATCTGTTAATGTTATGCAACTCTAGAACACACTGCCCTGGCCCCTACATAAAGCCAGAATAGGCCACAAAGCAGCTGGCTGACTATCCATATTTATACCTGCCTGCCCAAGAGCCATAACTGGGGAGAAAATATTTCCTCTTTGTTACTGTATGTATATCTCCTCATATATTTCTGTGTGTATATAGAGTGCTCATACATTAACATGCTAAATACTTACCACGGGAGTTTTAAGACCACTTGTCTCCAACATGGTGCCCTTTGGCAGATAGAACTGTAAACAGAGTCACAATGCCTAAGTTGTAATCTTTAAACTTTTTAATTTTATATTCAAATAATTGCATGAAATGATAACATTTGAAAAAAGATTATGCCGTTTATTTTATTCAATTTACTTTGTGGAAATGTAGATATGTATAAAGCTGAAATATCATTAGAAGTGTTCGTTGTGTAAGGATATCAAGAGATGATGTTATGATTCATTGGACATGTTTTAGTGATTAAAAGTGAAATAGCAGCAGAGTGTTATGAATTGAAGCAACAGTAAATGGAGAGAAGAAGATACAGTAGGCTATATCGAACAAGTAGCTTTCCAGATTATTTGATCCCATCAGGTAGCTCTCGCTCGCAATAAGGTCAGGGTCGCTCATTTGCATAGCTTCTCTATTGACCTCCAGGGACATATCATATTTTCTTTGTAATTAGTTTTTATAATCTTCAGCATGTAATGATTCTTTAACATATTATGGGATACATTTAAAATAACCAACTGTTTATGTGCATATTGGGTGGATTTCTTTGGGTGGTGGGGGTTAATTTGTATGATTTTGTTGGTGGTTTTTCGCTTTGTTAAATGCTTAGTGCCTGCCTAATGTGTAAATGGAAAATTTAGTTTAAATTAATGTTGTAATAAAATAATAGCTTTTCTCACAAAGCTGTAAGTTCTCCTCTTCATCCAGAGCAATGTGTATGTACTGTGTGTATACGCCTTCAGGCATTACACCACTGCTCACTGTTTCTTACCACAACGCCACATGAGAGTGACACAGTCACCAATACGCCTGTCACCTCATTATCAGTGACAGCAAAAAGAACAGAGATGAGAACCAACAGAGATTGTAAAAAAGGGGTTGGGACCGTAATTGAAAGAATATTTTCCACCCTTAGTCCAATGACACTGACCTTGATTTACTTCACCTATCACTCTCTATTTATACGGGCTTGTCTTTGAGGAAAAAACATGCTGAAATAACAACAAAGTTAAATTTTGGGCTTGTGTTTCATTTGTGAATGCTAGAATAGAAGACGGAGTGATATATGTATGTTTAATGCATGCTATTCTTGAAGGTATTAAAACTGCATTGTAGGTCATATTATTGACATGATAACATAATAATAATAATATGTTTTACTTTTTTGAATTCTATATAAGTATAGTCATTGCCATTGGTATATTTGTATGTATTTTTGCCACCAAACTTATTTTGAAGTTCTGAAACATACTTTTCATAAATAAATTCATGGCTTATTTATTAATTTATTAATTCATGTTAAGAAATATAGAGCAATGATTTCATTTTTCATAATTATATACAAATTGCATTGCTGAAACAAATTAGGACTTTTAAGTGTGAAATTATGATTTTAAATGTCTGAATATGAGAATATAGACAAAAACTGAACAAATCAGGTCTTTGCAAAGAAGTAAAACATATTTTTAAAACCCTGCTTTCAGCAGAGGTCAATTATTTTTCTTTTTTTCTGTGCATTAATTTATGTAACAACATATCGTAACAGGCAGTTAAATAGAAATTGAAAAGGTGGTTGACTTAAAATAATCACAGCAAATAGGATTGCAGAATGTGATACTGCAACAAATATGTAGACAGTTGACACATTTTGTAAAGACTATGAGCTAGCACACAGCTGTAATGAGAAAAGGTGCCATGTCCCCTATGTTTTTTACATATCAGTCTTTTTTTTCTGTAAATGCATCTGTTGCAAAAGGTTAGCGCTGATTAATGTTGGGTCACACTCTTGCTTTCTCTGCCTTTGCCATAGTGAGACCCACATGCTGATAAAATATAAATGCCGCAATAAGAATATTTAGCGTTGAATGAACTCTATAGCCTTCAACACAAAGCATTCATCGGCGAGTGTAAATGTGAATCTAGACCTTTGACCTCAGAAAGGTTGTAAACCGGTAGCACGGTTAAGGGCTCATAGGTTAGATGCTAACTTTAATGCATCTGAAATTGCACGAGCAAACTCTATAAGCATCATGAAATGTGTTACAACACTGTAGAAAAATAGTTGTTTGTCTTAAATTTAAGTATAATTAACTTGTCTAAGTTACTTCAACTTAAATAATGGTTTATAAACAAGTTGAAATTTATTAAATCCAAAGTAAATGTTTGGCTTAATTGTTGCATGAATATGTAACAGAATAAAATGTTTTTACATTGCACATAATGACAAAATAGTTAAAATTGTCATACTGATTCATGATGAGAATTAACGTACGATGCGTGCCCAAATATTTTACCCAAGTAGCTGCCCTTTTACAATATCATTATTTAATGTATGCTGTTTAAAAAATGGAGTATGGAGCTAATTTAATTCTGATGGCATAACACAGATAACTTGGTTTTGGAAGAATTAAGATTTGATGTTTGAGTTGATGTTAACGTCTCTAACTTTTGATAGCAGACTCTGGTATCTTGGCAAAGCTGCATGCAGATCTGAGAAACTCTTCTGACACTAGTCTTTTTCTTGGGAAAAACTAAAAATCTGAGAAACGGGATATTAAAGACTTATTTAAGATCTAATCTTGTTGCTGTTTTATGAAAACAACTGAGATATTAAAATTAATTAGGATTTTTCCTCCCTATGGATTAGTTCACAAGATCACATAAAAGCAGCAACATGCCAGTAAAACACCATGCATAATTTAGCATGTTTTAATTCTATGAACTGCAAATCAATTAAGATTATAATCTCAAGGATCAAGACGTTATTATGAATTGATAGGAATACTCAAACACGCAAACATAATGTGCCAGTATCATATCACATGCACAAGTTTGTTTGTGCCTTGACAGACATTGCATGTCTGTTGCTTCGTGCTTTTAGACTACATACATTTCCATAGGGAGCTGAGACAGATATGGTGTTAGCTCACCATAGTCAAGCCGCCTGACATTTAGTGCCCAAAACTCATAGCCACGGGGTTGTGGCTCTGACTCAAACGCATGCTGATGTATTATTTAGTCCAGAAGAAGTGCTTATTTGCATTCCGACTGATGAGCGAGACTGCTGATATGTGGCATGTCTGGAGCTCAAGGGAAAAGTGTGTTGATATGGGAATAGTTCATAGGCTTTCATTCTTTGTCTTTCTTTCCCATCCCTGATTGGCAAGACTAGTGCCACTCTGCCGACAAAAAGTAACAGGAACCATCAGCTTCAGGAATCAAGCATGTGTGATTCATGAACCTAGACACGCTTTATTAAAAAAACTGCTTTTCGTGCGTATACCATGTGGGCATCAACACCAAAAAACAGTCTGGTTTTAATAGACCAATGGAGTGTTTATTACTGCTGAAATCACTCAAACGCATTAAATGATGCTTCTAATCTATGATTGTCTAATATTTCCATTACCATTACTCTACAATATCAGATGTTCACATGCATTGGCAGCTTCATCAATGAGGTTTCGCACGTACAGCATGGAGATTCCCGATAAAAGATTTCCATTCAAAGTTTAGTACTTTTAATTCACTGTACACACAGCCTGGCACTATAGACTTCCTCTGCCTTAACACACACACAAACGTCAATCGTTTTGCAGCCTGTTACTGACCCATGTCACCCAGTCCTCTGTGAATCTGTCGATATTCTCTCTAAGCTGGAGCTCTGAACTGTGGGACTGCTGTACTTGGACTACCAGCAGAGAGTCTCACGCCCTGTCGTACCCAGCATCCTGCCAGCCAGCCCTGCCTGCCCTGGACCGATAGCCCCCCTCTTGCCATATCTTCTCTCAGCTTTGCAGCAACACCTCCCCTTCACGCTGTTTGCCATCGCTGCCATGTTAAGCTGTGTGACCGCAAACAGCAAAGTTGGTGTGGGCCAAACTTTACTAAAGTGCACCTCCACCCGCAGTAGATGTTAACATTAGCATTTAGTCAGAAATGAAAAAACAAATACATTGAGTGTTTGGTAAGGTTATTTTGCAATTTGTTAAATCTCATGTCATTTCTGATAACTTCGCTACTACATCTCATCTAATTCATGTAATGGGACAGTTCAACTAAAAATGAAAATCTGATCAATATTTACTAATCCTCATGTCATTTCATGACAATTCTTCAGACCCCAAAAGAAGACATTTTGAAGAGTGTTGGTAAATAAACAACATTGGCCTCCAATGACACAAAACCACTGAGACATGTCTATTTAAATCTACTTCGAAATCTCGAAAAATTATCATTTTTAACGCAATTCAAGCTCAGCAAACCAAAGTTATGGTACAGGTTTAGTTAGGTTTAATAATTGATCGGAAATATGCTATTTATCAATTGACAGATGATTCTAGATGATGAAAAAATCTCCACATTGCTCCTTTAAGCACACAATCTCTAATACTGCCAAGACTGGAAGTTGACACCAAGTTGCAAAGTTACTTCTAGATAGTAGAATATCCAATGGACTATTTAAATAAAGTGTTTTCTTTTAGACACCTATGACAATTTCGAGTCATTTTGAAGTCACACAATAGCACAAATTTTTAAGTCATTATTCACTGATCATTTTTCTCTCTAGTGAGCTGTGACCAAATCATTCAATCAGTGAGTTGAGAACCACATTGGTCTGATTTGTAATGAACTGGTTGATCCGGTTCACACATCACACTGAACAATTCATTCTTACTTAAATTTCAGTCCGTTCGGTCTCACACATACAGATTTGCAATGTCGTGAGGGTGAAGAGTCATCATTTTTGGGTGAACTTTTCTTTAAGGACAATGGATGTAACGGCTAGCAGATAGACACGAGCGGGTGGTGATAAGCTCAAACGGATGGTGATGTGGGACGGGGGGCAGCAGGGATGCCGTTATAACAAGCTGTCCCTCTTCCCACTATATCTGGCATCGCTCTTCTCCTTCTCTGTTGGCAGTGCAGTAATTACCCAAGCCAACTTGCTCGGAAGTGAGAGGGCGACCCAGGCAGCACACATGAATTGTAGCGGTGGCAGCAGATTGCCATTGCGGCTTTGAGTGGGCATTGGCAAACTAGAGAACAGATACAAAATGGCAAGCAGTTCTACCGCCTTCCTACAGCAAAATCGATGAGGGGAGATCAATAACACAGGCTCATTTTCAGGTGTATGAAAACAGTTGGACAACATGTCAAAGGTTCGGGCAGCGGTATATTAACACTATTGGGAACGTCTCTGATTTACACCACCCTAAACGTCAGTAATTGGCTCATTTGTTGTTCGCTCTCCATTCTTGAAGGGTCGGTTAGTCTTTTTTTCCTAAGCATGTTTTGTCTACCCTGCCTTCTCTCTTAGACCAGCTCTGTGCATCCATGTCTATTTTAATTTCCCTTTCACTTTCTTTCCTCAACCTTCCTTTCTGTTTCATTCCATAGCAAGCTCATTCTCTGCCATCCTCCATATACGTCCCAGTCTTGTTTATATCCTCTGTGTAAATGTCACATGAAAGGGCATCTCCAATGCAGCACAACCTCTGGGAAACGTCTGTTTAAATGCACTCAGACTCTATCATGCACCATCATCACCGTGTGCAGGTGGCCAGTGAAAAACATTCCCCGGGTTTAATGCGAGCTGCAATTTGATATGGTAGCCCATCAGAAGTACTACTTAAGCTGTAATTGCAGGCTGTACGATTTCTGAAGAGCCGTGACTGTGTTCATAGTGCTCTCATACGGTATGCATGCCTTTTTTCCATGTAATTACACATAAAATCCCAGTAGGTCTATCCATCCTCTCCCATTTCTCCACCGCTTATTTGATGAGTTTAGGTCTGTCTACTCTAACTGACATATATATACCCAAATATGACACTTTCCAAAGCAAATAGATTTCTCAGGAAATATAGCAGGTCGAATGTTAAAGGGGCTGTGGGTAATTTTTTGGAGGATCTATTGACAGAAATGCAATATATACACTGTACATAACTATGTCTTCAGAGCTGTATAAACCTTACATAATAAAGCGTTATGTTTTTCTTGCCTTACAATGAGCTATTCTAAGACAGATTTTTCAGCCTAAGGACGAATGATTTGAGACGTTTAAAACTAAACTAACCGCAGTGATTGCCCCTGTTCATTAGCAAAACAAACAGCTTGCCGCAGCTAATCATATTAACGGACATAATGTATTAACATACATACAGCTAAACTCCAAGTGCCCATTTGCCAAATAACAAATAAATACATACAGTAGTATGTTTAACACTGGCTTTGAATGTTTTATTTGGCCTGTGACTGACTTAATGTTAGCCCCTTCGCTATCATATGGTAACGTTATCCTCCTGTATATACAGTACATTTACGTCAATTCAGACTGTTGATAAATATTACTTACATCGGCAGCTTTGTCTCGTTCAGTTGGTCTCGATCCCTCTTGAGGAACAACTTTGAAGCTTATCCTGCTTGTACTGTCCCAGGTTGATAAAGCACTCCGGCTTGAAGTGATTCGCGCAAACAAGAAGGTTTTTACCTATGGCTTCTTGATGGATTTCCGCTAACAATAAAATAAATCCACTCCTGTCTCTTCCGAGGTTTGGACTCTGTGCAGCGACTACATTGCATGTTGTCCACGAACTTTAGCCATGGTGTCACAAGTACAGCGCTGTCGCTTGTGAAAACAACAATGGCGGTGGCGCGGTGAGTGGAATTGTCTAGATTAATGGGCGGTAGCATTATAAGCAGATCCTGTTTTTACGTCACAACAGGAGTGAAATCTGAACGGGTCGATTTCTCACAGGCTTGCAGGGAAAGGCACATCAAAACAAACATGCTGGGTTCTTGTTTTTCTCGTTTTCTGGGTTGCTAGATGTACCGGGGACCCGATTATAGCACTTAAAACACAGAAAAATGTGGGTTTTCATCGGATGACTCCTTTAAGGTAACAAATGTGACCTCCTGTTGCCGGTTTCCTCTGAGGTCAGTCGCCTCCAAAGCTCAGCGTTGTAAGTAGAGATAGGATTTGTATATTTTTATGGCAGTGCTTTTAAGTACATTTGCTTAAACAATTTAGTCAATAAAATGGCACGTCTAAAATGCGACTTATGAATTGAACCGACAGAGTGAAAAAAGAGAAAGAGAATGAAACAGCACGTACTGAACAGTTTGATGAGAAATCACAGCTGAGAAGGTCAAAGCTTTTCATTCCAGCTTGTTGAAAAGTGGCTCTCCCACACACTTAGGCTCTGTATGCCACAAAGCAATGGCAGAGACTTTCAGGTGCCTCTGTTGATTCAATGAGTGTAAATACACCTTCATTTTTGTGCATTAAATTAAAATTCTAATTCTCTAACAAAGCCAAAAATGTTTTACACATAAAAAAAACACATAGTATCATACAAGACAACCCTGTCACAGGTATCTATTTAGTTTGCTCAATGACCAAATAGAACCCCTGATGTTGACTCCTATCAGCTGTCACAGAAACAGCATGTACAACAAGTATGTAACATAAAATGTGTAATGTAAATAAAATGGTCTCACAATGCAGTCTAAAAATGTTTGGTTGTTTTCAACCCAGCATTAAGTAAAATAGGGACAATCCCAACCACTGGGTTAAATTAAGCAGTGCACTTCTAACATCTCAGCAGCATTAGAACCATCACTAACTCTTCTTCACATTACAGACACCAAGACACAAAGGCTTAGCGTGCCAGGTAAATACACATTTTCAATAAATCAATCACAGTCTTTCAAATCCCAGCAGCACTATTGTTCCAAACCTAGAGCCATTTAGACAGATTCACACAAAGCTGTCTGATGAACTGAGTGAGAGACAGATGTAGGGAAAGTAGGACTCTATCATAAAAGGCTCGTTTGTATTCATTTTTGTTATTTGAATTTAGTTCTGAGCATTGTGCAACGGTAGCCCTGCTGTAGGTGTCAATGCAAAAGGTTGAATCCTTTGTTGCCTAGTAAAAATCTTTTATTGCATTTCAAATGTCTTCTCGCTCTCACTCTTGATCTCTTTCTCATCGTCTGAATGTGCAGAAAATGTATAGTCGCTTATATTGCACACATGGCCATAGAAATTAGAAACATCCAGGGAGAAATCTTCATTTAACTTACAAGATATAACTCGGCCCACTCAGATTTGGCAAACGCCGTGTTTTGTCTGGTAAAACATGGTCACATCTAAGTTTTAAGAAAGTCAGAATGACCTGTCTACTTTAATTCAAGCAAGAAAAGTACTTTTAAGAGTCTGGTAGAAATATTGGAACAGGCACATTTTCTCTCTTTGGAGTTTAAACTAGCAAAGATTGCAAAGTCTGACTTGCGTATGGACAACTTAATTGATTTTTACTGTACATGCTTAGTTCAAGTTTATATCAAGTGTTTATGCATATTTTTATCTTGCAATTATTTATTTTAAAACAAAAAAGGAAGACATTATTGCTTTGGTTTAATTTTGATTGAAATTTTACTCATATTTAGAATTACCTTTTATTATTTATTTTATATTTTTAGTTTTCATGTTAGTTTTAGATAAAGTTTTAGCAGGTTTGTCATTTTATTATTATTATAATTTTTTTGATAATTGATAATTAAGTTGTTGCCTCATTAATAAGTTTATTCAGAACAGAGTGGGCTGACAGAAAGAAGGGGATTAGACAGATGAATCGCCGAACGAATCATTTGAGAGTCAGTCAAGAAGTAAGTGAAATGAAACGAAAGTGTTTTTACACAGTGTATATACGTATACTTGTTGTTGGACACTCCATTAACCAAAGTAGGACCTTAAAAATCACAAAACATTTACTCTTTGATCACAGAGTAAAAGTCACGGATGTCAGGCATCCTTTCTATTCCATTTGGGTGGATGTAGGTGGTGGTACAGTGCCATCCCATTTTTGTCCGAGCAATCACACAGTCATCTGGAAATTGAGGCTACCTATTGAGAGCCAAATCCAATTAGAAGTTTGAGGCAAGATGTCTGACCTTCTTTCACGTCTCTCTCAAGCCCCTTTCATCAACGGTTGAAATCCCCCTCTTATCATCCCCAGAGCAATTTTAAACTACAATTATTAGCACAATAACTTCCCTTATATCTAATAACTTACTTTTATTTTCTTCAACGGAAATATGCTGATGTGGTCTTCTTCTTTCTCTAAAATGCATTTAATAGCCATATCGTTGAATAAATAATGCAATAAAACAACCGTTTTGGTTGTTTTGAAAGAAAATTCTGTCTTCGTTTACTTACCCTCTTGTCATTTCAAGCCTGTGTGACTTTCTTTCTTCTGAAGAACACAAAAGAAGATATTTTGAAGGATGTTGATAACTGAACAGCGGTGGCCAATGACCTCTATTCTATGGACACTAACCAATGCCAATGTAATTGGGTGCTATCACTGTTTGATTCAAAATGTCTTATTTTGTGTTCTACGTAAGAAAGAGGTTTGAAACAGAAACAGGTTTGATACAGGTGAGAAAATCATGACAGAATTTATATTTTTGGGTGAACTATCACTTTAATATATGGGTGCTTTATATGAATAACTATATTTAATATTTGTTATACAAGTGTTCCACATATCAGAGATTCAGGCTTGTTTATGATATTAAATGCAGGGTCTTTAATACATTCTGGCCAAAACATGTTTCATTTTCCAGAAAGGGAGAAAATAGATTCACATTGGCGAAGATCTGTGTGTAGTTGGCTGATTAATGTGCATGTTTGCTCTTCACACTTAATAACTGAACTATGGAACTGGACAAGTTCAGTCAATGACCGAATGGAGCTGTGCTCTAAATATTCTGTGATATTTGGCATACTGTAAGTTCACAAAACCAATTCATACCTCCGCTGGACTCTTGCCTTTGGGGCATTCAGTGCTTAAGACGTTGGCTTAATTCTTTGCCTGCTGTCTTTGACCATAATTTCAAAAAAATGATCATCTCAACATTTCTCAGACTACTAAGGGGTTTCCCACAATGCATGAAATCTTTGTTTTCTGCCATGGAGCTCATATATGTGGGGTGAGTTGTCTATGAGGACTGTCTCCAGACCAGATGCATGGCCTAGGGCTGGCTGCTCTAGTATGCTCTCTTGTTGTCCCAGTGTGGATGGGACTAGTTTGGGATCTGGTCCAAGGATGGCTGAAAGGCCTGTATTGATCATGGAGGCCTGTGAGAGAAGGTCATTTCCCTGCCCTGCAGGCAAGTCTGCTCTCTGTACATCCCCAATCTCTCTTCTTAAGGCCTATTAAAGCCCTGTGGAATCTGGATTCATTCCTTTTTTCCTTTTTCTCTTTTTACATTTCTCGTCAGTTTTATTTCTGTGGGACACTGTCGTTTTTATTCTTCTGGCTCTTTGATTGTTTTCCAGCTGTTGCATTGAAGTGTGTTTTGGGTCCAGGTTAAATAGTTTATTTTTAGTGCAAAGTGATCGCTAAAATGTATTAGTTTTATGTATTTAAAGATATACTTCATCCTCAATACTGCTATAATTTACATCTTTAAAATATCTTCTTTTGTGTTCTGCAGAAGAAAGAAAGTCATAAAGGTTTGAAATGACACAAGGGTGAGAATAAGATGGCAGAAGTTTTATTTAAGGGTGAACTATTCCTTTAAAATAAATGATATGATTTGTTGATAGGGATTTCTGTGTCATTTTCTTTCTGAAATAACACTATTTTTGTGTTTTTTCCACATAATTCATAACCCCTTTCTGAAATAATTTTCTGCCTTTTCCACATCATTCATAACCCCTTTCTGAAATAGTCAATAGAGATAACTATGTTCCTCAGACGTATTCAACTGCTGTATTCAAAAGCTAAGCAATGAATTAACACGTGGCATCTAGCAGTCAATTCAACGCTTTTGGATCTCGCAACGTCTGCCAATTCATTTTGAAAGAATCAATGCGTAGTGTAAAGTCCCAGGACAAACATTCCCCAGCCTCTTGTGACCCCCTGCTCGCCCCCTTTGCGTCGAACCTATAAGTGAAAGGAAACACTTTGGAACGGCGTCGTCTTCTGAAAATATGTTTTCTAAAGTGGAGCCTAAGTGTGCCGCGTTTCATTCACCAAAGAAAACATGGCACAATGCAAAAAGATTAGATCTTGTCATGTATTATTGATATTTGGAGCTTCTTTCTTCTCGGGTATTTACAGTTGCGTCATGACACATGTTACATTGTTAGTATAAGCAATTCCTGGGATCGAACCCATGTCCTGCTCTAACCACTGATCTACAGAAAAGCTTATGAACATGTGAACATAAATAAGCAAGGATTTTTACACAAAACTCAGGACCCATCGCTCACCTTTCTCTATTTGTTTTAATACCGGGCATCTGTGCCAAAATATCCATGTGGCTACTATTCACGCCGTGGTTGTTGGAGCCTCTATTGTCCCGTTTTCCTCTGTAAAAACACACACCATACTGTGTCTATCGCTGGACATAAAATAATACACATTGTCTGAGCTCCACTCATTGACTTGCTCTCCCTCACACACACTGTCCTGGTGATTCATTTATTCAGGGCTTCTATCATAATATCCCTCGTTCCCTATGGCGAGTCTCACATTTGAGTCACTGTGGCCTGCCAGCTTATTGTATCTGTCAGTGAGGACTCTGAAGTGACAATTAAACTGCCTGAAATAGCTGTGCCTCACTCTGTGGATATGAATCGGGTCTACACTTAAGCTCACCTACTGCAGGGATCAAAGCCTCGTATTGACTTGAATGTGTTGGACAATAATAGTCTTGTGTGTTTGAGGCTAATGGCTGAATATATCTCTCATGCTTGTCTTCAGAAAGGCAATGTTTTGTTATTACACAGTTTTTGTTTAAGGCTTTTGGGTTGAATTAGGTTGGGATGATAGAAGTTTAAAAGAAGTTTGTGTTATGTTTAAAATTGTATAAAATATATAATATATTCCTGCCATATTTTAATACTGCACTGTGGTTGGTGCAAATATTTTACAGCTTCTCTATTCTCTCCTGTCATTGGTTGTTAATTCAGTGCTTCAGGTGATATCAAAGATTTAGGTCGGCCGTGGGTTGTTTGCCTGTTTGTGTGACATTCATGTACAGGATTTGGGTGCCGTAGGCCAATTCTTACTTGGGCTGTTTGACACCGACTTTCCTGGATATCCCACCTCCACCCCCTCGCCGAGGCAGGCCATTGTGTTCCCTATGTCTTTCTCTTTTTCTCCCTTTCTTTTATCTCACTCTCTTGAGGCTTATAGCTCATATATCCCTGGGAATCCCAAATTTCTCATTTATTCATTTGCCAACCCACTCTCCTTCTCGATTTATTTCTTTCTCCATCTTTTTCCCTTTTGCTCCCACACATTTTCACTTTCTCTTTCTCTCCTCTCGTAACCTCTTTGCAAAATTACAGTCTGTTATTGATGACTAAAGCACACTTTTAAAGCCAATGTTCCCCTTGGGTCACCCTCCTTTAGTTAAATCTATCAATCACGCAAACACAAAAACAGCAACAGCGTGACTTGCCAGAAGCAGAAGTTTTGAAAAGGAGCAACCGTTTCAACTCGTACAACACAAGCTCGGTGCACACATGCAAAGAGAACAAAGCAATGATTAAAGAAAAGTCATGAAGATCTCGCTGCGTACCTCAAACCCGTACGCGGCTCATGTACTTACAGATATCTCTAACAGCTCAAATCTCTGCCAACGCTTTCCAATTGCCTGTCCTCATGAACTCATTTCACAAACAGAAGACAATCACTCCTGTTTTTTCTTTATCCCCCGACTTCTCTTTGTTGGAGGGGCCCTGCTGAAATGAGATTACTGCGACCGGTGTCGGAGGATTTTGCCTGCAGGGGGTCTGGGTTTGTGAGGGAGAAAGATGTAGACACAGAGGGACGCTGAATACAATCGCATCGACGTGCCGCACCCTCTGATTGGACACGGCCCTTTGTAAGTGGGCAGAATGACGACTTGAGGATCCAATTTTATTACACTTTTACAATCAAGCGCCAACCCCCCTACCCACTACAACTGGCTTCGCCGCAACATCAAGATGTCTTCATTTGCCTGCATTCGTTGAAACCAATCCACAGACACTCCATATACCACCTTCATAAATAAGAAACGTACAAATAACACAGATACCATGAATTATTCAATGTTCTACCAACGATACAGAGAGGCAACCTAACAGACTTTGACAGTGGACTCAAGATACAGATGTGGGAGGGGAAAAGTAATAAAGATTCAAATAACCTTGGTTAGGCTACTAGCCAAAAAATGTTGTGCTTCTTTTCTCGGCGAACTGACACGTACTGTATGAGACTTTAAATTAGTGGCGTGCAGCAGCCTGAATTGTTAAAAGGCTGCGTGTAGCACTAGCGTGGCAGGCCGCAAATTGATCCACTAAGGCTGCGGCCTCAGCACTTTTTAATCACTTAGCATTGCTCTGTCTTTTTCTGACTGTACTACAGGTGCTATTCATAAAGGATATATCAAAGGTGTCTGATGCAAAGCATGCAGTAGATCAGCTACCTTCCAGAGGTGCTTGGTTTTGGATTTACAGTCTGGCATTACTAAGGGCACCCTTAAAGCTTTTGCACTTGATGATGTTATGAGGATGATGCAGAGATAGATGATCAGGTTAAATTGGTTCTGTCTAAAAATCAAATGAGCTCATGTCTGAATGATTGGACAGGCTGTTTTTCAGTGGTTCATGTGGCGCCATTGTCACATTCAGGATTTATTGAAAGTGGCTCTATTTTAAGAGAAGGGAATTCTAAATGCAACTCCAAAAAATATGTTAAGTAAAATTAAAATGAATTAAAAATATGTTTTTTCAGTACTTATTAATGTTTAAAATGAATTTACAGTTGCGGAAAAAAATAAGATTAGGGTACCGTTTTTCTGATTTTTATATCTATTTTGTGTTTAGGTAAATTGATCATTTTTGATCATTGATCATATGTACTAACAATATTTTTACCCAATTTTAAATAAAAATATTGTTTCTAGTTGCGTTTATTTTCCGAAAATGTAAATTAGAGAAACGGATAAAGATAATAGAAAAGTTGCTCTGTATTTTTTCAGATCTCAAATACAGCAAAGA
The DNA here is from genome assembly GCF_947034865.1 of Barbatula barbatula. Classification (NCBI taxonomy): domain Eukaryota; kingdom Metazoa; phylum Chordata; class Actinopteri; order Cypriniformes; family Nemacheilidae; genus Barbatula; species Barbatula barbatula. Next base: position 8,623,402 of record NC_136781.1, read on the forward strand.
AAACTATGTCATGTTCCCTTTCAAGCTGGACAACAATAATATTGTATTTAGGAAAGCTCAAAAACTATTTTTATGATTGTATCACAGTTTTTATTTGTCTTGTCATGCTGTCAGTCTTTCACATTGCTGTTGGATGATATATATATATATATATATATATATATATATATATATGTTAATATTTAAATATATAAATGATCTGTTCTTGGCCATCATATTCAGTTGTAGAAAACTCCAGAGAAAAAGAATAACAAGGTTTTCTGGATAGATTTCCCTGTGTCACACTCAAATAAAGAATGACTTAAATAGTAACTTTTGGATAATTTCAACCACCAGTTCCCAATTTGCATTTTTAAAATCAAACATTCTCATACTTTACACACATAAGCAATACATCCGCTCTTTCGTCTTGATGTCAAGTATTGCAGAATGGCTGCTTTAATGAAAGCTGGATGAAGTGACAGCTGAGTATTTATGAGCGCATGAAGTGATCCCAGTGGTGTCAATTACTGACCAAATGCAAAAGTGAACAAAATCTCAAAACAAAAGAGGCCAATTACAGTTTATCATAAATATTTGAGCCAATTTGCATTAGAAGGGAGATGGGCTGAATATGACCCCAGAGAGAGAGAGAGAGAGGAAAAAAGAGGAGACAATTATAGCTAGCATGCAAAATAACAAGAAAGTAAACATTAAGGTCTTAAAGAAGAAAGGAATAATGTTGGGCATCTAGTTTAATTAGTTGCACACAAAGTATACAAACAGAGTTGATATAATCCATTACATTGTTTTTCTCTTGTCAAAGGTATTAACGTATTAACGTCTGAAATAGATTTCATTTCAGTAATAAGCATCAGACAAGCTTATAACAAGTTTACTTGCACCAGACACGTAGAACATATGTTCTGTCTTGTGTTTGGTATCCGGTGCTATGAATCATAACATTGTCCCCAGATTTCATAAACAAACCTGTTGTCACAAATCTCAGTAGCGACACCTTTAAGATGAATAATAGACAACATTCGATTGCCTAAAATTAAACTATTCACACCAACACTCAGAAGGAGTGAGGTCATGCTCCGTTTTCCTATTTGTCGCCTCACTTCTAGAACATTGCCACAGGCGACGATGACATGGTCCACCCTTGCTCACAGATGGGTAATTATAAGTGGGCGAACTCTGGAATGATGGGTAGAAATCAATAACACTAAAAGACTTGTTCAGGCGAGATACCAAGATTAAAAAAAACCTTCTTTCAACAGCACTCTTGAGACTTTCTTCTGCTTCAGCTCCTTCAGTGATGAGAAACCGAGATGTCGCTGACCCAGAGTTCTCCGGTCTCCTCCAGAGGAACAGATTGTTTTGTGCATTCAGCACGGCATTACAATATTTTCACCGTATTTTGAGAACTTTAAACCAAAATGCTACTTTTTGAACATGTCATCACACAACATTACCATTAAAATGCAGAATCTTTTATAATTCTTGGGAAATGTTTCCGGCTTGTTTGACATCCCACACACGGGGCCCTTACATTTACCCATCGTACCACTATGCCTGCAAACAACCATGTGTCTCATGCCCTCACTGACCCTCTGTTTCTTCACAGGCGCATTAGAATGGATGTGTTTTCACTAATGGCTCTCTCTACACCTCGCCCCCACAATGTGGAGAAACGCTTAAAAGCCACGCCAATTCAACTTACATGTTGATGCCAACTGAGAGCCACACGCTTTTGCCTTTTTTCCACCCCCTTATATCAACTCTCAAAACCACGAGTGTCATCCAGTTAGACGGACAATTAGCGAAGTAAAATGTTCATCTGCATTTGTTCTGAGAGAAATTGGGTTGGCTACCTCATATTACTGAACTGCTCTTATTATCCTTTTCTGTTACATTTTTTACTGCAAAACGTGTGTATATTTATATCTGGGAAAAAATAGAAACAAAAGGAACAAAGCTGCCCTAGGGAGTTTGCACTGGTGTTTTCATATTTTACATGAGCAGCAATAAAGTTAAAATCAAATAAAAAAGGTGTAAATGATAAAGTGATGTAAGATGTTCTGTTGTAAGTTACTGTATTTTTAGTACCGTGCATCTTGCAAGCCAGCTTTACTCGCTCTGAATTTTAAACGTCTGAACAATTTGGCAATTTGATTTGCAAATTTAACTTGATGATGATTTTTTTTCGTGTTTTTAAGTGAACACTCCCCAAAAAGATTTACCAGAATGTTACTGGCAAACATTCTTTATAAAAATGAATGGCAATGAAGAGCGTACAAGTTCTTCTGTTTGTTTTGTGTGTGTTACATGATCAAAAGAAAAGCACGGTTTGAAATGACATGTGGGTATGCAAGACAGAATTGCTTTTGTGTGCAATATCCATGTAACATTCTGGTTGAAACAAACATGATGGAGAGGGACAACAAAATGGAAAATAATTCTTGTTGTGGAAAAATTATACTTAACCAATTTGGGTGAAACCGAAATGAAAATCACTCAGAGAATTGTCTTTGATCATTTATTCTTGCAAGACGAAAAACAAAGGGAAGTGGAAGCACTACCTTTATACCCTATGAGACATCCGGATGTCTGCACTTAATCTAGCCAACACCGAAACATCAGATCATATGAATCATATAAGGGCATCATGTTCAGACATTATGTACAGATAGAGTACTCAGAGTGTACTCTGTATTTTCCATCATCCACCAGTACACAGCGCTTCTTATGCATTCGAGAAACAAAGGTAATAGATAAAATAATTAATCAATGAAATAAATCAATAAATTATATTTCCATCACAATTCTAAACAACAAATGTAATTTAAAAGAACGTACAGTACGAGGGCACAATGAAACCAAAGCAAAGCGACACCCACTTAACAAATGCAGCCGCATCCCTGAGGAAAAATAAATAATGTAGCAGTACTGCATTCATGTTATGTCATTCTTCCAAGTTTGAAGACATATTTCAAAGCGGGGTTGAAAACGTTATGTATTTATGTGAAAAATTGTTGTATTTGTGGGTTTGTGTGTAGATTTTTATATCCGTTTATACAACAAAGTTTATAAAGAAAATGTTGGTTAAAAATCTTTAAAAGACACATCAGTGTGATGTTCTCTTATCCTCTGTATTACTTTTGGCAAATGTGGACTGTCATGTACTAAGGCCAATGTCATAAGTACTGAACTCAGGCATGGATGTTTGTATATGTGTTGCGTGGAGTGTTTTGTGTGTGGGTGTGTCTGAATCTGTGTGTCTGCGACTGTCTTCAACTGTTTTTACCTTTTTTGTTTTGACTTGTATAACCTTATATGTTTTGCTTACAGTCAATATGTGTTCCTGAACAGCTGCTTTGTAACGATGAAAATTGTAAAAAGCGCTATATAAATAAAGTTGACTTTTTGCACCGGGGTAAAAATTAATGAAAGCCTCACTTTGCGAATCAGGGTGGAAACCAATTTATACATAGCAAAGTTCAATTTGTTGCATGACAAAATAGGTTGTTGTGGATAGCCATTATCATAGATTATTATGCAGAATGTATCTTCCAGGGGTTTATGATCCATGCAAATGGAGGCATCAGCATATCCTTGCATTTTTCTCCGCCTAATGGATGCCTACACATCTATGCGATAACAATAATTATAATGCAAACATTTTCACCCTCTCAACTAAGCCAACCTTTGGCACCTCACGTTTTAACCCAGTGTGAGTCAAATTGTCCAGACCCAGAAGCAGAGCGATCTGCATGCTTGTCGGAGGCGGGTGGATGGCTGTAAAAGCTGGTGGAGATCGCCTGTGGTGATGTTTTACAGGGTGAGTGCTGGTGAACTATCTATTTGAAAACCATAGAAGAATTTCAAGGTTATTTAAAGAGAAATAGAAACAAGTTAAATGTTATTTCATGTTCAAAAATTTAACTCTGTTAGTTTGCACAAACAGCGAGCGCTGTGCTGTGATTGATGAGCTAGAAATGTATTGAAAACATAATTACTCACTTGGAAAGGTCACTCGGGTGGACTTTGTAATTGCAATGGGTTCTTCTTATAGAGCAAGCAGAGCATTCTTTCGTGAAATTATATTAAGGTCAGTTATGCTGTCATGAATATCTTTGGCCGGCAAGCTTATTAACCGTACAATATTTTCATAATCACCATGATATCACGGAAAATTAATAGTTTGTATAAATGTTTTAGAGGCCTTTGAGAAGTATACTTTTTATTGATTTAGATACTGCTTTCACAGCGCAGTGATACTAAAAATATGCATAAGGAGGGTATAATCGTAACTTTTAATATGTCAATAACTTGCAAGAGTGTGTTGAAAGTGCCTACTTTTTAAGGCCACCTTTTCATGTGCCTTTAATCCGACATGAGCCGTTATTTGTCAATGCTGTTTTAATGTCGTTTTTGATTAAAGAGTTTTAGCAAATGGTACTTTGTTGTCTGCAGAGCCTGCTGATGAAAGAGCTACCTGCTGTAGAAGTATATCAGCAGTGTGGAGGGGAAACAGAACGTTTTTTTCTATGAGCACAGAAACATATCAGTCATTTAAATGAATGATCTCCCTCGCGGTGCACAGACAGGCAGGACCCAGCGGGAGACCCTAATGTGCCTGATTGAAAATGAACAGAGCAGGAAGCTTGCTACAGTGCAGAATCATAATACAATTAGCCAGGGAAGATTGCCACATTAGTCTTCCTGCCGTCATAGAGCACAAAAATAAGGGCCTCTGTTTCTCTCACTCTTACTCCTTTATTGTTTGCATCCATGAGCCTTTATTATGATCGGACAAGAGAAAAAAACTGATGAAAATTGAGAGCTTACAGGTTTCATTGAATCAAGCAATAAGTGCATATTCGTTGTGGGTTTATGAAAACATGCACATCTTTTCCTTCGAGTTATTTGTCAGTGCAATATTTCTGTCTCGCTTTGTGCCTCAATTTTTTGTATGGAAGCTAATTTAAATTATTAATGCGATCAGATCGGACTTGCGAAGAGGTAGCAGACAGTCTTTCAGGAGTTTTGAGGTTCTCTTCTGCTGGGGCTGAGGCATGATAGATCGTCTAGAGATAATCATTATTCAACCTGCTGGCACAAGCAATAAAATTTGTTTCTCTCTTCACATTCATTCATTTTTCAGTCATCCGCTCATTTTCCCCCTTCACTCTGAAATTTCAGTTTTTATCGGTTCAGAGGTTCTGGCTGGGAGCCAATTCTTATTAACTTCCTCTGCCATAGAGAGCGGTTTGAAATCTCTTTGTCATTGAATGACACGTGGTAAATTGTCCTAAGTGAAGGGAAAGATTAAAATGACGGCAATGAAGTATTTCAGGGTCGTCTTTTTGTGCAAGACACTTCATCTTACAGCAGAGCCGTAAAACATGGGGTCTCTTTTTTGTATGATTCATCTCGATGTTACCTTGTGCTATGGTTATTTCTCCCTCTCATTGTGTTATAGTATGTATAGCATGACTGGGCCATAATATTGGCCCTAACCGGTTAATCATCAGATGATGTCATTTAAAACAAATGACAGTAGACAGCTTTCTTACTTCCTAGAGAATTTTTTTTGTTGTTGCAACTTGACAGTTTTTAGCATAAATACCCACTGGGGATATTTCAGCTCGCAAATAAGACAGATGGAGAAAGATAAGTGTAGAGAGGGACCCGCCCTCAGCTCCTCTGCAGCTCCCTCTTTTGGTTGATACTGTAGCTTTCTAAGTACAGTCAGCATGCTATCTATCATTTGCTTTCTGAAAGACTGCCCTCCCACACTATGCATGCTTCTTAAATCTTTAACTTGTGTGTTTGTTTTTGCATATATTGCATACACGTTTTTGCATATATTAACACTGTATATAAGGGCTGCACGATTAATCGTATTTTAACGGTGACTAACATTTATGCTTCCCAAAAAGTAACTGAGCACAATCGTTGTGATATTAATGTTTTAAAAGCAAGCACAAAAATCCCGATATGGTCAGAAAAAGCTTGTGTCTTTTAAACTGCCACTTTACAGGAAATAAAACAAAATGTCACTGCATATCTACTATTTTAATACTTTTGCAAAAATCACAGACAAACATGAAGGGTTACCAATAGTAATGCATATTTAAAAAAAGCAAGACATAAAAAATGGAGTAGCAAGATTGATTCTGTGCTTTGAAATACGTTGTTGAAGAAGTTCAATGGCAGCAGATTATAACATATTCATTGGTTGTAAAGTATAGGCCAAAAGTTCTAAACCGTGTTTATTTATCGTGATTACATTTTTGAGAAGAATAATTGTGATGATCATTTTACCCAAAATCGTGCAGGCCCACGTTATATGTTGTACATAGAGTATATGTAAATATTTAGATTATACTGACAGATGTATACACATGTTAGAGATCTACCTGTAAATTGAGATTATGTTGTAGATGAATGCATTGTTCCTCTTTACAATGGGTGGTATGGTTCATTTTAAAATGCTAATAGAGCCCAAGTTTATTAGTAGGCAATATAAAAGAGGACCCTCCTACTCACAACAGACAGTGACTAAGGCCTTATAGTATTACTTTCCTAGAAAACATTTTAGCATTAGCATAAAATTTTTATTAACATAAACATTTAAGAGTAAAAATCACAACCACACACAGAACGGTTTCATTCTTTTAAACAGAAGAATATAAACTATGCCAGTGATTCTGAAACATGTATTGTTGTTCACCATACTGTCAAGTAGCTTACAAGTTCACAGGGCTCTGACCAGCTAGCTTTTAGTTATTCTGAGGTTTTTATTACTTCTTTAGTTTTAAAAATGGATATTTAAAATGCAGTAAATCAAAAGAAAATTTGAAAAAAATGTAAGCTCCCAATGAAACTTAAAAAAGTCCAGCAGAAAATCCAACATAATATTGATTTATGATATGAAAAACATAAATGTACCTTTGACAGTCATTGAAAGTTTTTTGATGATTTCATACTCTGACTTGGAGCTCATTCGACACTCTAAAAAAACTGAAATATATGCTGTTTGCATGAGTATTGAGTTTACAGAAATGAAAAATAATTGCAGTACCAAGGACACAACCAATTGGTGTATAATTGGCCATTCAGTCCTTATAGTTGTCAGCCTTGTTTAAGAGTGCACCAGAGAGTGCTGTGATATGAAAAATGTCTCTAAGCTCCACTGCACGATTAAAAGGATTATATTGTGGTGACTATAGTTTTGTTTGTATATGTGAACGTAATATAATGTTAGTGGCCTTGGGATATAAGACAACAATGAATATGCATGTTATGTATTGACAAGGGCATTGACATATCGATGTTCCTTTAGGGTTGTAACATCAGTCTAATGTTACAGTCTAATGTTGATAATGTACAGAAATACATCAAATAGTCAGTTGTATCAAAACATCATTTGTGTAGATGTGTCGAGGAATAGCTTTAATGTACATGCAGTAAGAAATGAAGATCGCCTGACCGGAGGAATCATTTTCTCTTTTCATTTTTACGAAGGGTGTTTCATTGTGAAAAGATTCTATTTTAGAGTCTTTATGAAGTCTCTGTCTCTGAAGGTTAAGGAACAATGGGGTCTTTTTATAGGGTTTTGTCAAAACCCATGAAACCCTCTTGACATTCAGCCTATTGGGACCCTTAAAATAAAACAGACACAAGCTTTATTTACTTACACATTTTAACTTTAAAGTCGCGATGATCTATGATCTTACTGTAAACACACACGCAGGGAATCATGACAGCAGTATGTATTTTCTCACTGACTGCTGTAAGCTTTATTCCCGTATGTTCATAACTACTTTTTCCATTGTCATGACATGGTCAGATATTCCAATACTGATGACTGAAAAAGTATCTTGAGGGCAGTTGGAACCATATGAGTTTGTGAAAAACCTTTAGCTGAATCTTCATGCCTCATGAATATGCATATCTTCAACCACATCGGTTGTTGTGTGTGAGACAAATAATAATGTTGTAGCATTACACGAGATAATACTGTGTTGTAGCACATGAATTTTCACAAGCAGATATTGAAACCTGGCTGCAGATAAACAAGGGACTACCACAGCAAATTGAAATAAGGATTTATTGTACCTTTGTGAGTAGCATGTAATTACTTCAGGTTGCTTGCCCACTGTGTTGGGCTCTTTGTGTTATAATTATTTGTTTAATAATTAGCATAGCCAATTGTTCCTCCTTTCCCTTTATTTTTCTCACATCATCATCATCATCATCTATCCATTTTCTTCAGTTTTTCGACTATTTTATAATCAAAAAGGCATTAGTACAAACAGACCTGAATAGTCTGCCTGTAACAACCCCTGTCCTCTAACTGCCAGAAAGCAAGACTGATGAATTAAACTTTCTGATGAATTTCACAGAGGATTATGAGAGGCTTTTATACAAAGGCTTGACTGAGAATTGGCCCGGTCCCAGCATCACTGACAAATTTGTTCAATCCTCTAGATTTATTGTCTTGTTGCGCTATGGATAATAGCGAGCGCTAGTAAGAACACATGGAGAGCCTTGCGACTCTTAATCAGGATGTGAAATGCATTGATGGCGAGGTATTGTCCGAGGTCTGTTCATCAAACCTTCATCTGATGATCAAATGCTGCTGTTTCCACCTGCCGGGGGAATATTTCACAGTTAATTTGCTTCCTATTTACATTCTATTGAGGGTCAGCGCAGAGGTGCCACTGCCACAGTAACACCATCATTAGACTTTAAAACCTGCCTCTCCAAGTAATTTCTGTAATGCTGGTCATGCTTTAAAAATCTGGGAATAAATACTCACAGCACACTGTGGTTTATTCAATTCTGATTGGAAAGTCTTGGCATACGAGGTCAAATATTCAGGCAATAGGGTTGCTGATGGAAGAATGGTGGAAAGAATAACATTAAATTGCATAGATGAAAAACCTCCATAGTTTATCCTCACCAACTGTACAGTTAAAGCAACGCATTTCCTGCCAAACATAAATATTGCTTCAGCAATTAAACTTAAAGGCATAGGGAGGATACACGCATATGAACGATTATCTCATTTTCTTAAACCCAGACACTCTTATTTTCTTTGATATTGCAACGACAAAAAACATGCCCTTCAATTCCTCGGCTTTAGAATTTTCTGGTGAATGTGCCGCCGTGCGCTAGTTTCCCTCTGAGCCTTTGCAAACCTATTCAATCTGCCAGACGGAATCATAACAAGCTGTTTGGCTGCCAAGAACAATCTGAAAGAAAGACATAAAGATAGAACATCATTCTAAGACAGTGGCAGCACTGTGACACAGTGAAACGTGCATGTGAAGAAAAATGGAGAACTAGACGTTAAACTTCTGTTTTTGTGTGTTGTTTAGTCCTATTCGTGTCTATTCTTCTGTAAGAGAAGAATGGCTAGAAAGAGGGAAGCGGCTTGTAAGCATGATTGTAAACCCTTTTCCCCGGCTGTTTGCCAAAGTGTGATCAGAATGTCGGATGGAGTTCTGCACCTGCTTCTACAGGAAAGAATGGAACTAAAGGTTAAAGACCAGCACTGCAAACTCTGTCAGTGTGAACCGCACTTCAAATAGAGAAGCAGTACACATACGGCTGTAGTGAACAAGAAAGCCAAATCTGCTCTGTACAGTAAATCTATATTTACATTTAATTCACATTATAGCTCTATGGAAACGAACTGACATATTTAAAAAAATAAGGGACAGCAGCTTACATAAACTTGCCAGATGAATTAACTTAGGTCAACATTGTAACTAACTTGTGTTTTTGAAGCTCTGAAACGAAGCCTGCATTTACAATATCAATCATTGCAGTATCAGGAGGGAAGTGTATGGCTGTCATTACAATCCGTACCTCTCTGGTTCCCCCTCTCCTCACTCTCTCATCCATTTTTCTTCTCATTCTCTTATTTTGTTTGATCAACACAACCTCTGCCATGCATTAATATGTTCTGATTTCATTACATTTTTAAAAGCCGCTTTTATCATAAACCTTTTTTGTAATAGAAAATGTTGTTTATAGCACATCATAAAGCCAAAAGCATCCTGCTTAACTCTTCTTTGCTGACTCTAAGAAGCTTGCTACTTAGCCAGGACTAAGCCCTGTATCCTGAAGGGTTGTAGCAAACATGTGGATCCAGATGCTAAACGATAACAAACCGATTGCTTTGCAGGGAAACCAACAGAAGGGTCTATGTCTAAAGACATCCCTTCGCATTATATTAATTTGAAATACAGCAGATGTATTCATTCAAAAACAATATCTAAGGCCTTTTCAATGGATTACATCAATCTCTGTAGAAATTGCTGAATGAACATGGGGTGGAAAAGAAAAACAAAACAGTAGCGTTCCTTAATCCAACTACGTTGATTTGTTAGACAGTTGAAACATAACAAGACATCTTTTTCTTCCCTTATTGAATCTGCCGATATCAACAGAGACAAACGGCTCCAGGCCAATTGTTCTCTTATTGGTTTGAAGTGAATTGAAAATGACCACGATTAATGAGGAAAATAAAAATGCTAATAAAAGTCATTTAGCAGGATATACTTAGGAGAATACAGAATATAAACTATAAGAATATATAAACTGAATACAATTTACAAAATAATTTATTTAAAAAACACATTCTTTATAATAGTTATACAAGTAGTGGTCAATGACGTCTGCTATATTTTACATGCTGTTGTTATTGATAAATCTATAATGTTTGTCTTCTGTGAATTTATACAAAACCATTGATTTGAATTTGAAAAGGTGTTTACCATGTGTAAACACGTCGAAGATAAACCACACATTTTACACATTATTCTGCTAGTTTCTTAACTTCATTTTCACCAACCCCGATGTGAAGAGGTATTTTCCTCTATTTCCCCAGGGAGAAAGTAGGTTCTATACCCTGCATCTCGAATCATACGTTGTTGCTTTTAATGGACTGTTTTAAGTTAGTAAAAAGCCATTTACCTGAGGCAATATGTGAGTAAGTGGTCATTTACAACAAACACGTTCTGTGGGTTTTACCCGTGCTCATGTTCTCCACCAAGCCAACATTGATTTGCTGTTTCTAACAGAGAAAGGAGCTAATCAATGCCACACCCCCAAGAGAGACAAATCCAACTTCTGACTGTAGAACCCATCACAGATAAAATACAGGTCATGGATCCTTCGGGGAAGGAGAGAGATCTTTGATCATCGAGGAAACATGGAGAGTGTTAAAGTGAAAAAACTTCAGAGTTCCTTCAAGATTCAAAATTTTCTATCAATTATACTGTCATCATTTATGCACCCTGAAGGTGTTCCAAAGCTACATAAATAATTTGTTCTAATGAAAACAAAAGAAGATATTGTGAAAAATGTGGGAATCCAATCAGTTCTTCGCACCATTGACTACCATAGTCATTTTTCTTTTAACTTTAGTAGTTCATAGTGCCCCACAACGGTTTGGTTTCAGACATTCTTACACATAGTTTCTTTGTGTTCAGCACAATAAGAAAATGTATATGTTTAGAACAACTGGGTAACAGAATCTGATTCCAGAACTTTTATATTTGGAAGAACTATTCCTTTAAGGAAGACCAAAGGATTTTGTAGGTGTTTAAATGTTTTATGAAGTTTAACACAAACCTAAAAGCCACAAATCCAAAAAACATTTTTGTTGAACCAGTTAACCTTATGGAAAAAGTTCCAATTTGGTTCTCAAAAAAGGACACAACACGTATAAAGAGTATCCTGATCAAAAATGTTTACACTTTACTGCAAATGTTATGGTGAATTATAAAACACGTAGTGTTGTTGTTGCTATCAGCTAAATTTTATAATCCAGTTTCAGACACGTTCATCCACGCTTGTCTGTATAATCTGATAGCCGTGACCCGCTCCCAACACTCCCTCAAAGAGACACAAACCCACGCCACAAATCCACACTGAAAGGCCTTAACAATTGATGCGAGCAAATTTCTCACTGAGACCGGGTTGATAGGATAACGTAGACCTCCTCGTCGCCAACTGCGAGGTCGATAGAATTAACCTCACAAGGCATCAACAAGCCGGTCTTCTTCCCATTATTGACGTCTGTATTTGGAAAGGCAGTACTTATTGAAGAAGAGAGAAGAGTGAACATGAATATCGATTGTGGGGAGAGTGGAACCGAGGATGCGTTAAAAAGCTTCCTGCGGTGAAGAGATTGGACTGAATGTTTGTTCAGTCGGCCTAAGATAGTCCAAGCCTCACTGAGTAAAGATGCACTTTTGGATGCGCTTGTCTTCACAAAGTAGCTCTTTTATGACCACGGGGACACTGACCTTTTTTTAGTCTGGAGTAGGGTTGTTGACATTCTGCTTTTGTTGTTTTATCTGTTGCTTGAAAGTAGTGTTTATAGAGTGCGCTATGACTTTGACCGATTATGCTGGTTGTATATTTGGTATTTCATGATTTAACACTGTTAAAAGTACTTTTTTTAGGCAATATTTCATTTTTTCCATGAGTTAAGTTGTTCCAAAAATGTTTAGGTCAATATTTTGTTTGATTTCATTGAAAAGGAAAATTTTCAAAGTTTTAATTTCAGTAAACTAAAATAACCTTGCTGTGCACAAAGCAAGGTTTTAGAATACAATTTGTAATTCTGTCATGGGTAGAACATTTTCAGACATGAACCCAGCTGAACGTCTCGGTTACGTCTGTAACCTCCGTTCCCTGATGGAGGGAACGAGACGTTGTGAGAGACTGACTGGGGTTTGATCTTGAGAACCTACCTTCTCCGAGATAATTAATTATAAAACGCCAATGGGCTTGGCGAATGGCACGCGCACGCCAGTCTCCGCCCCGTACATACGGGTATAAAGGAAGATGGTGGCGGTCATTCACTCACCCTTTGTACTGAGGAACCTGAGAGGGCACTCCCGTTCACTGCAGTGATTCGGTGCAGCGTTGTGGCATGAAGTCATCAGGGAACAGAGGTTACAGACGTAACCGAGACGTTCCCCTTCAGTCGGTCTCTCGACGTTGTGAGAGACTGACTGGGGATCAATCTTAAACGCCACAGCGCTTGCACCGATATCACGAGCTCTAGCGGAGCGACCCTGACTGGACTGGCGAGTCACAAGAGTGCTACCGCGAGACATAATCTTCCAGTCACATAGTATTGGTCATACTGAGAAGCCTCTACTGACGGCCTCACGGACAGTGGCGTACGCCTCTAGTAGCGAGGAGCTGTCCGGAGCCGAACACTGGGGAAACACTGCTCTCCTCTTAGAAGAGTGTGTTACGGAGGCCACATCCTACCCGGAGGGGAGGTTACATGTGGAGACACTAACATGGTCTCCCCGGCGGGGAGAACAACATGCGGAAAGATGTTAGCCCGAATAGGGGGACAATCCAGGTGGGATTACCACCGGCGGGGATGTCACAGATTCACCAATCGGGAAATCCTGAGTGAGGAATTCAACATACGGGACGACCCAGAGGGGAGTCACTACGTATGGGGCACTAGTCCTAATACAGGGGTCTGCGTGAGCAGGGATGACTCTACCTATAACGGACCTGGTTCTAACAGACCGCTCCGCTCAGTCTGTTACCAAGTGCAATGCTTAGTGATGGATGGAATGCCTATACTTCGCCAGAGAGGGGAAAGTAGGGAGGCTACAATAGCGCACTAGTCTCACCTGGTGAGGGGAGAAGGCGCTTTCGCAGGCGTACGCCCAAACCAGGAGCCCAACCTAAACGTTGGCGGCGTTTAAGGGCATGTGCTGCAACTGGTTCCACATGGAGATTGTAAAACCTCGTGAAGGTACTGGACACAACACATAAAAAGGTTGGGAGCTCCGGAGGGGAGCGCCTGCAGGTTCACCACCTTCGTCCAGCAGCACTGCAAGCCTTCGAGTGTCGAAGAGAGCTTACATGCTCTGGACGGGAGTCTAGGTCGAGCCCCCCAAGTGGCAGCTGTCTGCGGGCACAAGTGGCCCGTGACTGCACGCTCCACTGGGGGGACGTCAACATAGCCTCTAGCCGCCCCACCAACCAGGGAAGTCACAGCCACCGAGCCCTCCGGCCTGAAACGCGCCGAAAGGGGCGCATTCCAGGACTTGGCAGGCTCGTCATGCACCTCCGGGAAGAATGGTAACAGAGCAGGGCGTGGCTTTTGACCACGACCCCGAAACCGCGCATCTAGCCGCGAGCGTCCGGGGAGGGTGATGTTACACCCTGCAACCCGATGCACGCGGCTGCCCGGGAAAGCATGGCCGACATCTCAGCGTCAGTCTCCTCCGGAGCTCGACTGCCTGACGACAAGAGATCAGAGGAGTCTTCCGCATCCGATGCCAGCAGGCAGCTATCCGACGCAGCGACAGAGATAGCGTCATCATCCGTGTGCGAAGTCTTACCACTATGAGACGGCCGTCTGCCGCTCGTAAGGGACGAACCAGGTGAGCGTGAAGGGGTATAGATGGTCCGCGAGCGTGAAGCTGACGGAGCAACATCTATTGGAGTCCCTAAATCACCCCGCCGCTCGCCAAAGCGGTCAACCTCGCCAAAACGGGAGCTGAACACGCCTGGGAAACAGACGGGGTGGTGGCAGCGCTCGAAAGAACGTAGCCACCGTGACCGCAACACCCTGATTGCTATGTCCGCACACACGGGACATACCGCATCAGTGAAACCTGCCTCAGCATGCTTGCCAAGCAAGTGACACAGGAATCATGGCCGTCAGACTACGGGATGAGTCTGTCGCACCCAAGGAGGGACTTACCTCTTAAGGTCTGTAGCCTTCTGCTGAAACGCCCAGGGGAAGTCCACCGAAAGGAGAAGTCCGCTGCTCCGCGTCATAAATCCAGCAGGTTAAAAGTTTTCTCGAAGTCGAGAATCGCGTGTAGCATCAACAAACACACAGGTTCCGAAGAACAAAAGGGTGAGTGAATGACCGCCGCCACCTTCCTTTATACCAGTATGTACGGGGCGGAGACTGGCGTGCACGTGCCATTCGCCAAGCCCATTGGCGTTTTATAATTAATTATCTCGGAGAAGGTAGGTTCTCAAGATCAAACCCCAGTCAGTCTCTCACAACGTCGAGAGACCGACTGAAGGGGAACACTTTTGAGCCAAACACTCATCACCAAAACCCATTGTACAAAGGTTCAGTCATTTCGCAACAGAAACTGTTGCTACAAATATGGAAACAAAATGGTTTTATATGGCATTGTATGGTATTGCATTAGTATTTGTTTTGATTATTAAAATAGGTACATTTATTAGATGGCGAGTACAAGTATATTTGTCCATATACCATAGTGTGCTTCTGAGAATCTCTTTCAACCATTTTTTTTCTCCCCTAATCTGTTTTATCCACATTGTCACCGCCCTCACACATAAACTGTAACAAGCATACTAACGCAAACTATGATGTGTCACAAACTGTAAAATCACCTGAACAGGAAGTTAAAAGGAATTACAATGTGTGTGTAGAGTGTGTGGCACTGTGTTGTATGTGTGGGTGTAGTTCTGCACTTCTGAAGTATTAAAACAAACAGATTAAACAAATATTTGCTCATATTTAAGCCTCATATTTGAGCTACCCTCAAGCCAACTCTTCTCTCTCTCTCTCTCTCTCGCGCGCGCACGCGCTCTCTATCTTTCATGAGTGTCCTGAGCGAAACCGCTCCCAATGAAAAGGTCCCAGCAATTGATTTCTAATGAAAGCGCTTCCTGTGGGTCATCGCCTAGCTTAGGCCTGACCTTTCCTCCAGCGGAGTCGTTTATGTGGGGCAGATAGGCGGCTTGCGGGTAAAGACAGAATACTTGAATGAACAAGAATAGGTCTTTCACAAATTCTTGTAATTAAATCCTTAAAACTGATAACCAAGTTTGTCTCCTCAATGGGGGAAAATAGCTTAATGTGCCGAGGATTTTGATGTGTGACATTTCAACTTGAACGAAAGTGATTTTGGAGAGCTCGAGAGAGAAACTGCTCCCAGAGTTTAGAAAGAGAAGACAAGTCAATTAACAGGAGAATACGCATGATATACTCATTGAGCCAGATCTAATGTATTCATTCATGCTTACATTCATCAAAATTTTTGGGGGTTTAAAAATGAAAACAAGTCAGGCTCCCCAAAACAAATGATTAAGAGGGAATATTAAATTGGCTTAATTGCATCTTTAAGCCATTTCTTTGTAGCAGATTTAGTATAAAATGATCTCTTTATGTGGCACTTTTGACATCACATTAGCTATCAGTTAATGGAACGAGCGAAAACCCAAGGTTTGATTAAAAACATGAGGTTCTAAATGTAAGACCACATTAAAGACTTTAAATTAAATCTAAAGCGGGATTACTTTAGGCAAAACCAAAAAGGCCATCTGCTTCTATGATCCGGTGAAAGGCTGAAGATGTAATAGTAGTGAAGAGAAAGATGAAACGACGCAGACTGGTTATTATTATCATTACAATAAGAAGGGAAGGTCAGGCTGGATGACTTCATGAGATTGGAGAAGATTGCAGGGAAGGATTAGGTCCTACCCCGCAAAGGATTACAAAATTACTCCAAAGAAGGACACAAACATGTCTGCGTGCGCCTATTGATTTACATTGAATACATGTTTTACATAAATTTTTACTAAGTTTCATACATTGGGAGGATAAAGAGAGTATTAGTACTTTTAAAAATGTAATGTGTCAGACTGGCTAAGACAAGTGTAGGAAAAAAGTGCTATGATTTCCATTTCTTCCTTATATGTACCGCACAGACCGCCCACAGTTTGATATCTAACTACTGTATCTGATGCATATCACACCAAAGTCGCAAAGGACTTTCTCAACGTACAGAAATAAAGTCTAAAGTCCTTTCAATTTATTAAACTGCAAAAACAATATTACACAAGGGTCTGGCTATGCAATATGTCAACTAGCAATATACCTAATGGATATACATGCATGTGTTATATAAATGTAATTCTGTGTTATATGAAATGAAGCCCTATGAAGCCTCTCAAGTTTTCCACATTGCCATCTGATGATTCATGTTCCAACTGAGCAGGTGTTGTGTTGAACTCTCACACTCCTCCGCCTGAGCAGGTGTTTATGTCTACATGATGCTATCTTTGAGCTCTGTTAATCAGCTACAACCTACTTTGAATGAGCTCTTTCCTCTCAAAACTGTTTGCTAGAGAACTTAAGATTAATGATAAATAATTAATGATATATAATAATTAATTATCAATGATAATACATTTACATTTATTCATTTGGCAGACGCTTTTATCCAAAGCGACTTACAAGTAGTTTTTTTTTATACAGTGGCACATTACTGCAGAGCAATCAGGGGTAAGGTGCCTTGCTCAAGGGCACTTCAGTCATGACCTGCTGGCACTGAGATTCGAACCGGCAACCTTCTGATCACAAGCCCAACGCTCTGACCACCAGACCTTACTATTTACTACTACTATTTAACCTTACTATTTAGATTAAATTTTTATTCTAAATCTGAAAGCACAAAACATACATTGTTGAGCAGGTGCAGGACATAATACCTGTTTGCAAAATGCTAAATGCACTGTCAGGTATTATCTAAACAGTTCCTGGGTTTGTTAGTCATTCTCAAATTGTTGTGGCAGTGACAGAGTAGAGCACTGGGAGTGTAACAAACAGGGTAGGAAGAGAAAAAAATCTAACAATCTGCTTCACTACAGAGGAAGGCGGGTCTGTGCCAGCTGTTTTTTGTTGCCAGTGTCTAAGAAATAATCCTCCCAGAATTATGGAGAGGGATTAATTAATTATTCAGTCTGCCTTGTGTGTGCATGATTAAAATCCTCTGATCAGATTTTACAGCTGCTAACACTTCTTATTTCAGAAAAGGGCTGTTGAATGCAAAGGTTAAGTGTGTTATGCTGTCTTCAATGTGTGTCTATATACAGTATATGGATCCAGTTCTTTAAAAAGTCCAAACTGTATTTTATTGGACATAAAGTATATGTAAAGCATATTTTTTATGCAATATAATACAACAGGGGTGTATAAAGACCTTACCTAATGAAGTGTTATTTTTCATTACCATAGAATGAGCTGTTTCTATCTACATGCACAGCGGGTCCCCTTGCATGGAATTCGATATGTTGTTTCTACAGTAGCCCTAAACGGACAAACTGCTCTACAGAGCGCTTTTCGTAAAAAAGTTTTTTCCTTTGGCAAAGAAGCAAAAACATGACGCCATCTTAGTCCTGTGTCAGCCACCGTGGTGCTTTGAAAGGGAGAGGTGGAGTGAGCTGTTGGTTACAATTTGCAAACATTATACTTCTAAATATTTATTGTGCAATAACCACGAATATAATAATTGTGTGTGAATCTTGAATTAAACATGACATTGTTTGCAAAAATAATTTACAAATTTTCATTGAAAGCAGCAAACACGACATGTTGTGTGGCTTTGCATTATAATCAAATGATGAATTGTGACTCAACTTTCTTATCGTGAAACTTTTAATGGTGGCTGCGTGAAAGGCTGATTTGAAAATTTTCCCATAAAAAAGAAAACAGAGGGAGGAAGATAAAGCAAGAAAATTATAAATTGCATCGAAGTATGAGGCTGGATTAATTATTTAGCACCATGACATAAGCCAAGAATCCTCCCACAGCATGCGTCGTCTACCAAATTAATTAATATGCATTAATATAATCTGCAATAAACCAAGCAATTTCATTTTGCTAGCAATAATTAGTAGGTGTGATATGATTTCAGGAAACTCGTTCTGCATTTACAGGTTGCATAGTATGCATAATGCATATTCACGATTAGTAAAGAGACATCTTCTTAAAAGTGTGGTCAGTATGTTAAGCCAAAGCATCAATATTAAGAATCAGTACTATTTTGTGTTTAAAGAAGTTAAATTATAATAATTAACAAAACAATAAAATTAAGTATTATATAGTAAAATTCAAAGTAAATTATAAAATGACTAAAAGCATGTACTGTCAGGGTTTGGTAAGGAAGAACCCAAGTGCAGGCAGCGGTGAAGGGTTTAACAGATTTTAATAAATACAAAACAAAAGCCCACAATGGATTAAAAGAACATACAAGAACTGAAAGCGGACTTCAAAACACTAAGACCGAAACAAACACTCACAAGACTAAAATAAACTTAAAGTAGCTTTCAGGACAAGACTTCTAGGGCAACAGACAAGGCTTCTATTACAGGGTAACAAGTACAACGAACGAGCACAAGACAATAGACATGAGGGCATCTTATAGGAAAACTAACAAAGGAGATAACAATGGGCAGGTGTGGGTAATGAGACACAGGAGGAAAGCAATACTAGGAACGAGAGGGGCGGGGCCAATGACGAGACTGGAGAGAACACATATTATGTCCTGATTGACAATAATATGTTTCTCTCCACATAAAACACGTGGGTCTGTCATGATTCTGCCCCTAGACCAGAAAACCAAGACAAGATTAGGCAGAATCATGACATGTACCAAAATTGCTAAAAATAAAAGCTAATTGAAAATATTTATAAAACAAAATTAAACTAAAATCAAAACTATAATAACTCTGGTGCTCAGGGTCATTGACAGGCGCGGCCTAAACTGTTGCTATAATACTAAAAGCACACAGTTTGCTATATAGATTTGTTCTCACAGACATGACTAAAGTATCAATCCTGCTCATTAGAAGGGGATGTCCCGATATTTTTGTCCGTATTGTGTGACTACAGTCTTTAAATTGTTCATCTGCACTACATTTATCATTTAGATTTTATTTAAAAATGGACTCACTCGCTGACTCAAGTGAGCGTAAAGATGTTATAGAATTGAATAATGTAAAGTAATAATAAGAATACAATATTATTTCGTGTGCGTCATAAACACAACAGAAAGACAGTGTGCCTGTGTGTATTTTTGTGTTTCTCATTATCATCATTACAAATTTCACTGCTATATAAGTATCCACATTTGAAAATACGTGGACAAAGTCTGGGTCAAAAGTGCACCCGACTATGAACGTACGCATTCCGACTCTCTCTTTCTCGTAAATGAAAGCAGTTTGCTCATTAACTACTGAACACAAAAGTCTTCAGTAGCCCCTTTGTTATTGTTCCCCACCATGGCATTCTGCAATTACTGCAGGCAGTTTGTGATATTACAGCCCTGATTATAACTGCTATTCCACTTGTGGAAGAGCCTCTCGTCATAATGGACCGTCCGGCAAAACAGCTCAGCCAATTAGGTTTCATTTAGTTCCTTATTGCAAATGTCACATCGAGAGCGATTGACCCTGGGTCCGCATCCCCCCTTCACCCTCCCTCACACAAAACTGGTCTTGGCACGGTCTAATACCTCTGATGCTCATACAGATACCAGGCTTGTATTCCCGCCACAGTTTCCAAGGGCAACTAGGCCAGCGCTGCCTGTCTGATCTGGTTAATGTGGCTGTAATCAAATGAGGGAAATGGCTCTTATGCAGGTCAATTATGTATCTGCCGCCCTGCCGAGGAGACGTGGTCTGAGTGGTAACATGGGCTTGGAGAGGCCGGCAGGGATGGCATCCACCCACATCAACTCTCTTACCGCAGTGCATCAATATTCAGGTCGGGCAGGAGCGACGGCAGGACAGAATGCAGCTTGCTGTCATTGTAAATGAAAAGAATAAAGGATAGCCTTCGTATTCATCTTTACTTTAGTAACACTGGTCCTCATTGACTGTCCCTCATGGAACACAAAGTCACTGAGACATTTCTCAAAATATCCTCTGTTGTGTTCCACCTAGGAAAGAGTCACATACAGGTTTTGGATGACATGAGGGTAAACAAATGATGCATGTGTTTTTTGGTTGGGGGGAACTATCACCATCAGTTGAGGTTGATATTGTGATAGCTTGTGTTGATATTGTGTTTTTCAGCTCCATCATTCTGTAGATTTGGCTATTGGTGTAATGTTTTCCTGCGATTTGTGTTTATTTATAAGACGAAATGCAAATTAAATAATGTTTTAATTTCATAAAAATGTGTAAGATGCTGTTTTTCCTAAAGTAATTGACATCAGTGAATCATCACTTCTGAAAACCGCAGTGGGTTTAATCACACAAACCTTTAAAAAGTCAATTACTCTTTCTGAATACACAGTAAGTCAATTAGAGAATGCTAATGTTTCACAACATTTACTGTTGTGTGAACACATTTTAAAACATGTCTATTATAAAAAAGGGTCCCTTGGCACCTTTCACCACAAAAGCTTAAGCGGTTTCTTCAATCCACTTATATTATATTTGTGTCTTCATCTCTTTGTACATAGGTCCCACCTGCTGTTAGTACACTTGGTGCCTCACCTAATGATCCCGAAAACTGACAGCAGTCTGATGATCGTCTGATCTGGCATCAGGTTTGGCAATGAAGCGTGTTTGGCAGATGACTGTGGTTTTGATGCAGCCAGGGGGTAAGACATCATCTCCTTAGCTATTAAGTGATCCTGGAGAACAGAAGGCCACACTCGAAAACAAAATCATCTTCATCTTCCTGCCTTTCCAAACAAACCGACACATTTTAGCGAGCTGAGAATATTTCCCCATGCCTCACACAGCTCTCCCAACTGGCTTCTCTCTCACGATCCTTACACAGTTAGCGATTTCCAGGCGCACATGTTAGCATGCACAGCGAGCATGTCGGAACCTTTTCCGGGCTTTTAGGACTAATGTGACAGTGTTGAGCTTACGTCCTACAGGTGAAATGACATTTGTCTTCCTGCCTGGAGACTGGGTTTGACCCCAAGAGCTCGCTCGGGAGAAAGATTGAGTTTGTCTTTTTCATGAGATCATTTCATACCCCTTAACCCTCTGGCTCCAGGGACGGTATTTTGACTGTGTCTGGAGAAGTCACTCTATATGTTGATATAAGAGCGGAGGGAAAAGGGAAAGTTTGTTCGGGTATGAAGAGCCAACAGCTCTGTATCGATCTGTTTGGCCTCCTGCTGATCTTGCCTCTTTCTGTCCTCCATTGGAAAGGACACATGTTTGGTTAGCAGGACGATACTAGCGTTCACCCAGGAGGGCTTTTTGTAGCACGCTAATGCCAAGTAGAGGTGTTTTCAGAAAACTACAGAATGTGTTATTCAGAATTGTCTCAACAAGAGAAACTCAAAGCATTACCCTCCGCTGGTTTGATCTTTTTTAGGCATTTGTAGCATATTTGAATAGAGGCGTGTATGTGTGGTTTCAATGGAACGAGAATACAGTTTTGTTTTGTTGGTCCAAATTCAACATGAATAGAAAAATAATGACACGAATAGAATGATAATGCTGTCTGGCGGTAAACATGTCTTCAGATCATCTTGCGTCATGCCTACAAATGTGAATGCTAGCACATCGAGGAATGCATTCATCTTTGAAGACTTTTTGCTCAGTCGGTTTGAGTGTTTCATCATTTCCATTCTGCCGCCTCCAGCTCGGACGAGGCACTTGTGATTCTCACAGAGAAGCTGGTGCTTCTAAAGGAAGCTCTAAACAACAATTTTGTTCCAACAATTCTGTTGTAAATGGATCATTTACAAATGCAAATTTAATAGCGACTTGCGGCTTTCAGCATAATGCCTTTTGACTTCCATCAGGCTGATCCGCGCAGATAAAATATTCTGGCTTGTCATTAAATGTGATTGTTCCCCGTACGCCTTTTCATCTGCATGTAAACTATATAACGACATCAGACAGATATGACCGCGCTCCATCAGAAATATGAAACGCCAATTTCATAGCCAGATGGGTCGTGGCTACGAGTTTTACAGGATTTTATTGTTTAATTACGGCTTGATTGACATATAATCAGCCATTAAGGAGAAACTCCGTCGTGAAGCTGTTTGCTCTGAGTTTTTAAACAATACGACGCAAAGGCTTCGGAAATATTACCTGAGCCATTGTTGAGCCCTATTTCGTTACTCGGCTTTAATTAGCATAGCTACGCCGCGCAACACTACGTGGTAAATGAGAGATTAGGGAGGCAGCTGAAGGGGATATAAGAGAACAGAGCTGAAATGAGTGTTAACCATGTAGGCTGTCGGGTCTTATTGAATAAATAAATAAGAAGATTAGGGACTGCTTAAATATCTTTGTGCACCTGTGTGTCGTGCTGCCTGAGCACCTCATAAAGCAACCACCCCGCTAATAAAGCAGCGGCTCTCAAACACATAATGTTTCTTCTTTCACCTTATTCACATTAAAATAATCCCATATCTGCAAAGTGCCTCTCCGATGCGTTTCATGGGGGTTTAACATTTCATTAAATAGCCTATGTTCTTATGATCAATTCTGTCCATGCATATTAGTAGTATTAGAACAACACTTCATTTTGAAAGTTTTTGAGAAACAAGACACCAAAAGTTGTAAAATTCTATAATTTAATTTCTACAAACAACATGTTGTCTTGACAATATTACACTTGCTATTTAAATGCTCCTTTATAATATATATATATATATATAAGTACACAGAAGTGCCAATTAAAAAAAAAACTATTACTCTTTATATTGTCACATTGCTACAAAATATCATTTGTTTTTTGTTATTTGAAGTGCATTTACATTTACATTTAGTCATTAAGCAGACGCTTTTATCCAAAGCAAATTACAAAGAGTTCGGGGAGCAATAAGCGATGTGTCATTAAAGAGCAATAGTACAATAGGTGCTAATACAAAGTTATTAGTTTCAACAGTAGCTAGACCACTACCTGTTGAGAGAAGAGAGAGGGTTAGTGTTTGTTTTTCATATGTCTGTCAAGTAATGCCGGAGAGGTTTGTATTTTGTCCTTTATTTCATTCTTTATTTACATACATAATAGTCAAAAGGGTTAGCTTAGTGTTTAAAGAGAAAAAAAAATTGTGTCAAAATGTATCTGGCCAAGTTCTTGCATGTGTCAATATTGTAGTCTTTACATGTGTGATTTGATACTGGTGGTTGACTGTACCGTGAGAGCCTTTTTCTCCTCTCATCGCCTCCTGCTGTGAGGATTGTCTGTTTGACTAGAGAATCCAGACGGTTCTTTCTCCTAAGCTAACACGAGATGCATCGCTCCATTCAAAGCCCATTTTCTGCATTCATTTTATGGTCCTGCTCCTGTCCAAGCTTGAATTTCCTGGATAAATCCATTCAGTTCTACCCAGGTTTACCAGACTTAGAGAAACAACATGTTATGACTTGTCTACGTGTACAAATGTTTGTCTTTGTGTTTGTGTGTGTGTGTGTGTGTGTGTGTGTGTGTGTGTGTGTTTTGAAAGTATCTGGCATTCATCGAGCAGGTGATATTTTATCGGTGGCCGGGCTTTTACTGCCAAACAGACACATCCATCTTTATTCATCTCCAATTTCTGCTGATTTCTGCTTTGACCTTAATGACAGATGTATTGTAAGTCTAGAATGTTCATAAACTACTTACTAAAGGAGGAAAAGATATGTTAAATTTCACTATCATGCTGAAAATGTATACATCTATCCAAGGCTCGGATATGTTTCTGCAAACAAGGCAACTAATGTGACCATGCACAGTCCAGTCATGTAGGATTTTGTTTTCATTGGCTGGTTGTCTCACCTCTTGGTCAAACTTTTAACTTTTTAAGTCCCACTCCACACAACTTTTAATCTACTTTCCATTACACCATATTTTAAAATTCTGCACATTTGCCCCGAGTGAATAAAGCAGCCACTAGCAAAGCGTAATAGGAACTTTGTGGCATTGTTGGTTGTGAGGTCAAGATGAGGTGACATCCATTATCCTCTTTCACTTCGCTTGTCCCAGTCTCATTCTGTCTCACATTTGATTAAGACAGGAGCTCTCACAGGAGGCTTATGGAAGGATTAGGCTGCATTAAAACACTTCTTTATTCTGTAATGTAGCATTTTGGATGTGCCTGTCTTTCGTTTGTGTGAATCGAGACATTGATCAGTTAGTGTTGAAAGTTAATAGAGTACAAAAGGTGTCAATAAGTATCACGTGTACTTTCGGTAATTAGAAATAGTCTGTACAGAGAATGTTGTTTGTATAATAGACGGTCACAAAGTCATCTAGTGACATCTCTGTTCCTTCCATTATGTACTCCATTTAGGTAATAAAATAAACACAGGAATTATCTGCATTCATTGTTACGCTGATGATTCTCAGCTTATATATATCTGTCTATAAGATATATATCTGTCAGCTTATATAGAAGTGATCTATTTTATCATGTGACCTTGTGATCTACAAATAGCATGTGACTAATCATCCAGTTGCTATAGGAAACTGACGCCATGGTAACGCTGATTGGCTGATGGCAGAATGCTGTCAGTCCTAAGACCTTCAATCTACCGCTTACACATGGTGAAAGAGACCAGACAAGGAGTGTTTCTAAAATCAAAACATTCATTTCATTCTTTTCAGAGCATATTCAAAAAAGTCTAAAAATCTAACTGGCAAAACGTCTGCTACAATAAAATGAAAAGTAATTTGCAGAGTGCTTACAAAAGATTTTATTTGATCCTGAATACACTGGAACTTTTGATGGCTGTCAAAGGAAAAAAAATGTGTCTGACTCTGGGTGGTGTAATTACAGCACCTACCAGCAGGGGCTAACTGGTCCACGCAAACCTTACCAAACCAATTTGACTTCTTGCTCCAGGCCAAACGATTTAACACATTTTCAATGTAGTTAAATGTATTAATGGCTTTATTCTTTATATCTGTATTTCAAACACAAAAAAGACGATATTTTGAGGATGTTGGAAAGTGAACAACTGTGGTACACAGTTAGACACAAAACAAATGCAAGTGAATGGTACCACCATTGTTTAGTTACCAACATTCTTTAAAATATCTTCTTTTGTGTTCTGCAGAAGAAAGAAAGTCAAACAGGTCTGAAATGACGAAAGTTTCTTTAAATACATTTTCATTCTGAGGTGAACTATCGCTTTAAGGAATTATGCATTAGATATGTAAATCGGATGAACGCCTTTTGAATATGAATTTTTTCCGCTCAAATATTTTTTGATATGTCATGCAAGGTCATAGAAAACAAAATGCACGGGCCTTGTTTATTTCTAATATTAATGCTGTCAAGTTCAAACAAAACCGGTATGTAGATTCTAAACTAAATCAAATAAGCTTTGCTCTAGTAGATGCTGATTAAAGTTTAGTTTTGCCACTGTATTGACACTGGTTTAATGAACAGGAGTACAGCAGATGTTAAAGGTTGACGTCTGTTCGTTAAATTAAATTGTGCAGCCATTTCACTGGTGACATTTAAGGAAGCAGAAACAAAATGCCTCGGCGGATTAGAACTAATAACTGTTTGCAACAACATTTGTACAAAAGCAGTAGATATTACTCCATTTAAAAATCTCTTTTGCCCGGACAAATGATGTGGCCTCATTATTTTGGAACAGTAGACCATACGGATGAAAGAAATGCTCAGTGAAGTGTGTCTTAAGCCAAACTTACAAAGTGTACTGATGAGCAGCTGTACCTTTTATGGATGCATTATAAACAGACTTTTCCATGCATTTGACCTTCCTTACCACTAATAGAAAACTAAATGCTCGAGTCGCTATATTTAATTGTCTGTTTAGCAGAAGTTTATTGTGGCCTCTGCACCTCCATTGCCATTTTCTAAATGTGTAAACTTGTCAGTTAAAGTTTTCAAGCCATCCTCCATGTTCTCTTGTTTTAAACAGATTTTAGAAGAAACTCTCTGTCAAATCCCAACAGCACCTACTTGTAACTCTAGGTCATGACTGATTTGAGGTTACCTTTCTGCTGTAACCTGGTTCAGTATTTTCA
This sequence comes from Barbatula barbatula, assembly GCF_947034865.1. Lineage (NCBI taxonomy): Eukaryota > Metazoa > Chordata > Actinopteri > Cypriniformes > Nemacheilidae > Barbatula > Barbatula barbatula. The sequence continues at coordinate 8,650,193 of NC_136781.1, forward strand.
TTTTTACTTTATGTGCAGTGCAAAACATTTTATTATTTTGTTTACTTTGGGAGGTAGAGTGAATAGGGTTCACTTGAATATTAAATCAAACTACGTGTGAATTAGACTCTCTGTCTCCTATGATCTTCTAACTAGTTTGTCAACCCCCCCCCCCACTCTCTCTCTCTCTGTCTGTGTCTCTTTCTCCTTTGTCTCTCTGGACTGCTCAGTTACTGTCTTAGCTTTAAACATAGCTGATTGATCATGCCCTGGGGGCCCAGGCTTCCAGACTCCCTACGTGTGTTTCCATCTCTCACTCAACTTAAGCCTGCTGGTAACTCAGCGCTCTGTCGTTGCTTATGAATCTCCAACTCTGTCCAAGATTAGCTTTCATTCTCCATATCTACCTTTCTGGCCACAGGGAGAGGCAGAATAAATCAAAGCCCCCTAAGTCAGTGGCACACGCCCTCCCAGCAACCATTCTCCACCTCTGTGATTTTATTAACTCCCTATTTGAACACTGGTATGGTTAAATTAGCAGAGGCATGTATATAACTGTGGAAATAGGTGGTTGTGGTTTGAGAAGAGCTGACACGTATACAATTACATAAAACTATGTTTTGTAAAAGTACAGATCTACAGGTGCGTGTGGTGAGAATGTTTTTAATTGTTTTACTGCTTATTAATTGTGTGCTAGCTAAGGCTTTATTTGCCCATTTTTTTATTGATCTAAATGTGTTCTTTGCTGAAATAAAGAATCTTTTGGCATAAAAGTAATATAAGCCAGTTTTGCTCAGCATGTGTGTTAGGGATTTTTTTAGATATTCATTAAAAGCCATTAATCTACTTATTCAAATGAAACCCTTCTAATATCCCGACAAGCCATAAAAATGGGCAGGTATCGATTTCCCGAGAAAGTTGACAAATGGAAGCTGTGGTGCGTGGTATCACTTTTGCTCACTGAAGGAGCGAGGGGAAATTTGTCAAACTCTGGTGAGGCTGCAAAACTGTGATAGTATGGAGGAGAACATAGCCATAGGGACAGTTCCTTGGGCTAATTAACACACACACACACACATAGAGCGAAATCCCCAAACCCCCCCACCCTCCACACACACACCTTCACTGACATGTTGTTATCGTATGCCATTTCTAATCTGGATGGAAAAGAAGTTATCTCTGAAATTAATTACACCAATAACATGAGCAGCCTGCAGGACCAATAAACAGGATAATTAGGAAAAGCAATCGAGCTCTTATTAGATTTCCAGGGAAAAGACAGGACCACTTCAGTGTTTGAAAACTGTAAAGAAGAAAAGAAACAAATTAAACAAAGAAATCCAAGCTTTGCAAGGATCGGATAAGACAATTTGTGATCTGTATTTCTTTTTTTCACTCAGATCTTTATCAGGAATGTAAGAAAAAACTTAAATATGATTTTTAATAAGCAGCATACCTTAACTTATACATACTGTACCTTATGTTAATTTAGTAATATGTTAATTTTATGTAATTTTACATTTATTGACTTACATTTACATTTACGTTTAGTCATTTAGCAGACGCTTTTATCCACAGCGACTTACAAAGAGTTCGGGGAGCAATAAGCGATATGTCATAAAAGAGCAATAGTACAATAGGTGCTTATACAAGGTTACTAGTTTCAACAAAAGCTAGACCACTACCTGTTGAGAGAAGAGAGTTAGTGCTTTTTTTTCATTTGTCTGTCAGGTAAACAAGTGACTTGAATCTGATCCGGGCTTCAGCCGGTAGCCAGTGGAGAGAGATGAAAAGGGGTGTCACATGAGCCCTTTCCGGCTGTTGGAAGATAAGGCATGCAGCTGCGTTTTGAACCAGCTGAAGTTGTTTTATAGCCTTTGCAGGAAGACCAGCAAGGAGAGCATTGCAGTTTTCTCCAACCTTGAGATTACTTGGAAGACGCATTTATCTAAAGCGACTTACAAGTAGGAGAGCATATAAACATTTTGTCAACACGCTAAACTGTATTGAAGACAGAAGGATAACAGAAAGATAAACACATTTTTTTTCTTTTCGTTTTTAAACACAAGACAAACAGTTATTGGTTAGTCAAATAAATGCGGAAAAGGCTTTGAGCTGTTTTTTTATGTTGTTAAGGATGTTGCAAGTTTGGGTGGAGGCTGGCAGTTCATTTCACTACAGGGGAACCGAATAAGTAAAGACTTTTGCAAGCGATTTGGAGCCTTGCTGTGATGGAACAACCAGGCTTCACTCATTTTCAGACCGAAGATGGTCTGAGACGGGATGTAGATCTGGAGCAGTGAGTTAAGGTAAAGGGGCGCATTTGCCGTTTTCGTTCTGAAGGCCAGTGTCGGCAATTTAAACTTGATGCAGGTGGCAACTGGCAGCCAGTGAAGTGAAATTAGGAGGGGTGTTAAATGGGTTCTTTTAGGATGACTGGACACTAGACGTGCAGCTGCTTTCTGGATCAATTGCAAGGACTTGAGTTACTGGATTGCAATAGTCCAGTCTTGATATGATATTTGGATGTCTTGCCTCACCAGGATACCTTAAAGGACCAGTTGAGTGCCGTACCAGAGATGCCCAGTTTGGAGAGAGTGGACATCAGGATCTGGTGGTTCACAGTGTCAAATGCAGCAGAGAGATCAAGCAGAATAAGGAGTATAAGAACAGATGACAAGGATTTAGCCCTTCTCTGCCGTAGGTTTTTCATGACAGGAGAGCGGCCTCCGTAGAATTTATTTTCTTGATGCCAGATTGCTGACTGTCCAGAAGGTCTTGCTGTGAGAGATAGGCAGAGAGTTAGTTAAATTATACCCCCTTGGAATGGAAGGGCAGAAGTGAGATTGGTCTGTAGTTGCTGACCACTGAGGGTTCGAGTGTCGGTTTCTTGAGTAAAGGTGCTACCAGGGCTTGTTTAAATGAGGTGGGAGTTGTGATGGAGGTGTTTATAATGTGCGCATGTTGAGGCAGTAGAGACGGAGAGATAGCCTGTAGAAGGGGGGAAGGGACCATCTAGAGGGGACAGGTAGTAGGCCAGGTGGAGAGGAGAATTTTGAAGATATTAGTCTCCAAGAGGGGAGAGAAATAAGGGAGTTGAGGATAGCAAGGGGTAAGAGAGACATCCGGGATGAGTTGAGCAGAGAATTGCCTGCCGATGGTCTACACTTTATTAGTGAAGTAGTTGGCAAAGTCATCAGCAGTCAGCGAGGTATTGGCGGGAGGTGGAGGGGGACGGAGAGGAGAATGTGGAGAAAGGTTGAGGCAGGTTAGATGACTTTGGCTGGATTCCGGATTTAGCTTGGTCCAATGGCTGCGAAAAGTCTCAGAAAGCCAGTGGCAAGATGGTGTGGCACATGCATGCCTAGAGGTAAGAGGGCAGACACTGTCAAGACAGGATGTTCAGGTTGCACAGAGACTATCAGTAGCTTCCTCAATGTTGAGAGATGAGTAAGGGTTGTGGTGGGTAGGGAGGAAGACCACAGATGAAAAGCAGGTGGGAGAGAGGGAACGAGAATTACGACGGAAAGAATCAGGGTGAGGGGTGGGAGGTTAGATTACAGGTAGTGTTACAGTGAACTTTTTATCAAGAAATGGTCAGAGACAAATCATTTTGAGAGACATGATACATGTCCAAAAAAGCGAATAAACTATTTAAAAAACTTTTTTTTTATTTGTTTGTGCAACTCATGTTTGCTCCATGTCAATTTGAATAAGCCTAAATCTTTTGGTTTTAGATTTTTGTTTCCCTTTTTTACATTTAGATTTTGAGTTTCTTTTGCTAACTAACCATGCAAGTTATTGTTATAGAATTGTGTGGAGACTGTCAAGATTTTAGAAACTTAGAATATGTTTTTAATAGAGAGAGAGGGTAACAGATTCAGCACCATGGACAGAAAAATCCATACCGTCAAACAAGTGCGTGTGCTGACCTGGCTTCAGAACCATGGACAGGGACACCCAAGTGGTATTCAACATGCATTACAGTGTGTTGTTTCAGCACCATGGACAGGGGCAGGGTTACTCCAGCCTTTCTGCCAGACCTTATCCAAGCCATACAAAGTGAGATTTGTTTGGTTTTATTGGATTGTATCCTCTTTGTGATATTTACATATATACATATTTATTAGAAATACATAAATTATACATTACATAAAATAATATAAAGTAATATAATATAATCTGACTCATTCATTCAGCAGATTTTGAATTGTCTCGTACAAAACCTTTAAAGCATTTGGACTAGATTTCTCAGCCAGGCTACCCAGGGGGAGGAAATCATAGCAAAGAAATACACCAATTTGTGTCAAACTGTTTTCAATTACACCCAGCACACTAGTGTGCATAGATATAGCTTTATGTGCTCATTGCCAATTACCAATCCCTACCGTACGAGGATGCAGTGTGAATGGGAACAGCTGGTGGTGAGGAGGACAAATCACACACACACTTTTATACCGCAAACGGAGTCACATTTGTATGCAGAGTATATTGATATCAGCATGATGCTACGTGGTCTCACACCAGGCTTGTGCTGGTAATATCAAACTCATGGTGGCACATAATGAGGATTAATATTACACCATACTCAGAAAGAGAGAGATTGATCGATGGGAAAAAGGGAAGGAAAGTGAAGAAGAGATAATGTTGTTCAGTTGTTAGTTTGCTTTTCAGCTGTTGCTGAAGAGAGAATGTGTCACTTTTAAAATAAACTGAAATTAATTTAAAGCAACCCATGTTTGCTTCTTCAAATCTTCTTCAATAAATTAGAAAAAAGAACCTACATTTTTGATTCTGCTCTTTTTTTTGCTCATTTGCTAAAACTATGTTAATGTTATAGAGTTGCATTTTAAAACTATAAACATTTACAATAACCATGCATAAAATAATGTTTAGATCTCTGTTTGGACTTCACAAGCACATTTCTAAATAAAAACCCCACTCTTTATCTCACTGTCAGAACCGGGCACACAGAGACCTTCACATCATGATGTGATCACAAACACATAGCTTCATTCTTTTTGACACATGAATGAACACGTAAAAGGCTGGTGACAGGTAGGCAGATTTCAGCAAGAGAATCAAACTTTCAGAGCCATCAGACGGACAAAGAGTTTGGTAGCCATGACCGCCTTTGATGGGTGCCTGTCTAAAGCGTGGGCTTTTTGTCTAGGCTCATTTTTTAATGAGAAAGAAAGAATTTGCAGCATGTTGGCTTTTTAAAGGAAAAGCATGTCACTGTTTGAATGAAAGGATCTTAAAAGCAGTGAAAGCTTATCAAATAAATCTTTGTGTTCTTTGTGTCTTTATACTTCTGATTTCAAGTTGTAAAGAATTTGAAAAAACAAATGTGTAGGGGACACATGCTTACCTGCACGCACATTCTTGAGTGAAATGAATTGGAATTTTCATTCATTTCTGCTGTTTTTTGTTGAGCTGTTAAATTAATAAACCTATTATTTAACCATATGTTCTGCATCTCAACTCTTTTTCAAAAGCTACCCCTTACTTTTTGGAATTTATTCCGAATGTTAAGGAATATAGTCCTTTTAGTAGGCTGGACATTTGGACTTATAGTATATGAGTACAATATGATGTGGCTGATTTATGCAGTTTTTTAAAAAATACAAATCATAAAAATCTTGAATATACAGTATACTGTATGTTGTCAGGAAATTTGAACGTTATATTTGTAGCCTCACAAATGTTAAAAACATTTTTTTTTGTATTTTAGAGATGGGATTTAGATGGCATGGCATATTTTGTCTATCAAATGAGCATACCAGCTTACATTACCATATAATCACCTAAACACATTACAACTATTACCTCATGCTTTTATAAGAGTCACATATCAAGCTCGTGCTCATATAGTGATTTTCCATGTCTCCAACCCTTTTACTGCTTCTATCTGTTTTAGATCTCCTTCTCTCTCTCTCTCTCTCTCTCTCTCTCTCTCTCTCTCTCTCTCTCTCTCTCTCTCTCTCTCTCTCTCTCTCTCTCACTCTCTCTCTCCCAAAAGTTGATTATGCTTTCAAGCCACCAGCTTGCCTTCCGTTGAACTATCCATTTCGTACATGAGCATGCATTGATGAACCTAAATCCGCCCATGTGTATGATGGCATATGCCAATATGAAAGCACAAACACACACTGTTGGACTGACAATTCAGTTTTGTTTTTCTTAGACTGCTCTCTTGAAAATAATTCATCTTGCATAAATATTTTTTATATTATGACATCTATAATAGATAGATCTATAAGATCTATAAGTGACCTGAAGACCCAACACACCACCGTTGTGCAAAAAAACTAACTGTGTATGTTTGTGTTGTTTTTGTGTTTTTGGATCTTACAAATATTATATAGATGATGTAATTTACATTTGTGCATTTACCCAAAGAAACTTATATGAATCACAGATATGAATACATTTTGTACCAGTTTGTACCCCTGAAAGGTCACTCTTTGGTACCAATATGTACCTCTGAGGTAGTACTATGCACTCTTTATGTTCAAAAGTGAGCTTCTAAAAGGGTACCGCCCCGATACCAGCTTGTGTACATTTTGACCCTTTTTTTCTGACAGTACATAATGCTTTCATGTTGATGGTATTTTCTGTTTATTGTGTCTTTGCTTTCATCCAAACGTCTGTGCAAAGACCATCGACTTTCAATCGACTTTCAATTGTGATCTTACACACATTTCAACACGTATACATATACCTAAATTTTAGCCATTATTATGTATATGGCAGACAACCTGGGGTTGATGACGCTCTGTTTTTAAAAGTGAGCATTTTGCGTCTCTTAGTCAGGAGCTTAATTAACAGGATCTCCATGGGGAGCGTGCGTGTCGAGCAGATGGCACAGGCTATCTTAGACGAGATGAAAAATGCTAATTTGTCAAATGCGGCTAAAACAACCTGATTGGAGATCTCATTAGGAGGCGGTTTGAACTCCCATCTGAAGACACATCTTGCCGGAAAACACACCTTCCTTCTCTTTTCCGCCTGCTGAACTATTTTAATCTCGCTTTACTTCAGTTCTTCCCACTCAGCTCTCTCACTGTCTCCCCCCCTGGGAGGAGGTGTCCACTGTTTCCTCTCCTAAACATGTTGTATGACTCGAATACTCATACTTTATACAGCATGTTTTCAGGATTGGTTTAGCTTGTTTTAGAGTGTGTTCTTTCTGCTACTACATCTAGTGTGGGTTTTTTTTAATTAAACTGATTTTAATAATTACATGGCAGTTTGCATATTTGTTGGAGCTGTTGCAGGTTGGGTGCAGCCTATAAGTAGTAAAATTCCCACTGCTCTGATGGAAGTAATAAAATACTCAATTATCAATAAGTTAATGTTAGGAGAAAACATAGATTACATTTAAAGCTAAAAATTAAACAAATAAATATCTCAAAAACAGCATAAAATCTATAAGACTGACACATAGACTTGTGACAGCAAAGTTTCACAACATTCATACGCAGGGTCCCTCTCTGTAAAGCAACGTCACATGTAGCTCAACCATTTTTGCCATTCGATAGATTCATGTGGTTCAGCTTGATCTCAGAGCAAATGTGATGTGATACACTGCTTGAGGCATTTGTTTTAATAAATCTGTAGCAGTGAACTACTGTAACAACAGAAAGCATTAAATTGTAAATAAAAGACCTAATGCACCTTGTTGTATCTTTAAAACAACAGCACAAAATAAAGCACTGCTTTCTTGCATAGGGGATAAAACGTGGGTGGGAATGTGAGGAAGGCCAAGAGCTTTCTTTCTCTCTCTTCTTCTATTATCATCCTACTTCAAATAACAGTGCAGAAAACAACTTTTCACGGTTGACTGACAACAGGATCTCTTCATGTTACCTTGGTCTGTGGCATCTCCTTCATACACAAACAATGTCACAACCAATCCCCTCTCTCTCATTTTTCTCTCTCATCAGTTGTCATCGAAGTCAAAAAAGCATGTTTCCACAAATGCCAGCTTTTCCCGCTCTGCCTGTTTCAGTGCTATTGCCAAGAAATGAAAGGAATTCAGCACAAGATTGACTGTTTTGTGCACTTCACCCATCCCGCCCCCGAACCCCCCTTAATTCTTTCTCTGATTCCTTTTTTCATATTCAACACTGTAGATCTGTTTGCTGTCTGTCACTGAGGCTCTCATTTGCTGTGTAAGTTATCCCTTAGCTTGTGACTTAAATTCCATTAGTTACTGTTTAACTTATCTTGATTCCCATAGGAAAATGTATAAGATATGTACATAGTCCATCTACCTCAGTTTCATTAATAATAATACCAATAATAATAATATGAATACAACAATAATTGTATTATGTCTTTATCATAAAACATAAAATGAGGTAGGGAAGAACCCAAGCGCAGGTAGCAGTAGTACACGAAACAAGACATTTATTATTAACAAATCAAAGTCCCACGATGGGGTGTAAACGCAGACAGGACTAAAATAATAAACACGACGCAACGTTCTAACAGGGTAACAGGTAGACACGGCAGGGTAATCCAACAGGGTAGGTAAAGGGGCGGGGTCAAAGACGAGACCGGAGAGAGCGCATATCATGTCGTGACCAACAATAATATCTTTCTCTTCACACAAACAACGAGGTTCTGTCATGATTCTGCCACAAGGTCAAGAAAAGCAAGACAAGGTGGGACAAAACCATGACATGCTCACTACTTCATTGTAGTATAGCCTTGGATTTAGTTTACATACTTGAAATTGTAAGTTGCTTTTATATTTGCAAACTACAGATTGAACCATAGCAATCTCACGGCGAAAAGGTTACTATTTTACGATGCTTCTTATTTTGTTAATTCCCAATCTGTCAAATCAGTGTGATTGTATGTGTGTGTGTGTATTAACACTCCAGGAGTGGTGCTCTGGTATCATCTTGGTATCATGATAAAATTGCTCATGCGTCATGTTCTCGGTTTACTTGTCAAGTATACTGCCCTGGGGCAGGGCACAATTATTATCGGTGACGTGTTTTGTCAGCCATTTATTTGGCTCCGGATGTATAACCAATGCTCAGCGGTGAGCTGGATTTCCCAGCATACCCTAGAATGATGATGGTAATGGAGGGGAGAATAGAATAAAGTCACATTTATCTGATTGGCAGAGCACAAAGTGAGGTTAGGAGATCCTGTGCAGTCTGTCTGGTTGAATTAATATATTACTTTTATGCTCACATTATTCAGAGACTTTCTTAAGAGGGAATTTACCTTGAGTGACAATGTCGAGAGATGGAGCGACACGCCCTTCTGTATGCTGAACACTTCTGCTGTCAGGACATATACTGTATGTATGATTTACACAGGTGGAGGTATAAAACAATTATGACGTGTGTGTACATGTTTCTGTCTTTCCTTTTCTCAACATGAATCAATCGTTTATGCCCAAACTGTACATTTAATAAATAAAAAAAATGATGGAAAGAGAAAACAATTTATCAACTTCTTTATTGCATCAAACACCAGAATGCATCTGCAGATCACATCTGCTGTGATTGTCAGCATCCAAAAGAAATATAGATAAAAAACTTTGTTTCCGCCACAGAACATCTATATGATGCATTCATTCAGAATACTCATATAATGTCCTGTGTCCTGTATCCCTGTGTTAAGTGCTACAAATATGTAACGGGAAAGAACCACAATGTTATCTTCATGCTTAATAACAAGAATCTAAAAACAAATCTTAAAATGGTCCAAATCTATGCAGATTTAAGTACTGTACCAGCCATGTGTGGAATTCTGGAGCTTAAGGCTGCATGTTTTTCTTAAAGCCCTGAAAGTTTTTATCACCTTGTATTTTCATGCCTGATAATTTTTGCTCATTCTGAGCTGCAATTCTGTCCTATAAATCAGACTTAGTCTTGCAAGTCAGGCTTTTGACGTGGAATTAAGGCTGGCGTGTGGAAGCGTAGTTTATTCTCCAACAAAGTGAATTCTCAATTATAGTACAGTGTTCCGTTCTGCGGACGACCCTGAAGAAATTAGAGGATCCAATTTGTCAACTTTCTGGTCAGAGATTCCCTCTATCCAAATGTATGAATATTTTAGAGACATAACTCTAGGAGGGAGTTATGAATATTCACTTGAGCCTGAGGAGTTTCAGGACCACTTGCGGTTCTTGCAGAACTCTTTTATTAAGACACAATGCTGTGAACCATGCAGACTTTGGCAGATGCGGCAACTATTGTTTTCTCAGAAGCACACAGAACAGACTCCTAACTTTAACACTCTTTGTGAGTTTAAACGTTCACCTTGAGCTACCTACTAAAACCAAAAATAAGTTTTGAAGTACAACTTTAAAATCTCAACTTCTGACCTGGTGTGTTTCAGGCTAAAGTTAAAGTGACGTGTTACTGTTATTTTAGTTCTTACATTTAAGAATTTGCTGAATTTTAATAACACCTTGCAGTTGTGATCATTTTCAAGGTTCACACCAGGCAGTGTGAGACGTTTAGGGTTCATACCCACACCAATAAACTGAGCAGCAAACAAACAAATACTCTAATATTGGTAAAATCGTGATGCTCACATAGACATCACAGTAGGGTTAAGGTTCAAACATTATCCACCAGCATATTAATTTCATCGTATGCGAGCGCCTGGTGGCCGGGCCTTTCCCCAGCTCAGCCCGAAGGAGCGAAAGGGGGCCGCCTTCCCGTGGGCTCACCACATGCGGGAGGGACCATAGGGGGTCGGTGCCTCGACAGCCCGATCCCTGGACACGGACGCTAGTTCTAGGGACGTGGAACGTCACCTCGCTGGTGGGGAGCCTGAGATGGTGCGTGAGGTTGAGAGGTTACGACAGTGCAGAGTACCAGACCTTCTTGGAGTCTCTGGGAGGGGTGCTGGAAAGTGCTCCGATCGGGGACTCCGTCGTCCTACTTGCGGACTTCAACACCCATGTGGGCAACGACAGTGACACCTGGAGGGGCGTGATTGGGAGGAACGGCCCCCCTGATCTGAACCTGAGCGGTGTTCAGTTATTGGACTTCTGTGCTAGTCACAGTTTGTCTATAACGAACACTATGTTCAAGCATAAGGGTGTCCATCAGTACACGTGGCACCAGGACACCCTAGGCCGCAGGTCGATGATCGACTTTGTGGTCGTTTCATCTGACCTGCGACCGTATGTTTTGGACACTCGGGTAAAGAGAGGGGCGGAGCTGTCAACTGAACACCACCGAGGAGTTTAAGTATCTTGGGGTCTTGTTCACGAGTGAGGGAAGGATGGAACGGGAGATTGACAGACGGATCGGTGCAGCTTCTGCAGTAATGCGCTCGATGTACCGGTCTGTCGTGGTGAAGAAAGAGCTGAGCTGCAAGGCGAAGCTCTCAATTTACCGGTCAATCTACGTTCCTACTCTCACCTATGGCCATGAGCTTTGGCTCATGACCGAAAAGGACAAGGTCCCGGATACAGGCGGCCGAAATGAGCTTCCTCCGCAGGGTGGCTGGGCGATCCCTTAGAGATAGGGTGAGATGATCGGTCACCCGGGAGGAGCTCAGAGTAGAGCCGCTGCTCCTCCACATCGAGAGGGGTCAGCTGAGGTGGCTTGGGCATCTGTTCCGGATGCCTCCTGGACGCCTTCCCCGGAAGGTGTTCCGGGCCCCTCTGACCGGGAGGAGATCCCGGGGAAGACCTAGGACACGCTGGTGGGACTGGCCTGGGAACGCCTCGGTGTCCCCCCGGAAGAGCTAGAGGAAGTGTCTAGGGTGAGGGATGTCTGGGCATCTCTACTTAGACTGCTAGCGGAAGAAAATGGATGGATGGATGGATGGATGGATGGATGGATATTAATTTCATTTTAGACACAGTAACCAAGAAGAATGAAACTTGCCTATCATTCAAGTAAAGTCAATTGAACTTTGAAGGTGTTTATCTCAAAATAATGAGCTTAGAAAAAGTCCCGGTGCCTGAATGATTTATCCACCGAGGTTCAGATGTAATTTTGTTTCTGCTTGACAGCCTAATTTGTCACCATTTAAAACCTAAATCTCAGAGGTTAACTGCATTAAAAAAACGGTCTGTCATTGTTTCACATGATTTCGCTTGCCAGACACTTTTGAGTTTTGTTGCATGCCTATTATTATTCTGTTAGACCATTGTGTCTTTCTGGTTATCAGACAAGTCATGAAAATGTAAGATTTTGGTAACAGACTATTCACCAGTCTTGCCCTAGCTGCTACTGATCTGAAATAAATATTAACTAATACTAATGTACTATTATTGTAAAACTATGTTATATTCTCGCAGGGTTTTAAAGAGGCATAAACATTCTTTTCTGAATTAATATAATTATTTATGACTCAACCCATTTATTATGTGGGAACTCTAAAGTGGTTGAGGCAAGATTGATAGTTTTGCTACATATTAATTGTACACTTTGAATTAATATTTCTTGTTATTTGCCCGAGTTTATTGACCTTTTGATCCTAATTGCATTAGACCAACACATTCCTTAAACAACATGATTTTATATGGATACTAAGTGACATTTTTCAGTAATTCATTACTGATTCACAGTAATACTAACTCACTTTAATACACTGAAGACCACTGAAGAAACAGTAACATGTTGGTATTTGTTATTTGGGGCAAAAGTTATTTACTACAGTAAGATAACCATAATGTTACAAACGGTTGGTTCTGGAAGGGTTTGGCATTAATGCAGCACAAAGTGTAACTGACAGCGAAGTTTGTGACACTAGAGTTTTAAAATCTGTGTTATATAAATCACTGAGGCAAGAAACAAAGCTCCTAGAGAAAGAAATGGAAGACGCAACGTCACTCAATATTCACACTGTACCTGCTTCAAATAATGTTTGTTGTCAAATACCATCTCTTTGTCTATTCTCTTTCATTACTCTCTTTCACTTTGTCTCTTTTCTTTCATTTTTCTCTATAAATCTCTGCACATCTCTTACAGTGGTCTGAATTTTGAGCTAATTACCTGCCCGTCCCTGAGGAGATGTAGAGGATAATTTGACGTAAAGGGAGAGCCGAAGCTAATAATCCATCTGCTATTTCAAGGTCTGTGGCACCTGTCAGATATGTCTTGTGTGTTCAGGAGAAAAGAAGATCATTTTTATGGTTACAGTACCTGCCACTCGATTATATTGCACTCCCCAAGATAGCATAAGACATAAAACAGTGTAATTATATGTTCTAGTGGTGAGTAAAAGTCTCGGTGCCTGAATGATGTAATCATATGTTCTAGTGCTCAAATTTATTATGTTTGTTTGCATAAAAATGTGATCTACATCAGCAGTTTATTTACTGCCTGTTTTGGTCAGGTGAGAAATGTACGCAGGTGGAGTTCATGTTAACATTCTTAAAACATTTTTTAACTAACAGGTTTTTCCATTAGAAAAGTCATTAATCTCAATCTCCTCACAAATCTTCTGTAACAAGGGGTGTGCACTGTATATTCATTCTGCATTTACCGCCAATCTGGTAAAGTAGAATAGAAAAGCTATTTGTGTGATGATGTACGTCTTGATTTGTGGACAACATTGTAAATCTAGAATCACTGAATTATTTACAGCTTTTATTTAGTAGATGTATTTGTTCTAAGCATCTTACAAATGAGGAAACATCACAAGCAATAAACCCAACAATAAATGTAGTGCACAATGCTAACTTAAGAATATGAGATATGAAAAGATTGAACAATAAATATGATCAACTTTAAGATAAGAAAATAGCAAGTGCTTGTGTTTATGGTTGTTACTTAATTAAATTTTTATAGAAAATGCACCTATCTTTCAGGTGTCTTGAGCAGTGAAACTGTATTAATAAATTGTATTAGGTGAGTTACATTGAATCTCCCTGTTCTGCATTTTTAAAATGATTTACTTTTTATTGTTTGATTGATCTACATATTAAAATGTAAATTAAATAAACAGTTATATTAATATATCTACAAACATTTACATAAATAAATATGTTTTTATTGTTCTATTTCTATTGTTTCAAGTTTTTTGTTCTATTTAACTGCATTTTAAAACATTTACACAATTAAGTAAACAATTTTAAAGGAGCCTCGTGGAGATTTTAGTTGCTCACTCCCCCCTCCCTTTCGAAACACTACGGTGATAAAGATGTCGTCCCATTTTCACTTGTTTACCGAAGGAGATAACGTATTTACGAAATACACACTGTAGAGCAGTTTGTCTGTTTAGGATTCCGTAGAAACAACATGGCGAATTCCATGTAAGGGGACCCGAGTTGTATGTAGATAGGAATAGCAAATTCTTAGTCTACTTATACGGTTATTCATTGACACATTTCTGTTCCAATTAATACATCGTTTTTTCTTTTTTTTAAAGCAGCACTATTGGTCCTGCGTATGACTTAACTGTCATGTAGATAAAAGGTAATAAGTCTATAAATTCCATTTATGCATTTCGCAGACGCTTTTATCCATGCGACTTACATTGCATTGTACTATACATTTTCATTTTTTAAAGCATATGCAAACCCTGGGATCAAACCCATGACCTTTGCATTACTAACGCCATGCTCTAACCACTGGGCCACAGGAAGGCCGAAATTGGACAAAAAAAGTTTGGTTTAGTAAGAAGCCATACTTTTTTCCATGATCAGATAAAGAGGCTTTCTCAAAAGGCTCAGCAATGCTCTGCCTGGCTCTGTCTTGATGGACTGAGGTTTCTTTTGCCAGATCCATGATGGTCACGATTTAAACAATAGCACAATCATTGATAAATGTGGAGTATTATTACCAGACAATCAGAGCATTGGACACTCATTTACCTCAATCATCCTCATTGTTTTTTTTCTGTTCTCTCTCAGAGAATGAATCAGAAGAACTTCATTTTATCATCAAACCGTCTCTAAATCCACTAAATAGCTAACTTTGGAATATTGATCTAACTTTTCTCTTGTAGATAGACTCCGGACTCTAATTAACATGGCTGGTGAGTCTAGCAAGGATGAACGGACAAAGACAATATTACTTTCGAAAGAAAAAAAAACGTCAGTAGTTACAATTGGTCAGTGGTTGAACTCACACAGTATTGTGTGGGTTTTCATAAAGGTTCTCGTCCCAGAGGATGAGGAGCTTAGGTGACTCAGGAGAGATTCTTGTTCATTTAAAGAAACTCTTCTGAAGACCACGTTCTGCATCAAGTCTCCTATTCACTCTTTGTCCCATTCCATTTTTTTCCTATGACTGGTGCCCTCTTTCAAAGCAGAGACACTTCAGTGATTCGTGGCTCCATGGAGTTTCGATCTGTGCCTGCACCTTATCTGCCCGGGGCACATTTCCTCAGGGAAATCTTCAGCACGCTACCTTGGACCTTTCTCCGAAGACAAGCTACAAGGAAGAAAGGCTGCACATGTTGTTCTTCTCCAGCAAGCACACTGTTACTAATCAAGACAGCTTAACAGATAAACACTGTTTGACGTCATAGGATCTGCTTCCTCTCATCTCTCATTCCCTTTCTTTTATTATTGGCCTGTGGGGAAAGCACAAAGTTATTGCCCTGAATGGGAGGTCAGCCTCCAATTGTCTTTCCTTGCTCCACCTTCTCACTTGGGTTTGACACAGAGCACAAAAGCATTATACTGTATGTTTAGAATCAGACAAGGTGAACTGTTTTCTCTGTTAATTAGGTTCAAAGAATAAGCACAGCGTGATCAAGAATACATTTGGGACATTTGTATATCTTGACTAGTAACTTCTTTGGGAGAGGATGGGAGATACAGTATGGATTAGCCTATGTAATTTTGTTTTGGATCTACTAGTAAGCTCTACCAGATATGAATTTTAATACTGATGTCTCTGTGAGTGATAGTTCAACTAAAAATGAAAGCGTTGTGCATCGTTTTCTCACCCTTTTGTTATTTTAAACCTGTATGACTTTCTTTATTCTGCAGAACACAAAAGAAGATCTTTTGAGGAATGTTGGTAACTAAACAACTGCTGTACCCATTCACTTCTATTGTGCAGACACAAAACTAATGGGTACCACCGTTGTTTCGTTAACCACATTCTTTGAAATATCTTCTGTGTTCTTCAAAAGAAAGAAAGTCATAAAGGGTTGAAATGACAAGAGGGTGAGTAAATTATAACAAAAATTACATGTTTGCGTGAATTATGAACTGGAAGGGTTTTATGGTTTCTGTGTATAAAAGGGGTAATTATGAACGTTATATGAACAATGAGGAATCATAAAGATTTCCATTAAATAACTGCAAATTATCAGAAAAACAGTTTTCCCCCATTTATTATTGTCTATTATTCAACTGTACAGCATTATATGAAATGCTGTGAAACCATTAGTCTTTTACAAATGTCACATTATCTTTAAGTGAAGTGAAGTCTGACTACTGCTTTCTAGCCCTTAAAACGCATTATGAAATGTTCCAATCCTAGTTTATTTTTACCCTTTAAATCACACAATGAGCATTAATTTGCATGCTATAAAAATGATCATGTAAAACGTCAGCATCGAAAGTATGATTCTCACTCTCTCCGGGGTTGCGCAGAGACACGTGCATACAGTATAATCAGATTACATTGTGTAAAGCATATGCAATGTTTGCCCTTATTTTAGGTTGGTTGGCGGCGAGGATGCTGAATATGTAAAAGCTTATTGAACTTCTGCTTGAGTGATTTCTCTTAATTATTCAAATAATCAGATTCGAGAGGACAGAGAGGCAGAATTTAATGGATTACAACAGCCCATTTCTCTGGGGGCTCCGTCTCTCCTCTTTCTTCTCACTCTATTCCCGCTGATGCTCTGAGCAGTTGGACTTGCTTTAACATTTGCGCTATGATGGGTGCTGGGCGAGGACTGAATAATGGCAACCGGGGAGCAAAGAGGTATTAGAAGAGATCGATAGCTGGCAACCCAGAGAGCCAGCCCATAATCTCCGTCAGCCATGTAGGAAAGTACATTATTGCAACTACAAAGCCTATTAACAAACCCACAGGTCGTGCATTATTGAAATGGTGCTGGTTTTATGAGACTCAATTCAAAGTGGAAACGAAGAAAAAAAGGACAAACATAAATTATGCAGTCTCTCTAGCATCTGTGAGCAGCTCCCTGTTGAAAATATTGCTTTTGTTTGGCCTTTAATTGGATTCATAGTTTGAAAGCTTTGTCAACTGGCAATTGTGTTTGTGTGTACGTGTACGTGTCTGGCCTGTGTAGATGCTTAAGCGGTGGAGCGGTATCGCCCATTAGTTGATTTTGTAGAGAGAGGAGAGAAGTGTTCCCAGAGCAGGAGAAAGTTGCTTTTTACTACCACGGTCTGCGGCTTAGTGGTTAGTTGATATTCATAAGAGATCCTTTAGCAATATATACGGACCATTCATTATTTTATCATTACATTATTTGCTTTCTTCCCTCGCTGCACTTTCGGAAGCAGAAATAGGTCTTTTCTTTTTAACGTAGTTTGTATGACTCATTACTGTATTGTTTGTGTAAATGTGCCATTGACCTGTACTGAATGACACTTGATTTGCAGAAATAAAGAATGCAATAACACGTTGGCTGATAACAGAAATGCTCAAATGAAACTGAATTACAGCATAACTTAGATTTGATTACAATATTTGAAACTGTAAACTGTCTCCTGTGTCCTATAAAAGAGTTGCTGAGAGATTTTATGTTGTAATGTTCCCTGAAGAACATGTTGTGAATATTGCTTTCGTTGGCATTTGTTGTCAACATGCAGCTTCCTCAAACTATGTGTACATATTAGAAAACAATAAAAACTATTTTCTTTCTCTTCAAAGGTCTCTGTGAGGCTTTCGTAGTGTTGTACAACACATACGCATATGGACCAGCAGTGAGCGTGCCTATTCACTGTTTTGTGGGTATCAAAAATACATTCTTGCAAAATATGTTGCAGTAGTGATTGAGACTTGTGCACATTGGAATCACTCATGAAGCTCCTGCAGAATGATTTTTGATAGGGTTAAAGAAAATCATCTGTAAATAAAAGATGAATGTCTTTTCAATGCAGCCATAAAAAATGTTTTAATAAACAATTGACATGGAAATTCAAATAGCTTGTGTGTTTATATGAATATTTATACAGCAGTTGTTTATAGTACGAGATCAAGGATTCACAGAATCTCTAGAAATTAAGCTACAACCACACAATAGTTAGTGTAGAAGCACTGTGTTCTCAATCACAGTTTAGGACACAGATAGATACATGTGAACTCCTACACATTTCACCTTCTTGACCCTCTATAGCAGTCTGATATTTTAATACAACAGATGTTAGGTGGAAAGAGTTGAAATAATGCAGAATTCATGTTGCTGTGGCCCTACACAAACATATGGTTAACTTAAATTTCTTTCCATTTTTGTTGGTTATTTTTTTCACCACATAACCTTTTAAAAATTAACTTTTATTCATTTATTTTCCTTTATGCTAAGAAACGTACATAACAACTACACTCATCATTCAAATAGGAGGATCTTTATAGAGCTGTTTTGCTCCATAAATCAATTAATGAATTGTAGCTGTACTTTTTAAACAGAATTGGTGGATAAGTATAAGGTCTTAAGTAGGATAGGAACATTTTTCGATTAAAAGCCATAAATACATTGTATGTGTCAAAATTATAGATTTTTCTTTTATGCTGTAAATCATTAGGATCATTAAGATCATGTTCCATGAAGACATAACAGGTACATTTCCTACCCTCAATATCTGAAAACTTTATTTTTGTGTGTGGATGGCCTGATAGAGCTCTGATGGACAACTTCAAAGGCATTTCCTCAATTTGTAATTTTATTTTGCACCCTCAGGTTCAAGAGTATTAAACGGTTGTATCTCTGCCAGGTTTAGTCCTATCCTGACAAGCCATACATCAATAGAAAGCTTGATTATTCAGCCTACTGATGATGTAAAAATCTCAATTTCGAAAAATTGACCAATAAGACTGTTTTTTGTTGTCCAGGGTCACATACATATGCTTTATTGTTGTTAATACCAAACACTTTATACAAGCAGCACACGTTGTATGATGAATTTAAATAATTAAATATGTCTTGTTTTTTCCAAAGGGTTAATTTGCGTCAATTGTATTCTCTGTGTATGTATCTATTGTATTCACAGAAATTACACTCATGTGGGAAGAAATATTGTTTGGTATTTAAATTATTTTCTGTTATATTGTTGGAAGAAAGCATTGGTGTTGTTATAGTATAGTTTAAGGGACAAAATTGATTTTGAGTGAGTTTTTCCAAATCTGTTTACATTTCTTGTTTCTATTAAACACAGACAAAGATATTTGAAAGAATGCTTGTAACCAAACAGTTCTTAACAGTACTTATAAAGAAATGTTTTTATGGCTGTCAATGGTGGCCAAGAAATGTCAGATCTTTCCAAATATCTTTATCTGTGTTCATCGGAACAAAGTTCTACACTTATAGATTTATGTACTTGAGTAAATGTAGATAGAATTTCCATGTTTAGGTGAACTGTTCTTATAATATTTGTAAGCAAAGCATTATGGGTAATAGTTCCAGACAGTGTGCCTCATTATTATCAGTGGCATGGCAGAGTGCAACACATTTTCTTTCATTCCACCAAAATATTTATGTTTGAAAACTTTCAAATAAATGAAAGTACGGTGAAATGTGTCGTTGTCCTTACAATTGGAAAAATGACTAAAAACTAAAATGTTAAAACTTATTTACTTTATGAAACATACACAGAGAATTTATAAAACGAGCTCACTCAATTAACCTGGTTTAGATGCATGTTCAATTCTATGCTCCACAGGTTAGGGCATCAGCCCAAACCTCTCCTTTTCACTTTGTGAACATCTGGTTGCAGGGATCTGATAAGCCTGGATCAGTGTGAAGAAAAACCATAAATCTGTGAGCAGACAGCCGAACGAGAGAGATCTCCCCTCCCCATCCTAATCTCCACAATTTGCCGCGGCTGATAAAATTTTAATGAGGAATAAACATTATGGGGGCCCCTGAAAGATTACCATAAAACTGAGAGGGATAACTGCTCAGCTGTGCTCCAACAGAACCCAAGCACATGGAAGAAAGAGATATCACAGAAATCTGCTTTTTATTACCAAACAAATCACTGTAGCATTTATTTACGCACTGCGCCATATGGTGTCGTGTTCTAAGAGCAACATTCACTTTTGATGTGCATTTTTTAAAGTTTGACGGTCTGAATGAATGTTTAAGATTCATGGCTGAATCAAACCAAAGTCAAAGATTGCGTGGATACCAGCAGGGTCGTTTTAAAAGGGTTTGGATTATTGCTTTTCATCCGTGTGCTTCTCTACACCCCCACAAATGACATTATTGAATTCAGTTTGAGGATCATTTGCTTGTTGGTTGTTTGCATTGATGTAAGGCTATGAGTTTCATTGCTTTTATTCTGCACATGTATTGACGTATTAATGTCTGAATTGGTTTTGTTAAGGTGTTAATTAAAAAAATTCTGTCATCATTTATTTACCTTCAGGTTGTTCCAAACCTGTATAGATTTCTTTGCGCTGCTGAACACAAGGGAAGATATTTGTAAGAATGTCAGTAACCAAACAGATCTCATACCCAATTTACTGCCATTGTAGGGATAAGAAATACTATGGGAGTCAAAGGGGGATGAGATCTGTCTGGTTTCTGACAATCTTGTTCATGTCAACATGCCCATGAGGGATAACTCTCATGCAGAGTTATACCGTATCTTTTCTATAAAACTAATATGTCAAGACTCCCAAGCAAGAGACATTTCTCAAAAAGGTGGTTCATTTCTTTATGGATAAAATGTTTTGTCAATTTTTGCCATCATCACAGTTCTTGCGCATCTGCTAATGAAATGTGGCAATGGCAGTCGAGCGCATCTAGTAATGTGACTGCCTGTTCCATGTCTGCCTTTATACGCTTTGACACACAGAGCAGAAGCATATGAGAAATGCTACAAATCTGTGACTTTGAACATGACTGATGTTACATGGACATTGCGAACCAACAAAGAATGCGTTCTTTTCTGTGGAGTTCATTGAAAGCTGTGACAGGAGCATGCCGATGCATCTGTCATGATTTTATTTGAACGTGATGTTTTAACCTCTAATGCTGTACAATTAAAACAGCATTAGTAACAACCCTGTGTGTGCAGATTACTTGCAAAGTGCATCTGCTGTGACAGAAATCCACTGAGCACAATGTTAACATTGGCAATCCTGTTAAAAGAGGATTTTTACTTTGCCCTTTAAAACATATGTAAATAGCTCTAAATTCAAGGAACAGTCAAGGCAACATTAAGCCAATAATCTCTACATTAGTCATATCAGGTTAGAAAATTTGATCCTGCAGAAATAACGGGGGTATTTTTGCATTAAGCGACTGCAATTCCTAACAGCTTTTGCATCTATTAATGAATTATTGGTTTAATACGATTAAATCATTTTGCAACAGCAACTGTTTTATCATAATTTACATTTCATTTATATTTCTTTCCCACAAGAATCATAATCTGGTGCCAACATGGCAGCTGGTCATTATTGTTCTCTGCCTGTATGATTCACCTACAATTACTTAAACATATGGGAGATAATAGATACAGTACAATAGCTATCTCTAGGGCTTCATTTTCCCAATTTTCAATATACTGTATGTTCATATCAACATGCGTTCTATGAGTTTATTTCATTTTCTAATTACAGCTTCTGTTCTTCCCTTTATGTTGAAAGTATTAATTGTTGTTTCTTATAAATGTCTATAGCATGAAGGGGAAAGATAATTTGTGTGCAACACCAAACTCATTCTTTAGAGAAAATCTGAATGAAGTTCAGTTTTATTGATATGTCTTTGATTTGTTGTTAAACCCCATTCTAATTGGTTTCAAAAGCTAAACATCATAAATGTTATTTGTATCTGTCAATCCAACGCCCCTCCACCCAAATTACTCGGTACTGTACACACACAGGATTTTACATTTACATTTACGCATTTTGCAGATGCTTTTATCCAAATAAAATCATGACAGATGCATTGGAATGCTCCTGTCACACTTTTGTCCCATTATTCTACACATTGTATCCGAATATGTGCAATCCCCTGGGATCAAACCCATGACCTTAGCATTACTAATGCCATGCTCTAAACACTGAGCTACAGGAAAGCTTAGAAAAAATCCCAAACCCTCTTTGTTTTACACATGTTGGCATAAAAATGTGTGATAAGGACAATGCTAACAGATTTGTTATTTCAATTTGTTTTAAATTCCCTCAGTTTTTGATGTTCAACACTAAATTGCTACTGGATGTCGTACACACTGTCAAAAGATGCGTTAAAACATTATTTGTTTGACTGTGAGCCATATTCAGCCCTTTATTATCTTGCGTGTGCAATTTTTTTATGAACTATAAATAAGCAGCTGGTCAACTTTGGCGTGTTGCTGTATCATAAAAATACAAGAATTCGATAGTGCTTGAATTTAAATTTCAATGCACATATTATGTCTCTTTCATATATACACAATACAAGATAGCTGAGAAGTACTGAATAAAGAATCTGCAAATAACAGGAGTCTCTCTCAACATACTTTGTGTCCTCAGCTACTGTAAGTAAACCAATTAGCAGTGAACTATGGAGTTACCAACTCAATTCAATTCATGTGCCTGAGAAAGTGTATTGCAATGGACTTTTGCAACCAATGTCATTTCCACCATAAAAATCAAATTAATCTGTTGACCTCGATTCAGCTCCAACATGCTTATAATGGGTTTGTTTTGTGACGGTTTGCCTTTGACCTCTTTTACTTTTACACTATTCCGTGACATGATATCAGTTAGAACACAAACCCAGCACGGATCACTCATTACAGCTTAAGCTGTGTTTTTCTGTAACCTAGCTGAAAAAATCCAGTTTTCTAGGAAATGTATTGATGAAATGAAGCTTTGTTTGACTGAAACGCTTAGATTTCTCTGGGTAACCCAACCAGAGCTGAGACCTACCTGGCCGTTGCAATTAAATGTGAACTTTGGACCTTTTTAAAAGCAGTCATAAACAAACATTATTCACCTCTAGCTGGTACTAGATAGTTTCATTCAAGAGGGTGAAATAGAAATGGAAAGCTTGTTTTTGAAGGCAATACAACATTAAAATGCTGAACTGTAATGTCATTTTATGTTTTTTAGTGTGCTTGTCAATTCTGAGAAAAATCCGTAGATGCTTATAATTTTACCAGTTTCATGAAAAACAACCATTTCATTTAAAATCGAGAACTCATAAACCAGAGGCGATTTTAGGGTCAGAGCTTTAGGGGTGCTAAGCACTCATGAGCCCCACTGCCACCACCCACCCTCTTTTCACACAAAAACTAAAAATGTGTCTATTGAAAAATAACTTAATCATTTCAACACTGATTCAATTAACTCCAAAATCCAGATTCTTGTAAAATAATTTTTTTTTAGAATAACAACATTTCTTACTCCAAGTTTTAGGGGTGCTGAGCTTCTTTTTAGGGGTGCTGAAGCACCCTTAAAAAGGGGCTAGCTACGCCCATGTCTTAAACAACTCCAACTATTCCAGTCATGATTTTGACTTACAGCATAAGACAGTTCTTTAACCATTTCCTCAAAGAATACTGTGGCAAGCAAGGCGGGACGAGAGCCGTGAGGGAAAGGCGCGAGGCCGGGCACGTGAGTGATAATGAGCGTCAGCTGTGTGAGCACCGGTCTCGCATCTCTCACGGAGAAGCTTCGGGAGCATAAAACGACGAGCAACAGGAGTGTATGACGAGAGAGGACCAGGCCTGGAGTTTATGTTTTGTTTTATTATGTTCGTTTGGCTGGCAGTCGACCCTGTGGGAGCTGCCGGCAATTTAAGTTTGTTTTATAGTCTGTTTATTTAATTAAATATTGTTTTGCATTCGCCAGTCCCCACCTCCTTCCTTCCTTTTATTGAACCGTTTTACAAATACCATGTTGCATTTCAAGTCAGTAAAACTTGTGACAACTTTATTCAGTGTGTGAAGTGCATCCTTTCCATGCCGCTCCCATTTTTCTCATTCATTATCTCACACCGACAAGACTGGATAAATCCATAAATCTTGCAGATCGTTCCGCATTAATAATAAATGTCCGTTGCTCATTTCATGATGTATTGAGAACTGTGGAGCTAGCACAATTGTTAAGGAAAAGACACGGTTGATTGACACCAAAAGCACCCCAATCACCTACAACCCACCAGAATTGTGACAGGTCAAGGTGTCTTGGCTTGTCAAGGTTTGGAGATAAAAAAACAGCAATGACATTCTGGTGGTCCTCATCTCTGGAACTGCCATTACATCATGTTCCTTTTCTCCTATACTTTCTTCTTTCGCTAAATTCAGCAATCGCACCGCGGGCCGTTTCTCGACTCCAGACAGGATGATAAGGCGAGACCTGTCGACTTCCTCTTTTAATGCTGGCTGTTGAATGGAGTATTGTGCCGTGATTGGTGTTCATGTGTCATCACCATGTCAGTCTTATAATGGCACTGGGTTTCCTGGCAAAGTGAGGTGAGATAAGAGTTCAATAGGCCAATTAAGTGCCCAGCAGTGCTGTTTCCTTTCACAGAGGGTCACTGCTGGAATAGTAGACCTCTTGCATTTCTCTGTTTGGAAGGGAGATGTGCATACATGGCGCTTTGTATCAGATAGCGATCTTTCCCAGTCTCATTGGGTGTATAGTCACATGTAAGGCCACTTTTTTGCAGTTTCCTTGTCAACTTAAGATAACTGGAATACAAGTTTAGCTGGATCAAAAGGTCATCTCACAGCTTAAACCTTTCTTTTGTTGCCAGTCCCAGTTTATACCAGTGATGCAACTTCCCGGTGTTGATGGAAGCTGTTGTAATTGCAAGGCTCTATGTTGTTTGTTTCAGAGTACAAACCGGCATGGGTAATGGGACATCGAGAGCCAGCATTGGCTTGCCTGTGGGTAGTTAAGGGCAGGAAGCAAGCAGACTGCCTGATTAGGTGTAGCTCCAATGAGAACTGAGGGAACTAGTCACAGTGTTTCATGGGCATGTCGTGCTCCTTCACTAATGGATATCATTAGCCTTAGCCGACATACTGCCCACAGCCTGTTTATTAGCACCCATTACACCATCATTGCCCCACAGCCCTATTCGCTAGAAACCAACCATACAAACCAAACCGTGTGTGTTGTTTTTTTTTAAGTGACGAATAGGTCTGAAGGATGTTTTGACAAATAAACAACCGAACATTTATCAAAAGATTTAATTAAAAATTGAAATGAAAGTTTCCTGAAATTTTTACCATTTTGACAAATAGGTAACAGAAATCCTGGCAGTATCCCTCTCTGTGCTGTCAGGAGTGTCAAGATAACTCATCTTGGTTTTTCAGACATATTTTAAAGCATTTCTGCAATCCCTCCATTTTTTATCTCTCTCAATAACTGCAATTGGATAATTTTCAGAAAGCAAAGTACACAAAGCTGTTTTTGTGTATAAAAATACACAAAAACGTGTATTTGTGTGTGGTAAATTTATTTTTTAAACGGACTAGCAATTTTTCTGCAAGAGTAACAACACTTACTATAGAAACATTTATGTTGTAACTGTTATTTAATTTTGTTCATTTTGATGCCTTACTGTATCAGCTTTATCACTCAAACTGTCTCACGATGACATCATCAGACAGATGACATCTCGGCAGGCCTGAATTTGTATGTTTTTATTTAAAATAGTTAAAGATTGCTAGACTTAACTCACAATACTTATTTTTGCCTACACTGCATATTCCAATTATATTCATGCTTTTTTGCACACGCTTTTTATCCAAACATTTTACCAAGAGACTTTTTGCTCCAGTGGGATCCTAAAAATCCAGTTTTTGTATTTCATCATATTCAGCATCAGATCAGAATGACATTTTCTCTTTGCTCCATTCTGGAAATGTAACTTGTCAACATCATTATCTCTCATCTAACATTGTGGGATGGAGAAGATCTATACAGACCAAAGCACAATTAAGTGCAGCGGAAAGATCACAGCAGCTTTGGCCTCTGAGGTCATGTTTGCTTGTTGTGTTATCGATTATTGCATTACTTTATCATCACTAAGTGTATCCAATCCTGCAATCCCATTGGATGTTGTTGTGTAATTACAGATAAAAGATAAGGGTAAACATTTTTTAAATTCAAAGTATGTAAATGTAGACTTGTTATTGGATCTTATCTGGTGTGACAATCAACTTTTACATTTAAAGGATACAAACAATGGAGATTCCTTAGATGCATATATCTGTTTGCCAGGGCAGTTGTAATGGGGCACAGCAGAATTTACACATGCCTCGTGTCCCAATAAAAAGAGTCGAGGTCCCTGGGAAGAGCACAGAACTCAATTGAATAACACGATGAATGTCAGGACTGCATACCAGAACACATAGGGAAAAATCCATCTCATAAAGAAGCGCATATGCAGCAATAAGTTTAATATGTCTCTCGCCCTTTTGTTTTAGAGTAGACAGTTAAAGGAAGTAGGTCACTGGTTATCAGGTTATTAAACTGAGCTGTGCTGTAACATCTGTTATTGCCAAAAATGTACAGTGTATACTATATCTGTCTTTCTATCTTTCATTACTTAACTCAATCAGTATAGAGCATTTGGGGTGGGTCATGTGTCCATCCGATAAACGTCTGCAAATTAATGTTTAATTTCTTTAACGTGCTCTTTCTTCCATCAGATGTATCAAGAGGCTTGTCGCACAGTGTGGTCTCTGGTAAATTTTGTCCATCAGATTTTATTACTCCACAGGATCATTCAGGGTTAAATCATGTTTGATCACTGAACAACACAATTATTTTAGATGTACAGTTTTAGCCTGGTTTCTACCAATAAAAATGTTCTGCACCTTCCACATAAAGTTGCTGAATGCGGGGTTGTATAGATGCCTCTATTATATATTTTATTATTTACAGTGCTCAAATTGAATAATGTCTTATGGGGGTCCCCACCATGGGATGCTTTTTCTTGGGTGGGACCAAAAATCTTAAAAATAAATACATTTATTTTTTTATTTTACAATATTTTTCACATCAATATATATATATATATATATATATATATCATATACAATTTTAGATTTGCCATTATTATTATTTAAAGAAAAATCTCTGAGTCTATTTTTTACTTCTCATAGGGGTTCACAAATGCCTTTTGGGGGCTGCCGGATTCCCCCAGTCCCGCCTTAATTCGAGCAATAATTATACGTTTATTAATATTATTTATTTTGAAAAAGTGCCATACAAATTAATTTGATTATTCATTTAAAATTTGGATGGATAGATCATTGTCATCTATCTGGAAGGCGATCTATGTTCAGGGTGAGCCCCAAAACCTCTAACCCTATGGGTGGTCCTGCACACATACAGACAACATTAAATAAATAATTTTTTTTAATGCCCAGAGCACCACAAGAAAGGAGCCCTCACTGTTGGACTGTTTTGTGTCTGTTTGTTTTTGAGCATTAATTAGCCATTAAAATGCGCCTGAGCTCTATTGTCCGTGAATGAGTTTTTTAAAAGCGCACTCCTGAGAACACCACAATCTGAATGAAACAGATGTCAGCCACTCTCTGCCTCCCACCACTATCAGCTCCACCAACAAGCTCCATCTTCATGGTTAAAGAATAAAAAATATATTTAAAATAACAAACACTGAACACAACAGGGTAGGTGGCCACTGTAAATAGAGACAAACTTTTGGTTCAGAGGAGGATGCTTGAAATGGTTTGTAGAGGGTTTTTAAACATGACATATAATACAACCCTTCTAAGATCTAACCAGTATGCGCTGTGTTGTTCCGTAGTTTAAGAGATGCTGTGATGCAATATGAAATGCTACAGATCTTCTCTGATAAATCTGTATCTGTTGGAACACAAGAAAAGTACAAAACCCCCCAAAAAACAATACAAAACAGGCACGGCATGTTTTATAGTGTTGCTAGAAATCAGTCTTTGTTTAAAAATGTCATTCCAAACAGATTGCGGCTTCTCTATAAGTAGCCAGAGCTGGGTAGTACCGGATTACGTGTAACATGGATTACGTACAGTAATCAGATTACAAAAATTAAATACTTGTAATTACTAATTCGAGTAAACTACATTTTAAAATACTCTGAATCAGACTACAGTTACTTTTTTATGGATTACATGATTAGATATTATTCACAGAATGACAGTAAGTTGTTTACAGTTCAGTGATTTTCTCTACATTTAAAATAAACAAATTGTAATAAACATACCTACCACTTGCATATGTTTGTGATTCTTCAAACTTTTTCCGGCAGAGATTTTGGGTTTGGAATCGCACAGAGATGCAAAATAGAGTGGCACTCCGCATTTGATGACTGTAATATAGACACTAGGGGTATGACGAGACACTTATGTCCCGAGATGAGATGAGACACAAGATTGTGTTTACGAGACCAAGACAATAATTTTACACAATTTTTAAGAAATCCTCATTATAAAATGTATGAATATAGTTTTTTATTCAACTGAAAATCACAAAATGCTAAATTGGTGCATTTCATTATCAAACTCAATCATGCTGATATCACAAGCAGAGTCGCCGTCAGAGCAGATCTACTGGAGGGGCATTGGATCATCGGCGGGGGGGCACTGTCGTTTGATAAATATTTTTTGACGCATTGGCAACATCATAGTAGCATGGAAATCCAGACCTAAATGTGAAAGATCTATATAGAATGACAATGAACGATTTAGTTCTACGAGTTCAGTAGCCTACATTTTTTTTGGAAGATGTACATTTTTGGGAAACGCGCAATGAATTGCAGCTAACGTTCATTACCTTGCACGTAGAGAGCGCTTTTAAGAGCTAAGATAGGCTAGGCTACATCGTTATCGGGAAAACCGACCCGGAACAGATAGCCTAAACAACAGAACAGAACAGGACAGGACAGAAAATAATAATATAAATATAATATAGGCTAAATAAAAAACATAAATAGGCATATATTTTTTATCCTCATATAATTAACAAATTACGACGACAAAAATAAAACACTGAATCGGTTAAAAAGTATAAAAAGTATTTTTCGTATAGATGTTTCTGAAAACTTTTTTCATAAAACGAGTTGGACTCCTGCAGAGAATAAGGATGTCACAACAAAAATGAGCCACTCACACAAGGTATAAGGTTTAACTGACTTTTTAGTATTTGATTTGCGTAGAATGCACATTTTGTAGAACTTGAGAAATAAATAAAGATAAAATTAAATACAGGAAATGGAAAAAATTAAATACAAAGTGTGCTTCAACAAATAAAATAAATTCTTTAAACACCGTTTTTTCTCAGGGTTTCAAGGACTTTAAATACTCTAAAAGACTCATTTTCTAAACAAAATAATTAAAGGACAAAAATAAATGTATATTCTGCTATAGTTTATACTATTAATTTATACTTGTTTTTAACCTGGGTTGCACACCTCCCAGCAGTTTATGCACGCACCAAGCAGAAATGACATAAGCCCATATATCTTTACAGATAGCCAAGTATAAAACACAAATGCAGTTAGAACCCACAAACAATTCTCCTGTTATTTACAACAATTCACCTGTTTAGTAGGCCAGTGAAAGCCAGGGCTGGCTTCAATAAGTGAATTGAACAAACGAGTTACCCTCAGAAGAGTTGCAGGCAACGAGTGTTGCTACTGATCCGTCTAAGTACTGTGTCCTTCCATTTGCTTGTGCATTTGCGTGTCAAGTCTTTCCCGAATGCAAGCTGCACTAACCTGATCTTTCTCTCGTGTAGCATTGTGCGTCTGTGCTCCAACTTGAAAAACTGTTCATCAACTTGAAATGGATTTTGCGCGCGCGCTGCAAATCAAATGTAACAAGTTTACTCGGCGACCAATAAGCATTCACCATGACGAAGCCTAACGTGCCATGAACAACCAAAATTATGCATTTTCCCCATTCTTTTTCTTTTATTTAATTTAAGTTACAGTTTGAACATTTAATATTAAAATAATAACTAAAAGGGATATTTTTTTTGGGCCACGCCATGGCCTGTAGGAGGGGCATCAATGACCGCCAGGGGGGGCACGGCCCTCGAATGCCCGACCATAGCGCCGATGCTGATCACAAGACCTTGACGGGAAATCTTTCACATTTCAATCTTGTCACACTCCTAATAGACACCCTTTTATTTTGAAGGAAACCCATGGGAAAACGATTCAGTGTCACTATCAGTAAACATAATTACAAGTTATATGAGTGTTAGCATTTTGAACGTACTGTATTATAAAAATATGACGAGGCTCTTGTTTGTTATAATTTTTTTAGTTTTTAGTTTGGTTTTAAAATGAGGTAACTCCGTTTTCTAAAAACTTTTTTAAATCATGTTTTTTATTGTGCAGTCCAAGTAATATCAATCAAACTGCAGTTGGTTTGTTTTCATTTGAACAAAAATAAAAAAATACAGCTAACTAACACAATAAAACACAACAAAAACATGTTAACATAATAGAAAACATGATGTTTTTACAGATTTATCAAATTTTTGAACCAAACTCTTCATTATAACATCAAATAAGATTTAAAGTAATTTAAATGTAATCCAAAAATTGTTAGATTATGTTACTAACAATGTTAGCAACATTACAGTAACTGTAATTCATAAGTTATCTGAAATTAAATCTATCAATGTAGTGCCAAACAGAAAAGATTACTCCTGTCTTCCGTTCTGCCATTTGACAGGATGCCAGGGGTTCCAAGCTGAGTTTAAATCTCACTCTTGTAACAATCCGATAATAATTATCTTCCCTGGATGAGCCGTACAACAGCTGAAATGACTGCTGGTGGGGATCGAAGTGTAGAGTAAATTAAACGAATTGATCAGAATAACTGAGCTACACAGGGGTTCGACCCCTAATGCACGAACTGGCTTTCTGGGACAACAGCCATAATAGCAATATTGAATGCTTCTGAATGTTTTTCCCAAATAAAGAATTGGAAAAAGAGAAGCGGGAAAATTTAACACAACATTTGCTCGCTGCTTCCTGATTAGTTGTTAACTTGAATAAAACTATTCAATTGCAGGGTTCAGAGGAGAATATTGGTGGGATGCCTCTGTGCTCGTGTCTCACGTGGTGACATCCTGCCAATCTGAAGCATGAAAAGACGACCAAACGCTGTCTAACACTATCCAAAATAAACATCTTTTTATATGAAAATCAATGCTTATTAGCAGCGTTTCTTAGTTTAATTCATGTGCACAATATGTTTTTGTCCTGTTTATCATCTTGCGCTTATACTGATATTGATATTCTGAGAACAAAGGACAAATTATAGTGAGGGTGAATTGTTGTCAAACAGAAACGTGATTGCGAGGAAAAAAGAAAATAATTGGGTACCATGAGATAAAAGACTTGTGTCGCTTTTGCACGCCAGCTACAGGAAGCAAGTCTTATTCTGACTGTAGTGTTTTTAATCTCTGAAAAGCAAATGCGTACCACTCAACTGGTAATAACTGGTATTTTTTTATATTTTCTTAAACACATGAGTGAATTTGAAAGGAAAAAGAATTAGATGACATTAGCTCATGTCAAGATTAAACCTCACCAGGAGATCGACGCAGTGGTAGGTCAGAGGCGTGGAACCACCAGCAGTATGTATTTTGCTTTCTTTGAGAAAAGAATAAAGGGAAAACATTTTCACAGAATCCAGAAAATTGAGCCGTAACACACACATACACAACCACACAAAACGCTGTGAATAACAACAGAGCATAGAAGAAAACAACCTGTTTCCATATCCTGACAAATGCATATGGACTGAGTAAACCCCCTCCCGCGAATCAAAACATATAAACACATGATATCTCAGTATGATTTTTAAAGTTGACAAAACTACAGGTCTTAAAAGGAAACAAAAGGGCTTCCGGTGCCTGTTTTAAATCTAAATATTAAAAAAATTCAGCCACAAAAAAGCACAAAAAATGGGTTAAATGTTTGTGGATCCAAACAAAACTAGCACTTGTGATTTGAATTTTGAGGCGCAGTGTTTGCATTATGTTTAGAAGTTTGGTACAACAGGGGTTAGAAGAGAGGCTACGCTGTTTTAAGAAGTGGATGGGTGATGAGTGTGACAGAACTTGTGTGCCATTCATCTACGCGCCCGACTGTCCTTCACACGGAAAACCAAAACAGAATAAAGCAGATGTGCCATTATTCCTCTATTTGACATCTGCATGACTAAAACATTCCTGAGCCAACAAAAAATGATTTGAAGCAGACTGATCCAACTACCATATACGCCAAAGCATTGTCTAAATGAAGGCCATCACACATTGCAAATATATTTTATTCTTGTTTTCTATAATCTGCATACTTTCTGAATGGTAATGAGCTACAGCTGTACAAACAAAGAGTGTATTTTTGATACTGTGACATTCAGCATTCCTGTGTGACAACAAGTATATGGTTTAATACAAATATGAAAACATATGTAAATGAAAACTGAGCAGTGTGATGCTTTATAATGTTTGCCTGCTGTTTGCGTTTTGTTTTAGAAAGCTAATCAAGTCCTCAGACAAACATTTTCTTTGGCTTGCTTCTACTTTAATGCAGTACTTCTATAAAAGGGGTCTTATTTAGGTGTTAAACTCTGTATTAAACAATTGGCACATTAATCCTTGTTCAGTGATGCATGATAGGATGCTCTCTCTAGTCTCTAGCCACTTCGATTTTCATTTACGTTCAGAAAAGCAAACAGGGAAAAATAATCGTCTAAAACATAACTGGGAGTCTTTGCTAATGTACGAAGCTTAACATCAATAAAAGCCTAGAAATATTCAGCACTCAATTATTTATTTATATGTTGTCAGTGATTGATTTTGACTAACATGTGCTAAGGTGTGATTACTGCCATTTAATTGGGTTCCCTGGCTTGTTATAGACACAGAGGATTTGCTTTACGTAAACACACCCGTCAAACAATTAACACGGAAACCCAGGAACGGGCCCGGCTACCTTTAGCCTCTATAATGAGACAATGGCAACCTTGACAATTCTATTTCCGTACTCTGTATTTTTCCTCATTAAATATTTTATTGTCTCACCAGTGCCTTAAAACTGTTTCAGCCATTGGATATCTTCAGTGTCACTGGCTTCCAAATGTAGTCATGTTTGAAAGTCTGGCCGCATATGAATCGTTGGGCACTGGTCTCACTAGTTCTTTTTGTCCTTCCCGTCGCAACTGTCCAATTATCTTATTTTTTTCGTGGCGAGAATGTGCCTGTGCAAGGTGACTTGTTGGAATAGGGTTGCAGGAGATGGCTGGTTTCCTTCTGAAGGAAGATGCTCTATTGGATAACAAACTCCGACTCACTGTGTATCTGTGTTAGGAAATGGTTCTGGGCAGTTCACAGCCTCTCGAATTTAACGTTCCTTGTTCTACTAGAAAGAAAGAAAAATTCATAACATCTGTGTTCAGTCATGGTTAGTTTAATGGCGTAGATATCAATTACATCACAGGTCTACTGTAGGGTTTCAGGTGAAAGGAGCTTAAAGGTATTGTTCACCCAAAAAAGAAAATTCTGTCATCATTTGGTTACCCTCTTGTCAATTCAAACCTGTATGACTTTGTTTTGCTCTGCAAAATACAGAAAAATCTGAAAATTGTTGGTAACCGAACAACGGTGGTACCCCTGATATTAGTTTTGTGTCCATACAGTAGAAGTCAATGGGTACCGCCGTTGTTCGGTTACCCACATTCTTCAAAATATCTTCTTTTGTATTGGGCTTGTATTTTTGGATGAACTATCCCTTTTATGTTAAAAAAATGTATAAGTAAATTATTATGAACGAAGATCAATAAATACATTACAAGTATTGTTCAGTGTTAGTTTATGTTCATTCTAATGCATTAACAAATAACAAAAACAACCTTATTGAAAACATTTTCAAGACTTAATTTAAAAGAAAAGCACAGAGCTGGCCAAACAATTTGTGTATGTTATAATTACCCTTCAATAAACCTCTTGAGCTCTTTCATGGTCTACAGTACCTGCTATTCTGGTATTTATGGCTATCTTGTGTATCCCAGAAAGATTGAGAAAATTTAGACATTGAACTATAATTCGCCACAATATCAAGCATGCTGAGCATCATCCGTGATTATTCTTGGAGCTGATAATGTAGTGTTACAGTTTACTTGCTCTGTGGTTGCTGGCTGAGCCTGGACCGCTTTGTTTATTTGGGCGGTCAGGTCTGTTTCTAACTCTGTGGTAGGTATTGAGCTACTGTCACTCCGGTTGTTTTCATTTCCATTTCCCTCCCCTAACCCTGACGGCGCTTTAAATGTTTGTCAGTCGGGACACAAAAATACACTTTAAATTAAAATGGAAATACTCAGCTCACCATTAACCTTACGACTCCGTTGTTTGACATTATGTAACCACAACTGAAGCCATTTCTCACAGGAGATGGAGGGGTGGGAGGTTGAAAGCGGCCCAGCCTTGAATAAATAATTTTCCTGAATATATTTGCCTTTGCTGTTTAATTTACTTTTTCTTACACAGGTCAGCGAGCCCCTAGTCAAACACGACGTGTATGGTAATGGGGGCCAACAGGAATGTGTGTTTTGTGTATTGACAACCAACTGTTTGATGGCATTCATGCTTTATCAAGACTTTTCTCTATTCAGACCACACCTGTGGTTGTGTGTTTGTGAGGTTATAAAATGACACCCGCTGATATCTGGATATTTTTCCTGACAAGCAAATCATTAATAACAAAAAGATGTTGATTTGAATTTAGAGGTAAATACACAGATGACTATAAACAGTTACTGAAACACTTTGTGTCGGAGCAAGGTGCTGATTATTAAGGGTCTAGTCAAATATATAGTGGCTTTCATTAGCCAATCATAATTTCAGCTGATGCTGCTGAACCATTTTTAAATTGGCATTTGTGTTTTTATGTTTTGATTTATTGACTCAAGCACAGCACACCACTTTTTCGATTTAATGAGCTTATGATCAGACGGATACATAAAAAAAAGCTTTTGTGTGGCACAGGCAAGGAAGTAATGAAAATCAACTTATTGCTCAGTTTTCCTTTTTGGGCTCATCGCCCGGGCAACAGTGACACATTTTCGAGAGAATAATCCCGGGCTGAAGCGGTTACAGGGAGTGGACAGTGTAGGGCAGATATTACGGTTCAAACCTTTGAATGTTTGCTTTAATGCTTTTATGTGTTGTTGTAATGTGTAAGCCTACGTGTCCCCATGACAACCATGTTCTTCAGAGTCGTACTTCATTGATGCCTGTGGGTGTGTGAGAGACAGACAGTTCAAAGGATTTATCATCATTATTTTTTTCTTAACCGACAAATATAGAGAGAGTTTTAATTACACTCGAGCCATATTTTCACAAAGAAAAATGTCTGAAACTCTAATCTTAAAGTGATTTTTTGTAACTGTGTAGTAGTTCTGCAAAGAATAAATACTGTTAATCGCAGATAAACATAACTCAGAGAAATCATCTATGACATAATCTGCTCATAGGACTCAACAAAAAGACAGTCCATCCGTACAAAAAAAATGTCCATGCAGGCTGTGAATTTAATGACAGCCCTGACAAGAATTGACAGTCCAAAGTTCCAGGTTTGAGAACTTTTTTATGTCAGACATACTGAACTTAATCTCCTGCAATCCCTGTACCGACACTTTCAGCAGGGCATGGTGTAAGTACAAAGTTTCATTCCATCTAAAAACATTCTAGGATGTTTACTTTACTAAAACCAGTAATAAAAATGCACTTTATTTTTTAAATAGTCGTGTCCCGGAACATGGTATAAATAGCTACACCTGGTAGACATTTTGCACATTAAATTATCTTGTTATAACATTGCATTGGTATCAAGGCTATATTTATTTATTCATTTATTTCACTACAGGTTGTAATTGTGTGAATGTGACAAAAATCTTTAAAATCGTATAAAATTTCAAAATCGAGTCGAATGTGAGAAAGAAATAGTACAAGGTTTGTAAATTACCACTTGTGAGTATTGTGTCTTTTGAGGGTAGATATTGAATGTTTTTTTAAAGTGGGTGGTACTAGTACTGTAGTAGTAGTATATACATGTACATATGTACAGTATATATGTTTATTTCTTATATATTTTACGAACACGCATATAATGTTTATTTGGAGGGAGGCACATGCACAGGTCTGATTCAAAACTGCTCTAACTAGCATGACTTTTTTTACAGTCACTTTATAACTCGACCACCAGTATTGAAAGGCCGTGACTATGTAAATGTTCCTGTCTTTTATGCAGTTGTCAGATTATGTGCTAAATGGATTTCCACGGCACAGTTTGAGCACAGCATGTCAGGGTCCTAAAAGCTCATCTTATGTTGTCTTCAGCCACTTATAATACAGTTGCATGCTGAGATAATACTACCCTCTATTGGGCGATGGATGAAACTGCTGAAAACTGCTTTACTGCTATGTGCCCAGTGAATCCACATGACAGGGTGACCAGAAGCTCTGGGCTTTTTGAAGTTGATGTATGAACATAACAGTCAGACAATATATGATCACTCACTGATTTATTAAAATGACTGTGTTTTCTCTACCAAAAGCATGTCTAAATATGCTGTTTATAATCTGAAAATGAAACAGGGGTTTAACTGTTAATCCCATAAAATTCACAGTCCTAAATCTCTCCATTTGACCACTGTGCATCTGTTGACCAGTGATTTGTCTTTGTTGACCATTTTTCACTGTGTTTTAGCAGACAGATGAGCTCTGGTTATAGAAGACACCAGAATGTTCAATTCTGGTGGTGATGAAGAGGGGAGGGGGAATTCGTGAGGAAGAGAGGTCAATCAAATCTGCTAACTCTGAGACTGTAGTGTTTATGGTTGACATGGCTGTGTTCATTTATGTCTGTTCAAGTTAAATATTTCTGTTAGTGGGTTACATTGCTATCGTTCACAGCCGCTAAAATGAAGAAATATAAATCTTTATATGCACAGATTTTCTCAGTAGCCTCAACAAAGTGTGCTGTTTTTGGGTATTAAAATGTCTTCATATATTTTATTTGGTTTTATTGTAAAGCACAAACATTAAAATCTGTGTGTAATATTAAAATAAATCAAAGGCTACACAGTTGGTTAAGTTATCTTCAGCACTATAACTTAACCCTTGTCATCTAATTGGTGTCTTATGCTGTGTTCACACACTCTTTATTATGCCGCGTTCACACTTGACTTTCCCCTCCATTGACTTCCATTCATATGCATTCGAATGCAACAGACTGGAAACGCATTTTGGAAAGTTCAAGTTTGGTGAACTCTTACCTGCGAATTTGCGTCACGTGAGTGCGTGAGACCAATAGAAGATCAAAACGTCACAGCGTCACATCTCGGTATAGAAATGTGAAATATGGAGGAATCGCGCCCGTCCATTTTCGTACCACCGTCCAATGATCTTCGCGTGCTCAAAGTCAAGTCTGACCGCGGCTTTACTCTTGTGTAAAGTTTGTCATTTTTGCGTTAGTTTGTAAACATATTGCGACGGGGAGTGCCACGCGTCTGTATGCGAGGAAAACACGAGCCACACTGCTTTCTCATTCGGCTGAAAAAAGTAGGCGTCACACTGCTTGCGCATTGCAACCTCATCTTCCCCTATTGCGCACGCCTGCCGCGGAAAAGATGCGAAATTTGAATCGGGCTTCAAAAAGTCGGTGCCAATGCTCTACGCGTAAATTTCTCATGTTTGACGCGCTTTTGGCAATCGCGCCGCCCGATTGAATTTTTTTCGCTTGTGTCTACTCGCGAAGGTAGTGTTACTAAATTGGTACTACAACAAAGAGTTAGACTGTCACAGTCACGTCTTAAATATGAATATTAAATTAATTTGAAGTGAATTTAATAGGTTAATAAGAGCTATTCATTTTACACATACATTAGACTGTTGAGTGCAAAGTCGATTGCAACAGAAAACAGGGGT
The DNA here is from genome assembly GCF_947034865.1 of Barbatula barbatula. Lineage (NCBI taxonomy): Eukaryota > Metazoa > Chordata > Actinopteri > Cypriniformes > Nemacheilidae > Barbatula > Barbatula barbatula. Next base: position 8,688,223 of record NC_136781.1, read on the forward strand.
TAAATGTTTAGTGCTTGCTTTTGCATGTTCTTCCTGTATCATCTTGGCAGGATTCACAGACACAACGATGGGTTTCAATTTTTAATGCGACAGGTAGAACTACGAGTAAAACTGAGAAGCAGCAGAGTTAATAGGACTGAAGTGAAGCACTGTGAAATGAAGTACTAAATTTCCTCTCAAACACAGCTCAATCCCAATGACTTCCTTTTTAGAGTTTCAGACAGTAAAATAACAATAATCTCCCCCAATTGCACTAATTTATATAAGGACAATGCCATTGATTTGAATGAAAGGCAAAGTCCCCTCCTTCCTGTCGCTTGAGATATATAATATTGAACCGGCCAGCCACAAATGCACATTTCAATTGATTGTGCATTACAGCATCGATTGCTATGATGGCCACAGAGCTATCAAAGCAAGTGTAACTGGGCTAGAAGCTGTGATTACTGCCGCTCCCCTCATCCCCGAGGACAGAATTTTTGGTGGCTGCTTATAACACATCCACAAAAAGTAAACGTGCAGAAAGTCTGTCAGTTATCCTTTAGACTCATAAATCCTGGCCTACAATGGACTTGACCGATACACTGCCAGAGGCATACAAGAGCCTGTCCAAAAGCTTTCAATCTTGCCCCTGGTTTCACGTCCACTGTAGTTTTTATCCTGCTTCCTTAGTTTGTCTTTCTTTTCTTTTTGCTTCTTTCATCTCGTCTTTTATGTGACCTTGTCAGGTCTTGACAGGTAGTGTGTAATTTCCTGGTAAGATTTAGTCAAAGACCCCAGCGTGGTGTACAGTGGAGAAAGTGGAAGTGTGCAGTTGTTACCTTAAGTAACCGTTTCTACCTGATATGACCGATAGAATTTGCTTGTGTAACTTGAAGTTGCCAGGTCGATCGGCTAAATTAAATCATATTTATTTGAACACATGAGGCACATCTTAAATGACATGAGAAAAGTGTATGTGTGTAAGTACAGATAAACTGGGCCTATTTTACGGAAAATTGTAATAGAGACTGTCATTGGTATATTTTCTCACCTACCCAGAAAGCAAAGATAACTGATTTATGTTAACTTAAATAATTTTACCTGTTGAGAAAACCAACATCATTTCTCTCATCATTTACTGTGTTTTGAAAGTTTTTTGAAAAATGTTAGTAGGCCTATCTAAAAACCATTGGTCCCATTGACTTCTATTGTATGGACACAAACCAATGCAAGTCAATGGGAACCAATGGTTTTCTGTTACCAGCATTTTTCTAAATATCTTCAGGTAATGCATAGGTTTGTAATGACAAGAGGGCGTGTAAATAATGACAGAATTTTCATTTTGAAAGAGAACTCTCCCTTTAAGACAACCCGGAGAGATGACAAAAAAATGATTTGGGACAAAACAACAGACATTGCAAGACAAAAACACACATCACTAAAGGCTATCTGTGAGTCACATTCGATGAAAGTGTCTGGCTGTCTGCTATAGATGTCTATATGTAAATACATTACACATGAAGCTAAGAAGTCTAGGAGATTCTCAGTTGTAATTAAGATTTGGTTTTGCAATGTGGAAACTGACACTAGACCATCAGTTACATGCAGTTTTATCCGTCTGCAGCTATCAAAACCACCACTTTTGGTGTTAACAGTGTAAAAAAACATCCTTCTCCTTTAAGTGGAAGTCAGTTCAGAGTATTGATCTTTGAGGTTCTGCACCTGTGCACAGCTGTTGTATTAGAAAACATGGGGTTTTTTATTGAGCTAATGCATGGCATCCCAACTGAGCGACCTCGCTAAACTTTGTTTGTTTGTCATGCTTGACCATGTCTTGTGGATTAACAAGGGCCGATCAACACAGATTCACTTTGGACCATCTCGCACGGATCGCAACGCTGACTGCCGTTGATGTGTCGTAAACTGACTTGAGAAATGTATTGAGTGACCCGCTGTTTATGGAGGCAATAGAAGGAACAGATAGAGAGCAAGTGAGAGAGGTGAAGAGAGCAGACAGAGACGTACTTGGAGCTGCGGATGAGCCGTCGGCGCTGTATGAGCACCATGGTAACCGTGAACATAGCGCGATGTCTGTGTATACATGGAGTGAACAACCAGGCTAAACAAACGGATCTAAACACTTCAAAGGCTTTGTGGCTGCACTCTTCTATTTTACCTGTCAGACTGAGCAGGAATAATTCAGCCTGCGAGACAACATAACATGCCAACCTTTTGCGTAGCTATCAGACTAATATTTAATAGTTTCATTTCATTTCTAGAATTCACGGTGGCTTCATCATTCAAATGTTTGTCTATCCACTGTCTTTGTAAAGTTGGTGGCATTGGATTCTCATTTAGGCTCAATACAATAGTTATTCAGTTTTTGTTACTTTAAATTTTGACCTTGGAGCTAATGCTTGCACATTATTCCTCTGTTACTGGCACAATAACCCTTTTGGTTTGCCTGATTTTTTTCTTGTAAGAACTGCTAAAATATTCATTTTATGCAAAGCGCACTTGCAGCAGTGGAATGGCCATAAAGTAGTGGGCGAAATCCAAAATTGATTACAAGCAAAGAGAGGGGCCATAAATCCTCTGTTATATTAAAGAACAATTTTGTCTCCATTGTGGAACATATACAAATTCCTAATGTCCTATTCCACCCCAGCTCTGGTAAATTATAAAGGTACTTAAAGGTTGAAATGTTTATGTATATTCCCATACCTCCCCTGCAATGAGTCAATTAGCTCTTATTCGCGGTCAAGAGCTCGCAAAGCAAAGACCACAACAATTCCAGTAATAGCCAGGTGATGGGCGCCCCGTGAAAGATTTACATTTCGTGCGGTCAAAAGCCATTTTTCCTCCAATTTCTGCTTATTATTTCTTCATGAACGATGAGTTTCTGATATTTAATGCTGTGGAGTAAGCACTTTCTTCACCATTTGGATAGCGTTTTCAGTCCACACTGTGAAAATAAACATTGCCCATAATATGAAGGCTAACGGTGTTAATCAAAGCTTTCTATCTGTTAAGACTTTCAGTATTGTTTATGGGGTTCTGAGATGGTGATATTAATAAGGTCTGTTATTCTTACAGGTTTGTAAATTACTTGTATGATGGCATTGTTTATTATTGTTCATGATGTTACATTTATCATTTGTACGGGACGACATCATGTCTGTCTGTTTATAAGCAGTATGTTTTGGGTGTTAGGTTCATTGTTTTATTTCTTTTATATCACCATTTAAAGCTTGAAAAGTTAGTACAAAAATGAAAGTGCTTGTCACTGAACTTGCTTTAAATTGCTGCTCGGATTCCGATTGTCCCCTTTTCTTCATTAGAGCAAGTCTGAATAGGTCCTATTAATTACTTCTGACACCTCCATGTTGTAAATTGCATGCTTGACACATAAATAGGAAAACAAGCATTGTAAGGACTGTGCCTAGAAATATCAGCAAAATAGGTAGCAAAGAGGTATCTGGAAATTAATCACACTCTAAATTGTAAGTGGTGAAAAGAGGAAGAAGATGGGCTTCTATTCATGTCTCCCATAATGTACGGCATGAACAAACACATTAACAAAATTCATAACACTGGAGAGGCGGATGGGGACGGTTTGTCAAAACTGCGTCTCTCAGAGAGGAAATAGATTTAAAGAAAAAAAGTCTTTACTCTTTCCAGTTTACCTGTGAAAAGCTACATTATGGACACATTTCCTCCCATGATGCTCAGGGCTTTTCACTGGGAATAATGGCCACTGAGTGTGTGACGTGCACCATAAATCAAACAGGCCCGTGTTGTGTTTACCCTTTAGAGATGGGTTGAGACTTGCAGAAACAGTATCTGCACCGTCCAGCTGTTTCCCTTTTTCCGTTCCTGCCGCTAATCACGACATTCAAACCTCTCGACCATTGTCTGCTGTGAGTTTTGCCAAACTTCATCCCCGCAGTGTCACTCCTTCTTTAGGTTGCTTTCTCCACCCCCTCTGTCTATGCCTCTTATACTGCAAAGATAGCATAGCAGACCCAAGTGTTCAGAAGAGGTGCTGACAAGTTTCTTGTTGAGGTGAAGTTAAAAGCTAAAGTTACAGTGACAAACATGTGGTTGTCAACAGATTTTGTGGCTGAAGTAGACCTTTAGGAACGATGAGGATGATGAATTGTATTTGAATATAGTTATATATAAAAACTGTAGGTAAAAATTGTAACATTGAGTGAGCTGAGACCGCACTGGTTTCCCTTTAAAAAAAATTTGCATCAGTACACTGCAGTGAGCTACACTCTAAAAAATGGTGCTATCTAAAAGGGGTTCTTTGCTCGTAATCATAGGGAGACCACTTTTAGTGCTATATAGCACCATCTTGGTGCTTCATTGGTTCTTCAGGGGTTCTTTGGGGTGACCGAGGTGCTATATGATTCCCCTATGATTACGAGCAAAGAACCACTTTTAGTGCTATGTCGCACAATTTTGTACGGATATAGCAAGTGAAAAGAAAAAAGAAATATGCTAATTTTAGGCCTTCATCACCACTTGAACTGCAGACTACCATGAAACAAATAATAAAGAAATGGTGTTATATCTTTTTTTCTTGGGTGTCTGGCAAGACAATTATGTCCCTGTGATCGCCCTGATGATCTGACACCATCTAGGGAGCTTCAGGTACAAAAATACACCTCTCTGAACTGTAGTCTCATATCATTTTCACAGCACCGGATCCAAAAGCCTAGGCTAATTGGTAGATCCACCAGGGAGCCCTTGGCTTGAACACTCCCAGTGAGGAGCCCATTTGCAAGCATGAGATCTGTCCTCCAGACTTCCACTTATGTCCTTTTTCTATCACAGTGGTTCCGGTATTGTATCCAGTGCTCAGCGTGTGCTCCGAGATATGCGACCAGTTCTCAGAACAGGCCTGCATGTCCACAGATATGAGCTCTGAACATGTATAAGCGGTGTTAATAGCTTTTAATTTATTTGAATGTAAGCTATTTTTGTGCAGTCTAGTTTTGTGTTTCTTCAGCATTGCCAGATTGAGCTGGCAATTGAGAAAAAACTGGCCTTGGATTAAAAAGGTAAAAAAAATATTTTCCCTAAAGAATGCAAATGTAGATACTTGAAATATATATTTAAAATGTGCTATGTACAGTGGGAGGAACCATTTGTCCAGTCTCAACACCTAAAAAATGTGCCAAATAGGATTAGTATTACAATTTTCACTTTAAGTCTGAATATTTTTCATGCATAGCCGGTTAGTGTCTTAAAACAAGCAAGTTTGACACAGTAAGTGTGGGTAATTGACAAGCACAGAAAGACTTCAGTTTGAAGTGGTTTTGCTTGCCGGGCGGCTCATTCTGCCTGTTTGACATGTAGCTTGCGATCGATGGTCAGGCAGACCTCAGGGGAGAGCTAGGCTGCAAGGCACAGATTCAACAGAGCCCTTTTTACCAAAGGAAAAAAGATAAACTGGACAAGAAGAGGAATACATTTTCTGTATTTCTCATCAACGAGATTGAACACCCACTTCTCCACTCTAAAACCCAGCGCAAGAACAATTTCTCAAAAGTTGACACGGTGAATACTTTTTTCAGGTTCCCCTCCTTCTTGATCTCCTCTTTGAGTCCCCGTGGCAAAGATTTCTATGACAACTCATATTGTAATGAGACAGAAAGTTATCCGTTATTAAATACTCACATGAAGTGATGAAATCATTGCACTGAAGTACACATGGGACAAAGATAATGAGTATTCTAATTTATTTTCTCAATGTTCTCCTTGCACATGTACAGTATTTTATTTGTAGTGTATGCATATAGACTGTAGTATATTTTGTCACTCTCTCCGTAAATTAGTAGGTCAGTTTGTGTAAAGGTTGTTTTTGTATGTATGTATTTATGTATGTATGTATAACCCTGTGGTCCTGTGAGTCACGACATTTCGGTTCACTGTATGTCCCCCCATGTAGCGGAATGAAGTTAAACCTGCAAGGTGTCCTGTGTACCATTCTATGTAATGAATGAGTTTGTCTTTCAAAATATACCCTCTCTGACAGTGAATATAATGTATTTTTTAGCATTCGTCTTAGGTTTGTTTGATACTTTTCTTAGATGTAATCTTATATACAGGTTATAGAGGACAAAGTTAATCTGTGGTTAGAACCAAGGTGTTAACTATGACCTACAATATATATTTTTGTATTTCCATGCAATGCAAATTGTCACGTGAGACCATTTAATTATAAATATTAAGGTTTTTGTGACTTGTGACATGTACATGTATAATAAAACATTTAGCATTTCCTTTTTATTGTTTCAGACCCTTTCAGTGTGCCCTTGGTTCTTATTAACCATCAAGGAACTTGATAAACAGTTTTGGGGAACTGCAGAAATCAAAAGTAACCCTGCTGTGACATCTTGTGTGGCAGCAGGAAACAAACAGCAATTACATGAACACTATTATCGTGCAGGCATGTTAGCTAGGGAACATCTCTCCGTTGTACTCTTCACGGGCTGACCTCTTTCTGCCTGTGATGATGAGAGACCCCTCCAGCACTAACAAGGTCTCCTTTCAATATGGCTTAGATGAGATATGAATTCACGTTCGTCTGTGATAGCGATGCCTTGGGAGAAAGTTAATCATGAGAAATGATAATAAAGATTTAAATGAGTTGCTGTAGTGGGATCACACACGAATGTCTTGTGACTAAAACAGTTTCTAATTACTATTAGCAGCAATGCAATTTGGTTCAGTTATGTAAGCGATTCACCTAGGCTACGAAATGTTCGTCTTCTAGGTAAGATATTACTACTTAAAGGTAGTTCACCTAAAAATCACAATTCTGTCGTCATGTATTCATCCTCATGTTGTTCAAAACCTAGAACCTACACTCCAAGTCATTGGACGCCAATGTTGTTTTGTAACTAATCTTCTTAAAAATATCTTCTGTGTTCTTCAGAAGAAAGAAAGTCAAACAGGGTTTAAAATGACATGAATAAACAATTAAATTATTGTCTTTATGAATTATAGTATTCCTCAATGATTTCATGACAGAGCAGGCATTCTGCAGGTTTGTGCAAAACCTGATGGTCCACATCATCCCAGCATAATTTGAGAACCCTCCAAAGAAAATGTGAGCATTGTAGTGTATCTTGGGAAACTATGAAGTTAACCACAGTAAGATATGTATAATTAATGGTGATTATCCATACCTATCTTTTACACTTTACCTGATGCAGCAGAATCAATAATAGCGACAACCAAATACACTCGGCCAGCGGGTGATCAGCAGATCGTCTATCTTTTGTCACCTTAGGACACATTCGATACCCCCCCAAGAATGCCTTTGAAGTTCAAGGGAGAGTATCGGAATGTGCCCTGGTCAATCCAAAAAGGTGATAACTCGGGCCGTTGACGTTTTACGATCCCATGTGGTAACCTTTTGCATTATTTGAACGGACCAAGCTCAATACCATGTGCTTTTGACATGTAAAGCAACCAATTGCAATTTGGGAATGATGTAAAGCCTTTAGGTACAGAAACTAGACATTTACCAGGTCGAGAAGGTATTTTCCAGACTTCCACTTCCACTTACAGACCTCACAAAGGCATTGCACTTGAGTGTCCCTGTGAGAGGTGAAGAAAATGTTTTATGCTACATCTAAATGCTTAAACAGAGGAAGAGAAACAATTGCCAGAGAGAGAGCAAATAAAAAGCTAATTTTCCCCTCGCTGTGGTGTGTACACACAATGTCAATACAGACATGAAAATAATGGGCCTGATGCTTTGAAATGCATTTGAAGCATCTCCAATATTGCTTTGGGGTATAACAAGAGGAAAAGACGGTTTGACAGGGTGGAAAAGTTAAAGTGAAAACAAGAAAAGAGTAAAAGGAGGCAGGATTGTGCTTGCATTAAAATAAGAAGGCAAACTTATACAAGATGATATAGTATTTGACACTTCCAGCACATACCTGTCATGCACATTTAAATAATTTACCAAATGTCATCACATAGGCTTTAAAAGGCAGAGCGATGCTGTAACTCCCCACCTCTGGTGACAGCTGCCTCTGTGAGCACAACACATGTATATATCTGTGTATATCCAACCAGGCATCTTTAATGAATAATATATTGGCACATCACAAGCGCTGAGTGTGATTGAAGAGAAAAATAATAACTACAGTCTGAGTAGATGGGGTGTGGCTTAATTGAAGAAGATAAAATAATCCATCTTGGAGATGTACTGATTGTTCTCTGCAGAGCTTCTTTATCGTCGATTCAAAATTTAATTCAATACACATCATGTCCAGAACATATGAATAAACGGGACTACATTTATTTATATATGATTTGTGCTACTTTGTGGAACAAACTCTAAGCAGACTTGCTTTTTAAAGATAATGACCACAGCTCCATGAAATGCTTTCAACATTTTTAAGTTTATCTTTTTTTGGTACAAGACAACAAAAACAATTATGGTATGGGAATTAAATTATATGTGTACAGTTGCAGTCAACACAAGTAACAGTATTTACAGGTTAGCTATAAAAGTGAGGCAAATTCTTGGTGTCTAAAAGAATCCATAAAATCGGTTTATGTTGTACATTAACTAAAATGAACTGGCCATTTGCGTGTAAAAGATAGCTTGTAAAACTACTTTGGTAATGGCATAATCAGCAGCAGGCACAAGATTCCGGCATTCCAAAACACGGACTTAAATGTATCCAGCACAATACAATTAACACACATTTCAATGAAATCCTAATAAAGCAATAAGCCCCGCAAAGCAGTGGGTTACTAAAGCAATAAGCCCCAGGAAGCAGTGGGTTACAGTGCATTTTATAATAGCTGAGGGCGTAAAAAAACAAAACGGTTATTCCATATGTGTGGCATAGTTTCATAAAATAGTGATATTTTGGCTATGTAATGCCAACAGTTATAGATGGGGGTATTCAAGAACGGCTTAGAATTTAAGAACGGGGAGTATTTAAGAACGGCTTAGAGCTCAGCTCAACCAATCAGAATCAAGCACCAGAACTGATCATTTTATAACAGGGTATTTTACTACGGCTTAGAACTCAGCTCAACCAATCAGTATCAAGGACCAGAACTGACCGTTTTATAAACCGAGATTTTAACTTCGTCAGGTATTCAAAAGGTCATCCTTTGAGTTTCTGCTTGTCTCTGTACAAATTATTTAAATCCATCTGCCGCGTATGACACTGTTAACAACAAAATATTGATATTTTGCCTTTGGGTTTATGGGTCAGCGTTTTCCTTTTTCACATCCAACCTGGATAACAAATTAGCTGACAGCACTACTACCCTATTATGGCCCTTTATTTCCTATTATGTAAGGAAAAATTGCATATTTTGTTGACCAGTATTTTACTCTGGCTGAACACAAAGGAAGATATTTGGAAGAATGTCAGTAACCAGTCAGATCTCATACCCCATTGACTCTCATAGTATTGTATTTATTTTCCCTTCTATGGCAGTAGCTGTGGAAATCTGAGGGTGAGGAAATGGTGACAGAATTATAATTTATGGGTAAACCACCCCTTTAACAATATTGATTAGGTTGTTGTTCTGCTTGCTTTTCAGAAAAACAACTTCTATCATGTTTCATCATGTTGTCCAGCTCAATCATATCAAACCTCTTTATTGTCACACATCTGTGTTGATCTTAATCTAATACATTTATTACATCTCCCACATACATCAACTACCTAGCTATTATAGAATGTAGAAGGAAATCTCCATATTTTTTAGTGCCTTAGCCACTATCACTAACCCATGCATGCTCTCATCTCTTTCCACCCCGTTGCTCCAAAGGCACAAGGAAAGAGAGCGGTAAAACTAAGCATGGTACAACGGGGATTACTCTGCTCATTTGTAAACAGGCTTTCATAATAGCGCTAATTAAGCATCCCGGTCAACGTACAGCGCATGCCGTTCAAAACAAACAAAATTAGTCGTCCATGAAACTAAACGCAGTGGCCTGGTTAAATTTACGGAGCTGGGAGTGGAAGGGGAGGGAAGGTGAGCTCCCAATGGACCACACTACTGATTAACTTCAGGAGGGGCGTTTACTTTCTCCAGGCCCAGTCAATAACAAGCGTCTGTTTTCGAAGTCAGCGAAGCAGCGGCAGTCTGCAGGCAGTTATTGTCAGTTGAGCGTGTACACATCTCTTCCTTGTGATTTGCTCTACGCACTGTTTGCGATAAGCGCCGCGTGTTAAATTTAGCGAGAAATGCTCCCTATTCTACCCTCCGATTTGTTTTGTCAAACCTGTTTGGAAATGAGCGAGAGAAGAAAAAAGGCAGTAAGATGGAATTTTGGGAGTACACATTTCTCATTTACTCTTCCTAGCTTCGATAAATACAATATAAAATGTGTTTACTACACACCAGTCACAAGCGTACAAGCATGAATATTATTTTTCATGCATTTAGAAGACACTTTTCTCTAAAGCTTTTAACAGTGCCTTTTAAAGGTGTAGTTTATCTTCAATATTTGTCCCCATTGACTTTCCATAGTAATTTTAATTCCTGCTACGGAAACTCAATGGGGGCTAATTTTAATGTCATCTACTCCTTTTAAGATAAACGTTTCACTTTGTGTGGTTCCTGGGTATCAAACTAGCCTATGCATTTCCCTTTTGCGACACAGTTTAGAGATGTCATTGGTTGTAATCTTTCTGTTGAGAAAATGTGTCCTTGATCAAAATTTTATGACATGCTTAATGCCAGGACCTGACACAATGAAGTGTCTCAAGTGTGTAGCACAGTAGTGAACATAGGAGAATCAGAGAGGTTAAGTGTGCTTGTGAAACTTGTCAGCACTCGACTTTCCAACTCCATCTGGAGTAATTGATCCTGGATAGTATGCTGTTTTGAGCTCTCGCAGAGCCAACCAATGGCCAACAAGGTCAAAAACATGGTGTAGAAACCCTCTCACACATATATCCCAAACACTGGTGCCATTTCTATTCTAACATGGTTCTGCGTTTATCAGTGTTTGAATCATGTTGATGCAACCTAGTGAAATGCATGGAAACTAAAAAAGTCAAGGCAGGTGAAGGTGTCAGTCAGACTGAGATAAAAAGAGTGGCGTTGTCACAATGGAGATATGTCTGGAACTCTTCACCTTTGATAAATCAATCAATGACTGAATCAATTGACTGAAGCAATTGTGCATTAAAGGATTTGACTCTTTGACATTTTGACGAGCTTTTAATGTTAAGTTAAAGAATAGGGCTCATCAGCCTCGACGGAATTAACTTTTAAAGTCTCTCACCTTATCTATTCTTGCCCACAAAATCCTGTGGACTCTGACATGTGGTTCTCACATCTTGGACATGTGGTTCCAAACCAGATAGTTAATAATGTGGGGGTTCAATTTTAGAAACTGTACTGTGAACATGATTTAAAGTCTTTTTACCAAAGAAAGGAAATATGATGTATTGCCGTGTTCTCCTTTTTACTGCAGCTTTCTTGTAGCTCATCTGGATAAGAATGTTGCTGGTCATGGTCCCAAGGTCGTGACTTTGATTCCCATAGACTCCACACACTCCACATACGGAAATATACACCTTCAATCCACCTTAAAGTGATAGTTCACACAAAAATAAAACAATCTGTCATCATCTCCTCTGGTCATTTGAGAAGATATTTAGAAAAATGCTGGTAACTGAAAAACGGCGATACTTCTATTGTATGGACACAGAACCAATGCAAGTCAATGGGTACCGCCGTTGTTTGGATACCAACTTTCTTTAAAACATATTCTTTTGTGTTCTGTAGAAGTCCAACAGGTTTGAAATGAAAAAAAGATGAGTAAATGATTACACAATTTTTATTTTGGGTGAACTTTCACTTTAAGTAATTTTTTAATGTTATTGTGTGAAAATGAAACCTTTGTTTCTTCAGGTGATGTCACACTACAGTATAAGACCTCTTGGATGAAGAAGCACCATAATAGTGTTTCCTGTAGTGTGAATAGTATCCTCTCCGGAGTTGTGATATATTACATGACTTAGGCACATATGTACGTTTTATCTCGGCTCTCTTTTTATCAGGAACCGGCACTATCTGTGATAGAGGCACATCTTTAGCTGCCTGGCTCTGATTACGCCTGTGGTTGCCATGGAAACAGCAAAGCGTTGAAATGGGAGAACAATGGCGTTGAATGCCAATAAGGCGAGTCGGTAAAAAGGATACGCGCCGCTCTCTTTTACCGCATGCCAATCTACATCACAGGCAGCGGAATTCAATGTCTGTCCCACTGATTACAAGACAGGGACTTTGATACGTGGGCAGGGAATCAAGATCATCATCCATACAGCTTGTTTATCCAGGGTTGATTGTCTTTCAGTTACATAAATGCTGCACCAATATTATTCTGCTTGAATGTATTTAATGAAAGACGCTTAAAGGCTTTTCAGATCTTTGTTGCAAAGGAAACTGCCTCTCATTTCTGTGCAAAAAAGACTTTTGAAGAACGATTTCACTCACGAAAAAAAAAAGGATGAATGTTTCACCTTGATGCGAGATGCTGGCCATATAATGATTTGCTTTTCATGGGCTCTGACTGTGAGAGATTAAAGTCACATTGACAAAAAGTAACTTTTAAAGTAGAAGGATGTGTGTCAGTACTTTGATCTGCATAAAAGAGGGAGCATTACAAAGAGGGAAAAAGTGATATCCTTCCAAAAATGCAGCTTGACAACATATAATGCCAATACCAATTAGATGGATTAGGACAATGCAAAGCAATATTCACACTCGATAAAGTGGAAGATTATAAGAATTGCTTTAACTGAGAACATTTCCCGAACATGCGATTGTTGAAACGTATTTTGCTTCGGTTATATGGTACATGTGAAGTCTGAAAGCATCAGCCATTGGTGCATTAAGATGAGCTTTGTGTGTGTATATGTTAACCCAAATTTATCTTGGCTAAGAGATGAGCACATATTGGTGTGGGCTTAGTGCCTTTCACAGTCTGGAGGAAGAAATTAAGAATTTGTGATATTATTAAATTCATTGGCAAACACAGATACATTTGGGACGTATTTTCTCAGATGGTTGGTTTGTAATCTTTGTAATAAAAAAACATTTTAGGATAAAACCAGCAAGAAAATCTCTTGCTGTTTCATACAGAAAGCGTGTCTGTTTTTTCAAATGTGTTGCATGGATCATTTGTAGCTTTTATTTGCGATTTGTCAGTTGACCGTTTCCCGACGTATTACATAAACTATCATTTTTTTCTATGCTAAATTCTTTTACAATTTCTCATTACACTGTCAGCGGTCAGAGTCATTGTGTTTCAAGGTAATACAGTATCTGAGTCATTGTACATTTCACAAGTTTATTGAATTGATGTCTCGAATGTCGAACCACACCAAACACAACTGCTTCCTCAATGAAGAAATATATAAAATCATGAACACACCCCACAGCCATTAGCAAGCAACCTTTTGCTGCTCTCTTTTTCTTAATAAAAAGGACCATTTGTGAGTGAGAAATAAAGCAAAAGAATAGAATGATGGGGAGATATTGCCTTTTCTTTTGTGGTGTGATATTATCAACTTGGAGCTGAATTTGATTATTGCTCCCCAGAATATTACATACAGACAGAATTAGATTGGGTAACCCCCTTCATACTCCCTCCAAGATAACGGACGAACAAAAGCAGCTTTGGATCGATCGCTCATGACAAAAGCAAAGGATATAGATATAAACAGATTAGAGATGACAAAAAAGACGATATGTCTTCATTTCAGATCTTCCATTTACACTGTCGTGCTCGAACATGAACAACAAACCCCTAACCAACCCCACACACACACTTTAACCCCTCATGACTGAATGAAAAGGTAGACCCCTATTTCATGGTGGCCAAATGGACGGATTCGAAGCTCACTTACTTTTTCTAACTTCCTTTTATTTGTCTTTGCTTGCGTTTTATTACTTTCACAGCTGCTGGTACAACAGGATGAGTCCCAGAGCTCAGCTATAGCCCTTAAGATGCAGGAACAGACTCAAATCTGACAAAAGAAATCCAGTACTATGAGTCCATTATGATTATCTCCTAAGTCATAAATGGACGGCTGTGGGATAGATAAACGTAATCTATGTGACAACAAGAGATTTATCTTCCTCATCTGTTTGAAACGTGTGCCTTACTAAATATGTGTGTGTGTGTCTCATACTATCATTTCAGCATTCAATCAATCTTGTCTTTACTGATGTAGCACCTGACACCTTTGTAGGCAAATTATTGCTTATTATATTAAGCTGGGAGAGTAAGTGCGAATCAGTTATGGACAGAAGTTTAAGACCTGGAATATTCCTCCTTGGCATGCAAGTCCTACAAAAAATGTATTTGGCAACGTCCTATCCCGATTAGCAATTAACAAGCGTTTAAAAGGCTCTTAAGCACACAGAGCTACCCATATTAAGCCAAGTGAATATCTTGGGACACACACACACATGGTTTGTTTGCACAGTTGGATAAAAACATCTTTGTCCATCCACAACAAAACATAACACACCTCAATTTTTTTGTTTCCCAGTCTTTTTAATAACCGGGCATTAAATTGGACTGCTACAGCAGCTTTATTTGATTTAGTTCAAGCATTCAATCCACACTTAACAAACATACTCGCTCAATACAGCCTTTAAAGTTTATTTCATCAGGCTGTGTGAGAAGACATACAGTATTGGTTCTTTTTATCGGCCAAAAAATGTTCCACTGCTTTTGATTCACCAATGCAGCAGCAATTTTGTTTATTCAAAAGTGTATTAAAAAATACACTCAAGCTCTAACTAGGATGTTACTCTTTGATAATATGCATAACTACGTATAATATCTACAAATACCTTATCTATTAACCGCTGAGGTACTAAATGCACTCTTGAAAACTTCTTGGTTTTGACAATGAAAGGTGGGTTTTGAACCCTGATTCTATGGAGCAACATTGTGAATTTTTTACTTTTGTATATTTAGATTGTATATTAATATTTATATTTAGATTGATTTTCTGCGCCATTTTCACATTTAACACCATATATTTTTGTGTGAAAGTTAAAGGCAAGGGCACCACGAGAGTTTAGAGTTTTTCGACCTCCCAATACACTGCGTCTCCATGTGGACTGCAAAAATATGATTCGGTAGTTAATCCGTACTCTCTGGACCAGCGCAGATGAACGTTCAATCACCACAAGGCCAAAGTAATGCTGAATGGTGCTATGAGTAGAATCAGATGTTTCTTTATTCAGGAGCCCATCATCACTGGGCACTAGTCCCATCTGAGCCTTTAATATTGTGAGAGAGAGACTGGATACACGCTGACTTTAAACAACTTTGTGCATCAGCTAAGGAATGAGATTTATCGCTTCTCTGATCATTGTAAATCAATATCAATGACTCAAAAGAAGACAGAATTATTTTTGGTGAAATTGTATGTGTTCATTTGGCATTGTTCTCATTTCGCTGCGTGCGTATGAATTTGTGTGCATTGCCGTGTAGGATTTGAGTCAAGGTTGACTTTCAAAACTACAGTGCTTTTAAAGCATGCATTGTCACATCTCTGTAGGCAAAAACAACAGAACTGCTTCAAATGAGCACAAAAAAAGAATAATTAATAGTTCTAATTAGTTTTGCATCATTTCTAATAAAAGAGGCAAACTGCACAGCCTGGCAGATGAATTTCACTCCGAAAAGATTCAATATTTTGATGTATTTAGTTTTTTCTTTAGACCATCATCCCTTCAAAGACCCTACAGGAACAAAGTGTGACTGTATAACTATGAAGAGGACTTATTCACTGTTAAGGGATTTATCTTGGTTTTGGCTTCAGAGCAGAACATATTTTCAGTCAAAAACGACAAGCTTTATTGCCAATCTTCTACTCCAACTGTTGTGAGCTTTAGCCGGATATTTTATGTTTTTTTTTGCTTTATTTATCTTTTTCTAAAAGGATTGTTCTACCATTATTTAATGCAAGTTTTTAAACAAAATGCAAGCAAATACATTGGCAACTACTTCACTATATGTCCACAAACACGCATATAGAACGTTCAAGCCTGCATGCATGTGCGCTAAATGTCCATAATCCACTGGCAGTAGTAAGCGGCTTTACTGTGTTGTTGGACTTCTTGACTTCAGTGCAGAACGTGCCTGGCTGTAGCAGAGGGATAGATGCTTTCTGAGAGATTAGGGTTGGACCTGACTCTGAGCCGTAGACAAAGATTCTCTATCTCTTATCTCTCAGATCCAGAAAATGAAAGCACTTTGTGGTCAGAAATGTTCACTTTCTGATCTGTTTGTGAAACGAATTCTTTACTTAATAGCCTACAGTCTAGTAACAGTTTCACAGTATTTTTGCAGGTCATTGTACTGCTTTTAATTGCTTTTAGGTAAAAAAAACATTAATAAAAGTCTAATGAGGCATTATTATGTATAAAAAAATAACGAGATACATAAAAAACATACATAATTGCAAAACAATTGAATTAAGGTTTTACTAATGCACAATAATAACAATTGTAATGGGACTAAAGACTGCATTTTTAAATGCAAAATATATAATATAATTTAATTATTGTATTTATGATATTCACCCGTTAGCTCATATTCTTGCCCTAACAATTACTGTAAGTTTATTGTAGCTCATGAGAACCTAATTTATATCGCCCATGTACATTCATACTGTAGCTCTCATAAAAGTACTGACCTCAAATAAACTGACCTCAACACACCTTCCAATGTTGTTTTTATCTTTCCAAAAGGATGTTCCTTCATTCCTCATGCTCCTGTGGTGAAAACGCCTCATCGGAAAGGCAGCAACACACAGTGGGTAATAAGGACATATTCAGGAAGTAGACATTCTCACGAAATGAATCCTGCTCCGGTGCAGCATCTCATGGCTGACTTTAATAAGACTGCTGATTGAGATAAACAGACTAGATTGCTTTGATTGTTTTGTTTAACTGAATTGCTCTGAAGCACTTAAAGCGTGTTGGATGTTCATAACGCCGATGATGCTACGCTTTTAACCTTCTTCTTCAAGAAAAAGCTTTTAATCAAAAATGTGATTATGCATTCACTGGATACCGTTTTTTTAAATAAACAAAATAATCAAACAAATAGATCAACAATAACATCATATAAAATAAATGGAAATTGTTACCATTTTTATACCTTTAACTCCACATACATTTACAATTCAAATTGACTAATTGCGTAAGTAGTAATCGTATGGACTGTGAGTGTTATTATTTGCCATCTCCAATGTAAACCTATGTTTAGAAATGTCATTCTTAAAAAAATACTAGTGAAGAAACTAATCAATAGAAACAAACTCGAGCCACGACTTGGGTGCATCAAGTGGAGTATAGCAAATATCTGGATACACAAAGCCATTCTGCGAAACTCACAAAACTCAATTTTACACCCTGCTTCTTGCAAGCTGTAGATTAAAGGAACAGGAACAAAGAGGCTTTTAATTTTCTACACAGTAAGTCGACTAAACAACACCTGAAATCAAATGTCACTTGTAGAACAGTGGTTTGCGGAGCTCTTTCTGTTTTTTAGAGCGATGAAATGAGAGATGGAGAATGCAAAGGAACTAAGAAGTTAACTGTCAGTCACCCAGTTTGAGGGCCCGAGAGCAGTGATGAGAACTTGGCTTCAAAAGAAGACAGCAGGAGAGAGAAAGCAAGAAGAGAGTTTTTCTTCTGCAGAGATAAAAATTAAGAGAACCACATGGCGTTTCCTTCCATACTATGAGAAGTTGGGCTCATTAAACATAATTATTACAATTTTAATCTTATGATGGAAACTAAGATAATTGTTTCATATTGTGTTAAGAGAAAAATATTTAAAACATGGATACATCTGATTTATTAATCTGTTTAAACTCTTACAGGACATATCAGAACTACAGCAGCTTATTATCTTCACGCTGCCAAGAATAAGCAGTTCTATCATGAAAATCAGTGTGATACTGAAAGTTTGCGATTATGATTCCTTTCTAAATATATTTGTCATTACCGTCGCTTTGACACAGTCTCGGTTTTGCTTTTGCACTGTTAAATGCTCTGAATAGCCAAATCTAACCAGAGCTTCATTGGCTCATAATGCACTGTGTGGGAGTCCTGTATACAGTGCATTATATTAAAGTCAGATACGTCTCGGACCATGACTGAATCTGTTCTTTGTGAAGATGTTACACTTTGCTATTAATGATCAAGCATTTGGACTATGGCCACTACTTTAAAACGCCAGACGCACAACCTTTTAGCCCATCGCACAGCTTTTTGAATTATTCATGCCGGCAATCTCTTCATACATAGTTATGCGTTTTTAATCTATTAAGCCTTTTAATAGTAAATGACTTAAACTCCCACCCTGGCCTCTAATGTTTCCATGGCATGTTTCTATGACGATAAGTACTCTAAAGCACACAAGGGCTGCTGCGCTCTGCTTGATGGCTCAGGTCAGTAGGCTAACATCTATGACAAGTCAGACCTTGTTGGTTTGCCAGATATAGACACTAGCCATCCAATTTAGCCGCACTCTTTTATACACATTGCTTCAGCTCTTTGGTGTCCTTCAAAGTATGTGACAGCTTCCCGTTTCCTTCCGTGTATGTCACAAAAACATGACTTCTCTGTCAGACACCTTATAGTAGTCTCAGGCACACACTCACACACACACACAGATGAGTGTCTTGCTGCTCTTTTTGTGTTTGTTCTGCAGTCTGTACCAGCATTTTGAGGAGATGTATTGGCATACCTGGGAAAAGCGCGCAGGCGTCACTTTTCAGTTAATTCTGTGGTGCTGGTAAAACAGAACAAAAAAAAGTGTGAGCACTGACATCTTTGTGCACCAAAAGCAGTGAGGTTTTCTGAGGTTTGTTTTTTAAACGTGCATCAGACAGTTCAGAACAACAGAAATCCGGTGCTTGTGAGGGGTCTCATTTTCTCAGCCACCCACTTACTAGAAGGGAGTCATTTTTCACACTGGGGTAAAAACACATGAGGAGATGATTGTCAGATGGTTTACTGTGAGGTGTTGCTTTTGCACTGCACGTGTGAGAAAGGCTTTGTCCGTGAGTGTGTGTGTCATGACAGAACCGTGCGAGGTGATAAAAAATGTATGTGCTAATGGTGCCAAGCCTATTTCTGTGAAAACACGTTATGATTAGCATAGGCACCTTACAGAGGGTAGATACGTTCATTTGCACTACTCTTCCATTGTCACGATGCCCCACGGGGCTGAACTTATGCTCCGCTCTAGAGGTATTGATCGAAGGCTTATCCAATGGGACGTTATTAATGTCGCTATTTAAAATCAGACATGTTTTGTCTATCTATATTCCTGGCATAGCCCTGTGGCACAGACTCATAGCAATTCGATCCAGGCAGCATCTCCTCACCAGGTGAATCATGTGGATATATTTTTGGTTTGAAAACCATGGAGATGGCAAAAAACCAAGCAGGAAATAGAAAGAGGTGCTCCAGAGGGCTTGTTAGTTTTCAGTAACTTACCAACATCGCCCTTGGCTAAAGAAATATATTCAAAAGAACTGTTACCTACTGTATACCATCAATCCCCCTAAACCCCCCGCCTCCTGGTGGTCTCAAAGTCAACAATAGCCGTGATGAGGCTCACCTCAGAGAGAAACAGATGAACCTCTCTTACCTCCAGCAATTTCCTGTGCCGAAGCACATGTGCATCTTTCATCCATTTTTAGGCTCGTGATTAATGAGCTCGAGCATTCTTTCCTCCTTTTTTTACACATTCGCCCCAGAAGGACATTGTTTTTACACTGCTGTGAAATGACATGCAGTGCATGAGCCGATGAGGCTCTTACCATTTTTTTTCTACTTTGCTAGCGGCTCTACAGACTGTACGCCCAGAGATTGCACTCAATGGGTAGACGGGGTGACTCCGGAGGGGTCGGGCAGGGTGAGCGGAGCAGCTGAAAAATGTTCTCCTGTCCTGGAGGTTGGAGAAGAACAAAAAACAAAATGAGAGCCCGGGGATATGAAATATTATCACTGCTGTTGATTGAGCTTATTTAGGTCTCCTAGCGTTTCAGCCGCATCAGCTGTTCTCTGCGGGTGCGATTTGATGACTAGGAGTAAACTCCACCTGCTAAATAAAACCATGCGCACCTCCTCCACACTTTTTCGAATGCCCTACACTTTCTGTGCTATCCTACAGGCTTTATCCAGCATCTGTGACCTCCACAGCTCTACTTATTGAACATTTTTAAAGGTTGCATGCTCATTTCCAGGACAAAAAGCGAGGGGAGTCATAAGCGAAAGGATTGCGTTTTTTAATATCACCTGACCTGAATGAGACTGTGACAGGAAAGATGAAAAAAGGGCTATGAAATGCAAGAATAGCCATCAGAGGCTGGCAATGAACTTTTTGGGTTCTATTATATTTGAAGTTTTTAATAACAATAATTTAAAAAGACCTGTAATAGGTTTTTATTAACAGGAAAGGTAATTATGCTAACCACTGAGGAAAAAAACGTCAATTTTGCTATCACAGAATTAATTTGCACTGATCACACATTCACTTCAAAAGCATTTAGAAGGCGCCTTCACAATGCGGCTGACAATTCACAACATTAGACATGCCAGGACGGTATTGCTAACCCATCACAATCTTCATTTTATCTTTAGTGTGGGAGATATTCTTAAGTACCATTTCGTAACCTTACTGAAGACTAAAATATCATTAAGGCATCAAGTCAAACGCTCTCAATGGAGTATGACTTCAATGTCAGCAAGGGAACAAAGAGAGTACAAAAAATATAGAATTAAACCCCTGAACGTTGACCTTCAGTAATGCGTCAGTAAGTCTTCTTTTGTACCTCACTGTCTCGTTCTTTTTGTTTTTTAATATTCTATAATATTGATGCCGTCGCATTCATGTACAGTATACCGTAATGTGCTGATAAAGCATTTTTTGGAGACCTTAGTTGCAGTGAAATAGATAAAGTCTTAATTTACTCTGATTCAAGACTATCCCTGTAAGCTATAAATTATGAATGCACCGTACCAAAACACGGTCACAGCCCGAATCGCATTTATCAAAGTAATGGAAGGTATGACACATAACACAACAATGTTACAGCATGATTGCACTAGCATTTTTTTAAAGAACTACAGGCCGGATGGAAAAAGAATAGCCTCTCTTCAGAGGAGCATAAAAAAGCAAAAGAGATGTGGCGAAGACGGTGGGTGCTGTGGTGAAATCTAATGACTATGCTGCTGATCTGGTGTAAGCAGAAAAAAACTTGCTGATTCTGACCTCTGTTTTGGTCTCCGTGCTTAAAATGTATGCCCACATCGAAGTCCCATGGGGAGAGACTGCCTGCTGTGTGTGTGTGAGCTCAGTGGGGCGGGCTAACACAGATCTAAGAAAAAAGTGTAACATCTCCAGAGAGCACTTGGCCAAAAGCAGGTAAGCGGAGGCAAGAAGGCCAAAAAGTTGGGCCTTATCCAGTAAGACCTGTGTGAATAACTCTATGCAAAACCCCAGGGATCTGCTTTCTAACAAAGAATTAAAAATTGAAAAAGAAGAAATGGTGGTAAGAGAATAACCAGATGATGTTTTAAATCCAGCTTGCCTATTTAAAGAACAGCAAAATATACTTAAATATACTTTCATGTCATAAAAAACTAAGAAATAATTTTGGAACTTTTTCTAAATACATGTGGGCCTACAGTACAAAAATGACTGTTTTACTGCTTTAAAGTGAATATGAACTTGTTTTTGTTATTTGAGGTCTGAAAAAAATACTTAGCATCTTTTCTCCAGTTTTCATTTTATGAAGGTTAGATTTAGAAAAAATGAAAACCATTTTGAAATAGTCTCTTAATGTTTTCAGCGGCTGTATTTTAAGTTGCCCCTTTTGTCAAATCTGTTTTTTATAATGTTTTCTGAATGCCAAAGTACCTGTATAAAATAGATCTGTTTACAGAGTAGGCCTTGTTCACAAAGAAAAACTCAGCCTCTTATGATTTAAACACTGGGAACATCGGTGTTGTAGTATTTGTTGAACTATCCCTTTAAGGCTTTTATCAGAGCGTCTTATCCGAGGTGATTTACAAACAGTGCTTAAATTTACCACATTTGTCTACGCTTTGTAGAAAAACATGCTTTAAATCTGTCAAAAACCTAAATTCCATGACTACTGTGAACACTTGCGCTTGGTGGCAGACAAACTCCCTGCGAGCTTCTCTTGTATCTGATACAGTGTGCGTGCGTACATGATAGCAAGTGGAACATTTCTCAAAACTGTGCATCGCTTGAGGTGCTGGAGCAGATTTTTTGTTTTTGCAAACACAATTGTTTTGAATGAAACGCAGATTAATCATTCTAAAGTGGCTGATAACAAAGCATTTGTCAGGGGAGCAGGGACGTAAGAACGGCAGCGCTGCCGTTGCCTGTTGCCTTGTGGGACTGCTAACTTCAAGCAGACAAAGTTTTCTTTTATGCAGGGTATTTATGACTCCATTAGGAGTCGAGGAGAGATGCTCCATCTTCTTTCACAGCACACTGATCCCTGACAGCTGATGTTTTACTTTAATCTCACTCTACACTACATTCACTTATCATCAATACCACTGTTTCCCACTTTTAACAGAAGAAGATGGCAAACCAGGAAAACATGGAATCAAAGCCAATAACAGGATTGTTTGCCGTGTTAAAGAGACAAGAACATTTCAAAAACTGAGGTAAGGTCTGTTTGTCGGTGTGTTGGTAATGTAGCGAGAGAAAACGTGATTTGTTAAACAGAATTGTGAGTTATGTGGTGCCAGTTAACACCAAGGCAAGGATTCCTGCAGACAGCAATGCTCTAACGTCTTTCTTTGTGTGAGCAATATCTGCAGCAAAGTGGAAGGTCTTTGTTTAAGTGTTGTTTTCCCCATTTCAGGTTCTTTACTATTCACGCAAAAAAGGCTTTTAGTGAGAATGGAGTAGTTCACAGTGAGGTCTGGTGAGAATACAGAGGTTACAGAAGCACAAGAGCAGAACAGTAAGTGCAAGTAATAACTAATTGGACTATCGCCAGATCCATTGTGGATGGCTGGCAGCTCTTCCTGACCTCATTTTACTTATGTTCATCTCTCTCTCTCTCTCTGACGTAAGGTATATAAAGGAATAAAGATGTATATCTCAAAATATAACCCTCTCTCTGGTTCTGTATGATTAAGATGTTAAACATTCAAGATTGCAATTGTCTTGTGTAAAAGTCAAATGAACTGAACTTTAAATCCTTTCTTTTTGCTTTGTTTTAAGATTATTTTATGCCGTTTATTCAAAGTTTGCCTTAATTCATTACATTAAAGGTCCAGTGTGTGAAATTTAGCGGCATCTAGTCGTGAGGTTAGAAATTGCAACCAACAGCTGACTCCACACCTCCCCCCTTCCTTTCGAAACAATATGTTGGCTGACACAGGACTATGTCAGTGAAGTTTGTCTTTTGTGGCTTCTGTAGAAACAACCTGGGGAATTCCATGTAAGGGGAACCGTGGTGTATGTAGATAGAAATAGATCATTCTAACGCTTGATTGTGTAAGGTCTTTATACACCTCTGAAGACATAGTTATGTATTATATTGAAATTCTGTCAATAAATACTCCAAAAATTACACTCTGTTTTTTTTAACTTAATTGACTGCAGATTTACCCTCACAAGCACTGCGATACAAACTACACCCTCATTTTCAGGCTGTGATGCTGTGTTGTCATACGGTGTTAATCACGTTAAACATCCGCGGTTATTTATTCACAGATATTATGTTCTGTTAATTCTCCACACATACAGTAAGTTAACAGGTTCAACATCTGGGACTGCATTTAGACACTGTGATGTGGCAACCAAAACTGTAACCGTCTGCTCTCTTTGTGCTTTCCGACAAGGTCAGAGATTTTCACATGACTGGAGTGTTTCGAGCGGAGCCGTTAACTTGCATTTAGGAGTCCTTTCAGATGGGTATTCTTCGTGAAGTAGAGGGAGAAACAGATTCTGGAGCGGGCGGGTGAAAGTGAAACATGCATCCCCACTGTCAAGCGCAACTCTGCCCCTTGATGTTAATCCTCTGAAAGCTGTTTTCTGCTATGGATTAGTGCCAGGGGAGCAAGGCTTAGTGCTCTCTGTGAGATGAAATACCTTGTAGGCCCACAGGTGCTTGGATGTAGAATGACGCATTGGTTAAATAGAGAGAAGTACTTTTCAGTCACAATCATTCCATCACTGAGTTAATTCATTAAAGAGACTGTTGGGGGTATTGTAAACAGTAATGTTTTTGTTGAAGAATTACAACATTTTACCTCACTGCACTGTATTGATATTCTCATGGCAAGAACCAATATTTTTACATACTGAAGAGGCCGTGCATTGTTTTCTCATTTCTATTCAAATATAATCCAAACTCAGAAAGAGCTAAATGCGTGCTTAAAGCTTTGAAGTCCAGTTCAGATTCAAAACAAAGAGTATGCTAATAGTCACGGTTTTGAACAGCTGCATTTCAAACACCAAGAATCACAATTCCCTGCTGTTTCCACTGTTTTTTTCCAAAATACCAATGTTTCTTTACAGGCTCCTCCAATGTCTTTGAGCTGTCCTCCTTTATTTGACTTTTTTTGAAAACATCCTAAGGTAAAGGATTGCACTACTTCTGCCTTCCAACAGTTCTGTGTTCTTTTATACACAGTCAATGCACTGTGTTTTATGCAAGATCAGCAGAGTGTGTCCTGAGAATACATACAGAATAGGTCATGGTATTAATAGCTTCCGGATGCTTCTTTGTTGTCCTTGATGGCGAATTTGCCACACTTGTGTTTATTTTGGCCTGCACACCTGGTGCGTCATGGCACACAGAAGTCCCTGGGGTTGAAACAGGGGACCGTTCAGGCTGTAATGCATCGCTCCGTTCACCTGTTAGTTGGAGAAAGATTCATGTGGCCTCTGTGGCACAACAAGATGGATGATCAGTAAAAATCCGCTAGCCTCGGCTACCCTGGAGGTGACCCAGACCTGTCTAACCAATGGAAGCTTCGTAACCGAGGGGTCATGAACAGCGTTGCCACAGCCACTTACAATGTCACTAACTTATCTGTTATGTAGACAGGTTGAGGATCAAAAGGCAGACCAGTGATTCTAAGATGCAGTACTTTAACAGTACCCATTACTTGAATGGGCATCATCCTCTGGAAAAATTATCTTAGGGAATTGTATCTTTCATGTGCATTCTTAAATACTACTGTATTCTCAATACCTACATTAAAAAATGTAGAATTTGTAACAAAAAAGTACAGAAAATATACATTTACTTAAACGTATCTAAAACATCGTCTCTAAAACATTTAAGTCTAATGAAGCATGTCGCAGTGTTAAAATATGATTAAAAACGTCACTAGTAAAGTGCTAATGACTTCAAATAATTGATTTGCTTGAAAAAAACGAGACCAGAGGCATTACGCAATGATAATGAGAGCATTAATTTATAAGATTGCTGTTGAAGTGCTTTCACTTTTGTATAATCATAGTAATCTCACTTCACAATAGTGCACTGTTTATCTTTAGAATCTGGAAAAACTGGAATCAACCCAACACAATGAGTTGGATCGAACAAAATCCATAATATATTTTAAGCATTTTAAGTACACACATAAACACCGTCTCGTACACCCTCTTGTATTCTTTCCTTGAGAATTTTTTCATAGAGATTTTATGTTTTGAGTTTGAGTCCAGAGTTGTTGTTTTTAGGAAATGGAAAAAGCATTGCACTTCTAAAATAACTATATAATGTGTTGGTAAAGTTGCAAAACCCAATCACAAACATAACGATTGACTAATTATAATGATTTATTGCAAAAATCACCACAAGGTTTCAGAAGGACATCAGCGATATTGAAATCTTTAATAATATTGATTTTCCATTGCAGAATTTACAAATCTAACCTCAATTTGTGCCGTTATTGATACAACCCAATCTCAAGGCAGCTGTGGCATAGACATGAAATTTGGAATCTATTCATTCGTGTTCATGCACCTCAGGATTTTAACCTTATAGATTTCTAGGAGAGATAACCGATATATTAGAGATCGCATTTGCGACTTCTGTTTAATGTCAAGATATAAATGTACATTATATATGACACTTATGTATGAAGTCAGCGATTGGCAATGGAAATCCAGGAATAATAATTAAATAAATTCACTCAGGTGTTGCTCCTGGGGAAGGGGTGGGGGGCTACTAACCACAGGGTTGTTTAATCAGGAGCTCTGCTGCTTGTTAATGAGGGCACTAACAAGAGCAGAACTGGCGGTGTGGCCCAGGACTGCAGCTGCCCTGCTGGTCATCAATGGAAAACGGTGTGTCACAAATGTAGGGTCTGGGCTGGACAGCAACATAAGTGACACAGAGGCTGCGGGGTGCCAGGGCACATGCTCTGCGGGGACGGTAAAGATTTACACAGCGCGGAGAGTGTGTGAGGCCAAAAGCCAGTATTAATGGAAGGCTAGCAGAATAATCATTGAAAGTACAGCCCTTAATTCTGTAGCAGCTTTTGCCAATTTGTTTGTTTATCTTGACATGACATCTCATAAATAATATTGATTACAGGGGGAAAAAAGTGGCACTAATTTCATATTCATTGCTTGGCCTGTTTTTATGGAGTCAATGCTGCTGTTTATTGCCAACTTCCACAGTTCCTCTCATTAACCAGCGCGTTATTAAACCCATTTATTTCCACTAGAATGGACTGGGGACATTTAATCCTGTATGTGGGTTTGTGTTTCTAAACAAATCCACCTATATACAAATCCACCTAAAATTGTTTACTAATGTATGATTAAAGATGCTACACTTTATTTGCTCTGTAATGTTTATTTGCAACATTATTCACTACTCTTTAAGCCTGAACCATACTATTATTTTCATTGACGTTACAATTTAATAGATATCTGGCAGATTTAAACACAAAATCTTTGCCTGCTTGTTTATCCTTTTTTCAATCACATAAACTATTGCCAACTTTTTAAAATCGTTTTAGTGCAAAATTTTGTGTAGTTGTTACTAGTACGTCCAATCTTTTGTTTTCATGTCATACCCGTTTACTCACTAAAAACAAAGGATTGTGAGGAACACAAAAAACATTTCTCTGTTCAAAGTGTGCAATGACCTTCGAAAACGAAATCACATTGTATCACCTTCTCTTTGAAGCCAAGTTAAAGAGAGAGAAAGCAAGGCCGTTTATTCACCAGTCTGAACCGAGCGGACAGCTTTGAGAATGGAAAAGAGAGTACCAGAAAGAGAAAAAAGGATCCCATTTCATCTCTGCAGGAACATGACAGAGGAATAAAAGCTATACTAAAGTTCAATGGGGCCTGTAAGTTTTTCTTCCTCCCGCAATTTGTCACAAGCTGAGAGGTGCATCCGATTGGTCCACTCAGGTGTCCCGATGAGTGCCTGAGGGGCTCTTTCAGGCACACAGATGCGATTCCGCAACATGGTTCAACGGGTCGCCATGTGCCAATGCGGGCCTGTTGTAAAGCCATGTTATCCGATGTAGGATGCCACCTCTAGTTTTCAAGATGTAGAAGCAGTTATAATTGATATTCCTTGCTGCTTTACAATGAGAAAGTTGAAAATGGAAGGCCATGGTATAAGGACATGTGGGTGCGAAAATGTGTGAAAATTAAAACATGTTAATTTACTGATTTAAAGATCCAAGAACCCCAAACGTTTTTGAAGTGCATTTATTTGGTGTCAGATGCCTAATAATTTATTTGTCACGATCATGTTGCAGTTGCTGGATAAAACGTAATGTTCCCTGTGTGGTAATGTCAAATGGTTTTGAGATGTTATTATAATGACAAATAAAACAATGTAAAAAACTTTTTTTAAATGGTGCCTTTCAATGTAATGCCTTGGTCCACCTGACACTGAGGAATGATACTTAAAGTGAAAGTTCATCCAAAAATTTAATTTCTGTCATCATTTAATCACTCCCTTGTCATGTCAAACCTGTAAGACTTTCATTCTTCCACAGAACACAAAAGAAGATGCCGGTACCCATTGTACAGGCGTTGTTTGGCTACCAACAATCTTCAGAAGAAAGCCATGATGACAGAATTTTCATTTTTGGGTGAACTGTTACTAAGCTTAAAACCCACACATAAAAACAACACTTTATAATTAGCTCAAGGGGAATTTTGTCTAACACTTAATGTGCAATGTTTTTACCCTTCTTCTGTGTCCTGAAAAGTAAAGTGCTGGTTGTCCTATTAAGAGGGTAGTGAGACTCAGTCTAACTTAAACAAAATACTTTTATATTCAATGAATTTGGAGACTGTCAACAACAGGGTAATAAAAAAGGTTTAAAAATTATTGCTGTAACTGTGATTGCGGTTAGCACACAAAAGTTATAATAAATAGTTCAACCACTGTTATTCTAGTTAACTAGCATTAACTTTTTAAGAGCTGTTTATTCCAAGAAATGGGTTTCACAGGGTCTGCATCTCTCTGTCCTGCAGGAAATAAAAAAACACTGGACAGAGCTAAAATATCTCACCCACGCACAAACAAATATTGGCATCTGTCTCAAGGTTTTCACAAAATACACAGAGCACAGATGGAATTTGAATTTTGCATATATGAAAAACATTATATTTGGCACAAGCCACCATGCACAAGCAATGCATTACAACAACTGGATCTTGTCCTAACCATGATGCATGATGATGATAGTATAATGATTTGGGGCTGCAGCCTCAGGGTCCAGAGAGCTGGCAGACATTAGGGAACACTGAATCATATTCTTAAAAACATCATGTCTCTTCAAACTGGAGGCCATGTTCCCCTTGGATTTTTGAGCCAAATGGATTTTGAATGCTCCTTGTGAAAACAAAATGATTTGTACCTTTGATAAAAAAGTTGAACAATAATTGTAGTCACGAAGGACTCTTGAGAGCAGGAGGGGCTCTGAGTTCCCAGATATCTGCAATTGACATGAATAATAACCCTACAAATACCATTCTCAAGGTATTATAGACCTGAGGTGGTCTTTTCAGATAAAAGATAAATTGGCTAAACTTACTTAAACCCTATGTGGGATTTTCCGGTGAAAACCAATATTATTGTAAATGATTTTGTGTTAAATCGTATCTGACATAAGGTTGAGTTTACATTTAAGGTCACATTGTTACAAGACTACAGGAAACTCTAAAGAGTTTACAAGCATTCCCCTACCGCTGAGTTAGTCCAGTCCTCCTGCAGTCTGCTAGTTCAACCAGCCATTTAACCAAATTCACTACCTCCTCATTCATCTCCGACTCTGGAGACACATGCTGGGACTTTGAGTACCCCACACAGCTCACACTCTGCCCAGTGGAAGAAAGAGTGGAATAAGGAATCAGCAGAGGAGAAGTGAGCGGAGAGGGAGGGAAAAATATTTCAGAGGCAGGAAAGGCTGCTTGCAGGAGTCTGTGAGGCTCTCTGGTTTACAATGCAGGAAAAACTCAAACCAGAGGTTGCTGAAGTGCAGAGTAATGGTCCAATGCAAGACCCCCTTGTATCTGCTATAATTTGCAGGCTAATCTCTCTGTCCATCAGGTTGTCTATTATTGTATTTATCCATCCCTCCAATCCTCCCCCTCTCTGTCAATTTGTTTCCCATTTCCCCTCATCTCAACCATTGCTCATCCCCTTCTCTTTTTTTCTTCATCCTTGTCACCAGATTCGTTGTTTAAGTGCTGATTAACTCCCTGTGTGGTGGAAAGATGGAGGGGCCGGTTTAGGGTGTAAATTAAATGCCCTCTCTCCTTCTGCAATCAGCGTCTTCAGCGCCCCACTGCCATCAACTGCTACAATCTGTGGCAAACCTCTTCAAAGTAACAGCATCTCACAATCTCCGAATGGGAACTTCTAAACAAGGTCAGCCTTATCTTGTAGGACACCAGGCAGGGGAGAGATTGGGAGGATGTGGGTCTGTCAAGGATTTTTGCACCAGAAAGTGTAAAATGTGGAACTGTTGTTTTGGATTGATTGTACATTAGCCGAACGGATCAAATGCACATACTTGCTGTGAGCTTATTTGAAGTTTATGGTGTTTCACTAGAACAAAATGTTGCCTTTTCACCAGAGTGTTTGCCAATCATATTTTGGCTGTAGATTGTTCTCCACAGGACACTTTTTAATCAGACACCAAAGAAATGTAATAACTCAAGAAATTGATTTTTTAGGGCATCTTTTTTGTAGCTTAAACTAATTGCATATGTTGTTTTATTTAAAAAATGATAGATAAGCTTCAGTTGTTTTAGAAGGCAATCCGTAACTTATTTGCATCATACTTTAAGGCTATTTTTGCTGTTATAGAGAATATTTCATCAATCTTTTTAGTTTTAAAGAGACTTTAAACATCAGCGGTTCAGTAATTCAAGTAATTCATGCCCCGAACTGGGTGGGACCAGAGTTATTAGTTTTGTTTTAAGTGTTATTTATTTTATTCATATTTTAAACTATCTTTATTTTTTATGTTAATTTTATTAATTCTTTTAGCAATTCTGCTTTTTCATATAATTATTGATTTGTTTAATTTTACATAGCACTTTTAGGACATGGTGGTGGGAAAAATAAACTTTTAAGCCTTTGCGTTATCTCGGAAACATATTTGCGTTATTTCGCAAAACATTAAAACGTGCTACAATCCAGCTCCGTACATTAACAATGAAGTGTTTCATGGTAGATTCCCGGACCAATAACTTGTCAGCTAAAGTTGTATTAACAAAAATAACAAATCGTTCCTTAGACAAGGACCGACAATATAAATTGAAACACAGAGACGAATGCAATGTTAACTCTCTTACGCTTTACTTACGCTTCGACAGTTTCTTCTTCACTGCTGGCCTTACACAGTAGGAACGATGAGCGCCCTCTAGTGCACTGCACATTAACTACATATATGCATGCATCACAATCTCTTTATGAGCAGGCAACGTGGATTAGTAGTAATTACTTATAGTAATTAGTAATAACTTAAATGTTACACACTGGCGTCTCACCAAATTCAGATTACACAATAATGTTTTCCTGCTGAATTTTAACTGGTTTTAGTAATACTACAGTATGTAGCAATGAAGTTTATTACTATTTTTAGTAGACTAATGATCTTCGGGTTTTGCACTTTAGAGATGACCCCTTCGGACTTGTCTCAGCCGGCTCCCGCCACAGATCAACACAAGGCTCGATTTGTAGTAAATTAAGTTAAAGTTCATTGTTTATATTACATAGAATGATGTTTAATTTGTGTTATAAGAACGTTTAGCCCACGAGTTATAAGTCCGGGAATCTGGGACTATAGACCAATGTTTATATACGGAGCTAGTCTCAAACTCTGCCAGTAGGACATTAAACATTAAGTGTTTGTCCGAACTCGGAAAATTTTTTGCGAGAGAACACAAACATTTTGCGAGTGAACGCAATGTTCCTCGGGGAACGCAAAAGATTTGCGAGATAACGCAAAAGCTTTAAAAAATGTCTCTTCCCTTTCATATTTTTTCTGCCCAATGTCCCTAAAAGGGCTCCGTATGTTTCAGTTTATTTCTGAGTAAAAACTAAAAACTTTCATTTGGTTTAAGTTCATCCAATAATTTTTAAGGCCGATGTTTTTTTTTATTTCAATTAACAGAAACATTTTCAAAGTTTTAATATTTTAGTAAACCTTGATTGGACCAAATTAGAGAGACATAACAATATGTAATGTGTCTGCTGCAAGAAATATACAGCATGAAACCTCTGCTAGTTTTCTGGATAAGGAATATTTATTATTTAAATATAAAGGATGCATGTTTGCACTGAAAAGATTTACAATGGAAATTATGTTAATACTCACAGCACAGCACTTCATCAAATATTGGGTTTATCTCATGGCATTTCATGCGTGTGAAACAACATCTTCTTTTCCTGCCCCCATCAAATTTACGCATGACCTCATTCCTTCATTTTGCTGTGTAATCAGCCACAAACTCACAGTTTGAAATGCCAAACTGAAGTGAAGAGTCTGCTGGACTAAAAAAAGGGTTTGGGTTCAGATTGATCTTCTCAGATCTAAACAAACTCCCGCAGGCCATAAGGGCAACAGTAATGTGACTTGGATACAGAGCCACAATGCTTTCAAATCAAATGCTCCATTACCCAACTGTATTCTGTTTTTTTAACTGTGGGTTTCATTGAATGCACTGTAATTCTCAACAAATCCAAGCATACATAATATAAGAGCGGTTTGAAGGATTGTAAGCATGCATGAAAATGTAAAGACTGATTGGTATGATTCGGGTACACTCTCTCTTTTTTCTATATTTCAGATAGCCGCACCGTAGACACAGAGACAACAGGCAAGAGCAGGACTTCAATGTCAGGTACTGCAAGCATATAAACCTAAAGAGCTTTTTATGAAATCTCTACAGTAAACACATTTTAATGGCCTGAACATATTGAGAGAAGCTGTTGGTGCTGATAAGAATGACGCTTTGTCAGTATTGCTCAATTTCTCCCGCTCCCTTTTATACTAGAGGAACTCTATACCAGAGAGAAAAGTTTGAATCTAATTTCATAAACAGTTTGTATTGCTGACTCTGCAAATGCTAATATTGTATTTGACAGAGTATTTAGTTGACTAATAGAGAGTGTTTAGTTACTGTAGATGGTTGAATGCATCACTCCCAGTTGAGCCCGTGTCATATCTTTGTATCTCTGCTGTGGAGTTTGGAGATGTGCTGTTCAGATTTGGGAACCAAAATGGCTGTGAAACTCAAACCGAAGCATCAAGAATGTATAAGGCAATAACAGTAGTCCAGTGGTTTGTAATACATTTTATGACTAATTCACTTTTGATGAATATGTCTGTTAAATGCTTTAAAGAAAATAGTTTTTTGATTGACAATTTAACACTAGACATCTTAACATCTTAAGTAATGCTTTTTAATACAACATTGTTCAATCCTGATGACTTTGTTGAGTGAGAACAATGCTTTCCTGTGAATAGGTCTCGCTCATCTATTCGTGCCACTGAGCTATTAGAGCTTGGCATTGAAACCAACCATGCTATTCAGGTTTTTGAACAAGTCCATGCTCGGTTCACAAAGTGAATTAACTCTTTAATGGTTTATGGCAAGTAAGTAACCTAAGTTCGTCACTGCATATTAAAGAGATTTATAAGACATTTACTATTTGAATTAATCAATAAAACTAAAGGAAAACCTTTTTCAATTTGTTTTTACATTAGGGAGCTGTCAGTACACGATCCGTTCTGAGCATGCGCGTAATTACGTATTAGAAAACGTCATGGCGTTGTAGAAACCACTCATGTGCAAATGATGATTTTGTTGTGCGATGATTTACGACACTGCACGATCTGTTCCACGCTTGCGCAGCTTTGTTTTACTTTCTTTATATTTTTTTACTGTTAAATTAAATACAATACTCAATTTACTTCGCTGCTGTCCACCACGTATCATTTCACTATGCGTTCTGTCAAGTCACTTTGAAATACTGTAATGTTTCCCCTGACTTTGTAGTTTGTAGTTCTTTCTTCATGTAAATTAATATAGTCTAGTTAGACATACGTGTTATGTTCCTTATTGGCTTCTGTAAACGCTATTGAAGGGATTATTTTACTAATTAAGACTGAATGGATAGATATTAGCCTATAAAGACCCATACTAATAAATTACTACATTTAAAGTTAATAGTATTATCAGATTTTAATTAAAAAAAAGACACAAACCCGTAAGTTTAATAGACATGATACAGCAATGAATCGCAAAATGGAGTTTGGAGGAAACTGAAGATTTGCAGTCGATAAAAATACTTTATTCCACATGTAACCAAAATCATCTATGTTCATGTAACAACTCTATTATTTTGGATTGGCAACCACATAAACACATCGTAATCATGGTAACGTAAGCAACATTTAAAAACATAAAAACAGACTCGCCGTGAACGGTTAAACTGTGTAACGTTAGCCTACAGAACAAAAAATATGCCGCCAGTTGTGCCGCCTGCCGTCAAACGTTTCATCGCCTGCGTGCGTGGTACCAATAGTGTAGGAAAACCATGACGTTTTCTAATACGTAATTACGCTCATGCTCAGAACGGATCGTGCAGGTGGAACGGATCGTGTACCGACAGGAGCTATGCGCTATAATTATCTTGGGCGTGACTTAAAATTACACGTTTTCCTGGGGTCGTACTTGCTCAATCTGGCACGAGTTCAGAGGACCCATGTTCTGGAATTGAGGCGGAAACACCAGAAATCCCAATTGTCTGGAATGTGGAATAAACGCTCCCTCCCTGTAGTGTGATGTTATTACTATGAATCACCCATACAATGATGCTTTGACTCCCAGCAACATGTGAGAAGTGCCCGCACACAATAAACAAGGGTAAAAGTACTACCCACTTCAAGCACTGGTAAGGACAGATTGCATGTCTCTTCCTCTCTCTCTCTCTCTCTCTGTCATATGCTAGTAGCAAGAACAGAGTATATTAGTGAGAGTGTATTTTGTTTTCTCCAGCACTCTACACTCCAGCAGCAGCTGGTTAGAAACAGATGTGGTACAGGCAGCTGGGTCAAAAGAAGAGCTAGACTAGCTCTCTCTGTGTACTGATATGGGCATTAAAGACAATAAACACTGGTCACATTTGTTTGATATGCTGAGAGGAACTTCTCTGTTGAGCAAATGAATCCACTTCTAGATTAAACCGAAGAATAAGGTGTTAAATGTTGTAGAGGAATAATTATATTAATTATTATAAATGCTGTAGAGTATTAACGCTTCTGTGATGTTGTCATAAAAACAAGCAACTACAAAGAGTTATTGCAGCAGAAACAGTGGAAAAAACACAACAGCAGTAAGTCAAAAAGACAAGGGGGGAGAAAAACAAACAATCAATATGTCTCACAATTTTTCCTTTGATCGTCTCTCTTTCAAATCTCTTACTGTTGGAGATCTTATGGGTAGCATTTCTTTTAATGGTAATGGAGTGAGGGACTGAGTTAAGAGTGATACATTCTTAGAATGTTAAACTTTGAAAAAACAGACATCTCTTTACACAAACTTTTTGAGGTTGACTGGGGTTTGTGCTGGAAAAGTAACTGTAGCAATGAGGCGAATGTTACTTCAGGTGTTGCAACTCTTTTCCCTTCTGCTGTATAAGCGATTTTATAAGGTGAAGCAAGGTTACATTTACTGAGGGCTAGAATGTGCATCCTCCATTTTTTTGTGAACATCTGTGTTCCCGTGACATAAAGTTGTTACTTTCTATTCATTTTTGAGGCTGCATGGTACATGACCCCAAAATGCCACACTTACATCCCATCAATAGTGCAAACACAAACCTGCAAATTGCTCAGCGTACATTGAGTAGTCCTCAGCACTCGATAACCATTTCTCCTTAGGGCAGACTCACAGCACTTTCTGGAAAGATAAATATTAAGATCAGCCACAGTGACACAAGGGACAACACTAACTGAATGTTCGACATCACAACAGCCGAGACACCGTTCAACAAAGATCACTGTATAGTTCACACAAGGTTTAAATTTCAGTAGTTCAATAAGAATATGCGAAACAGAAGGACAACTGAGAAACAAAAGAATATTCACATAAAACTATAAAAGCTTAAACAGAACAGCAACGATATTTTTGATCTTATTTTGTCATCATAATTGTCTTATTTACAAATAAATTGTTACTCTTCGGTAAGTAAAGAGGCTTTAAAAGTCAAAGTCTTCCCATTTCACTCTCCTTTCCTGTCGTTCTCTCTTCATCATTATTCTTCCTCAGCTCTCCTCCCCAGCTCCTACCTGTGTGTCTCCAGATTGGCACTTATGAAGAGAGTCTTGCTAAGTCTGACATATATTACAGTTAAAGATCTCTCTGTCAGCCTCTCTCTCGCTCCGGGGCCAAGAACAGCTAATGATTCCAGCCCTGCATGCATTTAAGAAAGAAGAATTGACAGCAGACAATTCATCTGCTCAGTGTGCGAGCATGCGCTTGGTGTGTGGTTGGGTATGGGTGTGACTCATGGAAGGTTTATAATTTAATACACTGCTTTCAGTACTTAATATCACCCTTTTTCCTGTCGCAGTTTAAATTTCCACTGTACCTGTCACTCGAGTGGCAGCCAATTAACCGACTTGTCTGCCTTTGCCATCACAATACGCATGCGAGGAGGATTATTGGGTTTCAGAATGTGTGCAATGGCAGTGAGTCTTTGTGTTTGAGTATGCGATAAAAAAGAAAGAGACTCTTTCTATCACATTCATTGTAAGCTATTGTTTGGAGGCTTGGGATGCTATAGAATTTGAAATTCATCGTACTGTTTCTACAGTAGCCCTAAACGGACAAACAGTAAGTGTTTTTACAGAAAGTGTTTCATAAATACGTTATATCCTTTGGCAAAGAAGCAAAAACCTAACGACACCTTTGACAGCCTCCCTAGTGCTTTGAAAGGCAGGGGTAAGCTTTGGAGTGAGCTGTTGGTTGTCATTCACAACCTCAGCGCTAGATGTCACTAAAATTCACACACTGGACCTTTAACAAATAAATAAATATATCCGTGATAATGATAAGACAAATGGTCCCTTACGGGACAAGGCAATATTGTCAATTTATTCAACCTTTTAGTAGTGTACACTGCAAAGTTTCACTAAGTAACCTAAAATTTTGAAGGGTAGTGCATAGACGGTTTAATCTTAACAACATAAACAAACGTTGCTGCGCATGCAGTCTTTTGTGACCCCAAACTTAACTTCTGGTACACATGCACAAACAATGTCTGGAGATTATTTCTGATAGCAAACAAAAGAAACTGAGAAGAAATTTAGCTTAACTTGTCTCTCCAATATTTTGAACTCAGACTAAATGCAACCGAATACAGGACCCATTCAACAAATCGTTTCTTTAATACAGTTATTACATAAATAAAAAAAATATTATTAGACACTAGCCAAACACAAACCGGAAGTTGACTGGAGGTCGCGTCCGATGAAAGGGTCTATGCATATATGTTCAGGTCTCCGAACCCACAACCTCTAATCTGCATCATTCAAGTGCTGGGTGAACTGGAAAAGTGAAGTAGACTTCAACTGAAGGAAAAGTGAACAGTGGACAATGCGAAGGGACCCTGTCGATTATAACTCATCTTCTGAGTTCACAGGTATCATTGATTATTCCCTCCCACTCATCCATGTGACCTCCAGGGCAACTGTTCTGAAACCTCACAACTTAACTCCAAACATTGAGGAATTAATAACCTGTCCAATGCTGTTCGATAAATGCTGTGGCAAAAGCAATTCAGCTTGACTATCAGGAAACACGTTTATTGAGCTGGTTAATTAGGCCCGTTTGTTCAGGGAATTGCTGTTTTAGTTTGAAGCACATTCTCTGGAGCACACAGATGAAACAGATGGATCATAATATACACTCTTTTTCTAGTGAGCTTCATGGGAAAAATGTGTCACACTGACACAGAAACACTTTCAAAATCCTAATGTATCATGATGTAAATAGGACATTTCAAGTAAATGGGAAAGTCTCAGTCAAGAGTAAAAACATAATTTTATAAAGACTCTCAATGGTGGTCACAAATGAACAGTAAAAAACACCACAGAAGCCATCACTGTCTCTCTCACACACTCCTCTCTCTCTCTTTACTGCTTTCAATTGCTAAATTTGTAGCGCAGTTAGTGCTTGTAATCTTGTGCTTGTTTTCTTGTGGGTGTTTCAGACAAGTCACATATCTTGCATTAAATGGAAAACTACCTCATTAAAATGTAGAAGATTGAAGAAGTAATGCCCTTCATAACTTTGCTAAAGTGTTACGAGTCTTAAAAGACATGCAGGATAAATAACAAATATGCTATATTTGTTCTCTTAAGTACAGAGATATAAAGTGTTTGCAATATTGTGCTGTGCTTTCTTTTTCTCAGTAAAATTGGTTTTATCATCTGAGCCTTAAGAGGTGTATATAAAAGAGGCTATTCATACCATATCTCTCGTTCGCCATCTGTCTGTCTCTCTCTTAAACGTTCTGCTGTAGCTCCTACCTGGAGAGAGAAGACTTATCACACACCTACTATTCCTCCTACACACTGCTTACGAGGTCACCCAGGAGTATTACATCATCGACCCCTTCACCTTCACCCTCACACTGAAACGCAGGACTCGGATGATATATTCAAAGCGTGCTTTCAACATTTTCAGGCTTTTCTCAAAAAAATACAGCTTGATAGAATTGTGAGCTGATAAGCAGGGAGATGCCCACATTGCTCTGAGACTGCTGGGCTCATCGGGAGCATAATGTGTGAGATGGCCTAAAGGGTTGCTAATACAATACGAGCAAATGCTTACTGAATGTTAAGCGTGGGTTCTAGCAAAGTGACCCAGGACAGAGCCATGTGGCCCTTATGAACAGTGTGTGGGAAGATATTGTGTGTGTGTGTGTGAGAGAGAGAGAGAGAGAGAGAGAGAGAGAGAGAGAGAGAGAGAGAGAGAGAGAGAGAGAGAGAGAGAGTGTAGGCAATATAAGCCCATACTAACTGTTTGAGCACATATAGAAACAGATGCTCATGTGCTACTGTGGTCTTTAGATTTGATTCATATTTTTATAAGGCTTATGTAAAAATTCATACATTCAGTTGAGTACATTTAAAACAATGGCAACTTTAAGTAGGTATAGGCTCATACACAAAGTCTTTGAATTAAACATAAGAGTAACTGACACATAAATTATTCTGTACATGCCCATTACAATGCACACTGTGTACTTGCACGTCAAAGCTAAACGGTTAATATACTGTGTCTATAGAGCATTAATGTGCTCAGGGAATACAAAGCTCATTTACTGAGAACAAGGTAAAGATGGAGAGAAAGGTCCATCTATAATAGGGAACCAATGACAAGCCAATTAAAAGAAAAGAGAGACCTGGAAGGTAGCAAAAGGTGAAAGTGGGAAATGTATTTTACGGCCAAGCAGAAGAATGATTCCAGTATTCAGCTTTTTTCATCTTTTCTCTTGTTTTCTTTCAAAACCAGAGACAGTCGCTCAATACACCCCAGTTCCTCCGAGTCAGTGGTCCCAGAACAGAATCATCTGGCCCTACAGGCTTTCATTTCTATCAAGTCTGTAAGCTCGCCCTCAGACAATACCATTATTCATTTTGGAACAACAAAGGGATTTTCACACTTTATTGCCCGAGTAGGTGAATACTTTTTCATTTACACTTACATTATTCCCATCAGGGCAGCACCTTATCACCACAATTAATATGTCGAACAAGAATTACAGCATTCATCAAAGATTACATGTCTTGTGTGTGTATTTAATTTCGAGAGCGGAGTGGCATATTGCAACGTGTTGCCCCCGTGTACGCTGCTTCATTTGTGTGTGTGTGTGTGTGTGTGTGTGTGTGTGTTTGTTAGTTTAAAATGAAGGTCGAGTGACCACACCGCACCTTTGTGCCAAGCAATATGTATGTGTGAAATAGATGCTCTTCTCTGTTCCATTATATCCTGTTCAAATCACAGGTTGGCTTGGTGATG
This sequence comes from Barbatula barbatula, assembly GCF_947034865.1. Lineage (NCBI taxonomy): Eukaryota > Metazoa > Chordata > Actinopteri > Cypriniformes > Nemacheilidae > Barbatula > Barbatula barbatula. The sequence continues at coordinate 8,727,851 of NC_136781.1, forward strand.
TAAGCACCCTTTCCCCACAAAATGACAGGCAATGAAGGAAGGGGCAAGGGGATGCCAGCGGCCATGCCAGCTAATGCTTGTGGAAATTGGCGGCTGACTGCAGAGTGCACAGAGAGAGAGAGCCTTTAATTAGCACCCAGACTGACAGAGCGCTGGCAATCAGCCGTCTCTTGTTTCTCCTGCTGCTTTATGTCTCTCTCTTAACCCCTTCTCTCTCTCCATTTCGTATCCAATTTTTCTGTTTGTGACACGGTTTTATTGCTCTGGAAATGCATGTTACTGTATGTATGTTTTTATGGTTGTTTTGATTGATTGTACGGGGCCTCAATTGTCTCTTTGTTGTTCCCCTAGAAAGCATTGCGAATAAATTGAGAGGAAATGGAGACTTTTGTTTGTAGTCAGACTGTATAAGCACTGTGCGGATCAAAGATTTGCTAACCTACACAGTAAGTCTACACAAGAAATTAAAAGGTCATAAGTTTCCTTGTCTTTTTTATGTCTTCTTAATTTATTGAAACGTCTGAGACAAAGTTAAACTCCATTAGATCTCCTAAGCCCCGGAAGTACAAACTCTGTACATTTTTCTCTGGGTATGTGTTACCTGTGGTGGGAGGGGACGTGATGTTTATACGAAAGCACCACTGTTATAGGCCATGTTCACTTTTTGACTTCGTGACTTTTCAGTCTTGATCTTTTCGTGTTATATGTGCTCTGATTATCTCTCTCTCTCTTTCTCTCTGCATCTCTCTTACTGTGCCTTTGGTCAGTTAATATGAAATTGATTGCACTCGCGGTTAAATATTCCACACGCACGCACACACACACACACGCACAGACACACATGGGCAGCGTGGGTTTGGCTTGCATTTATCTCGCCGTTGTCCGGGGGCTATTACTGTCTCATTAAAAGCTAAGCAGTGGAGGAGCTCTGGCCGATAAATCAATCAAGCGCCCTGTCGCTACTGGAGACGGATCAATCCTGAGGAGACACCCTTCCCAGTATGCCTCATCATGCAATGAATCACAAGCAGTCGATCAAGAAATACACGAAGCTGTGCCTTTCGATAAAAGTCAGATACGCATTGTTTTTAACACAGATACACAAGTCCACAGGAAATGTCCTAAATATATACAAATTTATTTCTAATCATGACTAAATTACCTGCAGGCATATTGTGTTTTTGGCTGACAGCTTACTTATTATTGACAAATCGCTAGAACTTGTGTCTAGCTACCATGTAAAGTCTTTTTGGCAAAAGCTGGATGCCATTTTTATGGAAAATACTTTTAAATAATATAAATACGTTGCAGACTGACAGATTTTTTACCTTTAATACTTAAGTACATTAAAAATCTTTTAATTGTACTGTGAAAACGTTTTGATTATAGTCAGCTGAACCAAATTTACTGTGTTAATCCAATTTGATTTGTACAATCAATTTAAATATCTCAACTTTTGGGAGTCAGCACAAGTAAAAAAAAGAAACTTAAATTAATGAGTTGAGATCTTTTTACAGTGTGAGCTTTTGAAGACAGTGCCATCAAATGGCATCAAACATTGTCTTTGGAAAACATTACTTTCATTTTCACGCTATCACAACCACCAATAGAGCTAACACACCCATCCAACAAAACAACAACTTGTTAGCAGTTGGCCGTGTGAACCAACCTTAACAGTTACAGCGGAAACAATAGCTGTGCTACACTCTCAGATCGCATTGGCCGGAGAAAACTGAGATAAAAAGACGTGTGAAATAATCTGTGTTGGACTGCTCCCCTCCTTGCATGAGTCAAGAGGCCATTGGATGCTCAGTGTGAACGCTGTTGCACCATAGAGGACAGAAAGATGAGCAAAAATGAATCATGGGATTGTGTTATGTAGTGGGTATCACGTGTTCAGTAGGTGGAAATTGTGAAGAGAAGAGAAATGTGGTTTTAGATTAAGAACCATAGTGCATTTCTCTAGCAGTAATCCTAAAATTAGCCCATCATTTACATTTACAGGGGAAACATTGTTCCTTATTTAATATTTGTTTTAAGCCAGGCTACTTGATTTTTAATGCCCTTCCCCCATTCCATCTTCAGATTGTTCCCACGCCTCTTAGAAATCAATAAACTATATCTATTTTTGTATTTATATTCCTCTGGCTTTAGAAAGTATAGTAGATATTTTTTACAAATGATGACAAATCTATGTCCTTAATTCTAAATGTCAGATTATCGATTGTTTCCCCTAAATCTCTCCTGCAGAAGGGAAACATGCTTATTGAATTTGATCAAATGTATGCATGCATGCAAGTTAGACACTTGTTTGGATGCAGACAAGTCTAATGCACATTTCCAATATATCCTGCTGAACATCTAATTAGTAGCGAGAAAAACTTAAAGCGGGCCGCAATGTGAAACTAGCGGGTAGCAGTGTAGTTTTAGTTTTTCCGGGAGAACAATCTTACCCATTTTGCTTAAATGTAGCAACATTTGGTCATCAGAGACCTGCTTTAGTCGGCATTGTTTCGTTCCACAAAACCCGCAGTTTATTCCTCTCTCAATCTTTCCTTTCTTTATGCCTTTAAAATATGCTGAGGGAGGAAAAAAGACAAAAGGGAAACAACCTCTTTTTTGCTCCCATGCCCAAAGGAAATGACTTGTTATTCTGTTTCAACCGACTTGACGTTTCTGCTGGATCAAACACCTTATCATGCCTTGCACTATGGGGAAGATGGGAAAATAGAGCAAAAAAGCGAGTAAAGTGCTTACTGATCACTGCAGGTGTGTAAATGCTGCGTCCAATCACGCCACCATCACCACTTTGCTTTTATAATCCCGGTGGCATTCAGCATGTGTAATTAATGAGTCCTGTCCAGACTCCTGGGGTTTTGATGGCAAATGTGCTTCTACAGTTTCCCCACCAAAGCAAAGCAAAGAAACTCCGGAAAAGGAAGTCAAGTACAATTCCTGAAATTCTTTTTCATTCACAGATGCCTTTCTCTTTTGCTCCCAGTGTTTCAAAAGTCAGAAATGGGCATACATTAAAAAGATTGTGGGCACAGAATGCATGCTCGTTACTTAAAGCCCCAGTGAAACTCAAATGAAAGTTTGTTTTCCTTTTATTGAAAATAAGTTGGCAACATATGTTATAACTGTTCAAAAACTGACAGTCTGGCACGTGCGCTCAGAAATTGACATCAGAACTTCCAATCTAATCGGCTTTAGTATTCGAAGAGTCCCGACCCCTTCACTATGAGAGCTGTGGAAGCGGCACTTGATATTCATATCAGGCACTTGTTTGCACATCAAGGGCACATGTCCAACATGGTGAATGACGCTTTGTGTACTTGATGGGAGATCCAGAGAGTGTAACCGTTAATATTAAAGACTTGATTTGTATTAGTATCATGCGAGGGGTTGCACATGAGTGTCCTCCGGTTCAGAACCATGATAGCAAGATCTGATCATATGCATCGATCAAACGCGCAAATCCGCTGAGAAAACTAAACGTATCTGACCCGTTGCAAGTCTTGTTGAATGTTAAAGGTGCACTCCGGCCAAAAATGAAAATTATAATGCGCAATACCTTTTGTGAGCAAACAAACAAAACTAACGACTATTCAAAAACTTCATGTTCCCTAGAGCCACACAACAGAGGCATCCTGTGTCAGCATCGCGTAGAGCCAGTGTGGTCAGAATGCGCAATGCGTCGAACGATACTGACACCGGATGCACTGTAGTGTGGCTTGTGTGTTTGGTTGTGTTGCATTCTAAGCAGGAGTCAGAAAGCTTCCAAAATTACCTTAATTTGCGATTTAGGGAATAATGGAGGTCATGGAGATGTTAAACCACTTGAGGGTAAGTAATTTATGGCAGACTTTTCAGAGAGGGGGTCAATCGATATGTCTTGCGCTCTCTGCATTTTTCATTCAAAATTATGTCCACACATCAAATAATGCTTCGCTTTACAAGGCATTGCAGTGGGGCTTTAAACTTATTATTTCGATTTTGTAATTGAAAATAACAAATTTTTTTAGATTTAGATTTTATTGTCAGAAATGATTTTAAGGATTTATTTTCTACACAAATAAATAGTAGTTTCATGGCTATTTCACAGCCTAGTTGCTGATTGTTACAAAACTACAGAATCGTAGCAGAATTATTGGGGAAGTTCACCAAAAAATAAACGTTGTGTGATTTTTTACTCGCCCACATGATGTTAAACATGTTTCATGAGTTCGCCTTAGCAAATAATTAAATAAGCGGTAGTTTAGTTAAGCAGAGAAAACATATGCATATTTAGCGTGGTGTCCAGGGAAAGGGCTCCGGTGTCAGAATTCTTTCCCAAACCCTGAGCTGTCGTGATTCTGCCGCATCATGTTATGTTTCTCTTGGTTTAGTGGCAGCGGTCTTGTGTGGAGAGAGGCAGTTATGGCCCTTATGGCCTTCCATACACTCTCTCCTTTCTCGTCTCTGTTCCCATCCTCTCGTTACCTCGTTTATTGATTCATGCCCTACACCTGTTCCCCTCTTGTTTTTGTCCCTTATTTAATGTCCTTGTGTCTTCTTAATTGTGCTAGTTTATTGTGATTGTGAGTTCTTGTGCTTGTCAGTTTAGTCATGTGTAGTTTGTCAAAAGTTAATTTAAGTTTTGTTTCAGTGTAGTTAGTCTTAGTCCTGTCTTGTTATTATATTTCCATGTTTTGTTATGTTTCCCCCACGTGGGTGTTTGTTTCATATTTATTATTAAATTTATGTTAACGATGTATGCACCTGGGTCCTCTGTCCGTGTCTCACCCCACGCTCATGACACTGAGCACTCCCCCTTGTCCGGGTAGAAGGAAGGTTGAGGAGTCGGGGTGGAGTTGGGATACTGCAAAAATGTAGACTGAAGGAGGTAAGGCGATTTAACAATTTATAGGGTTTGCTCTTGAATTGATAGGATGGAAGACGTAATGGCTTATGGCTGGCAGCTGCATAATGATTTGCATGTGCTCCTCCCAAACTTTGTTAATGAAACATAATTTAGTTCTCTAAACATGTTTAACATCACGTGGCTGAGTAAAAATCACACAAAGTAGATTTTTGGGTGAATTAACCCTTTAAGTCAGCACCTCCATGACCCAGTCTGAACAAATTTACAAGTATGCACTGAAGTTCTGAAAGCTGGAACATATTCAGAAACAGCTTGTATCCAAGGGCAATGCTTTTAGTATAACCTTGTGTAAAGAGCACAAAACCTTATACTGTCTGAGAAAACGTAATTAGAAATATGGTCATATTGGTCATTTTATCGAATCAGATGTTCAGCATTCATCCCAAGGAACACACAACCTTAAATGCACTGCAAGCTGTTTTTGAGAAAAGAGTCTGTTGAATGTGTACGTGTAAATGTAAGCTTTGGTGTTGAGGGGTCAGCAATGGCATGTCTGATTACTGGAGTTATTCAGTTCTACGGTAATATTGCTCTGTATGAAACTTGAACATGAATAAGGATGAAGTCAAATGCCTTTCACTACGGCATTGATCACTGAACCTGATGTGAAAATGGGGACCAGCTCCATAGGGGCCAGATCCAAAAGCAATTCCTTTCTCATTCATTTAAAAGCTTCATACAGACAGAGCTGTGCTGAAGTGATCCACGCTCAAAATCATTGACAACCACGAACAGATACAATGTAAGAAAGAGATTCATCGGTTATCAGGGTTACTGTATAACCTGAAGCCATTGAGTGTTTTAGTGATGTTGGACGTTCTTTGTTTGTTTTCAATATATTTCCCATTTGAATAACTAATTTTTATGTTCCTTAGAGAATCAAAACCGCAATAAAATGATTCATAAACGCGTCTCAGCTTGATTTGTAGTGTGTCAAAAGTTTTCATGTATTCTTAACTCATGAAAGTAATAATCAAGATTACAATATCAAGGGCAATAATCAGCATCAATGATTTTGTTTTAATCTTGCTGTCCTATGCAATGAGTTTATGTTTTATCAGAAACCTCTGGTGCTGCTTTGTTTCTGCTTAAATTAAACAAGTTAGCAGGGTTAAACATTGTTTTCAACATTTTCATTATTTATAATTTATTTAATCTACATACATTGAGAATTACATTAATCTTATTACCTTGTGCAGTTGTTTTGTATACATTTGTCACATTTGTATCACCTGTACCCATAATCTTAGATTTATTTATTTATAATTCAATGCCAGGCCAGGGTTAAATAGTCTGAGGACCCCCTGAAATAGCCTTGGACCCCCATATTAAATTGTGTCATCTTTTACTCAACCTCAAGTTGTTCCATATCTGTATATGTTTCTTTGATCTGATGAACACAGAGAAAGATCTTTGGAAGAATGCCTGTAACCAAACAGCTCTTGGCCACCATTTATTACCATAGTAGGAAAAATTACAATGGTAGTCAATAGTACGTCAGAACCGTTTGCTTTTCTACATTCTTGATCTTCTTTTGTCTTATACAGGACAATACATGTCTTCAATACATCCTCTGTGTAAATATTTACTTCAACTCTGGTCAAGTTTTATCCAAAAACATTGCAACCATGGGACGTTGTGCATGTATCCTAGGGTTTGGAGGAATCAGAGATGAGATTTTTAAATCGACACCTTCATACTGATTTACAAGATCAATAGCTCTGCTTCTCTTCATTGTGTTCTCTCAGATATTACAGTATATCATTTATTCACTCAATGTGTTTGTCATTCTTCTTATTGTACCCTAAAATAGTTTCAGCAATTGCAGTTCGAGACTGGAGAGTACAGTACAAACACTGTTGTCACTTATCTTTATTGTTGTCTCCATACACACAGCATGTTATCTTTCTTATAGTTCTGACATGTAATGTGTCTCTCTCTGTAACATTTAGTTCTGACATAATTCCATTTTGCTGAAATTGGGTTGCTCTAACCAAGAAGGAGAAACATACTCATTACTTTCTAATGATGTCAGTGTGGTCTGCAGGCATGTCAAAGTATTGTTTAAATAGCCCTACGCCACCGGTCCAATATAACAGCTTTGTGAGCCCATTCCAGACAACCCTGTGCTTGTGTGGGTGCATATGTGTGTGCGTGTGTAGAACTGGCCTACAGAGTTGTAATAAATAGGCTTCTGTAATGACTAACATCCATGTCCTGCTTAGCTCATACGAAGCTGTTGGCATGGGCAGCATGTGTCACAGGTCTGACGGCCATGTCTCTACCCAGGGGCCCCCGCAGTGCCATTTAAGGACCTGCCAGCGTTGTGCCGCAGATCCCAGATCAGGGAATCAAGTGTCAACCAGTCTTCACGCTGGGCGGCAGAGTTATAACGACACAATGTGGTTCCTTTTCACCCCAAGCTCTCTTTGCTTCAGCGTCTTATTATTTCTCTGTGGAATGAGAGAGAGAGAGAGAGAGAGAGAGAGAGAGAGAGAGAGAGAGAGAGAGAGAGAGAGAGAGACAGGCAACAACTTCGGTCTTGTTAATGCTTGCTTGTTAGAGCCTAGACTGGTTTCTAATAGGGTGGTGCCAAACCTTCAGTATTTTTTTGTAATTGGCAGGTAGCACAGCAAGCTTGACAAATGAGTGTCAGCTATCAGCCATTCCAAGAGTACACATGCCAGGCATGTGGGGGAAATCAAAATAATTTAAATAAATAAGGCCAGGAATGCCAGGATTGAACACTAAGGTAGAAAAGAGAGAGAGAGAGAGAGAGAGAGAGAGAGAGAGAGAGAGAGAGAGAGAGAGAGAGAGATAAAGAGAGTGAAAAGAATGTCAAGTTAGAATGCAGAGTTTTTAAGCCTGGAACAATTATTTGTGTAAAAACACACACATGGGTAGAAATATTGAGAATGAGAGAGGCCTGATATAGGACATGCTGTTGTTGTGCGGTTATTTAGCAAGGAGGGTGCAAAAGTCTGAGACCACATTAAAAATAACTTGATTCCAAATTCTAAAAAATAAATAGAAGTAATGTTCAGTCTACAAAAAGCTGTCTTCAACCAGCGTTGGGTCAAGATAACACAACAGTTAAGGTCAATTAAAATGGAAAATGTTTATATTTGACCCAACAAAGAGTTAAAACAACACATTTGGGGTTTAAACCATTTATTAATTTACAACATAGCGGTCTAAGTTCATAAATTTTTGACCCTATGAAAATAGCCCAGCATTTATTTTAAGTGTTTAAATTTGGCAATTGGTGTGAAATTACCACCTTTTTTTATTCCTTACCAAATGGCTTACACCAGGCACAAATTCATAGATTCAATGCCACTTCATGCAGAAAATAGTAACACACATTTTCTGAATAAACATTTTTTTATTCAAATTGTTACACTGATTATACAATTTGTAATAAAAAATGCTGAACTAGTGGTTTCAGAATTTGTGACCCCACTACACATACATCCGCGGATATCCAAAATTTTCTATAAGCAGCATTTATAGATATATTGTGGCCATTCCAGTCCAGTGTTTTGTGAATTTCCACAAATTCAAATGAGTGATAGTCTCCAAGCAGAAAAATGTCAAAGACTGACAGCATGACGAGACACATTAAAACAAAAATATATATTTTATAACATTTCCTACATACATATTCAAGTATTTCTGTTGTGTTGCTTAAAAGTGTAAATAAGTTTTAGCCTTTTTGTTATTTCTACCTGTTTCTGAAAAGTAAATAGCCAAAAAAAAATGTTTGTTTGAAATTTGAGAGAACCATTGTTAGTAGTTCACAGAATACAACTAAAATAACTATTTTACCTAAACGCATACCTATAGACTGAAAATGGGCTTTGAAATGGTCTCTTAATTTTTTCTCTGGCAGTACACATGTGACATGTAGACTCTTAACACCTAAAAACACACAAACATCATCTTCTCTGTAATCTCATAAATGTGTTATTTAGATGCTTTACCTCTACGCCTCTGTTTGCTGCACCGCCAGACAGTAAACACCAAATCATGCATTCCACACACATCCTAAAACCGGAAGCAGAAGGTTAAAAGATCAGCAGCTCAACAGCCTGTCAAGAGTCTGGCCTGAATTTTGGAGCTGCGTGTCTCTCAGTTGCTGCTGTAATAGCCAACAAGCTGAACACAAGCAGGTGCGTGTGCTAACATAAAGCATAAGTCAGCAAAAAACGGACTGCACCTGTCCTCCGCTCCGAGGCCAAACCTACAGATGCAACAAGGAAACAGATGTTGATATTTAGGATGAGGAGTTAAAGGAAGCGGGAAAAACAGGAGAAACAGGAGAGTTGAGGAAATATCGACATTGGGGAGAAAGCGGGTAAGGGTAAGGTAAGAGGCATTTGAGTTGGATGGAGGTGTGAGTGTCAGTCTGACAGCATAGCGTGGTGACAGAGAAGGAGGTGTATGATGTGTTAATAACAGTGTGTTGTTGTCCCGGTGACAGCAGCTAAAGCTACACCCACAGCATCCGTGTCATAGCTCACAATTGCAGGATGCTTGATACCTGACAACCACATATCTAGCCATTCCTCTCTCATTCTCTTTCCCCTCGACATCTCCTGGCATCGCAACTAATTCTGTCCCAACGGACCTTTGCCTGGCGACTGGAGTGGCCTGGGTTTTTCACAACAGGATTTAATACGCTCCCTCAAGAATAAAAGATAGAAATTAGGATTGCATGTGGCATCTCTTCCCTGAGCTTTTTCCCAGGCCTCCTCTCAAAAATGTATGAAACATGTTCGCACATATACATCTGCGGCGCAAAACAATGGGAGAAATGTAATGCCTGCCTCACACCCACACACATTTTCAAGTACACACGCACACACACAATTAAATATTAAATGGCCCTCGAAAACCATTTCCCAGCTCTTGTTTTTGCATGCATTTGTTGGCTCTCCACTTGAACACATTCCCAAGCCGAAGCTTGCTATAATTTCCATCAATATTCAAACACCACGGTGGCTTGTCAAGAGGGACCCAGCATGCACAGCATCCCTCAGGACGACTCATCCCTTTCCTCTCTCCTCCCTGCTGTAATTAAGTCCCTGATTGGTTGGGACCGGATCCGCGTCTCGCACGAAACCTAAAATTCCTTTCATTATTCTTTTTGCTTCTCTATTATGACACAATTCCTTCTTTAAGTTTCACCTGAAGCTCGGCAGTGGTGTTTATTGCTTGTTGTAATAGGGAAACTTACTCTGTAAGACGTTATGGGTATGTGTGATAAATTAATTTTCCTGCTTTCTGTGTTATGGCTCGATGTTGGCGCAACTATGCATGCAAATCATATTGTCGAGACTCCAGAGGGCGTGTGAAAGCATGTTGACCATAATTCTTTTTCTGCAGGACGGGCTGTGGAGACTGTCTAGGCAGAATATTTAATTCTTATCTCAATCGCGAAACGTCTCGATGGGATGCCTTCTGTTGTATTTGGAACTGCCTGAAGTGATGAAGAATAAGATAAAATATGAGACAGGTGCTAAAGTGCAAGTTCCCTGAAGGAAACCTGGAAAGGTTTGAAACGTAAAAAAATATGGATGTAGACACAAAGATAACAAATACAAAGAACGTATAATTTTTTGTTAAGAGCAAAAACTTTTTTGGTCTTACTGTACAAAAAGGCCCAAACCTTGCCATTGGTTCCGCCAACATTGCTCTTGTTACCACTCCAGCCAGCAATGTTTTGATAGTGCCATATTTACTCTTTTTAGAGAAATCCACGTTCCTCATAGTGATCTCCTATCTTATCTTAATATGTTATCCTAATAAATGTTTCGGCATCCAAATTTTACACATCAGCTTTAAATAATGGTCATGTTATGTGGACGTAGTTTTACTTTAGTCAAAGACAGGAAATCACATCTTGGCTATTTAGCAGGCTCACTGAGGATAGAAGTTTTACAGTCCATTGGGCTCGGATTATCACACATCTCCTCGAGAAATAAAAACAAACAACCAAGTGAAATGTCATAAACTTTAACAAATATATTTGATAAATATAGCAGAAGCCCCTAATTGATTTGTTTTTATTGAAAGCTGCATCTCTTCTGAATGCGTGAGCGAGAAGAATGGACACAACACATTGTTTGAAATAAAAAAGAACTCTTTAACACTTTAGCCACTATACAAACTCATCCTCATTCTCTTTTCACTCTCTAGTGGATTAAAAGATTATCACAAGTAGAAAACAGACGAATAAAGCATAATTTTATCTGTTTACTTAGTCAGGTCTGAGGTTTTCCCATATTAGGCTGTTTTCACATATTCTCTAACCTCGCTAAACATGCACACGATTGAAAATTTCACCCATCTACTGGACTCTGCAAGCATTCATTATTCCTTTAAACTACTTGTGTTGAAAGCAAATCCAAGGTCTTTGTGATTCTGCTAAATAGAGATTTGTGTCAGCGAAGCCGTGTGCTTTTACAAAGCTTGACGGATGGGATTAGAGACAATTGCACTTGTTGCATTTTATCTGCAGGTTTCTCCATTATCAAAGAGACCCCTTACAGAAAACTCTGCGGTGCCTGTGGTGATGCCTTTGTGTATACTAACCCCAATCATCCTTTTGTACCTCTAGAGGTATCTGTTTGCTCTGCCAGGTTACAGAAGCCCGTGAAACTCCCATGGCTGCGAGTTCAAGGCTAAGAGGATGAGATATGCATGCACTTTCTTAAAGGGGCCATTTGCACAAAAATGATTTCTAGGGTCATATACTGCATTTCTCTTTACATTGAAAGTAAATGGGGACTCGAAACAGCATTGTATTTTGAAAAATAAACCCTTTTCTGTTCGGCACAAAACAAAGTCATAGAGCATGGAATGATAAAACAGTGAGTAAGTGGTGAGCCACCTCTTTAAAGGCATATTTATATAAATATGCAATAAGCTTATATTTGTTTGAATGATAATTGTATGATCTTTAACATGCTTCAAGGATTGCTTGTAGAAGTCCAGTCTACCATTCGTCAGACGGATTTGTGTCCTACTTTTTCACGCTATATAGCTGCAATCGTGAGCACATTAAGAGCATCACGACGCACAGTATGTGGATTTTTTTTATACGTGCTCTGTCATCACATATTTCATGTGAGCTGCACTTTATCTAAGAGTTTGTGGAGCCGAGCATCTGGCTTTGTTAGCAGTATGAGGTTTATGCTGACAATGTTTTTAGCACCCTGAAAGGGTCTCGTTCACAAACGGTCCTGCTGAGTGGATGAGAGACGTACGCCTGTGCCGCATTTCAGATAATGAGGAATGGTTCAAGTGACCAGATGTGTATTTGTTTACCGGTGTAAGAGAGATTGGGGAATAAAACTGTACAAATTGATATTTTTGAAATGAAGATAAATATTTGTCAAAGCACATCACATGAGTTTTAGGATTAGATGTGCATGCAAACACATCGATCTATAGTGTATTCCACCTGTGATGCTGGGATAGTCTCCAGCCCTCCCGTGACCTTGAAAGACGACAGGCTGGTTTGGAATATGGATGTGCATGCAAACTAGTAAAACAAGGCAATGCAAATCATTGGTGAATTTTGAATGGGAGAACTTCACCCGTAGCATATGAATGTTTTTTGGGGGGGAATAGACTGAAGAGTTCAGACGCAAAACTCTCTAAAAGCCACCTCTGTAACGATATTGAGTTAATGTTCTCAGTATACATTACTCAAATAATTTAGCTTAAAAACGTTCTAAATACCATACTCTGCCCAGTCTGAAATATCTGGCATTGCTTATATTTTAGAGGGTTCTGCATATGAATCCTACAACTAAACAAGCAGGCGCTGTTGGTATTGAGAGGAGATTCTATAAGAGTGGTCATACTGGAACCCTTGAGAATGTCTAACTTTTCTTTCATTTAAGTTTGTGAGCGTACCTCGCAAATTACCCCATGTGCTAAAAAATGATGTTCAAGAATCAATAGACCACATGGCCCTGTGATCTGGACATTCTAATATCTCTCTCCAATCTCCCCTGGTTGCATCAAATTTTATGGAGAAGGTCGATTGCAGTAGATGGATGAGGGTGAGGATTGGCACCTGGGAAAGAGGCAACCACAAATGAGGCACTTTGAAGTGAGGCGTTTGATGCTTCAAGGGAAGAATACTGAGAATGGAGCACAACAGTGGGGAAAAAAACACCCATCATGTGGACTACTTGAAGCAATGCGCCGAGCGAGATGATTACAAGTCTCATCTTTAGTTTAACTTCCCAAAAGTATAACTTTTTTAGACTTTAAAGCACTTGCAGGAGAAAGTAATTGAATTTAGAGAAGACGCGGTAGAGGGAGAGTCTGTAATGCAAACAAATTAATCAAACGCTGTTTTGTCACAGTTCACATGAACTTTAAACGCAAATGTATGAAAACGGCAACCAAGTTAATGGCATCATTTCCCAGCCATTCATCTTGGATTCTTTATCGTGGTGTTAAGAATCCATCTGAGGCTTTGATTAATCTTCGCAGTCAAAGATTACTTCAAGTTTCAATTGTGTAGCGCACAGTTTTGATACAACCCAGTGCAAATTATTTTCAGTTTGTCATGGCCATATTTTTGTATCGGTTTTGTGCCTATAAACTGAAAAATGAGGACTGAACATATACTTTAGACAGTTTACAGGTTTCTCTCTCTCTCTATATATCTCTTCGTTCTGAGCTTCTATTTTCTCCAGGTTTTTGATAATGAATTCTCTTAGTGGATGTTCTCCTGTGGCCACTCCAAAGTTGGTGTTGCCTTTTGAAAGTCTACCCTTTACTTTCAGAGTATTTTCCTCTCTGTGCATTACGGTAAGAGCTCAAATCCCCATCCCAGTTACAGGAGTTGATATCTGTTGATTTAATGGAAATGTTTTGAAAATTAAATCCTCTGCCAGTGTGAACTTTTGATAAGTAAGACTGTTTTGCAGGCAATCAATCATGCAAGGATATATTAAATAATCCATAGAAAGACTGAATGTACACTCAACCAGGCCCAACAGTCAGACTATATGGAGAATAAAAAATGGAAAGAAATCACCTTACTGTTTTGACACAAACAGTAAACAAACTGCAGTTAGTTCAGAAAGCAGCTGCCAGAGTTCTAACCAGGTCCAGAAAACACGATCACATAACCCCAATTTTATCAACCCTTCACTGGCTACCCATTAAGTATCGTATTGACTTTAAAGTTCTTTTAATCACTTATAAAGCCTTAAAGGGTTTAGCCCCTACCTACCTAACAGAGCTTCTATCACACTACAACCCATCACACTCTCTAAGATCTCAAAACGCAGGTCTTTTGATAAGACCTAGAATAGCTAAATACACCAAAGGGGGTCGAGCTTTCTCATCCGTAGCACCTAAAGTCTGGAATAGCCTTCCTGATACTATTCTAAGATCAGTCACACTCGCCCAATTTAAATCTAGATTAAAGACACATCTTTTCAGCCAAGCATTCACTTATGCAAAATAAACCACCCGGAGACTGCTGACATTAGATTTTATATAAACACCTATTAAATAATAAGGTAACTATTCATGTACTGTGTTTTACCTTTTTTGTGTTTTAAATGTTTTCCCCTGTAAAGCTGCTTTGGAACAATGCAAATTGTGAAAAGCGCTATATAAATAAAATTGAATTGAATTGAACACAAATATGTCAATTAAATAAATAAAACTGTTGTCATTTTCCATATAATCATATTCCAACATAATTCAGGTTCTCTTCTTGGCCAAATGTTGTTCCATTTCAGACATGAGAAAGTTTCAGATTGCTCAATGGTCTGTGCTTTGCTCAGTGGGTCATTTTCAGGTCCTCCATAGTATACCAAAACATAATATGAGTGCTTTTAAAGTGTTCTGTGTTTACCTGTCTGAAAGAACAGTTCATTTCCGGGCTTTTACATAATCACAGTTCACAATTCCTTCTGAAGAACAAATCACTTCTCTCTTCATTTGCAACTCAATCACTGTCCCTGTTAAGGGGCAAGGATACATTAACACCTGTGAAACATTTGGTCTGAATAACACTTTTTTCACTTCCTAAATACACCTGATACCACCGACTCTGTTTAAATTCCCTGTTGTCTTTATCTATTCTACATCTATCCTTTCTACAGCTCCTTTCACTCCGAACTTCAAATCAACCCCATTGCATTATAAATGCACCCGTTTTTATTCTTTTGCATGGCCTCTTCAAAGCACAAGGACCTGTGTAGCCTAGGCGACCGGCTGTGGTTAGGACGTGAGAGAACAATGGACGCCTGGCACATGTCTTTAAGGCCCTGCGCTCATGAGGCTTGTTCAGTTCCTTTTCAAAAATGGCAAGCGCATTGTTCACTCTCTTTTATCAATTTTTTCTCCTATTGCAGACACATCCTGGGGTCTTAACCTCAAGGAGAGCAAGGAGACAAGGCAGCCACCGTCAGATAAAGGAGGGGAGTCGTGGCGTGCTGTACGGGATTTACGTGGCATCATCGACAGTCAAAGCTATCTCCTCTGTGCAGATTCAAAACATTGCTGGTTCACTACAATGGCGAATGAGAGTTGAATGATTTTGGGGAGCCAAAATTCAGTACCATACACAAATGTGCTTTGCACTTGAGCACTTGTGTAAACCAGTACCTTAATTTCTATGTTTTATTTTTACTTTCCTTTAGGAGGGAAATTGCAAATCGTGTGATCAGATTTATAAACTAATTAATGATTACCTTACAAACCTTTTTCCGTCACCTTCATCTTTCTCTTTGCAGTCATACTGTAAATAATCTTCAGTAATGAGAATTCTCTCTATGTTGCTTCTTTCTCTTCATGACTGTGGAATGATTGTTTGTAATTAACCTAACAATACAGCTCACAACAAGCATGCCCGACACATCAAGTTAACAAGTGGGCCTCACGCAGAAATGTTAGCTTTCTGATTCTATTAGGACATAAGACATACAACTATGATAGGATTTACATGGTAGATTTGCAAATAAGTTTTCATTAGATGTCAAATTGTGTGCAAATGTCATGACTAATATAACAGCACTTCTCTGCCGTTTAATCAAAAGAAATGCTCAAGTCAGGTTCAGTGTTCTCACTTCATATTTGATTATAGCACAAGCCATTGTGATTTCTTATTCATCAGAGTGGAGCGCCATCGCTGGGATCTTATAAAATCTAAATAGCCGGGCCTGTGGATTTAAGCAAAAACTATTCCACAAAATAAATATTTTGGCAAATTGCTGATGCAGCATTCTTACGGTAATTTGCCAGTGACGATTTACAACTACACTTTCACAACTGCTGGAATATCATTTTTTGGCTATCACCAAATTTGCTGTTTTTTAGAAAAGGGAAAGTCTGGACGGGACCAGTGGGGAAGGGAGCAGCCAAAAAAAGTGAAAAACACTGTGATGTCAAAGTTGACAAGCACTTTTTTGTTACTCTAAATTGGTTAGATATAATATTATGGCATGTCGTCTGACGTATAGCTTATTAATCCCGAACTCTTTGTAAATTGCTTTGGATAAAAGCGCCTGCTAAATGACTAAATGTAAATGTAAATGTAGATATTTGCAAAACCCAGTGACAAACATGATGGTTTCCAAAAATAATAAAGAAATATTGAGATCAAAGGTTTAAAAGGGACAGCAGTGATTTGTTTTATTATATTTCTATTTTTCTTAGTAAATATTGAATTAATCCATCCACTCTCTTACACTGATCACCATCCCCCTCTATTAAAACGTAGCTGCTATTGTGACTTAAAAGATAATTTCTTGAACATCATCAATGGAATTGTGTTTTATTCCAATGCTACGTTTTACGGATCACAACACCGGGTGAAATTAAAATGCGAGTGATTTTACATGCATCATACACATCTTTCTCAGATACTCTCTTGCTCTCTCTACCCATCCTGATAATTATGGTTTCAAGTGGCCGCACATACAGACAAGACCTATGCTTTTCTATTCCAATGGGTAATAAGTAGACCTCTGTTGTCATGGAAACAGTGGAGTCCAAAAACACATCCAGACCCCATAGGAACAGGTTTTTGTCCGCTGTAAACACACAAGACATGAAACACCCATCCTCACACATTCTCAAGTCCATTTACTGGCCCAGATGGCCGAGACGATGTGCTGGAAAACATCTGTTGATGTTTAATATTAGATTATGTGTTTCTAGAGGAAGGGAGAAAACCGTGAACATTACCAACAACAAACAATTTTTAATCTCATAGGAGCACATGTTGATCATATACAAAAAGACCATATTACTGAACACATAGGGAATCAATCAGAATTGTTGTAATTTAATATAGCATTACTAAAATGATAAATTATGAATCCATGAACAAATGTAACGGTTTCAGGCCAACATAGAGTATGAAAGGTTAGGGAACATTTTTCAGTTGAATGTTGATGTTGTGTAAATGATAAATACATTATTAAATATTGACTTTCTTTGTGCGTTTGGAGCATGTTTGGCGGACATAAAGTGTTCCAAGTTCAAGTTGAATTGTCAGAGTACCAGCAGGTCAGGGATGATGCTGGAACTAAACATGGGGGTGTATATTAACTAAGGGTCACAGGTTATGTTTTTACTTATGGATCTAATAATACATCCTATAAGGCACCGAAAAAGTATGTATAGAAGCTTAAAGTCAAGGCACGAATACAAATTAGAAATTCGCTACGGATATCGTCATCCTCCTTTCTGCGCCCCAACAGACCCTCATGATTCAGACGAGGTGTAAGTCTTGCACCTTTATACTTCTGGCATGTTTTCACTCCCTTTCTCTCACTAGTTACTCACGAAAAAGGAGATTTTTCACCTCTTCAATTCAAAGTATTCGTGTCTCTGTCTTCATAGATGCAAATATGGTTTTCCAAAGCATCCCTGCTGGTTAGAATCAGGTGCCACGAAACGTGTAGATTGGCAAGAGAGACGGAAAGAGGGACAGAAATCTCGTCTTTCCTTTTAGTGTTATCTTCTTCGCACTGCTGAACTCAGGGTTAAATGCTGGTGGCCCACGTGCAGATCTTTGCTACTAATGGGAATTTCAAAAGTTTAATGAGGACTTGAAGGTCACGCAGACAGTTTAGATGTTTTGCTGCTATTCTGAAAATCAAACAGGAAAGACTACATCTGCCCGGTTAGAAAGACAGATATATATAAATAAATATAGAAAAATGTGCCAGCGGGTTATAAATCTATCCATCACTTGGTGTTGATGACAGTAATCTGAAAATCTTAAGCCTACAGACAGCGTTATCCATCAGGACAGATATCATACAGAATTACAGTGCCAGAAAAAAAGGTAAAGTCTTTTCTGAGGGAATCGTTAATCTGTTCACCAAGTACAAGTTTATGTGTGAATCCCAAATCAGCTTGTTTCAATCCTTGCAAAATCAGTCTCATCATATTGCATGCTAAATAACTTCTAGTTGCCCACTTCGTTCGCTTTGAAATGCTACAATAGGCTAAACTTGTTGACTTGTACCATGCAAGTGAATTTTTTGTTAGGTTTTACCATAGATATAAAAACTAAATTGTTTGTATTCCAGTCTTACTTTTACTAAGATTGCTTTTGTTAAGTATCCCACAACAGGAATAGTCCCTAATTGACTATGCACCTCTGTACCGGGATTGTAGCAAATATTTTGTAAACTCTCTCAGTTCTCTTAAAAGTGCTTTACCCCAAGTGCTGTTTTGAGATCACTTCACAGGTTTTCAATGGGATTTAGATCCGGCTTATTGCTGGCCACTTAACTCTGGTGATTTTTGTAGTGGTTTTAGGGTAATTGTCCTTCTGGAAGACCCACGGACCCTGCTTTCTGATACTTTTTAGGAACGCTCCTCTAATTTCATCGCGCAAGAGCATGTTGAAGCACTCAGTGCCAAAGGCAACAAAGCAGCCTCAAAACAAAACTACATTTTAAACCATAGGGAAGGTGTTATTTTCTTTGAAGGCTTATTTTGCTTTTTGTGAACACAGAGATGGTTTACTCTATCAAAAGGTGCAGTTCGGTCTTATTTGTTCAAACATAACATTTCCCCCAAATGATTTTGGGATGCAAGGGTGTGCTTTGATGCGGCACCATTATGTCTTTCTATCAGCAAAGAAAGCCAATGTAAATCTGTGCTAGTTGATCAAAGTGCTTAACATCCACTTGGAGCCACATCCTCATACATTATCGTGTTTGTTACAAAAAGAAACATCAAGATGTCGGGACCAAGTCTTAAAGGGAGAGATTTCTTTGTTTTGATGAACAGGAGAGAGATATTTGGAAGAATGCTTGTATCCAAACAGTTCTTGGCCATCATTGCCATTGTATTTTTTCCTACTATGGGAGTCAGTCAACAGAGCCCCAGAACTGTTAGCTTTCCTACATTCCTCAAAACATCTTTTGTGTTCAACAGATCAAAGAAATCTATAAAGCAATTTTTCCTACTATGGTAGTCAATAGTGATCAAGAACTGTTTGGTTACAAGTCGGGATGCACCGATACCACTTTTTAAGGATTGAGTACAATACCGACACTTTTCCCCTGGTACTCGCCGATACCGACGCTAGTTTTTTTTGTTTGTGGCAATTTTCTAAGAACAACACAATGAGACTAATGAACATATCAGCATCTTTATTTTTAACAACTTCAACTCATATTATGAAAAAATAAATAAATCTTATGTGCTTATCAAAAAATGTTTTGTACGAGTACATGAGCTTGGTATCGGGACCGATACAAATACTGGTATCGGTGCATCCCTAGTTACAAGCATTCTTCTAAATATCTTTCTCTGTGTTCATCACAACAAAGAAATGTATACAGATTTGGAAAAACTTGAGTTAATGAAGACAGCGTTTTCATTTTGGCGTGAACTGTTCCTTTAAGTAGATTCACTGTACTGTACAGTTTTCAATGGCATGTACTATGTGACGGATATGTACAGGTACTGGTACCATGTAGACTTCAAAAGAGGACGGACACACAATTGTAACGCTCTCTGACAGAATGACAATGCCAAACAAAGTGGTGAAGTTGAGTGGTGTTTTATTGTAAGGTCAAAAGATGAATACATATTTTACATACATCTGAGGGGTAAACATACATCTACAGGTAATCCACAGGCAGGTAATTCACGGGAAAAGTCCACAGGTACAGAACTGTCACGATTCTCATGGTGAGACACGGAGAGAGGACCCAGGTGCAGACAGCGGGTAAGGGGTTAACAGATATTTATTAATAGTAATAATAATAACAACAAAACAAAGACCCACGAGGGGGTAACAGAACAAAACATGGATACAATAACATGACCAATCAGGACTAGGGCTAACTACACTAAACTTTACAAAGACTTAAAATATAGACTAGACTAGACTAGACTAGACTAGACTAGACTAGACTAGACTAGACTAGACTAGACTAGACTAGACTAGACTAGACTAGACTAGACTAGACTAGACTAGACACATGGACTCACCACACAACCACAATGAACCAGCACAAGACAGAAGACACAAGGGCATTAAATAAGGAAGCAAATCAAGAGGGAAACAGGTGAAGGGCATTAATCAATAATGAGGGTAACGAGAGGATAGGAACAAAGACGAGACCGAAGAGAGATTATGGAAGGCCATAAGAACAATAATTGCTTCTCTCCACATTAAACATGAGGTTCTGTCATGATCCTGCCACTATACTAAGAGAAACATGACATGATGCAGCAGAATCTGAACTTGAAACACGAATAATACAACAAGACTTGAAAATGAACAAAGACAATAGGCAAACACATATAGTATAGAGTCCAGGTAATGAGTGTCAGGTGGGGTGAATTCATGGGGTAACCCCAGGTGCAAGGGATGATGGGGAGTGTAGTCTGTGATGTTAGACGTCTGATGAAATGGGAACGGGAATGGCCGGGAGAAGTCGCTGATGCTTGGGTCATGGGTAGCAGCGGTGGAGTTGTTACAACACTGTTGAGTATTTTTATCATCAAAGCAATCCACTGAACACGGGCATGACAATAGCTCTGTGGCCTGTATCAGACGGTTTCGGTTTTTACCCCGGTAAGTTCGCGTTTAGTTTGCGCATACTCTGTGTTTTCAGCCTCAAGAAGGTGGATTGTTTTTGAACGGGTTTCATCGCCATGGTGCAGGTTTGATTCTAGGTTAAAGATCGCAAACCAAAACTGGACCAATTAGCTCTGAAAAAAGTGACATATATCTAACGCAGTGAAGGCACACCCCATGTATCTCTCGCTCAAAATATATATTTTTTTTAAGTAATAAGATGTTAGAGGGAAAATCTGTTGCTGCTAAGTGTTTATTTGTATTGTATATTTACATTTATTGATTATAATTAAAACACATACATATAATTATTATATGAGTTGATAATTAATATTAATTAATACATTTTTCACATAGCATTTAAATTAATAAACCTATATTCGTATAAAAACAAACCTCAATATATAAAGCATTTTAATGTAATGAAACGTACTTTGTTGTGTAACCAAATTAGTCCAATAGCTATTATTATTCACATTTCTTATTGGGCGATGCTGGTTAATGTGTTTGTGTTATAAATGTAATTATCCTTTCATTTACACATGCATATACATTCACGCATGCACAAACACAGCGATGATTTTATTTATCATCATGTCGACACAGTGGAGTTATCTTCCTTCCAGTTTTACAAAATAAAAACAGGAAAATGTGCAAAACATCCAACCAATTTCCATTGCATGTTTAATTTTAGCACAGAATGTTTTAAGTATTCTCCTTAAAGGGATGTGAAACATTTCATCATTTACAGATGAACAACGTGAACATAGTGCTCTCTCTCGCTCCCTTTTACAAGTGAAAGTTGTGCGCATGTTCCTTCTCCCGCTCTCCATGGTTGAGGCGTGGGAGTGCCGCATGCTTTACCGGGAGAATTGTCCAGTAATGGACTAAGAAAAGTTGTTACGTAGCGATTTTTTTATGTTCCTGAACCTGTACCAATACTACATAATACGTACAACTTGTATTTTGACAAGTTGACCATGTTAAGCATGAGAAGACAGCACGTTTAACATTGTAAAGAAGTCAGAATGCGTGACACTCCGTTGCACCACCCCTTTAATGATATCTTCAATAATTTTGTTTTGAGAATGTGATCATCACTCAAGTCCTGACAAAATCATTTCGTAGGTCTATATAAATTATCGACATTCATTTCAGTAGTCTTGAAGTGCACACTGACTGCTATTGATGTGGATGCATTTAATTTGTTTATTTATTTTCAGTATTAGAAATGTTTTGTCTCATCTGTGCTCTTCAGAGATTTGGGATTCATGTTTCTCCACAGAATCTCAAACCACGTCCATATGCGTTTTAAAGTTTTTCCACATTTGCCACTTTACCTTCTGTCTATCCGTAATCTCTCCTCATCCTCTGTACTTTAATGGCCCTCAGCCTGAATGAAAGTATGGTGCACTGAGCACAGGAGAATTAGCTGGATGCTAAATTACATTATCAGAAGCAGGTTTTCGCCTGCAAGCCATGTTAGCTCGGGCTGGCTGGGGTGTAATCTATCCATTAGCACATGTTCCCTACATCAGTCCTGAGCTATTAATCACCCAACCAACCTGGACCACTGTCCACTGAAGCGCAGACAATCAGATGGCTCCTGTCACCGGTGCATTTCCTTTTTCTTATTTGTGCCCTGCAGGAATATTTGTTTTATTATTACCTCAACATGCCGTCCAATACAGAAGGCAACATATTGGTTTCCTGCTCTTGGCAAAGCTCAAATGTTCTCTTTCTATGGGCAAAGAGAGCAAGTAAACAAAGCTGAAGCTGTGTCACAAATCAATCCGGTTTTATATTTGCTGAGGCAGTTTTTGAATGAGGATGCGAGACTGAGACTTGGACCTGAATGATCTTAAAATGCAGGTTATTTTCAAATGGAAAAAATGTCCAAGGTCACAAAATCATAACGGTGCAGCAGTTGTTCTGTCCAGGTTTAATGCAGTTCTTATTTATTTAGCTGATCAACAATGCATACATCTAAAGTCTACAGGAGAAGTTCTGTTCATTACAGAATTGTTACATTCAAATAAAAACGAATATGCTTTTGTGACCTGTATTCTCCTGCTAGATATGACATGACAAGCAGTCGAACATATCTAGCACGTGACCGATTAGAAGTCAAATGAATAAGTCTCCCAGCTGAAATGGTGACAAGTTTCTAATCTTCACGGTGTAAAAAAACTAATAAATGATTTTTTTGATAAATTGCTGCTTGTGATATTTCATCAGTGATTAAGTGTGATATTACACACATCAATGATCTAATACAAATGTATTTGAAAAAACTCTCACGGTAATACCAAAATACAATGCGAATCATATTTCTATTTTTCTTCCCTTAAAATCCAATATTCACCTCGATACGGCTGCAAAATCTCCATGGGGCTGTCAATAATTTCTTGGCAAGACATTTTATATCATGTCCAACAAACAGCATCTTCAAGAAACATCAAACTCATGCTTGTAATCTAATGAACTCCAGTTCTGGTCACATTCCAATTATCGCTCGCTGGTCGTATTCCCTCCGACTGTGACGGCACAACTATGTTCAACGGCAGCCGTGCAAGCTTCTATCTCCAGCACTGAGAGCGAGGTTGTTTAACAGAGCCATTTCTTTGTGGTTGACTTTGTTCTGCTTCTGAGGAGCAATTTCCAGAAGCGATGGGATCCCTAAGAAGCTAAGAAGAGTCACTTCGCGTTGGCCTGGGGGAGACTCTTACCAGATTTTTTTCGATCTCTAGTGTGCGTTTTTGAAAGGATGTGGGTTGACGCATTGAGCCGTTGCCAAAAGCGGTACCCCACACCTGGAACCTCTGCTGATATCTGCAGGACAACCAAAACGAAAACAGCTCACACAACTCAGCTTGATGGAAATGCATGAAAGAGATTTTTGGTTCGCCTGTGGTTTAAAGCATTGGTTAAACAAGTAACCATGTGCTACGTAACCATGGATGGAGAAGAATGGACAGACAGGATTAACAGTCTTTACACTCAGGAACTTAAAGCACCTGCCCGGTTTTAAATGAGAGCAAACGACTTGCTCAAGGTCCTTAAAACTATTTACTTGGCAATATACCATCGAGTATTTATGGTCTGTCTTTCAGTGGAAGCTCCATTGCAGCGCTGATAATTCATCTTTAAGGTGAAATTACATTTGGGCTGTCAGACCGGCCCATTTGAAAAGCCCTAACCAAATCAAGTCTGGCTTGCTGATGCATTAGTGCTAATTAAGTTGCCAGTGACAAAGCTTTGTCTAACAATGTGCTAATTTATTTCTCCAAAGAGTGGTGGTGGTTAGCATGTGATAAAAACACAAAACGGTGAACAGCATTTGGAAGGAGATCTGTGTCTGAGCCCTCTGTTTACAGAATAACTGCTATCTTTGATACTGGAGAACATTCCCCTTTCACATACCCCAAAGTCAATGTGTTGATCAGTTTAACATCTTGAAAGCCCATTAGTTTCATATTTGTTGAATTCTTGAGGTTTAGGGTGAGGTAACTATACATCAGAAGAGCACTCTCATATGTGACTGTGTCTTGGCAGGATAACATGAACTTGTTCTCTGAGAACAATTAATATTCATAACTTGTTTTTTCACTCCCCCGTCCGGTTGAATTGGGTGGAGAGATGTAAGCATGCTTACAGTATACATACGCGAGGAAAGTGAGGTCATGCAGATATGTGGGTGTGTGTTGAGGCATGTGAGGGCACTTCGAAGTAAAATCCGCCATTTTTAAGACAGCATTGAAATTCTGTATTGATTTGTTTTGTTCTGCCGCCGTCTACTTTTATTCAAAAATGAAATACAGTTTCCTCTTTTTTTTCTTGGAATTAGTTTTCCGTTTTCATTATGTGTATCCTCCACCTCTGTGTGGTCTTTGTGATCAATGGACTGTGATTTATGATGTATCCAAAGAATAATAATATAATTTTATTTGTACGAGCTTGCTGTCTCTACCGCTTTGCTTTTCAAGGTTTAGAAACACATTTATTTATATACATAAATATACATGGTTTTGTGGAACCATTTTTGGTTCTTCTATGGCATTGCTGTGAAAAACCTTTTAAGCACCTTTTCTTTTTGGAGTCTAGATATTGGTTAATAATGTGGTTGTAATGTTATGGTATTCTTACTGGCTCATTTTTGGACAGATAAACTAAGTAAACTACAGAATAGAGCACATCCTGTCAAATAAATAAAGCTTTTTCATAGTCAGCCAAGACAACAAAATAGCTCTCTTAAGCAATGTGCGGAAGTACAAATACAGTACTTTTGACATTTCCGTCTAGTCCTTACAACTTGGACAGTGTATACTTACTAATAATACACTCCATTTGAGGAAATCGTCTTCACGCTTGCGTTAACCTAAGATCATTCAGACACAAACAGCTCTGAAACTTACAAACCAAATGGAGAACAAAATGAGAGTTACTTTGAATTAAAAACTAACACCTTGCTCTTTGTGCATTACTGACTTCATGATATAACTATGTGAAATTGTTTACATTAACACATGTTAAAGCCTGCAAGGATGAGGACTAAACTAAAAGGCATAGCCATTACTCAATAGCCACATATCCACATTAGGGACAGTCTTAAAGGACCAATGTGTAGTTTGTATGTCTTCGGATGTGTAAAAGATCCTACATAATGAAGCATTATGTTTTTAATAGCTTAGATTGAGCTACTGTATCTCTATCTACATACACCGCAGGTCCCCTTGCATGGAATTTGACATGTTGTTTCCACAGTAGCCCTAAACAGACGAACTGCTCTACAGAATCATTTTTGTTAATACCAGGCATGTCATCAGGCAAGGACAAAAAAGAATGAAGACTGCACACACCCAACCCCAATCCCCCCCAGAATAGACATTAATGTTACACAAAAACAAACAATTATAATTTCCCGATTCTATCTGGCTATTTTGGAAATATAAGTTCAAATGTTTATTAGTTTAACAGTCACCTAAACCCGTGGTTCTCAAAGTTTGCATTGTAAGGCCCGCTTTGTGTAGAGTGCATTGCCTCAAGAGACTTACACACAGCCACTAAATGGTGCATATACGTCATTCATAAAACATTTAGCCGCATTAATCCGCATGTAATAAAGGTATTTGTAGGCGCTGCGTGTTGCGGTTTAAGTTTATGTAAATATATGCATTCAGTAGTGACTTCAACGCATCTATATATAGACAGTGACTAGTTCCGCATTATTTGCGTAGTTTCAAACCATTAAATCGGGCAAGGAACTATTATAATCTTTGTATATTGATAATGTTATAATGTTAAAACATGTCTTATAGTCATCCTATCTTACAAACTCTGGATTTCTGGATACGTTACAAAACGCTGTTCAGTTCCCCACTTAATTAAAAATGACAACATAAGCATTTTTGTGTACCAAAACAGATGTGTTTGGCGTCTATTTTTCATGGACTCTCTGGATACATAAAGATAACTCACAAAATTATGTTCTGAATGAAGCAGTCGCTCTGCATTTCTAACAAGCGTTTGCATGATGTAGAGTAAATTGAAAAGATCCTGTTTGGATAACTACGCACAAATATTCACTAGAATATACAAACTTCAAACAAAAAGAGCTCAAAGTGCCATCCAATTAGAATTTTTGAGCAAATGATAAGATTCACATTGTGTTACCAAGCGGATCATTTATCTTTTTATTAGTGTTTAAATATTGTACTTTACCTTTACCAATTGGGTGTTTTCGGTTGTCTTTTTGCCATTGTGAGAAAGAAAAGCTTTGGGAGGGAAATGAAATAAATCTTCCCAAAACCCTCCATGACATTGTTTCTCTGTAAGAAAAATTCTGTGAAAAACATACAGTTTATAAAAATAAAGTTTTTTTCCCTTTACACTTTTACTGTATTAAAAGTAAAAGGATAGGCTGTGAGTGCCCCCCTAAG
Source organism: Barbatula barbatula (assembly GCF_947034865.1). Lineage (NCBI taxonomy): Eukaryota > Metazoa > Chordata > Actinopteri > Cypriniformes > Nemacheilidae > Barbatula > Barbatula barbatula. The sequence continues at coordinate 8,754,813 of NC_136781.1, forward strand.
GCCATTACACCACCAGTCAAAATCCAGACCCTCGCGCTGGCTCTCATAGAAAAAACGCAAATGAGAGAAAATGTTCATTAGAAACAGGAAATATCATAAGAAAAGTGCAAAAATACCACAGTAAAGTCGTTGCAAAACAGAAACAGGTTTGAAGAAGGATGCATGCGGCACAATAAGGCTCATGGGGGGAATTAACATAAATGCTTCCCTTTTGTAAAAGCGGCAGTGGATTCTGAAGGCAACTCGCCTCCGCATTGTTGATGGCGCCAATTAACAAGCAAAAGCCTTGCTAGTAATTAGCTTTAGCATGTGGCGGAGAGTTGCTGCTAGACACACATACGTTTTGAAGGGGTGAACCAAGAGTTTGGAAATTTGTTTGTGTTACTTACACATCTGGTGGCGGTTGAGCTGGAAAACCCGTTTTACTGGTGCATTCAACTTCTTGTTATCATGAGAACAGGGTTGTGCTATTCCCTGAAGATGTGCAGCTTTTCTCTCACCCCTTAACTGTGTTTAGCCCTCTCTGTTCCCTCTTCATCAGACTGTAGTGTTTGATCTCTTCTGTCCTGTACAGCGCCTGTGCGATGCAGACGGGGTGCAGAGAGGAGACAAGGGTTTAACACTGGAGAAGTGTGAAGCTGTCAGAAGAGCCCTAAGGCCGAAAGGGGAAATGCACCGTTCAGCAGAGGTTCTTGCCACCCCACCAGTCTCCCTGTGTACCAGACTTTCTACTGCCCTGGACTTTAGCTAATGATGTCCAAACACACCTAACAGGTGTAATATGTCACCTATGACTTCAAACTCGATTATGTCTTTCTTCACCTTCTACATCTTTACCTTAACTTTTAGTTGGTGTTTTTTGTAAGACGGTTTTCTGCTGCTTTTCACAGAGGGATGACCACATTGACAGTCTGAGACATTAAAATGTCTTTTTGTTCTTCATAGTTCACTCATCATTGTGTCATTCCAAGCCCCCACTGACAATCGTTGTACACAGAACCTTTTGATACATTTCACAACATATTATCTTTTGTGTTCCACAGAATAAAGAGTCAGGTGCTGATCAGACAGAACAGGTTTTTTGCTTTTAGACGCGCCTCTTTTGAATTGTTTTCAGTTGGCAGGGAGCGTTTTGCGTGCTGCTTATGCACGCCAGATTTTGAACAAACAATGTGTTCGTACAATGGAAGTCAATGGGGTCTCAAGTTGGTTACCAACATTCTTCAAAATATCTTATTTTTTGTTCTATGAGAGAAAGAAAGTCATAAAGGCTTTACATGTAACAGGTTTGAAATGACATGAGGATGAATTAATGTTTATTCACATTAGTCTTTGGCTAAACTATCCCTTAAAAAACATGACAGATTTTCTTGATTCCAGTAAAGCATACAAGATCCTTTTGTATAATTCTTAAATCATTCATGCATATACAAACATTTTCACTAGTGCACTTCTGAACCACCATTGTACATTCCATCCTTTGTGTTTCTCTCTGCACGTTTGTGTTTTCATTAACGGTCTCTCTCGTAACTCTTTCATCCCTCTTTCTTAGTCATATGTATTTTCTTGTATGTACGCGACGCGCAGTGGTTTTTCCCTTGACCAGCCTCAGCAGATCTAAATAAAGAGCACAGCTTGGATTGTAGTGGCCCATGATTTAGAGTGATTTGTCAGGTGAATGCTTTGCTGAGTGAACGAGAATGGAGAAATGCTGATTCTGGCTTCAGAATTCCACACATTTAAATGTCAGCCTCTCTCCAATTGGTAATGGCAGGGTAAGAGAACACTAGGATCCAAGATGGAAATGAAGACAATGTGAGAGAATAAACATATCGAAAATCAAATCACAGTGATTTGTATTATAATGGTAATAATAGCTAAATTCAATACCTGAAACCTCATGCATGCATCTTTGTTTTGGTGCAAAACATAATAAGACGTCTAGATTGGCAGATTCTTTTGTCTAAAGAAATTGACGGTGCATTTGAAGTATGCATTCCCTGGAAATCAAACTCGTGACTCACAACTTGAGCTACAGGATGCTGCCTTGTAATTTGGCCAAAATAAATATTTTAACTAACAGCATAATTAAGTTTGCATCAGAAGCACATCATGTTTTAATATGCTACCTCTCACTAGGTTATGCAATAAAGCAAAAATGTATTTTTACATTCTTTATGAATATCAGTAGGCCTATGCTTTGTATATGTGGGTCTGTGTGTGTTTGTGAAATCCATAGGCTATAGTTCGCAATTCCATTAAAGTCGAAATGCATGGGGCAGATGTATAATTTCAGCATATGGGAAGCGAATCTGAGAGTTTCCAAGAAATGATTTTTATTCATAGGCCGTGAAAAGAATTCTGCCAGAGCCTGCGGAGACTCTCAACTCATCAGCCGACCTGACAAGAACAACCACAGTGCCCCCTTCTGGGTTCTAGAGAGAAAAACACCTCCAGCTGGTGCCACGTACAGAAACCCTCATGCATAGATGAAAGGTTGTAGAATAGACACACAAGATATAAAGGGTTAGGATATATTGCTTGACAAGTGTATTCTGAGAAAACCACAAAACATATTTTAAGTTTGTGATGCCAAGTGTGGCACTGAGCCAAAGCACAAGATGAAGCATTAAATGTGCTTTTAGAAACCTGTGCCAATAACTCGGACATGCTGACATGTATTGTGTTTGAATGCAGTTATTCGTTTGTATTATTCCTTTGTTTTCTAAACAAAAATGCACACTGCTCTTATGAAAATGTATGTCATTTTTTTGTCAGATCCCTATTGCCTGCTGCCATCTCGGTGCACCTGCAAGCTCGCTCATTAGCCAATGCATCTGTTTATCAGGTGTGAACATACACGTTTACATCAAAAAGTCCCGTACACCTATAGAGTGTGAAGCTGATGTAACGGCCTATGTTGCGGTGGCGCCACCATTTTGGGAGGATCAAACTCCACTGCCATTATTGTTTTTGATATATTTACCATTACTTGTTTTGTTTGATAGGCTTTATGGAGAAATCGAAAGGGAAAGAACCAGGGGATTTTCCTGAATGACTCTGCGTAATGCTACCATAGTTATATTTCCTAATGAAACAAGAAAATAAAAACACTGCATTGAACGCACTAGCAGCCATCCTCCCAATATAGCGCAACATTCTACAAGGCTTCACACTCTATACAACACCCAATGCTTCTGGAAAGACACATCCAACATGTTAGTCTTCTTCTGGATTCCAGTCCTTTCCCCCACATCACTGTCTGGCTCTAAGATTTCCCTCTGGAGATCAATAATTGTGTTATGCTCTTTTATTTCCACCATTTCTGTAATAAAGCGCTCAAAGGGAAGATCAAATATTCATATTTTACCCACAAATCTTTTACCTTTGTAAAATGAGACATTCCTGTAATCTAAACTGAAACAAATTATACATTAATACTACATAATAATTTTGTATTTATGCTATTTTAAGAGCAAATCAAAAGCTGTTCAGTTAAACTTTAAATGATGCGGTTAGAGAGTGTAGTTCTGTACATTATATTGTTATTCATGTCATGGCTTTAAGACATAAGTGACTTATTTACTTGAATAATCAATATGATGACATTTAAACTAGTTTGAAAGTTTTCGAAACTGAGCTCTCCCATGCAGCATGAGGCATATACATGTAATTTAATTGTCTATCTATCTGCAGGCTAAGATAACAATTCCCTCCAGTTTAGGCATAGTTTAACCAACCATATGTGCTTCCATTCAGCTTTGTTTCTAGAATATGAACATTAGTTGTGATGAGAGTTTGAGTCTTTAAATATAAAGACAAAGTCAATAAGTGAATATACTGTATATTGTAATAGATCTCAACATTGAAAATGCATTTGTAATTTATAAAAAATGATTTGATTATTCATAAAACATTTTCAGTTTTAGCACAACAATTTATGTCATTAATTCAACTTTACAGGCATGATTTAGGTCTTGTTCTAAAGTGTGACAACACCCAAAATGTTGACCTAGAGTAACAGTTCGCCCAAAAATCATCATATGCTCACCCTCTTATCAATTCAAACATGTGTGTCTTTCTTCTGCAGAACACAAAATAAGGTATTTTGAAGTTTTTAACCGAAGAGTGCCGGCACCCATTCACCAATGCAAGTGAATAGGTGCAGGTTACCAACATTCTGAAGTGACTAGAAGGTGACTAAATGATGAAAGAATTTTCATTTTTGGGTGAACTATCACTTTAAGGGAGTATAAGTTAAAAGCTATAAAGTACAGTACTGCAAGATCTTCTGCTTGACATGCCACCCTAACAAGTTCGGAACGAATCTCTGCACTTTCCAAAGCACCTGTCTTTAAGCACGCTCCAAGCAGAGAGTTAAAAGAGACAAGACCGTTTTTCCACAAAGAGAAAAGAAAAACGCAGAAGGGGAAGAGTTCGAGTTTTTCCACACAAAGTAATCAAAAAAGCACAGCTAGGACTATCTCCAAAATGGCGCAGCACATAAGGATTCGTCTGGGCACTATCGGCACAGACACCATTCAGAATCTGCTAAGCCGCTCTCGCCACTCATGAGAGATTCCATTACAGGAGAAATGGGATAGCAACACAATTATCTCAAGTCCAATTCTCCAAGCCCCATTGTGTCTGCAAACTGAGACCTGAGCCTGGATTACTATGTGCTGGGAGGGGGTTCAACTCACCCTCCCCTGAATGCACTAAGCTTTTTCCATCAGAAAGAGGAAAGAAATAAGAGAGTGAGAGAGAGGGAGGGAAAAAACAAGGGAAAATGGCAGGGTTTGGATAGCTTGCGATTCAAAAAATTGGCCTTGGGAGGCTCAGAGCAACAGATGCCTCAGCAGCAAAGCGGTCTCATGCCGTCTGGAGAACTTGCCCCTTAACAACGGAGAGGAGGGAAAAAGGGAAATGCAGGCTATACAGGACAACAAAAAGACAATTCAAGGCACATATGAGAGGACAATGCTAATAAGCGTCCTAAAGTGCCTGAGTGCACGGTTGAGACTAAAGCCTGACGCTTCTGGTTCGGCAATGTTTACTATAAAATGATGCAACCATTGGCTTGGGAGCACTGCGGGTCTCTTAATATTTCAAAGACTGAATGATAATACATTCAAGTTTAAATTATAGTGTACGAAAACTCTTTACCTGGTATGACAAGCGCTGAAGGGTTTCAATGCTAAAGCATCAATCCAAACTTTCTCTCATCTAATAAATGCGCTTTAAAACATGGTGAATAAAAAAGAGCTTTCCAGAATATTGCTATAGGGTCAATAGAAATTACTACTTTCAAAGTCCCACAAAGTCAAGAATAGCAATTTACTTTAGTCTTCAAACTTTGTGAATAAAGAAAGTTGCCCTGAATAAACAACATCTCCCACTGACAATTACTCACAGAAGTTCTAGCAATGCTCATGAGCTTAACATTTCAAACATTTTACTCTTTGTACATGCACCAGAAGCATTGTTAGGGATACTCTCCCAAACTCCATCACGGTGAGATATGTGATAACACGGTTAATTGCGTCCTGGTAGATAAACCATGTGGAGGTCTTTAAAGAGATCCAGGCGGAGAGCTGAAGTAAAGGGCCTTTTGGTTATTAGAACTTCAGAACGCAATCCCGGTTTGAAGCCTGTTGACGAATTTTATAAGCTTGTTAAGAGGAAATAAAAGGTGTGCGCTGAAGAAAGGAGACAACACGCCCAAGCTCGAAAGCTTTTATCCTCCTTCTCTCCTCAGAAAAAAGGGATTTCAGTGGCACTAATTACACCAAGGGTAATAACAAAGGAAGCAAAAGGAAATCCCACTCTTGCCAAAGACTGAGGTTTGACTCCCGGCTTGACCTCACTATCAGAGAGGGAGGAGTGGTTTGATTAGTGATAAAGTGATTAGTGGACTACAGACATGAAATCTTCACTTTACGCTGAGTTTCACAAGCTTGGTTAGTGTAAATTGTTTTGTACTTTTTTGGTTTTATGCATACGCTACCCTACATAACCAGTCATATGCTTTAGCCTTTGAAGAAATACTTTAACATTTCACCATGTGTACAAATCTGCCCAAAATCAGGATTGTACCTTAATGTATTTTCAGCTATATCATATACAGTATAGGAAAAGAAGAGAAGACGGGCCACTCATAGAAAAGAGTGGGAGAAGCTGTAAAAGATTTAGTTTAAGCCAGCCCAAAAAAATTGTTTTGGAATGATTTAGCTAAAGCAACATAACTTATGACACTGACTCGATTTCTGTCCGATTTTATTGACAATTTGATACTTTCAAATAGATAGAAATGACTGTTATATAGAAAGTAGCTGCAAGTAAGCAATTTAATCATATTCATATTTTATTGCATATCAATTGTAATAAATTACATTAAAAGTACTCAACAATAATTATTTGTGGATCAGGTTTGTAATCAGATCATTGTATACATAACATTCAGGAAAGTATGCACATCTAATTTTAATATATCGTAAGAGGAATGTTAACAATAAGATTAGTTATACAGTACGGCTTTCGAAATAGAAAGATGGCCGAATCAAATCTGACCCATTTCAAAAATTGGGTATGTATCAGAAATCCACTTGCCTTCCATTTATGTGGGTGTACAGGAAGGACATATACCATTTCCGGGGTTAATGTTTACAATTTATATACATATTATACTGTACTGTATTGGTGTACACCGTTAGTTTATAAAAGTTTTGCGTAGATGTGTGATGTGAATAGAAAGTGCTCATAAACACAGTAGACTTAGTGGTCTACATTTTTTGCTGTATGCAGGCACCTCTTGCATCAGGGAACAAACAAGCAGCTGACTTTCAATAGTCACCTCATTGGAAACAAGTGGACAATTGGACCCGGAAACAGTATTACGTCACGACTTAACAAGCAAATACCGCAGAAGGCTCTTGATGAGAATGTGTACCATAACATTCATTTACTTGTTGTTCATTGATGCATATTCAATGAAGTGTATGTCCAAACTTTCTATACAAAATCAGTCAAACAATAATCTGGATATGCAAACGTGCAACATCTGCAACGATTACGCAAGTTACTCTGCAACAACCCTTGAAATTGATTCATTGTTAATAGTAAACAGCTTGACTAGATGAGAACAGGAGAAAAACTCTTACTCTGTCTCTGTCTTAGTGCAAGAACTGGGAAAGCTAATTCAATTAATCTGCTTCTTCATTAGCAGGAGATACAGAGCAGGGAACACACGCAGAAGCGTGAGAAAACAGCTGTTATCACCTGAGTCGCAGCAACCTCACAATATTGTCTGCCGTTGACACTGTTGCTATTTCCCTGTGGGGCAGTGTGCTGATGGCTGGATGGGACGCTCATCAGCACCGAATTCCGGGGGCAATCACTTTATTTACACCTTCAACAGCTCATGCCGGTCTGTACCCATTTAAAAATGCTGTAAATTACACAACCGAGAATTGATTTGAAGATGATGATTCTAACATTGTCTTCCTGCTGCTTTGCTCTGTTATGTGATTTACCATTCAGTTCAATGAAGCACATAATGTGATGTAGGCTATAGTATTTCATATAAAATTGTATAACTATTACATTAATCTAGAAAATATGTTGTTTCAAAATTGTATTTAGATAAGGTACTCATGAACTTAGAGAACCACTTCATTTCCAACGCAATATCAGAGGAACTTTTAAGAGTTTAAAGTGACTACTTCGTGTTTGTACATTTTAGTAGGATTTACTTTTGTGACAGTGATGTTATGCTATCTTCATTGAAATTTCATGTCATTTACCCACCCAAATAGTTCAATGCGCGTTTGGTCTGAACACACCTTTAGGGGAGAGGCCTCAGTGTTACTTTTCTTCGTATGTTTTTGTATGATTCACAACGTACAAATTCATATGAATAAGAAAAGTTTTAAAATTGTTGCGAATTCCTGTGAGATCAGGTTGGCATTTAATCTAATAATTTGTATTATTTATCAGAATTCTTATATATTATTAACTGGTGAGTCCAAAAATGTGGTTTAGTACTGTAAAACTCCAAAAGCATCACATGCAATATGAATTTCAAACACACCTGAATTGTATTTGAGGTGGTTTCCAAAACAGTTACAGTTGCATGCCGCATGTAAAGCACAGAAATGTGCTATGAACACTCTTCCTGAATTCTTAAACCTTCCACAAAGGGTCACAAGTGACCCGCAGGTACACAAAGGAACCCAAGAAAGCTCTCATGATGCCGTATGGCTTTAAGCAATGACTGAACTAAAGCCGGACTTTATTTTTCTTTCTTGCGAGATGACAGACAGACAAACAAACAGTATGTGTGGAATGCATCTATAAATATATTTTGATATATACTCTGCTCTTTATTCTGGTCTTGTAGTACACCCTGCCTCAGGGATCTCCTATATTTTCAAGTTACTCTCACGTGATGGCATGTCCTCGTTCACGACCTCAGCATATATTTCAGGCCGCTCTCGCACCTGAATAGCAGATGCTGATGCAGGGCAAAGAGGAGAAAGAGAGGAATGAGTTGAGTTTTTGTTGACCTTATTGCTATCCCTCTTTGTTTATGGCTTCCTCTAATTGGACGGGACTTACGTGCCCTACTTAACCCAGCAGAGCAATAGATTTGGAGGTTTCTAATTGGTAAAAAGTGCTCCTCGCAGTAGCAAATGGCCAATTAATCCTTGCCACAGAGAGATTGGGCAGGAATGGAGAAAAACAATGAGTTAAGAGTCCATCTCACCGGTAGACATTTCAAAGCATTAGAAAGTTGCTTGGGAGCCGATTGTGAAATTCTGCCTTTATTTTCTCTGCTTTCACTTTTGGCCTCACATGTTTTGTTTCCAGATGGATTTTTTCCCTATGAGGGGGTAGAAAAAATACAGAGACGGGTTGGTTTGTTTTCAAAAGGGATGAAAAGAAACAAATCCCCTCTAACTATTAGTGTAAGACGAGATGGAAATGACTTCTCTCGTAATACCAGTAAGCACTACAAAGGCTGGCTAACTGCTTTGCTCTCCGAGTATCTTGTCTGTTCTGAAGTGTGGGAGGCTGGATGGTATACTTCACCATAAGCACCCCGGAGGTTTTCCTATGACATCACTTCCTGCAATAAGCATACACAATAAACAGAACATATCCAATACAATCAGTTCTATCCAAAGTTGAATTTGAATGATGCAGATCTTGCAGGCCAGTTTTGTGTGTTAGGTAGTACTTTCGCAAATATGACGTTCTCGATCCATCTATTGTTGAATTATTGCTGCCAAAGTCAATAAAATAAGTGTTAATATTAATACAGTGTGTCGATATTTAAAGGGGATAAGAACATTGCATAGCCTCTTTTTAACGTGCATTTTTACCTGCTAAGTTTCTGATGTTGCTCTCAGTAAGTGAGGATGCAGCTCTTAGGCGGTCATGCCATGTGTCTTGGTAAATTGAAGATTGTGCTCGTTCTGCTCAGATCACCTGCAGTGTGGTAATTCTATCAACACCTTGAGAGACAGACACAAAAATCCCATTTCACAGTCCTCTGTTATGGTCAGAATCACAACAGCATTCGGTTTGCCACAAAATTGCAACGCTTTTGTGAGGCCTGATACTAACATAAGCGTGCTGTTGTTGGGAGCGAAGTTTTCACCGCTGTGAGGACACGCACTGTCACATCTTCTTACCCAACTGATTTGTAATAATGGCATGACAGAGTTTGTACTTGTCAATCAGGATATGCAGAAAATAGGTCAAACAAAGGTCACACAACTGAGCTTTGCCAGCCATGTAACTCAACTTCTCATTTTCCTGTGATGATTTAAGCTACATTTACATAGTCAGTGTTTGGTTTTCAATCGTGTTCACAAACAGGTGTGACTTGCGTTTTGTATGAGCGGATAAGTCAAGCTGGTCAGACCGTGTTGCAGAGAGTGATGCTTGTAACCATAGTGACAGTGACAGAAGTGAATATCAAAAGATGACTGGAAAATTGAACTACATCTGAAAATGTTATTTGAAAGCACAACGTGTGAGACTCTTGCTTTAAAATATCAAAAAAATCACCAGCATAGTGTTTCATATTTACATCCTACCTAATGTTTGAATCCAGAGAAATTTTACCCAGTTTTAAGGTTCGCCCAAAAATGTATGTAAATTCTGTCATCATTTACTCACCCTCTTGTCATTTTAAACCTGTGTGACTTTTTTCTGCAGAAGGCAAAAAAGATAACAACAAAAGTGAAGAATGACTGCAGTACCCATTGACTTTTGTTTTGTGTCTATACAATATAAGTGAAGGTTTGCCGCCAATGTTTGGTTAACAATTTTCTACAAAATATCAGCTCAGGTTGAAATAAACAACACTTGGACGTAAAACCTTTCCATGACAAACAGTTTATAGCTGACTCTTTGAGATTTACTGATACCGACATAAAAATAACACCGGTGCCAACCAACTGTATAAAGTGACAAACATCTAGTTGTCTAGTGCGGTCACACAGGTTTGCCAAACTTAAAACTCAATTATTTTTTAACTAAAAACTTGCATATTACGTTCCTTCAACAGAACTGCACTCAGCACAAGACGGACAACCATATATTGCTGCTGTGGTAATGTACAGTACAGTAGACTTAGTGGTCAAAATATTTTGCTGTATGCAGGCACCTCTTGCATCAGGGAACAAACAAGCAGCTGACTCTGCAAAAATGAAGTCAAGGCAGGAGAAATAATTATGATTAAGTAGCGTATGGCATTACCCCACCCTCCTACTAAATCACAGGACCGGCTGCTGAGAGCAGCTTCACTCGTCATGGAATTAATTGAATCCAGCACGGGGCCTCTGACCCACATGTTATAAATACACAAACCGCCTAAGTCTTTTGCCTACACAACACCTGGAACGGGATGGGGAGGAGGCGCGCAGGTGTAATCAGTCACCTTTTCATCTGCTTGCAAGTTCACGTGCAAATACTTCTCACATTCCCTCATTTTGACGTGAACCAGAAGCCACCATATGGGTGAGCCAACCTTGAGCATCGCTACCAGCGGGTTATGTGGTATGACAATGTGATGGCCTGCGGTACTTTCATGTTCCGTACTAGGTCAGAGTTTCTGAAATAACAGCAGGGTGAAGCTGTGGTAACACCTGGGTGCTTTTATAGAACATAGCATCCGATTAGGCACTTTTTACAAAATGGTCACAAATTAATTATTTGTCTCCTTTTTACGAAATAATCAGCAGTTGAATGCTATACTTGATATATGCCTTTAATAAATTAAGTAATCGTTTAATTTTTGGGGGAACTATCTCTTAAACTTTAAGATCTTCTTGGTGACGTCTATATTTTCTTTTATTACTACGCTCAGTGTATCAAAAGTTCAGTCTGTTCACATGTACAGTATGTCCTCGGGATCAAATGCATACAGTATATGTTTAACCTCTTCTCTAAGAGCATCTTGTGTAACTTCAGGGGAGGTCTTTTGCCACAGCGGAGGTTGAAGTAAAAGTATAAATGAATCCTTGTTCACAAATAGGTAAAAAGTAAAACTTTTCAAGGCTCTTGGTGGACGTTATTAAGGAGAGGAGCATTGCCATAATGTTTTCCTGTGAAAAGTGGGTGGAAATCACTTGACTTTTAAACATGGTGAAGGGTAAGAGCGCTCGGGGGGAGGCAAGTTCACGTTGTTGGTCTGCTTCTCTCAAAGGGAAGAGGAGGGGGTGTGCGCGCTTGGCCGGGGTTTTCTACAGGCTTCTCTTCTCCGGAGGTGAGAGGTGGCGTAGTCGTTCAGTAGAGCTAACAGGAACGCTCTGTGACCTTTTCAACAAGGGTGATGAACAGCCTCAGGCGAGAGACTGACCTTTCAGCCCCTGCAACTTCCACACACCTTCTGAGATATAGACCTCAAGCCCTACAGTATATGCACATTGAAAATAAGCGAGCGCACACATATTTGCTATTTGCACTCGGTAGAACCCTGAACTCTGTCCCTGCATTGGTCCATTTGACCAGGCCATATACAAGCATCTATGTTTTACAGGTTGCCGAGACTGCCTAAATATTAATTCAGATGTCTGTTCTTTTCGTAAAGAGGCCTATTAGGATCAGCAATAGCTGTCTGACCACAACTACAGATGCGGTTTTGCCTTTAATCAGCATTGTCGCATGTATTATGGCAATTATGGTCCAGTGTCAGTTGAATTTCAACTGAAACATACCTCAGGAATGACATTAAGTCACCCAAAAGCGATGTGTTTGCTCGTGCTGCAGTTTTGTCCCACTCTCCCCACTAGTCCCACCTCTAGTAGCTTATGATATAAATAAAGAAAAAAGAAAATAAATTCTGTTTTCAAATAACACAACCTTTCTAAAACCATAATGTTCAAATCAGACCAGTTTTGGTAAAGCTGCAATCTGTTACTTTTTATGCACTTGCTCAAAAACTATATTCAACCCAAAAAGTTATGAATTACCGCTTTAATGTATAAACAGATTCTTAAAAATTAGTACTGATTCATTTGAGAATATACTGCAACCAGTACCTTCTCCTTAATGTCTCTTTTAGGTTACATGGAAGAAAGCCAAATGGCTTCATAACGACATTATGGAGTAATAGACAAATGTCATTTTAGCATGAACCATTCCTTTAAAAGAAAAGCATCTTGTTAGTGTCTCTGTCCCAATTTCACATTTAGAGTTTACATATTTTTTATAAATATACTTGTAGGTCAACCTCCTCCTCTTGTCACACAAAAGACACTATCCCTTGCATTTGATCTCACGGCTCAAGACGTCAACACTTCCCCAGTGCTGCCCAGGCAAAACATCCTCCACACCCCCACATACACACTAAAGGATACATGTCATGCATCACTGATACAATGTTGACTATAGTTGTGGACAACATCTTTAAGCGCAATATGACTCCTAGAAAACAACAGCGGCCCATTAACAGGCATCAGCGTGATTCATTGGCTCTCAAGTGCCAATAGGAGCGCTTAATTGTTCCAAGTCTACCCTCTCAGGCAGTCTATCTATCGTCTGCAGGGGGACGAATGTATAGCTGTCTCTGTTGAGAAAGATACATTAAGGCAGATATAAACAAATACACAGAAGCACATCTTTACACAAAAGGACATCTAAACAAAACACATTTAAGAAGCCATTGAGGTCAGCACATTTCCAAAAATCAAACAAATGTATTTACAACCGTTAATCTCAACCTCTTTCAGGTACTCAATGTCAACGTCATAGATTATTTCTAAGAGGTCGATTCACTGTTGTACAGTTTGTCAATATACAGGCTAACTCAATTAATTCTAGACAAAACGTATTTTACACAGAAGACAGATGTTCGTTTGAAGTCTTCATCTGAACATGCAGAATAGCAGAATAGCAGACTCGACAGTTAGTGGGTGTTTTAATGTAAAGCACTTTTTAAATGGTTTTATAATGCGCTATATAAAAATATACATGTCTCGCCCTTAGTAAGAACTTTGTCAGAATAACTTACATTGCGTTCTATTGCTTATATTAATTTTTTATGTTTATTTCTATCCCTGGTGCCCTGTACTCTCTGTACCTAACAACCGAATGCAATTAACTTCTAATGAGGAACAGCCGACAAACACATGAACTAGCTAACTATCTTTCTCTTACAGCACATTTCTATGTGTCTTTAAACTAGATAGATACAAAACTGCTACATGTAATATAACTAAATTATAGTAATGTTTCCACACAGTAGTATTATGTATATACGTCTTAAAACTTCAAGTAAGCCCTTCTTTCAAATGATGCATCTACAAGCAATGCTGACAATACAAATCATCCTCAATAAAACCGATACATGCTTCAGTTTTTCCATTTCAAACAACTCAGCATCTCATTGTACCTTTCGTTACATATTCAACTTCAGTCGGATGTGTTGATGCAATAAGAGAGAGCGAGTCAGAGAAAGTGCTTTTCACCAGTAATGAGAAGTACATACTTTTAGATATATATTGAAGAACACTGCTGATACTTTAATTGAGGTTAATCTCACGTTTGTGACTCCACATTCAAGCTATTTTAGATATTTTACATGGCTTTAACCTACATGTACCTTAATTTTAATGAGATATATGGTAAAATGTAGTCTAACATTATATGTACAGTCATAACTGTGATAACCAGAATCTACAGTATCATTCCACGCTGCAGAATTCGTAAGAACTTCATTATTTCATTACTAATATGAGCTCAAGTATCATATAATGTTACACGACAAGTCTTGTCACGAGGGCTGCAATATACAAGACCACCCAATATTTCATCATATAATAACATTATACAATCTAATGTAAATATAATCTAATATAAAACTAATATGAATCAATCATCAAATAAATCTCAGTGTGACGTAAATCACATGCAATGTTTGAATCGTATATAAACTTGTTTGAGTATTACAGAATAAATCCTTTCGAAATTCTATCTACATGTTTTAACATTAAGACAGATGAAGACTTAATACAGGTTAAATTGCTTAATATTCCTGGGATTTTTTTTCTTTCCATCCACGTTGTCTCGACTTCTTATTACACTTACAAATATTGAATTCATGAATAATTTAACCTACCGCCCACACCCAAATGGTGCAATTGACTTCATTATTTATTTTCCAGCATTTCAATAATTAATGCTATGTGTAGAAGAGCTGCATGCTCTGCCTGGCTTTCTCATAATTAAACCAGCTGCCAGTGAGATGACGTTTTTCTGTCATTAAAAGAATTAGTGGGATTAGAAAAGTTGACTCTTTCTCTGTACTTTCTCTTATCTTTCCTTCGTTCATTTCTCACCTGTAAAACACATACAGAGGGATTTGCACGATCACAGAGATTTGAATATTTACACACAAAAAACACAAATGCACAGTATGTGGATCTAGCTCCAGAAAGAGTAGTAGATTTCAGCAAATGAAAGAAAAAACGCTGAATTCAGCTAATCTGCAGTCAGCTAATGAAGTCTTCATGGCAGGTCCACTTACAATTAAATGAAGAAACTAGTCACATCCATTTTTGTGATTGTGCTGGGAAGATGAAAAATGCCACGAATTTATGATTTATGTGCATTCTCTGTTAAGTGCCCCCTTTTATAAATATAAGCCTTTGTAATAAATGGCCCTTTCAAGCATTACACAGATCAATACCATCTAAAAACGGCTACTCTTCCTAACCGTCCTGCTTTTAAAAAGTGCAGACATGTTGAATTAGGGACACTTTCGCCCATCCATCCATTTTTGTCCGAGATAAAGTTTGGAATCAGATTCTTTCAACTACTTTTTGGGGCCGGTGGTCGAGAAATCTTGCTTACTTCCCTCTGAAATCTGTGTGGTGTAATCATCTGAAAGTGATATAAAGAGTTTTTTGGTAAAAAATAATCCAGTTCTAGTAAAGGCCTAGTGTATGTTATTTAGCAGAACTAGGGATGAGGTTGTGAATTGCTACCAACGGCTCACTACACCCCTCCTTTTTGTAGAACTACGGTGGCTTACACTGGACTAAGATGTTGTCACATGGAGATAACATATTTCAACAACACGTCTGTAGAGCAGTTTGTCCGTTTAGGGCTACTGTAGAAACAACATGGTGAATTCCATGTAAGGGGACCCATGGTCAGGGCCGGCCCGAGGCATAAGCGAACTAAGCGGCTGCTTGGGGCCCCCTGACCACCAGGGGGCCCCTCAATCGTTTATTTTATTTATTTATTTTTACAATTAAATAACTTAAACAAGTGATATAAATGAATGAACGAATGAATATGAATGAATAAATAAATTAATAATTCAAGACAAGAAAATTCAGATTTCCCGACAACTGCTGCTGTGTCTGCTAGCGTTTGAGTCATGCGCAATAGACATCTCGCGTGCGTTGACAATTAGCGCCGGTGCGCAAGTGCGCGTCACTGTAATAAATTGTAAGCCATGTAACAAAAAAGGATGTATCCTCTGGTGCCGAAAAGAGAAAGAAGAAAAGGACAGAAAATGAGAAAAATGAGCAAGATTAGCGGTAGCACAAAGTTTGCTCACGTCACTTCAGGTACCATGATCTTTTATAAGCCATCACCAGAGCTAACGTAAACGTCCCCGCCATCAAAAGTAAAATGTCTCGCATTATTAATATACATTTATCTAGGTATAGTTCACGTATTGATTATATATATATATATATCAGTTTAAGTTGGTGAAAACAGCCGAAGGGGAACTTAACCTTCTCGGTGAAAGCGATGCCAGCTAGCATTGCTGTGTTTGTTGAAGTGAACGTTAGAAAATATGCCTATACCGTGGGGAGACTTCTGTGATGAAAATAGACTTCAATTTTATTAATATGGTGGCGAGTGTTGTAGCAGGGCTATCCTTATATTTATAGGCTGCAGTTATGCGATTTTGAGGTCATTGTTGTACAATTGTCATTGTTGAACCGCTTGCTGTTCTTATGTTTGCTTTCATTATTTAAGTATCTATTTTTTTGTAACATTCTGTGGTATTGTAAAGATGATTTAAGAATAATCCAGGCAACACGAGAGTAGTGAATCCGTAACTTTCTTTACTCAACTTTCTTCTTCTTTCGTGCGTCATTACGTACATAAGTCACGTCTCATCACGTGACAACAGCAAGTGTAACTATTTACAAACAGTATACACAAATAGTAATATTGCACATTTCTCATGAACACAACACATTCTATTTTTGATTATATTAATGTTTGTCTATTTTTGTTTTATTTTTAAGATTGCAAATTATTTATTTCATGTTTTGTGACAGTTTGTATTCAGAAGTTTAAGAGTAAAGTATTTTATTTAAGTATCGATTTTGTATTATTTATTTTGTATTAATACATAACCTCACTATATAAATTTATAATGTTACATTATAGCATGACATTTATGTCAATAATCTTCAAGCAAATGGTGACTCCGCGTGGTGGGAGGGGGGCCCCCAAATCAAATCCTGCTTAGGGCCCCCAAGAGGTTCGGGCCGGCACTGCCCATGGTGTATGTAGATAGATTTTAAGGTAAAGAAAACATAACACTTCATTATGTAAGGTCTTTATACACCTCTGAATATATTATATTGCATTTCTTTCAATAGATCCTCTAAAAAACTTTGACTTAAAAACTGTTTTTACATTTAATTCCAAGTGCATTTGTTTGTTTCTCAGACAAAAGGAATGCTTTACAGTTCTCCTTTCCCTTGTAATTTGCCTGTTTTATATTAATCCGTTCTTCAAAACACCGTTTTGACTTTAGGGAGTTCAGATGTCACTCAAATGGTTCAACAGCTGTCTGTCAAACCCGTGTCCGAAGAGACAACGGAAATTTCTTCACAACATTAAATTACCCTCTGTCTGTGTTTTCTGTAAAAATGTTGATGCCGTTTAGACGGAATTGAAGGAACCTTATGTGGGGACACGCTATTTCTCTCATGAATAATCCTATTTCATGAATAAATGGTTTTTATTATAGGGCCACGTTTGATGCACATAATGCCTTGCCAAAAAATGTCACTCGGAGGCATCTCCCAGCTGATGCGGGCTCAGGCGTTCACGCTGAAATATCAGTCCTCTTGTATTTATTACTGAAGGCTTTTCACTTGAGCGCCTTGGGGCAAACAGAGAGCAGCTTTAATTTATGCCTGTTTGATTTGACATTATCACTCGGAGGATCATGGGCTGACTGGCAAAAGAGCAGTTCAGAGGAATGGTTCTTGCTTCAGGACCAGATATTACATTGCACATCTCGAGGCAACATAAAACTGTTAAGTGTACAGAAACAGATTAAAATCAAGGGCATATTGAAATTACTGTTAAATGCAGAGCCCCAATGCAGTGCAATGCCTTAACTTCCTATAAGGTAGATCTTCCCCAAAATACAATTGGATTGAACATACAGTCTTGAACAAGCCAAAGAAAAATTTGAAAACCATTTTCTTGTTCTTTTAAAATAATTTTTTAAAATTTGAAATTTATTTGTATTTTATACGCATGATGATATAGAGTAGTTAGTAATACTGTCTTTTCACAGAGAATGTTTTTCTCCCGCTGCCCATGGCTATTAAAACAAACCTGTGACCCATTTATGCGTTGCAATACACAAGCTGTTAAGAGAACAGTATGCTGCCTCAAGGCTTTGTCCATTATATGTATTTAAACACTTATTTAATCTCTAAAGTAAGTATTAATGAGAAACTAACAGCCCTATCAGATCTACTGTAACTGCTGTCTCATAATGACCTGATGACTGATACCAAATCACAACAGAAAGAAAACATTCATTAACGAAAAGACTTGATGTTTCTCAAGGGAGTTTTTATTATTATTATTTATAGTCCATCATTACGATATCGGAAGAATGAAAGACATTACGGTGCCCTGCAACTGATAGCAACCCATCGCTCGAAACAGTATCTGTAGGATGAGGCTGTTTTGATTGGGCAGACTGGAATGGCATGTTTACTAGTTTCATCTCAATGTCAGTTTTCTACAAAATAATGGTGGAGCTTTGGGGCACCTGCTCATTTAGTCGAGCTCCATGGGTGCGTGAACCCATGCATCTCATGAATTGAGAGGCTGAACCAGCTACAGCGCCTTTGCGGTAAAAGAATGAGTCAGAGGGATATATTAAGCTACTACTGGAGAAAACTTCAGTGTTTTTTGACCAACTTTCAATCAGTGAAACAGAAATGTAATCAACCCCCCATTTAGATCTGTGCTTGCCAAAGTATATAACTAAAATAACACCTTTCTCACTTGCTTCTCTACATAGTTTTCTATATTTTTGTATACAACAGCATTTCACCATTGCAATCAGACATGAAAAAAGTGCCATGGACCAGCAAGACTGCTGGCAAAACCGGCTGTTCCACAGAGGAACGCATGAACCCGAGCTTATCTATCCAGTGTAGTGGGGAGGTGACGCGTAGAGAAGACTCCTTACAAAAGAGTTATTACAATCCACTTGAATGTCTTTGACTTTTAAAAATTAGGAATGAAGGGTTTGTATGCAATGGATGAAAAACATAGAAGTCATGCCACACTCCATTTAATATTTGTATTAAATGTATATTTTATATACATATAGTCGGAAAAAAACAGGTTCTGTTTCAGTACACACTGCAGCTTTAAGCAATAAGGCCCAAGCAATCACCAATCCATCAGTTGGATTCATATCCAACACCCCACGAGAGACATCGGTCTGGCCCTTTAATACTTTCTTGGTCACATTCAGATGAGCATTAAGGCACTCAATGAGGCTTGCCATGGCAATTTTCTTACAAACCTTCAGCAACATATCTTGTGACCGGCCCACCGAGGATGACCAACCCGTGCTATGAAGGCAATTCATCACAGTAGGGCGGTATTAAAAGATTTCCTCTGACAACCGTAAGTACAGTGTAGTCTCATGGATCTCTGACGCAAAACAATAAAGAGAACAAGCAGGGTACAAACTTCCAACACTGACCCTTTCATTCAAAAGTCCGCAATACGCCGAAGCCTTTTATTTAAAACTTACCCACCGCAAAGCTACAGAATAATTGTTGCCGTCCCTTCGTGAAATAAAAGACCGGTACGGCGCTGGCTTTGTTTTTCAAGCAAGAAAATTGTACACATTCATTTTCCCATAATACAGTCAAGGGTTTTGCTCTTCATATTTTGACTTGGCTACACGCCAGCCCCCGGCCGTGTCTCGCAAACCTAAACATTGATGACCTCTGATTGAGCTGCCATTTTCACGTCTATGGGCTGACAGACCACGCTTAATGCGTGTCTACACAATAAAGACCTTTCCCTCCTGAATGAGATCGCTTGGCCTTGTTTGTGACAAGGGTATTGATTCAAACCTTGAATCAAAAAGGTGCAATGCAATCTCTCTGCACTTTGTCATTGCCGTGTGGCGGAGCAGAGGCATAGGGAGAGATTGAATGTGACTCCGCTGAGCTGAACATTAAAGGGGAGAGGTCAGACCTCAGACAGGGTCCCCACAAATCCTTTAAGGAAATTTTGAGGGTAAGTGAAAGAAAACAGTGCATTTGAGACAATAGCTTATAAAAGGGTATAAAAGAAAGAAAATCCATCCCCTTTTATGTGTGGGCATGACACAGAATAAAAGGCTTGTCTATGGGACCCAAAGATTGATGGAAACTAGAGCAATGTTGGCCATATATATTTGACTGACTATATTAAAACTGTTCGACTGTTCTCTAGGGCACACGTGGAGATTCAGCACTTGTGGAAAAGTGTTAATTGGCATTCTCCCTGCTGTTTCTTCTCTCCAAAATAGCTTGTTGGTTTCACAAAGCCCCAGAACCGACTGTTGTGGTTTAGAACGTGCGTTCTCGTGTCCCAATTCTTATTTTGTTCCGATTCTCAAATGCAGCAAATATCGATTTGATGCTGCCAGTAAGGTACTACTGGTCTTCAAAGATAACTCGAGGCTTGTGACCTGCCCATTTAAAATAAGAAACTTCAATTGATCACATGGTTTAGTCTAGAAGATACCTGGGATTGTGGACCCAAGACCCATACACAAAAATAACTAGGGTGTTAAATTTTAGAACAGCACAGGGCTTTATATAGGACAACAAAAGGATCAATAGTAAAAAAAGTTGCTGTAATAAAAGGCAAAAAATGCACTTTCATGCATGTGACTGTGAGACAGTGGATGTGTGTCTGATTAGGTAAAATATTTTAAAAAGGATAAAAAGAAGACTTTATATAGAAAGAGTTCCTTGGTTCATTTTCAGTTCAATTAGAATAAATCATATCTTTTCGTTACATTGGACTTTTCTTTGTATTTTCTTATTATTAGCCTGCTAAACATTTTCTCACTTTTTTTTCCCTGTTGTAGACTGTCAAAGAAGGCAAATTAAAGAAAACTTTGGTTGTAGATAATCATCGTGAGTCATCACCAGTAAGACTAAAAGCCAGAAATCCTCACGATGAGTTTCCTCGGATTTACGAACACGTGCTGTTCTCAACGCCCCAGAACAACCTTGACTACCAATCCGCCAGCTGAAAGATGTTCTATAAAACATCCTACACAAACAGCAGGCAACATTGTTTTCCTTGAGATACACTGGATTATATTTGCAGTTACTTTTGTATTGCACTTTAATGGCTGTTTATATTATGCCTCTACACTGGGGTGAGCTCCCTGCCACATTTCTCGCTTCTTTTGCTTTTAACCCATGTGGCAAAGCCAATAAGCTGACTGGATGCGAAAGTGTTTTGCAATCATGTTTTTAAAGGTCACTGAAAGCATTACAGTCAGAGATTTGAAATGTTAGTTTTTTTCCAGTTTGCTACCAACTGTCTGATATATTTGCTGCTTGGTTAAAAAAAAACAATGTTGTTACCTTTTTTACACGTTTCTTTCCTTTGACTTTATTAGTTCTTCTGAAGATCACAAACATATGAAATGGAGAGCACTTGGTATATAGTCAGCATGTATAAATGCCCAACCAGCTGTACACAAGCAAACCTTTGAATAAATCATCTGGCAATGATACCCTACAGAGTTTTAAAAGTGTGTGTTTAAAGTGACCTCTGTTGTCCAGAAACAGAATTGCACATTGAAGTCCTTTTTGTAGGCTCATACAACATATTTTCTGTGTTTTTAAATGAGGGTTTTAGAGACACTAATACTGTACATGCATGTTTTTCAAATAACTCAATTCTGACTTATATCAAGTTTCTGTTTATTATCAGTCTGACATCAGTAAAAAAAACAGCCATCACCTCAACAGCTACAGCGACAGAAGATATACTTCACTTCAGTATCATGGGAGCATGGAAGTCACTAATTGCTCTGCTACTCACCATGACCACTGTTGGCTTCACAGTATTGGTACTGGCCTTTCCACACCTTTCCTGCTGGTGATGTTTAGTGTGGGTACAACTATTTATAACCAGCTCTTACAGACAGGACCGGCCTCGGTTAATTAACAAAGCCAATATCTGTGAAGGCCACAGAGGACAAGATATGCGTCCAGAGAGAAGCAGTGTTAGTTCGTTTCTCATGAGGCTTCACACCACAGATAGTTCTTAACACCCCATGCAGAATTTAGATCACCCTGGCTGGGTGCCACAGGGTGACTTGAGTCATCTTAAACAATCACCGAGCAGCTGCACATGCTGAAACCATTGAACATTGATGGTTCTGTCATGTTTGCATGGTATTTATTCTAGATTTTTTTGCAGACAGATGGGAAGATATTTTGAACAAAAATAACCAGCCGTATAGATTGCTTACTCGAGAGAGGGACATCAAGTATAAATGGAAGAAAGAGAACAAATATAGATTTTAACATCATGGGTATTTTGCCACTAGAACAAAATCTTGAGTCAATAACATTCATACACCTGCAGATGAATCTGTTTTCAAAAGTTAAAAATGTCCTTGTTTGAAGCAGCTGACATTTTCATACCTAGACTTAATTCTGTCTACTTATTTATCCTTAGATTGCACTGCACAATGAATCGTGAAGCCCTTTGAAATGTTGACCTTAAAACGGCTTTCAGACTCCAGCCATACATGTGTCTGATTTAAAGACCTTAGTCTGCTCTTGTAAGAGTGTGTGAGTGTCAAAGGAATCAGAGAAACGTCGCACTGGTATGTTACAGAATACCCTAGAGCATAAACATCCCTGTTGCACTAAACAGTGTCTGAAACAGCAACAAGCCCTCAGGTAACTTATCCCCCAAAGCCCATGCCTCATCAAATACTGCTTGAGTCAGAGAAGTCCCTCAGCACTGGCAGATGGTAGATTTTAAAGCTATCACAACAGGTCTGTGTGACTAAAACATGGTCTATTACTCACTGAAAGTAGTCATTTTTAAAACAGTGAATGGTAAATGACACATTGCACCCAGTCAGTCATGGCACCCAGTCAGTCATGATGTGCCCAACCTGGCGACCCCACACATACAAACGTTTGATTCTACAATACCAAACTTATTACCTGATTCATACAATGTGAATTCTGTTTTTACACTTGGATCAAACACACAATTTAAATATAGTTTATTGTTTATACTCACAGCATGGCACCCAGTCAGTCATGATGTGTCCAACCTGGCAACCCCACACATACAAAAGTTTGATTCTACAATGTCAAACTTATTACCTGATTCATACAATTTGAATTCTGTTTTTACACTTTTGTCAAACACACAATTGAAATATACTTTATTGTTTATACTCACATGGCTGCTTTTTGATGTTAAAACTATGTTATGTTGTCAAACTGATTAATCACGATTAATCGATTCCAAAATAAATGTTAGTCTTTATAATATACATGTGTGTGGAATTTAGATTTATAAATAATACACAAAAATACGTGTATATATTTAAGAAATATGAGTAATATATATTTATTATTTATACTTATACATAATGTATAAAACAATTATTAGTGCTTTTGAACCGGCTAACAAGAACTCTGTAAACTGCGTGTCCAAAAGGTGTTTAATCGTGTTAGAACTGATTTTTAGGACTGGTAACCTCATGCGAAGCGGTCTACAGACGCGCACTCGCAAGTAATTCCAAATGCGTGTCGGTAGACAGCCTCACATGAGGTTGCCTGGAGTACCTTAAAGTGACTACAGGTGGTGAAGGAAAAGTTAGGCGGAAAGCCCTAATATGGAGATGGACTGGGTGCATATGCACATGTTGAATTAGACGTAAAGTTTCCGTGAGAAGTTCAAATAATTATTAGTGAATGAGACCCATTTTGTTTCCTGTAGCGATTTAAGATCGACTGCATTTCGATCTGCATTATAAAGATCGTATGCATAAAGAAACAGTTTCTCAGGGGAATTTAAACAAAAGAAGGTTATCTGACTTCTGATTCATTTAGATGCCTATACCCTCAATTACCGCTTGAAATTATTCAATCATGAATTAAATCATATTCATAAAGTCCCCTAAATGAACACAAGGACAATGATTAAAACCATGCTCGTGTCACAGGTTGCTAATACAATGCCTCCCTTTGATTGACAACTGGCATTAAGCAGTGTAGAAATAACCTGGGACGGAATAACCACACAAGTGTTTTACAGGCGGCTAAAGCAGAACGAAGCACAGCGACCAAGGATTTTTTGTGTGTGTGGCCACCTCAGAGTGCATTCACAGCTGAGCCTTGGCCCTTTGTACTAATTAACCTGTCTAATGGGTTCAGTGAGTTCCCACATCAACACTCGATGGAGTCCGTTCAGAGCTCTGTTATTTTAATAACACGCCAGGAGAGAGATATGGAGAACAGAATGCCAAAAGGTGGAAGGTCTCGCTGGGTGTTTTAATATAGCTCAGAAGACCTATAGCTTTTTGTTCCTCTCCACTCTTTTCCCACAACTCTCACTTCACTAACACCCAGAGCTGTTTGCGTGCTGTGCCTCTTGATTTTAAATACATTACCCAAAAGCACCCTTTTCAGATCGTAAGCTTAAGAGAGACGCAAGACTTGCAGACTGGTTATTTGTCACAGCGGAGGGTCATACATTTGATGAATTGTGTGGTGTGTAGAACAGAAAGACCTTATAAAATTCTAATTGGAGTTTTGGAGTCCACCCTGCGTTCCAATTCGTCTACTTATAATATGCCCTAATAGTAGGAACTGTTTTTGTGCTGCAATAGTAGGTCACACACATCAAAATACAGCTCTTCCTTCCATTAAGGTATTTATTCATTCATTCTTTTGTATGTAATGTTTACAATGTAATGTATACTTAGATCTGTTTATTTAGTGACGCATCTGTTATATAGTTTATTAATGCAGTGGAGCATCACTAAACTCCCCCTACTCGCGGTGAGTTGTGGGTAATATCAGCCATTAAAGTGTGCATCATTCTGCACTTTGAATTTCTGCCGGAAGAAGTAGACCCTTCGGGAATCTTTGAAATACTATTTTCAACTACTACGATTTAGGAAATACTAATTCTACTTTCGAATACTATTAGGTCGGATAGTATGCGGATCGTAACGCCATATCTACTAGCTTTGAAGACACTTTATCTACCTTATTTTTGAACACGGAAGTAAACGATGTGACGCACTTCCTTTTTGTGTTAAGACTTTCTGTATTATAAGCCGACCGGTGGAAAATAATGAAAGTGTGTCGCCGTTAATGGAACGTCATATGCACAGCGGGAAAGTCAGTCCAAATTTGTACATGACAGAACCCGAAGTACTGTTAGAGTCAAAGTAAAGCAAACATTCCTGGATCCTTACAACTAATAACAAAAGAACGGAGAAGGTTCTTGTTTCGCAGATCTCCACATAGCTGCAGTATCCATCACAACCTTCTAAAAACAACTCAAAACCATGCGCGGAGTTTGCGGGGGGGCAGGGGGAGCATTGCCCCCCCTGGCGGCTGAAACGGGTAATTGCATTGTTTCAACAAAAAAAATAATTGCATTCTTTAAAAAAATTATATATTATAAATATCTTAAATAAAACAAAACAACTAAATGGTGGTAGGTAATACATCTGATTTCATATACTCCTTTAGTAAAAAAAAATTCAGGGCTCTGGGTCATGTGACAAGTAACGTAAGTCCAGCGATTCTCAGCTAGCTATGGACAAAAATATGGACATAAGGAGATTTTTAAAACGTCGAGCTCCAAATGACACAGATATTCAAGGTTTTCATCTCTTGCGATCCTTCACATCGAAAGCGACATTACGGCCAAGCTCTCACCTGAGACTATTATCGACGCATATGCTGGACGCAAAAAAACGAAAATTACTGTTGCACTAGTCTGGACAATGTCTAGGTCTGTAAATTTGATTTCTCTGCCAAATAACTGCTTTAAACTCAAAACACTGCTTTCAATATGCTGTCTTTTGAGGGATGGGGACGGGGGTCCCACTGATATAAAAATTTAAAGTGGGGATTATTGTGTGACTGTCAGTTGAAAATGTTCCGTCTTGTCACACTTATAAGAGAAAGGCAGTTTTGTATCTATGCATACTGTTGCCTCTCACATGGCGTCTTTTTTATTTTTTCCCCTTGTCTCAAAATGTTTTACATGTTTCATGAAGTACAACAAAATGCGAAATATAACTTGTTTTTTAATCGCTCTCATTGCCACAATGTTTTGAAAAAAGGAAAGAAAAACTTTAAAAATCTTTTCGTTTTAGTTGAAGATAATATTTTAACAAAAGTGGTCCGCATTTTATTGCGTTGATCCTAATTGTGTCCGAAGATGCGATGCAAAGTCAAGTGGCTTACCTGTTTACTAATAGAATGATTGTATTGTTATACTGTTTTTTCTTCTTCTTTGGGTTAAAAATTAATATATGTGTTTATTTAGCATGTTTGTTGTGTCCATATGTGTTAGTGCTGTGTTCCCCAATTGATAGCCCAGGTCCCAGCTGCTACAATGATTTTTTTTTTTTGCCCCCCCTGGCTCGAATGTCAAACTCCGCCTATGCTCAAAACATACTAACCTGACATAACTGTCTGGTTATCCTCCAAGTAACATGGCCTAGTAAAGGCTAGCAGTAGCCTACTGTTTAGCATGTTTACAAAATGTTAAATGTGCTTTGGATAAAAGCGTATGCCAAATTAATGAAATTGTAATGTAGTGACAGTGCAAGTCCTTTTACTGTTAGTCATTCAGCTGGGATCCTGGCAGGTGGGTTTGCTTCAACCTATTAAGTTTTTAACTGCTAAATACATATACAAATGCTAACAACTATATTTTCTCCCCATAAACCCCCTGCCTTTGAACGTTTATTAATAAATGTTAGTAATGGTTTATTAGTTATTGTATTGTCAAGTAGGTCAATGGTCCAGGAGAAAGGACATCCAGTAGGCTAAAAGAATGAATAATGGATGCAGATCATAAGGTGCGCGACATCCAGATTCAGCTCTATCGCTTGTATTATGGTCAAAGCGAATGTTTTGTAGACATGTTTTCGTAGCGGTTGTTATGGCAGCCTCTAACTGTACACATGACACTTTCATGATAAATATTAACTAGCCAGTCAAGACAGCACACCCGTCTCACTCGCAATAGAATGTGGCGCTGACGTCACCCCGTGTTGTAGGCTCGGTGTCGCGGCCATATTTGTATAAGGTAGCGGCTCTTTTCTGCTGTTCAATGTTGTTCTGCTTCACAAAGACGACATTTGGTGGGTCGGTTGTGCCATGTTACAAACTACAACCGCAAGTTGCACAGTCATTTAGAAGAGAAACTAGACAACGGAATATGATTTTTTTGTTTTCCGACTTGAAAACAACGCGAAGGAAATCACATCGAGGATCATGTATCAATCGCTAGTAAACAACCTCCGATAAGGTGGCGGCGCCGCCCCGGCATGCAACGAGCCATGATATCGATTGACAAACTCTATATGACTGCCATTAGCTATAGTGGCTTATCGCAAGTCTAGACACAAACAGCTCAAAGATGGCGGCCCCCATTCAGGTCAAAAATAGTGTACAAAAATAGACTTTTATCCAATTTCTACAATAAAAAAAAAATTCACAAGTCTTCACTGAAGTAACTAATAAATGCGACAAAACAGTAAAAAAATTACAAACAGGTATGGTGACTTGCTTACTTTTCTTTGGCAGGCAAAGGGGACTTTTGATAGCCATGTTGCTGCATATTTCAAGCAGGTATATGTCCAAGGCCAAATCAAAGGCAACTAAAGTGAAATGTCGCCAGACAGCAGCGTTTAAACATGCAAAATGCATTATGCACACCCTGAATGCAAATACAAAAGAAACAATATTCACGTGGGCCCTTCTGCATGCTTTTAACCTGCTATACTGTATGTTTATTTTCCAATATGGTCACTGACTGTACAGAATCCCAGCATCTGTGAATGTGTGCGTGAGAGGGAGAGAATGAAGAGCAAGAGGGATAGAAAAGATGAGACCTCCAAGTAGCAGCTGAACCGCCCACAGCCACCTGTGCCACAGCTGTTTTCATCTCTTCCCTTTGATTTTCAGAGACCTCCAAAGACTAACACAAACAAAGCGGCCCCACACGACACCCTTTGCACAGACTTTCGATAAAAATATGGACAGTTGTGCTTTTAGGAGCAACCATAACCCACTCTATTTAAGTATAAAATTTTTCATTTTAACTCTCCGGCATTATGACTTCAATACCTGACTACAAAAGACACACTTTCATTAAAAAAAAGGCTTGGTTATTTTCAACCAAGCATTGGGTCAAAAAGGGGCAACTTCTGGGTTGTCATTTCAGCTATGCTGGGTTGCTTTTTTCTACGAATTCCAGTGAGATCAGGTTGACAACATGACATTAAAAAGATAAAGCATTGTTTTAGTTAGTTACCCCAGCACAGTTTTCTTTATACAGTCACAATGCTACACACAGAGTGAAAGTAAACTGCGATTATAGTGGCAGATCAATAAGTGAAAATGTCATTAAGTGAAGCTCTAACATACAGAGTTCATGTTCTGCATGACCCGTGACTACCCACGCAAATCCTTCAGCTACAATCCCCTTTGAAACAGGTGAGCGCTGGTTCTCTCATGTATGATCGGTAGCCACACATTTATCCTGGACACACATTTATCCAGCTTACGTAAGATTTTACCCAAGTTAACATTTTAAACAGTATAACATGCTCACAAATGCATTTCTATCAAAGGCCAAAACTTGTCTTTTTATACATATGTAAGCATTTGTAAATGGGTTTATTCTTGTGATTGCATCTCGCTTTATAGCCGTCGGTCTTACGTTCCCCTGCGTGCCATGTTTGTGCAGACTGACTAAGACTATAGATTTAACCTTGCTCACCTCACTTTAACATTTCCACTCCTGTGTTGGTAACCCAGGGCCAATATTACCATGCCGCACAGGCGCTCTGACACCGACTGTGTGGTTCAATAGCCACGGGCCCTTGCTATTGAGTCTGTGGACTAGACCTAAGAATCAATACCGGCACTGTAAACATCAGACATACTAAAGCCACTTAAAGCAGAGAGAGAAAACAGACCTAAATCAGCTGAAGCACAAATTTCGTTTTTAAAATCTAAATATAGGCAACTTGGAGCACACAAATTTCTACACAGTCATCTTGATTAAACAATGATACAATTTCCACATATTTTTGAATTACTGTGTGGAAACAGAACCAGAACATCCATGAAAAAATATATATTTTTTACACTGACTCAACGAATAACATGTCCGGGGCGGGCTATGTGTCCAACCAATGGGGAATGGTTGTTATTTTTCCAGCTTAAGGTTTTTTCGCTGATGCATAAAATGACAAGCTGCAACTTTAAATAAGAGAAAGGAAGTCGTAACAACCTTGATTACATCAGTTTTGTACAGAAAGTTTCTTCCGTTGCTCTAGCTCTTCATCAAGACCCTTTAAGGACCTTGGGGCAGGTGTAGTTACGGAACAAGTAGGTCTATGGGACTCTTCACTCACCAGAAATGAGTTTAGAGACTTTGGTTTGTGAGTTTCGCCTCAAATTGGGAGTCCTCGGTATCCAACACTCCCCCTGCAATCCCTTTGTATCCTGCAGCTAATAAACATGCTCATTAATGGGGTCCTAAAAACTTAATTAAAACAGGAGAGAAACAGGCACAGCCACCCCAAAGAGAAACAATCCACCGTGTGCTGTAATTCAGCCCGTACGTACATCAGGGAGAGAGGCCCTGAGCCTGAATGTCAAAAATCTCATTAGATTAATGAATACTCGTAGACCTTATAACATGACCCCTCTGGACAGCCTGTTTTATCTTTTCTTTTGACGTGGATTTAAATTAAGGATAGACCAAAAACTATACTTGTTACTCATGTTTTAAGGGATCGTTCCCCCAGAATTAAAAAGGATCTTGTCATTTATTCACTCTCATGCCAGTCACTGTGGAACACAAAAGAAGATATTTTGAAAATGTCTCAGTGGTTTTGTGTACATTTAAAGAAAATCAATGAGGTACAATGCTGTTTGGTTACCAACATTCTTAAAAAATATCTTATTTTGTGTTCTATAGAAGAAAGTCAGTGATACATGTTTAAATCATGTGGGAATGAGTAAACCGGGGTGACATTTTGGGGTGAACTTTCCCTTTAAGCATCTCTGCACCACCTATTGTATCAATTAATATGGAAGTGTCAAAATGCAAGATCAATATTTCTCCCATTTAATTGAATTGCTTTTGTGTCCATACAATAGAAGTGAATGGGTGCCGGTCGTTGTTCGGTTACCAACTCTCTTCAAAATGTCTTCTTCTGTGTTCAGCATGTAGGTTTGAATTGAGAAGAGCGTGAGAAAATGATGACAGAATTTAAATTTTAGGATGAACTATCCCTTTAAATGTCTACAACTACAAAGAATCTATGGTTTCTACCTTGTTTTTATTGCTTGCGTTTGGGCTTTAGCGTTTACATTTCTGATATTAAAGTAAGGGCTAATGTAGTGCCCACAGAGCGAATCACAGAAGGAGAGTCGTGCTTACAGCCAGCAAGCGTTGCCCACAGCCAACTACTCCATCTGAGTTATATTTACTGAACTCTTCCCCTCCTCAGACATTCTCTCAGTCAGCCACGTCTGTCTTGCTCTTCCTCCCTCCCCTCTCTCGCTCTCTCTCTATTTTTTTATTTCCTTTACGGAGTTGGTAAACGAGAGGCCAACTTTGACACACACTAATGGACTTCGGCTAAATGTGTTATTAATGACTGCTGGAAAGAGCCACGACGAGAGGTCAGAGAGAGAAGAGAGTGGGGGAAAAGGCTGAGATGTATGAGATGGAGCTTCTTAAAGACAGAGAGAAACACGGACATTTATCTCTGTGGAAACCTCATTGCCTGATTTTTAAGCACAGCGTTCACAATGGGGCTTTAAGTAAGCATAGAAAGCAGTAACAAATATTACAATCTCTCAGCCAGAGCCATTACAAAAATGAGCTATTTAGATTCTCCAGAATTATGGAAAAAAGTCCAGGGGCCAGATACACAAAGCTGTTTTCAAACCTTTCATGCATAGAGGTCACTAGAGTGGACAGCTATCTACAAGCCATTTCTTGCGTATGCATGTGTAAAATGCGAAAAATCATAATCATTATATTAGTCACGCATGAAAGGGGTAAGAAAGAAAAATAAGAATGTTGATAAATTAATCGTGGTCACACTCTATGAGAACTTATTTGCTGATATGGAGGAAAATAAAAGATCACTGTTGATTCACTATATATTTCCTACTGGGGTACAAACATTAAACATGCTATTAAAAGTAAAATGTTATAATACTTGGCTTCAGTATGTGATGCTTAATATTTGTGAGCCTCTTTCTAGTCACTATAAAGGTTGGATTTAACGCCGTTTCATGCATTCTGTCTTCTTAACAATGTTAAACACGTTGGCTCCTCATGCTTAACATGGTCAACTTGTCAAAAGTCAAGTTGGACGTATTTCGTAGTATTTCTTATCTCGATACTCTCCCTTATGCGAATTTAAGAATACAGTTAGTAAAGGACTTTCTTGTTTTGTGAATCCCACCCCAGGTGTTTAACCCCCTACAGCATGTGCCCTATCAACACTCCAGAAAACACTTCTTTCTTCTATTTAAACAGCCTTAAGAGGCTCATCTATCAAGCCCCAGCAATTAACAGCACAGCACCTCATCAGAATCACATGTGATTGCTCCAATCCATTGGAAACAAGATTTTACCCCACCCCCGTTTCTTTCTTTCCCTGTTTTAATCTGTAATTGAAGCAGTGGCTCTTAGAGAATCACCTGATTAGGCAACTCCATTCAATGACTGGGCCGGGATGGCAAATCCATCTTGTAATAAAGCAGGAGATGGATTATGGCTTTTCTGCAGAGCAGGCAAACACGACTCCGACTGCGGCAGTCTTATTGCAGCACAAAAATCCATTAGCGAGGTTGCTTATCTGCCAACTCTTATACTTATATTATTTCCATCCAGAACACAGAGATTTGTACAGATCTCAAGCCCATTTTTGTGTTTTCACTTTTTAATGTCCTTTTCACCCGTTTAACCCCACAGCATTTGTCTTCATCTATATGCACTTAAAATAATCAAAACCCAAAGTTGTAAATTATGCAACTTGCCCGGATATGACATCATTTCCTGTTTGCCATGGACACAGTTCACTTCATTGTGCCATTTCTGCAGGGTGCACCTAACTGCTTTTCATAGAGATCTTTGTATGATATTTGAGGAAACCAAGAACAATTTGAAGTTTCATTTTATAATCCTGACATATAAATATTCAATCAGATCTCAATTTGACCAATAGACGCTGTTTTTGTAAACACAAAAACAGTATAGTCACTGAATGACAGCAACCTTTCAGTGCTGGTTTACTTATGCCTGCTCCTTCACTTTCTTTCCTCTGTTCTCATATTTATATTCACCTCGATTCATCCTAAAGCCTCGGTCATTATCTTCGTTCATGATATCCACACCTTCATATCTCCATGAATAAGTGATAGGTCAGTTACATCCGGATGAGAACGAGAAAAGGGGATTTGAGAAGCTCTGCAGACGTTTTAGGCAAACCAAATGATTCTCTAAATTGATTTAAATATACTCCCGAGTCAGAAAATAGGTTAATGTTATCTTATTTCAATACAGCTGAAGTGGGGGGAAAATGTCTAGCTCAGTCATCATTTTTGTGCGCTGGAATTTAAGCATATAATCACTGGAGATGGACATTTGTGATTCGCTTGCAGAATGACTAGAGGGTGAAATCAAAACTGCAGATTCGGCTTTGCACAGCAGGCCATGATTTCCAATGAATAAGAACGAGTTGATTTAAATGAATTCACACTGCCCAGAGGATCTCTTAGTGTCCCTGCCTTGATTTGTGATAGGAAGTTTGGTCTTTGCACTTAGAGTTTAACAGTAGGAAAACAGGAGACATGGTCTTAATTCCAGACTCCACATGAGATCATCTGGATATTGCGCATTTTGTTTTTAAGAAACAAACTCTTGTTCCTAGTTCAAAACTGTTAAATGACTCTTTCTTCAATGTACTGCAAATGTATTCAGGTAATAGAGGATCTTATTTGCGAGATCGCAATCCGATACACAGTATTGTCGCTGTCTTTTGTAAACCTTGGACGTTTGAATTTGCTGTTTTATCAGGAAATGGAAAAACAGTAGTTTTTAAATGATTAAATACTGTGTTGTCAAAGTTGACAAGCATTTTTAATACTTTTAATTGGTAAGATATTTGCAAAACCCATTGACAAATATAAAGGGTGACTTATAAACAGTATTTATGACATAAGATTTAAAAACATGACGTATGGAGATACATATCAGCAAGACTGCAAACCATATACTTACTTCTTACTTAGAAATCCGGATGGATTATGCAAGGCATAAATTAAAGTAATTATGACTATATTAGATTTCAGATTTCTCATTGAAACTGTCACGGGAGGCGTGGTGGAAGAACCCAATTGCAGGCAGCGTTGGTGATGAAGGGGTTAACAAGACTTTAATGTATAAACAAAACAGAAAACAAACACCCACGATGGGATAACAAAACAAGAACAGGGGACACGATAAACTGATAAGAACTAAACACACTTGACAGGAACACTAACTACAAAATACCAGGACTAAACAGAATATACATTAAGACTATAAATAAACTTAAGTATCTTTAGGAAATGCTCCAAGGACAATTGACAATGCTACTATGACGGGGTAACAAGTACAACGAACGAGCACAAGACAATAGACATGAGGGCATCTTATAGGAAAACTAACAAAGGAGATAACAATGGGCAGGTGTGGGTACTGAAACACTCAGGGAAGGTTAACGAGACAGAAGGGCGGGAAACACTGACGAGACACGAGAAAGCACATGGCAAGTCAGAATCAAAACAAAGCCATGTCTTTCTCACACAAAACCTAAGGCTATGCCATCCGCTGTAAGACCAAGAATAAACATGACATGATAGCGGAATCATGACAGAAACCAGTTTACTAAACTCTGAAGTGCCTGTACCTTTTTATCTCGAAAATCTGGTGCTATAAGAGGTTGAGGGGGTTAGATTACAAGATCAACAGCACATCTGTATGATGGAACAGCATTTAGCACTGAGAATGCAAGTAAGATAATTATATATGTTTGAATAAATCCCACAGTGGGACTGTTCAACTACATGTGCTCCAATAAGGTATAAAGTCAGCAGACCAAATCTTTGTTCTGCATTACTGAAAAACTACATCTTGTTTTTGTCCTTTTTTTAAGGCAAGCATCTGCAAAATTGTTTTTAAGAATTACCGTTCGTCTCACCTCTGGACAGTCTAAATAGCCAATCAACTGAACCCCCTCATTTGCACTTAATGAACATAATAGCAGGCCCAGTTCTTCTTCAACTTGTTTTTTTCCTATTAGCTTTAGCACACAACTGTTGCATCTTGCATGCAAAACTGCAAAAGACTGCCTCTGTCTAGTGCTGCATTCAAGAGACACCTTGGAAGTGGGAATTTTCCCACCACAAATGCGGAAGTAACATCTAGATTTAGTAACAATAAAAGTATTTAGTAACAATAAAAAATTAAATACAATTTCTGGACACCACTTAATATTTCAACACAACATTTTTTTGCATAATTATTTTTGCATACAATATAGAATGGAGTTAGGCATATTTGTACACGGATGATGACAAACTGGATAAAAATCTCTCTCATACACATTTTCAGCATGGCACTTTAAATAAGGTAAGACTGGATTAAAATCTCTCTCTCTCCCCCTACACATTTTCAACATGGCACTTTACATTAAGTCAAATTGGATAAAAAAATTATTGGCATGACAAAATTTACAATCGTATTTCCAAAGCATTTGCAGCTGGGCGACGTACAAATAGTGCAAGTATGTAAAGAAACGAAAAGAAAAATAATTATGGTAATAAAATAAAATAAAGTGTGATGCATGTAGTGCAACTTAAAGTGGTTTATAATATGTAAATATATAAAAAAATTCAAAGATTTAAAATGTCCCTATCTCTCTCTCTCTCTCTCTCCATCTCACACTCACTCTCTCACTTTTCAGCGTGGAACTTTACCTTTAAGGTCAGACTGTGAACATGAAATTACTTATTTTGTTTCTTCGTGTTCACCAGTATCATTATCCATGCATGCACGAAACATGTTGTCATCTTCCTCTTTGTGCTCTGCTGCCCTCTTGTGGATAACTCTGGTAGCACTGAAGTACAATCAAACTCAATATCGTTGAGGATAAGCACTACATTTACCCATTTCGCACTAGTAGGAACACATACTGCTATGATACAGATTCAGCAGAAGATCATGACGTTGGAGTAGCTGTAGCCTAGGCGAAAATGCAATGGACTCGACACCTGAAACCTTTATTTACATTAAGTTACATTTAGCAGACACTTTTATCCAAATGACTAACGGAGAGTTCAGGGAGAAATAATGCAAGAGTTGCTAAAACCAAGTTATTAGTTTCAACAAAATCTAGAACAATACTGTCTCCTTCCTGTCTCGAGTTTTCTCGCTTTTTGGGCAGAGTCATGACATTGCCACGTCTTTCGGGTTTTGTTGCGTTATGTGTGGAGACACGTGGCTTTTGTTGTCACTTGGAACCACGTGTCCTCCTGTCATGTCTCTCAGCCCTGCCCTTGTTTCGCCGTCCCTGGTCAATCTTCCCTTTAGTGTTTCATGTAGGCCTATGTGTGTGTGTGTTTGCGTGTGCATGTGCGTGCGTGTGTGTGATTACCCTGCTTCAGTTTCAAAGTTTGTGGACTTATTTCGTTTGCCTGAATATGTATTTTTGCAACTCCTGGTGAGTGTTCTGCCTTTTCTTCGTTTATGCATCAGATTACTACAATGTGCCATGAACGCCTCTCTCTGAAGGGTCAGATACACTCCAGGCGCTGTAATGAATAATTAGAAGAAATGTCTTCTCATTGGTCTAATGAATAATTATGAGTCACCTGGACGCCATCAGTGTACTATAGTACATCCCCATGTCACATCCTTTGACATTGCTCAGATGAAGATTTTAAACCTGGAAGGCAAAATTATCTATAAAAAGAGTATTCTACTGTAATAACTTACAGTTGCTAACATTGTTAACTATGATGTGCAACACAACCAACTCTATTAACATCTAAAAAAAATGTGTTTAAGGTTTCGTGATGCTTTAAGCTTTTTTTATTAAGGTTATTGGTAAGCTACTTACTTATTAAGCCCAAAGAGGGAATGTTTTCTCTCCCCTCTTCTCAATTTATAAATTCTAAACACAATTTTTTTTGTATAAGGTCTCCTTAGGTTATTTGTATTCTGCCAGCTGATGTGTTCAGCCTGATACGTGCCAACAGGATCTCAGCTGTTAGAGGAATAATACAATCACGAATAATATTAATATAACAGATTTAAAAAAGAGATAACAGACAACAGATGCAATTAGTCAATGTGTTTACTAAATGTAATCAGATATGTATGTTTTGGTTTCTGTTTCAATTCTTGTTGATATAAAATAGACCTTACAATAATTGCAGGAGTCCAAATGTTCTTAACAAAGTCCAAGATGTTTATGTCTGCAAGACTTTTACTCTAGAATGACGTAAAATAAAATATTGCCAAACAAGGAAATCATTGTGAAGTGTGAAGCCTTACAGACTCCACAAGAGGTCAGTATTCTACACATTTTAAATGTTACTGTGACATCAGCGCACTTTACGGTAGTTTCTTTCTTTCTGTTGATTACATCGCAAAAGTGC
Source organism: Barbatula barbatula (assembly GCF_947034865.1). NCBI lineage: Eukaryota > Metazoa > Chordata > Actinopteri > Cypriniformes > Nemacheilidae > Barbatula > Barbatula barbatula. The sequence goes on from NC_136781.1 coordinate 8,791,601, forward strand.
TAGCTGTCTGATTTCAAGCTATAGGCTATAATAGGCACGGCATTTGCTCAACATGGTCATTTCAGCATTTTACTGTTAAGCCCTTTTCACACAGAAACCCTGGATAATACTGTCATGATTCTGCCGCATCATGTCATGTTTCTCTTGGTTAAGTGGCAAGATCATGACAGAATATCATGTTTTGTGTGGAGAGCAGTGGCGGCCGGCCAATAGAGGGCGCTAGGGCGCCGCCCCCCTTAAGCCACAAAAAAAAAGAAAATTAAAACAATTAAAACAAAAATAGTAATAATAATGAGGAAAACATCAGTATGTCAATATTTGTGTGTTTTAAATATGGAATGCACCCAGTAATACATGTAAAATATGATACAAAATCATATTTGCAACCTTTCCTCTGCCTGTCTGACCGCTTCATCAGCTCTGGGGCGATAGAGAAAGCGCCCCAAGGAGGCGGGTCTATGTAGCAGTTAAGCCAATTGCTAATTTAAGATATGAATGTATGACATAAAATTTAGCCAATCAGCGTTCTTAAATAGAATCCAAGAAGGGCGATCATTTTATCGCCCCAAGCCCTGATAAAATAAGGACTGGGCTCTAGGGGCGCCATTTTTACTAAACGACAATGGCGAGCGCGGACGTTACTCCTCCAAGACCCAACCCTAACTCGGTGAAATCTCTCCTCCAAGATCCGTTTGAGAGGAGAACTTTGTCGGAGAAAGTTCGGGTGAAAGAGCTGGGCCCAGATCAACCTGACCTCTCAATCAAACAGCAGGCTAGCGAAAAAGGGAAGCAGTATATGCGCGGCTTCTCCCGTAGCTTCACACACACACACACGTTTCTTTGTATATAGTTGACCTTAGCATAAAAATCATTCAGTTATATATGGTACTCTAAAAAATGTTAATAGTGTGTTTGCTAATATTACTGTATATATGTTTTGTATCAATTAATTGTTGCAGTTCTGGAGCACATTAACAATTAGTTACATTTAGTTTGATCATAAAATACTTTATGCTATTCTTCCAGTCAAAGGTTTGAGTTCAGCCACTTCATATCCATTTCTATATTATACATCCTTTATACAGTGTAAGAATTCCTATAAACTTTATAATAATTTAATGTTATTGTCCACTTTCCACTCTGTTCTGACAGCATGCATATTGTGTTGCCTATTTACTACCAATGGCACCAACAGCCTTTCCAAAAGATGTTACTTATATGTAGAAATAGTCAATTGTTTACAAGTTCAGTTTAAATGCAAATAAAAGGCTTGTGTTTGTGCATCATGATGTTTATGTTTTTGTGTACGAATGCCTCAACTTTTTAATATTGGCATTAAATAATTACTGACTATTTCACTGAGCACTGCTGTCCTGCAGTTTGTGTTAAATTTTATTGCGATGGTTACGGAAACAAAAAAGTATGGCACAGCCCCACCGAGAATATTTTTCACCAGCCGCCACTGGTGGAGAGAGGTATTTATGGCCCCTATGGTATTTATGGATGGTTCCCATCCTCTCCTTACCTTGTTATTGATTCATGCCATTCACCTGTTCACCTCTTGATTTGCTCCCTTATTTAATGCCCTTGTGTCTTCTGAATTGTGCTGGTTCATTGTGGTTGTCAGTTTAGTCATGTGTAGTTTGTCAAAACTTTATGTAAATTTTGTTTCAGTGTAGCTAGTCTTAGTCCTGTCTTGTTATTATATTTCTTTGTTATGTTTCTCGTGGGTGTTTGTTTTATTATTAAATATCTGTTAACCCCTTGCCCGCTGTCTGCACCTGGGTCCTCTGTCCGTGTCTCACCCCACGCTCATGACAAATACACGGAAAATGTGTCCAGGAATTTGCCCCGGGATTATGGGATCAGAATTTTTGCAATATTCTGAATAAATAAACTATAATCCGTAAATAAATATAGAGTTTCACAAAAACAATTTAAATCCACATATGCAGAAAAAGAAAAACGTAAATATATGTTTACAAAAATAAATTTCTCTTCACAAATAAATACAATGAGATTTGCAAATAAAAAATATTTACAAATTTATTTTAATGACATTTATTTGTAGCTCGCTTTATTCGCATTTGTGGATGTATTCTGTGCATTTTTGAATCGCTGCACGAATTTGTGAACATTTCTAACGTCAAGGCGTGTGCACAATCCACAAATAAGTGGACTCCGCACACTATCTACGCAAACTAATCTGGTTGACCAATAGGGCACGTCCTAACTTCAGCCAATCACGCCTTGCTCTGCACTAAGATTTAGCAAACATGGCGGCGGTCTAAAATGTCTTGGTTTATTCCATTCCGGAATGATCTCTACTGTGTCTAAACAGTTTATTTTCTAACTCTTTGCCACAATAAAGGATGTTGATTCTTTGACTATGATCTTGTGCACACAATATATTCTCAAATTCACACAGCAACCCCAAAAATTATGTAGGCCTAGTAAAACTTTTGGTATACAACTGCAGTTAATCAATTTAATTATTAACTGTAGTTAATAATAAGGGCTGTGGCAGTGCTCTTAGAACGTGTCAATTTTTCCTGGTGCTATATAAATCAATATTGTTGGGTTATAATTATGTAGCATTTATTGCTGCCGCTTTATTGACACACATGACAGCTTTAAAAACTGTTTATTTCGTCTATTTATTGGCTGATAAAAAACAACAGGGGCAATAAGAAAGCAAGGGAGGCAACACAACTTTTCTCTTTTATGGAAAAAGTATGAAGCAAAATATTAACTTTGAATTGAAGCTAATTGTACAAATGCACAAAATGCATATTACAGGGCATTTCAGTAAAGCCCTTTTCATATAGAGATTACAGAAAATATGCGGAAGATGTGTCCCAGGATGACGGGATCGATTGATTTTGGTCCGAACTGCCAATGCGTTCACATACATCCTAAAGACATGTGACTTGTAATGTAGTCGTGAACGTAGAGCTGTCACGGTGAAGGAGTGCCGTGATTTTGGCTTTTTTATAGTTTTTAGTCACCGAGATTGTACAACCAAGTCCGTGCACGCTTTTATGATGTCATAAACGCTTCAGTCGTTTGTTACTAGCATATGGACAATGCATATAAACCAATCATTACTGAGTAGTATAAAGAAGAGGCCACCCAGATAGCAAAAAATGTGGGCCAATTCAGGCTTACGTTTGGCATTTCAGGATTAGTTCTGGCACAGGTTTTTTTCACAATATAGTGTGAAACAGCATAGTGCTGAGCTTTGACATGAGTTTGGCCAACCAAAAGAATTAAAATGCAAATGGCTTTAGTGGCTGAGTTTTGGCTGGAATTTGGTCCACCAGAAAAAGAAAAGGGTCTGCTGCAAACCTGGGTGGGTTTAGGTTGGGTTTTGGTTAACCAAGAGCTGCATCCTGTGTCAGCTCTTTGTTAAGAAATCTTGTCAGGTGTTTGTATGTCATACAACTTTTATCAAAAGCTATCTAAATAATGAGGGATTCAAATATAATTTTGAGGTAACGTGCGTTTTTGTAAAATTAATTAATTTAAATAGGTTAATGATTGAAAATGAAATCAAGTTGATACATATTTGAAACCTTCCGTAAAAGCTTTTTATATAATGAATGAAATTGGCTGTTATAAGGAGGTAATATGCATATTTGTAACTTGATGGCTGTTTTGACAAGATTAACTTGATGGGCAGTTAAAACAGAAAAGGTGTCAATGTGCAGAATAAGAACCAAAGAATAATGAAATGGTTTTGAATGAAGTAAATGGTTCAATCTGCAGAAAACATGCAAATTGTGTGGGGGTGTTTCTGATTATTGTAGGGAGTGTGAGTTACCGTCCCTTTCAAAGTTCAATATAGCCTTGGACTGAATAGGTGTTTAAGAGTTTATGCCTGAATCGGTGTGAATTAAATTGTTGTCCTGACTTAACAGCACCAACTTATAAAGGTTAATTCACCAAAATAGTTTTTTTTAATATTACAATGGAGCAAATAGTACAAAATAGTACAATGGAGAAAACACTAGTTAAACAATGAGACACACTCTGACAGTCAGCCAAAGGGTACAAAGATCTGATTGATCTGTCAGTAAAACAGTTTTGTGAGGTGAAAAGTAATAGCCTATTTAAATAAATATATAATTAATCAAAACACTATAAATTATAACAAATAGATTCACTATTTTAATTGGTTTCCATTATTTCAGAGTTGGCAAATTTTGAATGTATTGTATATAAAGGAAAGAAAAAAAGGTTTGCCATTTTTTCACTTGTTAATGCCTTCCCAAGAAACAAACTTTCTCTGTATGTCTGACGATGATGTAATGCATCTAGGAAAAAGTAGTTTATTTAAAATTTACAAAAATGACTACTTTTCCCAGTGTGCACCACGGTGCGGCGCTTGCTGTGTGACACCGCGAGAAAGATCGAGAGCCGATTGTTATGCTAAATGACTTAAAGTTGTTCATTTAAAATAGCGATAAATCCAATAATTCCAAACTACTATCAGTAAATCTACATTTGATAACACATTTTAACTGCGTCGCTTTTGCGGTATTGTAATTTCAAGCACAAATCGCTTCTTAGGTATTCACACATTTAAGACCGCCATTAGACGCCATGTTTTCTCGCTGAATCTTAGTACAGGGCAAGGCGTGATTGGCTGAAGTTAGGACGTGCCCTATTGATCGCCGAAGGTGGAAGTTGTCCGATTGGCTTGCGTAGATAGTGGGCGGAGTCCACCTATTTGTGGATTGTGCGCACGCCTTGATGTTAGAAATGTTTCAAAATCCATAAACGCGTGCAGCGATTCACAAATGCGTGCAGCAATTCTCAAATGCACAGAAAGCCTTCCACAAATGTCTAGAAAGCGGGCTACAAATGAATGCTTTTAATACATACATAACTTATGGTTTGCTTTTTGTGCATATGTGGATTTAAAAAATGTTTGTGAAACTCTCTATATTTATTTGCGGATTATAGTTTATCCGTTCAGAATATTGCAAGTTCACACTGCCAATGATTTTCTGGAATCTGTGCGTGCGTTCCCATAAATCCTGTGAAAATCCAGTAAAGACACTTGACGTCCTATACTGCAATGTAATGTTATGTGCGTTTTTGTTTTTGTCGTGAAATTAGGGTTGATTACGGTGAAAGATACTTCCTTGCGGTGTTTTTTAAGTATAGCATTTTGTTATTATTACTGCCTTCCTTAATAGTGCCAAATAGGCCTAAATTATCTCTTTTTTGTTATTATTCTGTTGCATATTTTGTTGCCTTTTGTTTGCAAATGACAAAGACGTCCAGAACGCATGCTAGGTTATTGCCCAACGAGATTACGCTAAATATAATCTAAATTTAAAATGTAATTTTTTATGCAAAGTTTGAGAAAAGTTCTTTAGCATTTAGATTTTGTAACCATTTCGGAATTAAATCACACAGATAGAAAGAAACCCCGTTAAAAGGGCCTAAAGCATATTGAACATAATGCAATAAAAACCATAAATAAACACTAACGTCGTTATATGATCATCATGTTTATATTCACAATGTTTTTGTTGAGAAAAGCAAGCACATAAATGTTCGGTTGAAAGTTTGGAGTTAGTCTGTTCCAGTAAGCGGGTTTCCATCTGGTTTTTCGCATTTCAAGTCGGTCTCTCTACATTGCGTATAGTTTACGCTAAGGGTGGTTCCCCCTCCTTGCTCAAAAACTGAAACTTGATTGCATTGCGGCAGTAAATTTAAGTGCCATAAGTGCCGAGATATGGGCGTAGCCACCCACTATGTAGGTCGGCTTCCGGAAGCGCATGCCGCTAACAGTCTCTTCTGCAAGCAGATGCCAGTCAAGGCCACTCTGTGCTAGAAACTCTATGATCCTTAACTGCACACCTAACCCAGTGAAAATACAGAACATATACACAGAAATATATATATCTTTTAAAAAGCAGTGTAGGGATATCTACCAAAATGTATCTACTTATAAAGTTGCTGAGGATCATGATTTGTTCAGTTGCAGGTCAGTTTTTGTTAATTATAAAGTAGTCCTATAAGAAAAGTGGAAAAGACCATAACTTTTATGTCACTAGACTTTTTACAGTAACTTAAAATAAAATCTTCATGTTTTTTTGTAGCCTTTTGGTTCGCACATATTTTTATGACATTAAGGGCTCATTGTGTGACCAAAAGTGTGTAACCTCAAAGAGTTCAGTATTTTTCACATTTCAAATGTTATTGTGACATCACGCACTTCATTTCAGTTTCAGAATGTGCTACATTCTTTCTGTTAATCATTTTTTATGGCTGTTATCTTAGGACATCATTGAATGCAATGCCATTGACACTTAATCCAATTGCCATTTATCATTGCTTGCCGTATAGATGAGCTTTTTTAACATATATATATTTTTTAAAGATCTAGGTACTTGAGCCTAAATTCCAAAAATGACTAAATAGGTTTGTCTTTTTAAAACGTGTTATTCATGAGGACCACAAATGGTGTTAGAACTTACATATTTATAAATTGTGTTCACACTAAGTCATGTTTTGATATGTTAAATAGGGTGGTGGCCTAAAATGGCCTTTTAACATATTGTTTTATAAATTGTTAATTGTTTCCACGTTTGGTAATGCATATGGTTCCTCTACATGCTAAAATATACAATTGTGTTTTATGATTGTAACAATTTGGATATTTTTCTTAAGGGGGACTTCAAAGGGTGTATCATGCTTATTTGTCTTTTTACACTAATATAATTTCAGCTGTGACTACTGCATGAGACATTTTTGTAACTCTTTTTTGTTTGTTGTCTGCAAATGTAAAAAATGTTGATCCTCACTAGCCAAAATCAGAGAACTAAAAAATGATTCTCTGGTTCCGCATGGAATCGTGTTGTCAATTACTACATACGTTATTAATATTTAAAATTTAGCTAGCAATTCACATGCAGACATTTATAAACCACACACATAATTTTAAAGGGAACAAAATGGGGTAAACTTTTTCAGATCTTAAATTAATTTGACATGTAATGTCTTATTTTGCTACAGTCATTGTTTGATGTGTGGTAATAAGAAAAGTAGACATATTTGTTGTCAAACATTTACAGCATATGTTTTAGAATACGGGTTTGTGTTTAGTAGTATGTTTTAGAATGCATCTGAAACGGAATATTTAGGTTTCACATCCTAGCAAACACTAATCTCTTCTGCAGACACTAAACACTGCTGACCTATCAGTACGTGCATTGTAATCTGACTTGTTTTTAAAGTAACTACTCATTTGTAGACAGTTGGAGACTGTTAGCAGAAGAAATGTTTAATGTTTATTAATGTATTTATTTTTATGCATGATTTAAATTGAACAAAGTCTCAAAGAGACCCTGAGTGATGTAAGGATTACAGGTGCTAGACGAGGTATCAGAAGTATTTGGTGGGATCTGTTTCGTCACACATCTGCACATGAACATGGGAGGTGATTCCAGGATAAACCTTCTGCATTTGGAGCAGAGTTCCGATCTTCTGGCCTTTCTTCAGACTCCCAGAGTACTTGTCCGGCTTAACATAGAAGAGTTTGAAGCAAAGTCCTGGTAAAGAGAACAAACAGTGAAATATGAGATTATTATGATTTTGCAAGCACTTTACAAAGAGAGCAAATCACAAGTACCGCTGCTAATAATTGTTCACAATACAAACCTTCTCCTTTCAGTTTTACGCCATCATTGATAGCATTGTTTTTTTTGTATGGAACAGCTTTGCCATCTAACTTTACATCAAATGGTGCATAAATGGTAGATCCATCACTACACACAATGTCAACACCCTTGTGTTTTCGTGTGACACCATCTCTGTGGGAAACACAAATTCACATACACTTAATATACCACAAATAATAACCGTTGTTATTATAAACTTTTTATATTTATGGGATATTGAATGTTGTTTGGGTCATTGAGAGGAGATAAGAAGGGATTAGAGTCAAATTAATAAAAATAAGGGTGGGCAAACTCACTTGCCCTTCCGGGTGGCTCCAAATTTTCCACAGCCTTTACTGTCACACCCTCTTATATTGTTATTTGAGTTGCCACTGCAGAGCGGGCCGAATTTAACTACAAAAATGAATGTATGAATCATATATGTATATATTTATATATATACAGTATATATACAGCACATGTATTTGCACACATTCATAGATTTTATGCATACCTACATACATACATACATTAATAATTAACATTTTATTTCATTTTTCTGCCCTTTTGTGTCTTGATTTGTCATACCTTTAGTAGCGTCAACACTTGGGCTGTACTGAAGCACTGGAAAAGAGATTAACATTAACCATGTAATTCATATAATGTTTTTTGTTGTTGTTTCATAATGACAGACAAAATCTCTAATCATATTTGAACTCAATGTTTATATTTTAAACATCACAATAATAATATTTAAGTTGGGCTCAATTTGGTTTGTAAACAATAAAGAACATAATAATAATTATTATTATTATTTTATTTATTAATAACAATAATAATCCTGATTATTATTATTATTATTACTATTCTTATTATTATGTTTCAGTTTGAACGGTAAGCAGTTTCAAAAAAAATTGATATTACAATGAAATGCATTGTCAAAATTTGCTTTTCAAACAGGTTCAACATATTTATATAAATATACAGTTTTATAGAATAAGAGTAAAAGCATGGTGCTCCAGTTTGAAATGTTTATTGTCAAGCAAATGGCAAAAATTGTTGGTTATGATTTCCATGACTACTTTTGACACATCTGACAATGTTAAAATGATACATTACTACATTATTGCTACCCATCTCGATTAAAAAAACTAAAGTTCTCACCAGCCAAAAGCAGAACACCATAAAGAATGTAAAGCCTCATGGTTCAGAAAGTCTTTGTCTTCTGTGTTGTCCTCTGTCTGTTTTGTTCACTAAACTGTGAGTTTTATATGTTCAGTGTGATCTGTGGAAATTCTGGTTTCAACACAAATGCATGTTGAATTATTGCAGACTGATTGCAGGGAAACAATTGACAAGAAACAATGCAGAACATGCAGTTAAAGAGGCTCTGACTCAAGAGCAGAAGGAAGAATGAAATTAAAGGACCGTTTAATTGTTGTGTCATTTAAGAGAGCTGAAATATATATGTGCAATAAACCAACCAAACGCTCCTCTTGCCAAAAGTAAAATATGGGCAAATAAGGGTTAGAAATGTATATTCTGTGTATACATTAATATAGCCAAGAGGTGATCTAATGATGCATCTGTCATGAACGTCATGGACATCACTTGGTAAAACATTTTAGTGGTATATTTCTTTCTGATACCAAGGTGTGTGGGTTTAAAGAGTTACTCAGGAAATTGTAAAATTACTTTGCTTTTTAAATTATTAAAAACCGTGTTGTTAAAGCACCTTTTAAAAATACCGAATACACTTTTTAAGCACTCCGTTACTCTCTTGTGGATATCTTATTTTTGCTGAATATGTTAACACGATATTGTTTATGAGGATAAGCACTCCATTTACCCATCTCTTATGAGGAGGAAGTCATTAGGACTGTTTTTGAAATATGAGGAAGTTATTTCCTCAGTCTGCTGTGCTGTTTTCCAAATTACATGATATAAGAGTAACTGTAAGTGAAAATGTAATGGGCACAAAACCTGATTTAAATTAGGAATAGGATTCTTGAATAATCCTGCAGGACAAAAACGCAAAAACGTTGATCCTATAGGAAAAGGTGCACATAGTCCATGATTTGTTTAATCAAAATCTCAAGAGAGTATCAAAATCTCTCTTACTCCTTTCTGTACTTTAACAAAACGCATAACATGCATAATATGAACATAAACGAAACATACTGTTCATGAAAGCATACATTCACCTGAATAATTTTCTATACCTCCTCAAACTTCTATTTAGTGCTGTCCTCTGCCCAAAGTTATTTATATACTGTGGTGGCACAACTTCACAGGTGTCAAAAACACTTGGACTCTGAAAGAACTTGAACTTCGAACTTTATTTTTGAAATGGAATTAGTCTGGCTTTTGTTGAAACTAGTAACTTTGATTAGCACCAATTGTATTATTGCTCCTGTATGACATATCGCTTATTGCTCCCTGAACTCTCTTTAAGTCGCTTTGGATAAATGACTAAATGTAAATGCATGGCTATTTGAATAACTGAAGCCATGCAATTGCATGTAATGAGCAATTTTGAAAATCTTTTTTAAGCATGCAATGAAAAAAATTATCTCAGAGAGACCCTGGGCTATGTGAGGATTGCAGGTGGTCATCAGCTTCCTCAGCATTTCAGAAGTATTTGGTGGGATCTCATTTGTTGCAGACTGATTGCAGGGAAATCACAAAATCTGTTTAACAGTTAAGTGTTTTGTTAACACCACTTCTTGTTTCTTTTGTGTTTCTACTGCTTTCAACAGTGACTGGAAAGAATGCAGAACATGCAATTTAAAGAGGCTCTGACCCAAGAAGAGCAGGAGCAAGAAAGAAATCAAAGGACGCATTCAAGATAGTCGAGATAAATATGTTATAAAACAAACATAAGCTCATATTGTCTTAAAAGTCTGCTATAGGCTACGTATTGTTTAAATATCCAAACAAATACAGCAAAACGTGAAAACTGAAGATATTTTAAAACGTAGGCTATAAATAATAATAAAAAACTAAAATAATGCCAAATCTGTAAGAGTTTGTGTCAGTCTTAGTGTGTACACGTGGATATGATAGGTGGTGGGCTATAATGACGTCTTTCGTGGACGTAGCCGAGTTTCCATTACAGACTTGCGCAAAATGTAATCAATGTTTTCTAAATGTGGTTTAAAACAATGAAGCAGAATGGCAACGTTTCCATTCATTTATGTTATGTGATTAAAGTGTATTTTGATTCTTCTCGCGATAACTCATTCTGGCCATATTCTTCTTTATTTATGGCAGGTTGCAAACAAACTTTAGTGCATAGTGCCACCTATTGTGACGAAAGAGTGAAGAGAAATGTCTATATTTCCTTATATATTTTCCTTTAACCTCACTGTTCCTAGTAGATCTCCATATTGCACTCACTCGTTTTCCTGCTTTTTGGCCCTCGTATTACTAGATATTATTTCTTTCCAAATGTTCTGCCAAAACATATACCGCGCATGGGCATGTGACCTTTTTATGTGTCGTGACTAAAAGTTTTGCGAAATATGCCTTTATCGCATTGCGTGAAAAAACAACTCATTCGAGCCTGATTACTTTTTGTGGTAGCCTACATGCGTGTTTTGCGAAATTGAATTGTTTCCATTGGGGGTATTTTCAATTTGCGCATTCTGAAGAGTAATGGCAACCTATTGACATCACATGGTAAAACAATTGGAATATTTCTATCTTTGTAGTGTTTCATTTCAAATGTCAGGAAAACATTTGTGATTTATGTAACATTTAACATGTGGGTAAAAGGGGGTTTTAATAGTTACTGAATCGATGTGTTAAATATCCAACGCATTTGCCTCTTTTCTGTTCAACAAGGTGTGTAGGTTTAAATAGTCCACTAGATGCCAGTATTGTTAATGTATTGAACTAAATGGAGTTCATAGATAACCAGAGTAATAACCGTTAAGTCTAACCTTAGCTTTTCCAATGTAAAATCAATCTTAATATGCTTGTTCTTATTATATTTAGGTGAACTTGTAAATTAATGAGACGTCAATGAGTGTCATGTTTTGTATTTGGCCGTAACGGGTGTGTGAAATTCAGAGCCGGACAGTAACGGAGTACATTTACTCGAGTACAGTAGGCCTACTTAAGTACAATTTTGAGGGATCTGTACTTTACTTGAGTATAATTTTTGGGGAGTACTCATGACTTTACTCAAGTACATTTGAGAGGCAAATATTGTACTCTTTACTCCGCTACATTTCTATCCATAACCGTAAGTACACGTTACTTCTAAAAAGGAAAAAGAAAAATCTCGGAAACCACCAATTTGTTTTTTCCCTCTCAAACATGATTGGATTGTGCAGGCGCCACTTATGGGCGAGCCTATCAGCAACAATCACCCAGACCTCAGAGCTCTATCATTTGCTGTACACAGCTGTCAATCATCTCACGTCTGCATGACACGTCCTGTGTACACTTCCTCATTCAGGACATCCGCGATGAAGCTAAAGTGACATTTCTTCACCAAAACAAGAAGCTAATAAATGCACGATTGAAGAATATGTGTTTTGTGTGTATTTTCATGCGATTTGGGGGTATTTTTATATGAATAAAGAATAAAGGTAAGGGAGTAGCCAATAGCGTCATATAAAATGCTAAATATAACATGAAATGAACTTGAAAACATCGCGACCGGTCAGCTGATTTTCTTTAATCATTATTATTTTCTCTTCTCTGCTCTATGCTGCGTGTATAACACGGTCAGGTTCAGAGGTGTGTCAGAACATTGCTATATCGCCTTCTTTGCTGTTTTAGGTTTATTGATTTCAGGGGCGGCGTTTGTGTATGGCCCTAGCGTTCAGAAAACATTGTTGAAACAAAGTACGTGTGCATAATGAGACTCATTAAAGATAATTAAACTACTTTACACTGATGTGTACATGTAGCATAGGCGTCGGAAGCATGTGTATTTGAGAATGTATAAACACCGTTAAGTCACATAGCGTCATTGACGTATAGTCGGTAAGACCGAAGATATGTAGTTTTGACGTGACATCATCGTAATGTTGGTTCGAAGCTCTTTTTGGCTAAACTCGTTTGTCTGCATTTTCCACATTTAAGATCATTTACAGGAATTTATTTTCAATAAAACAAAGAAACTGTCTACAAAATGCCTAACAGTGGTTTTGGAATCAAGTGTGAGGTTATGGGTAGTGGGGATGGTCTTTATTTTCCCAATTAGTTGGCATCCATTTAATAATTTTAATAAATCGAATAATTTACACTATTGTTATTGTATTTCATTCATAATGTACAACGCTATCTGTGAAAAATTAAAAAAATATATTGCACGGAAAGACTTTGTAGTGCAGTCGCAGTTTAGGCTATGTATTTTGCGATTTGCCACTAGCTATGCCAGGATTAGCTTAAAAATGAAAAGAATCAAGGCTTAACAACCCTGCGACAAGGTAAGACATGTTTTATATTTAATCTTGTTTGCTGAATCTGATCAATGGTTGGTTTATATTTTAGTCTCATAGTCGATTAACGTAGTCGTTGGTGGTGGTTATGACAACATCTGGCTGTGGGTTATTTTTTACTACTTTAAGTTTTGTGGTTACATATATGTGGTATCATTTGGTTTCATTGTGGTTCGTTTTTGTATGGTCTGAGGAAATTTCGCCATACCCTAGGTTTTGATGAAACGCCACTACTGATTGATGAAAAAACAGAGAAACTCACATGTACACACAATTGTTAGCTGAATTGTATTTTCTAATATTACTCATTAATGTAAGCCGAGTATTTGCTTTGATGTTCTTGAGTATGCGGTGTGTTGTTTAAAACTGTTCGGTTCAAATGTGGGTGCAAAAAATCCATTAAAACTCTAGCAGAGGTGAAAAGAATAAAGCATGGTAAAAAGATTAAAATTACTTTATTTTACTTTAAATTCCTTTAACATTCTCCAAGGTATTAACATTAACATTTTTCATAACTCCATGTAGGACGTTTCTGTACATAAATGTAAGCACTGTGGCAGTAGTAATGCAATATTTAGAAAATGTACACTTGTACTCTTGATACTCAAGTACTTTTAAAAACATGTACTTCAGTACTTTTACTTAAGTACACATCTGACTGTAGTACTTTTACTTGTACTTGAGTAAAATTTAGCAAGGGGTATCTGTACTTTTATTCAAGTAATGAACCTGTGTACTCTGTCCGCCTCTGGTGAAATTTAACATGAACAAAAAACAAATTATTAAAACAATTTTAATTTTTCAGAGCACATTTCATACACAGTGCGCTTTATGAAGATAAATGTGCTTTACAAAACCATGAAAAAGACAAACAAATCAATGTTAACATTGTTTAAAAATAAGAAATCTAAATAAATCATATTAAAAGCAGTACATTTAAAATAACAAATGTGCAGGACCAGGCTCAGTCAGTAAACAGTGATCAGTCTGAATATGGCGCTCACATATTTTCTCAAAGCATGTCTGTTTGCTGAAATATACATCTTGTTTTCAATTCAAGTCCTGGGGACCTGCAGGAATGCACATTTAAGATGCTTTAAGTCACCCCGTTTAAACATCATTTGCAGAGAGATCCGTGATCTGGCCATGCCAGATAAGAGAGACATAGAAAATGTGCAGTGCTGGCAGGCCCCATGACCGGAACTGAGAACCACTGGTTTCTATCATAAGAAGTATTTGTGGTTACGGCTATGACTTAGCACTTCCTAGACATACAAACACAAAATAAGTTAGTTATTTTCTGTATGTTCAAGCCTAAATTTTTTAATACAGCCTTGATATTCAATGGAATGTAAAGCAAAAAAACAAGCTTTAATAGCACAATATGTACGTGTGTACGTAAACTGTTTCAGTATTTACTGTGTTGAAATTAATATTTTAAATTCCATGGTTTAAATCTAATAAATGTATTCAGTTATTGTTTTATATATACCCCAAAACTGATAGTCCACATTTATGTATGTAAAATAACCGATGCTGATATAGAAATGTACAATATCAGCAATTATGAACATTGACAATGCTCTTAATCAATTCTAATGTTTTTTTATCATGCAATTAGATCGTGCAGAAGATTTAATCCTGTCCTAACACCCTTTATTTGACCATGACCACAAAGAGCCGTCTGCTAAAACAGCATTTGCAAAATGTTGAAAGCCCATGTAATGTCACCGTAAAGTCAATGTAAAACATGTTTTATAATAATATTATCATTGTCTTGTTTTTCTTATTATAATTTATCGGACGGACAGATGCACAGATTAAATTCTTCCTTCAGCGAGCCCTAGAATATTTATAGTATGTCTTGAATCTAAAGTCTTCAGCCTGCCGTACCTCTATTAAGAGGTCCTTCAATCTTGCTTAAATTTGATACGAGTGTAATCTTTGACCTAGATGTATCTGAAGAGCGCTCAGAATTGAATCGGTGAAGACTCAGAACCTCACATAGCCTCTTCCTGAAATCCTTTGACACGTAGTAAAAAATGAAGGGATCAATGCAGCTGTTAAAAGTGCTGAGTGACAAACTGATCAGATATGGACCATAAAGATCATTCTGGACAAAATCTGATTTTGAGTAATGCAACAGCAATAAAACGTTGCTTGGCAAAAAGCAAACCAAAAAAACCATTAACATGAGCATAGTCACTCTCACAGCGTGAGCATAACGCTGCCCTTCGGCCTTAAGGGTGCGTAAGACAAAACCATAACTGAACACCACTATGAGCAATGGAAGCAGGAAGCAGATAGAGAAAAGCGTAACAAAATAAGGCATGAAGTACTTTTCTTGCTCATCTATGGGCAGTGCATCATGGCAGGTTGTAATGGAATGATTCTTTATCTCATAAGATTGTTTGGAGACTAACAAGGGCACAGCTGCCGCTGCAACGGCTATCCAAACCAATGTGCTCATACACCATGAATTCTTGTTACTACGAAATGCCTTGGCACCGAAAGGGTGAACTAGAGCAACGTAGCGATCGACAGCGATAAGAGCCAGACACACAACTGAACCATACATGTTTCCATAGAAAAGTGCAATCACAATACGACAGAAAGATTCCCCAAATATCCAGTCGTTGCCTTGAAAGTGATAGACAATGCGAAAAGGGAACACCAGAAGAAACAGAATATCACAGGTTGTGAGGTTGATCAGCAGGATGGTGGAAGGAAGCTTCTTGGTGCGGAAGAGCAGCACCCAAAAGGCAAGCAAGTTAGCGGGAAGCCCAATAAGGAAGGCCAGGAGACCGAGGAGAGGAACCATTAGAACAATGGCGTTGCTTTGCATCTGCTCCTTTTGCTCCTCCGATATTGTATTATTATCCAGTGCAAGGGCACGGCCCCCTAAAGGAGAGAGAAATATACCCCTTTTATTTAATAATCATTATTTAAATTTCTTTATGGCACTACTTTATGAATCAGAAAATAATTTGATATAGAAAAAGCTATCAAGAGATCGAAAAGGTTTTAAAAGCTCACTTTTGCTTTAAAAAAAATATCTTGCTAGGATGTTATTCTTAGAAAAATGCTTTACAATAACACAAACTTACAAAAAGAGATATAGATTTTAGCATTTATTAATCCTTGTTAATGTCAATACAGTTATTCATGTTTATGCACGGTGCATTAACTAATGTTAA
Organism: Barbatula barbatula; assembly: GCF_947034865.1. Lineage (NCBI taxonomy): Eukaryota > Metazoa > Chordata > Actinopteri > Cypriniformes > Nemacheilidae > Barbatula > Barbatula barbatula. The sequence continues at coordinate 8,807,930 of NC_136781.1, forward strand.
CAGTCACATCATTTGATTTGAACATGAACTAAGATTAATAAATGCTGTATAAGTATTGTTGATTGTTAGTTCATTTTAGCTAATGCATTTACCAACATATTACAATCTTATTGTAACGTGTTGTTAACAGAAAATTATGTGCTAACCCTCCAGTACCTAGAAACGTACTCATTCTCACAGCTCAAAATGTGGTTGATCTATAACTGCGATTCAGGCCCCATCTCATGTCCGTGCATGTTGCAGGTATGTACCCCCCCACATAGTCTCGCAGTTTCACACTCATATCCTCCATTTTACAGTGCACAGGGTAAGATTTTATATTTTATTTTAACAATGCTGAAACTGTTCTCATTATCATCGTCTCGTAAAATTGAGACAGAACGTAGGCTTAAAGCTAATAATATAATACTTAAAAAACTTACTGCCAGTGATGTAGTTTTTCTCCTCTGAAGCTGAAGAGATGCGAAGGAGAACAATGAAGAGTAGGTAAAGGAAGACCCCTCGAGAAATGACAAACATTGTCGTAGAGTTGAATACAACTAATAAATGACCGTTAACAACCTTCTTAACTTGCTGTAAATGTGTTTTTGGTCTGTGAATGCAGTTTTCTTGTATTTGGGTAGTCCCTGTTTTAAAAAAATATACACACAGGTTATAACAAAAAAAGTAAATTCATAACCCTTTTTCATGTCCTGTGGATTTCTGTCCTGACCTTCTAATGAGCACAGACCAGTGAATGAAGCTCTTCTTTCTGTTCCTCTCTATGTGTATCTGAGGAAGTAAGCTGCTACCTCGCTGTCACTGTAGCTTGTTTTCATCTGTCTACATGCTTGTTAACACGATTTAAAGATTCGAAAAAACTAAGCAAGCAATGTTAACAGAGTAGGTATTGTCTGAAATGCCACAATTATAACCACAAGCACCAAACAGGAAGAGTTATTATGTGTTTATAGAGAGGAAATAAAAAATGATATGGTAGCCTACTCTTGAGCTGTTTTAAGCAAATCTAATAACAATATTATTCAAACAAAAGAATGATTTTGTTCCAAATTATTTAAGTTCCTTGTGTTTATTTCAAAGTGAAAGATAAAAACACAAACCAATGGTAAGAGCAACACTAGATTTTCTGTGGCTTTTGCTATATATAGTATATAGTCTATTTTCGAAAAATGCTTAAATGCCACTTCTAAATTTACAGTGTTGTTACCAAGCACTTGAAAGAAGATTGCACGATAAACGCAAAATTCAGTCATATGCTACCTAATTACATTTCTGATTCCAAGTAAATCTTCACCACTTAAGCAAATTAATGAATGTATGTAAAGGATAAAGAAATATGTTAAATGAATTGTATTATTAATAATAACTGACGAGATAATGCCAAATAAGTGTTATTCATGTTTGCATAGTTTTAATGTCTACAGCTACGGTATGTAGTGTATATGGCTTCCACGAGATGGCGCAAAAGTCCATTGAGTATTGCTAAAACACATCTGAGCAATGTAGAGCTTCAGTCACCATTTATATTCAGTGTACTTTCGTTGCCTGGTGGTGACACAACTATTAAGATGACGCTAAATAGGTGCGATTTGTTTTTATTGTATAGCTATTGCATATATCACATCCACGAGATGATCACACATAAATTGGATCGCACACACGCTTTATCTTCATAAATATCACAGCGTGATAAATCATATCACCTGTACTTATTAATACTCCCTAGTCCAGAGTTTACAGGCCTGGAAAGTGTAAATAACCCATAACGGAGCTATATTTCTCTAGATGCAGCCATATGTTCTAAGGATTTTCATTTATTTCATCGTTTAATAAAAACAGTGTCATCACGACCCAGAGATGGCAAGGAAGAGTACACGCATTTTGATATGATGGTGATGTGGCCCCCTTCCCTCCCACTAATCTGATCTCCGTGCAGTTTCGCGCATGCGCACACGCACAATGCTCAGTGTTGGGCGAGAAGGGGGTGAACGCGTCCAGCAACACATAGGTCTGCGTTTGGCCAAACAAGCTACGGCGCAGTGAGATATCAAAACAAAGAGAAAGGTTGATTTTATACGATACAAGTGGAAGCGACCAAACAGGTATGGGTAACGAATTTAATGTCAGGTTATTTTGTGGCACGGCAGCTGTAAAGGCTGGTTGCCCGAACAAAGCGGTGCCGACAGCAGAAGCGATACATGCATTGCCATTGTACAGTCTTGGAAAGCAATCGTACTTGTTGTTAGACCTGTAGACATGAACGTTTTTCTCTGAAGTAGCCGCAATGGTTGCATACACAAAAGCCTGTAATGCATGCATGCACTCTGTTGCCATTACCAAGTCAACAATGCCATTAAACCATAGTCAAAATTAATGTGTGCACACATTTACTTCAGTTATCCCCCAATGTATTGTCTTGTTTTTACGTGACAGCATAAAAAAAGGGTGGGGAGGGGGCTTTGGGTATGCTTTTAACTGTCTGTCTTTTCTTGTAAGCAGCGCAAAAACGGGAGAGGCGACGCATGGCTCTCCTCGTGAACATTGAGGCTTCAGGGGAAGACAGTATGTTTTCATGAGGGGTAGTGTCTCGAGACGCAGAGGTGGTCGTTGAAACAATCGCAGTTTAATAGATAAGACATTGCCGAAGATGCTGAAGAGACTGGCCGCACCGGCGTCATGCAGCAGCTGTCTCCTTGCCTTCTTCCTCGCCTTCGTCTCGCCCAGGTGTACGCTGTCTATCGGTGCCGACAAAAATATGGTCAACAAGGAGGATTATTATAGCGCCACGGTGAACGCCACCGTTTTGGACCATAAAGGCAATCCTCAACAAATGGTAACGAAGAATGACGGGCGGTACGGGCAGAATTCACCCAAAACAGAGGCGAAGGGGATTGTGATCGCACCTGCTGCTGTTAACGGGGGTGAGTCTGTTTGGGTTACAGTACAGTTTTACAAAGCATCCTTGACGAGACTTGTTGTTGTTATTTTAGTTTTTGTGTTTTTACATTATATTATATTTATGCATTTGGCAGAAGCATTTATCCAAAACGACTCATTAAATGTATTTCGCTGGAACCCATGGCCTTAACAATGTTAGTCCAATTCATTACCAATTGAGATACAGGAACACACTACTGCAATTTCGTTTTTTAAGGTTTATGTAATGCAGTATAACCGTCAGTATAGTGTCACTAAGAAAGATTGACATAATCATTTCCTGTCTCCTGTCTTCCAGAAACATCAATGTTCTGAAATCTGATTTTCAAATATGGTCATACGCTTCATAAACCCCCTTTAAAGTGATAGTTAACCTAAAAGCAAAAATGCTGTCATCATTTACACACCCTCTTGTCATTCGTGTGGCTTCCTTCCTCCAACAGAACACAAAGTAAGATATTTTCAAGAATGTTGTGAACTGGCCCTCATTCACTCGCATTGGTTTTGTGTCCATACAATAGTACATGCAACTGCAATGCAAGCACTGGCCCCCTGTTCGCTCACCGACTTCCTTCAAAATATCTTCTTTTGTTTTCTGTGGAAGAAAGACATAAAGGCTGAAATGACAAGAGGGTGAGTAAACGATGAAATCAATTTCATTTTGGGGTAAACTATCACTTTAAGATCTTAGATGTCACTATAAAAATATACTATTACCTAAATGTTTTAACTTCAATTGTTTTTAAAAGAAAAGGCTCGTTCATAGCATGGTAGCATTGCATATTTATCAAATTCACAATGACATTGCACAGGATAAACTTCCGTTTATTTGCCCTTTGTAATGTTATAACACTGTAACATTAGTTTTTCGCAATTTCTAAATCTAGAATGTTTTTCAAAAGCAACCAGTATGTGTGCTCAAGTATACAATCTGTAACTTCCTGTGATATTTGACTGTTTCACGTGACCGTCGTGTCATTTCCTCCGCTGTACATGTTGTTGTAACTTACCTGTTATTGTTCTGAGGTTGGATACAGAGTAGTTATTTCTATTATTTTGGCTACCCCTGCAACACATTGTATGTCCAACCAAGGCCTTGTGGATTTTCAGGTGCCCTTTCGGGACCAATTAGGTTTGTGCGGCTCATTCTCTTGCAGTGGCTCTGTAAATAAAACCGTCCCCTAAACTCCCTTTGAACTGTACTGTACTTGCATAACCTCCCCCGAAGAGACCCTTCATTGCCGTGCACTCTGTTCAGTAAGTCAGTGACGTGGGGGATGAGTGACACGGGTCGGGCTTGCTTTGTTTGCAGTAATGCCGTCTCTTACCCTCCTCTGCACCGAAGTATTCGACAGTCCTTGTGTCCCAAGAGCGTGTGTGAGGTGGCCTGTTTGTCACTAGCTTATGTTGCTCAATTGCTCTGCAAATTTGTATCTTGTCCCTGTGTTTATATACGTCGTGCATATTGGCTGTTTTTCAACTCTGCTCGCACATTTAGTGAATTAAACTCCATCGAGCCGTGCTTGGTATTTGTAATTTTTGCTGAATCATTTGGTTTTTGCCATATCGCCTGGATGTATTAAATGGCTTGAGGGAAGTGCAGTATCTATAATCATTCTTGCCTTGGGATGGCTGGTATCGTCTTCCAGGATTCGGGTGTGTGTGTGTGTGTGTTCTTTTTCTCTAGCCTGGCTTTTTTATATTTTGCTTGTTCAGGTTACAGGATGCTCAGAATTTGCTTGAAATCTTTATTACTAGAATTCTCTTTAAATCAATTATGCCATTACTCCATATTTATAGCACTATGGTAATGTTTATTGAGGTCTTAATGGTTTCTTGTTGATTATAAAGATGAAGTTTTGTTTTCAAGCCTCATTTTTGATAAGTTCACAAGGGAAGTTTGTGTCCATCCCTCATTGTCATACTTTTCAGTTGACATTCTGTTCTTGTTAACCTAGTGTGTTGAACTGACCCGAGGCAGCTGTATGACTTACTGGTCATTAATGCCAGTGAGCCCGGTGGAGGTCATCAGTCGTGATCCAGTCAGGAGCTGGTACAGGGACACTGCGCTCTGTATTTTTTCTGTATTTTTTAATATGTTCTCAAGGACAATAGTACATCCATTCTCCCTATTTCCAGAAATTCTACCTCCCGGAAGCTAAAGCAGACATTCTGTCATTTGTAACTCTGTGACTGCTGTGTATCCAAAGTTATTTTATCACCTTCTCACCTCGGTGGCATCTGGCAACGAAAAAAATTCTCCTTTGCTTAAAAAGCCCACCCACAATTTTTTATATCACAGCAGTGAACGATGTTCCAGAACAGAAAATTGATAAGATTCTTTAAATATCTTTCTTTGTGTTCAACAGAACTAAGAAATGTATACAGGTTTGGAATAACCTTATGGTGAATAAAAGGTGAGAGATTTCTATTTTTGGGTGAACTATCCCTTTAAGTCTGAGTAATACATGACAGCATTTTCACATTTGGGTAAACTATACCTTTAACTGCCCAATTCTTAAGCTTCATAACAAAGCATAGCTTTTAAATGGTGCAGTAGGCTATTTGTCATTGAAAAACATACTAAGTCACTGTAAGGCTCAGTCGATTTGTCTCACACAGAAAATAAACAAGCAGCTCATTACTTCCTGTTTGACTGTTTCAAGATTATATTTCCTCCGGAGACCTCAATGTGATCATCTGACCTCTGTGTTGATCTCTCCTCCTGCCTCTCAAATGGCTTAGCAATGGCTCATCAGTCTAAACAACATGGCATGCACAATAAAATCTCCCATTCTCAGTTCACCCCAGAGAGAGAGAGAGAGAGAGAGAGAGAGAGAGAGAGAGAGAGAAACGGAGGGAGTGCAGGGAGTGCACTGTTTTCCTTCTTCACTCAATTCTCTGTTTCCCAAACCAGCTGCAGCTGTCATTAGGGGTCTGGCAACATAAACCACACTTAGCTAATGGGCAGTGAGACAGAAAACCACCTGCCAATAGAAATGCAAAGAGGTAATAATGTCCATTCAAAAGTCAACAGCCCCGAATCAGGCCGACACAGAAAGGATGCCAGTGGGAGGTGTTGAATATTGGTGATGAGCTTGTAGCGATTTATGATGCTTGAACAAGCTCAAATGGCAGTAAACGACCCAGTCATAAGGGCTAATTTGATTCACCCCAGGCCCTGGGCATAACACATTGACCAATGGGCAAGTGAAACAAGGGTCCAGTTTTGTCCATTACCTTTTGTCCATTAATCACTTAACAGTGATTAGGGTAATGTAGGTAAATTATATTTACTAATTTACTAAACTGGGTTTAATTTGCATTGGATTTATTTAGCAGATGCTTTTATTGAAACTTTTTACATTAGGAGGAACTTCTTTCTTGCCAGAGAACGGTTTCTTACACTTCTCTGGGTAGCAGACAAATCAATGAATTGTTTTCGACTTCCAAATAAAACCACTAAAAGAAATGATTTTGATTAAGGTAACAGATGAAAGAACAGACAGGAACCATGTGACACACCATATGTTCCCAATTGATCCAGGCAGGAAATGTGAGCTGGAGTGATGTTGGGGCATTGATTGCCATGGTGCTGTTGTCATGAAGTGAGGTTGGAGTGGGCCAGCACAGATGAGGATGCTAACTGGCTGCCTGTGTTTGTTCTAATACCAGTGATTTTCCTCTACGTGGGTGCATGTGAGGTCGTAATGTATTCTTATTTTAGATGAACACGATGTTATAGATGAGCTGCATAGAATCGAATTAGCGTCGTGTCTGAACGCAATTAGTAGTGATTCTGTAAAGATTTACCGTAAACTTGATATACGTTCACAAAGATGCTTTAATGGGCTTTTGTGCCTTCTTTTGAGTCTGTCTGGATCAACAGATCGCCGATCAACCATACCATAAACAAAGTTTTTACCAAAGGCTATCACCATACTGATGGCACAGATTTCAACATTTGGTGGTTTAAATACCCATGTAAGGTTTCTCTTATAGTTTTTATAGCTTTTTTCTTCCCTTAGTTAAGTAAGTCCCACTTTCAGAATGGTCACATCCGTAACTTGGGATGCACCGAATGTTTGGTAGTGATCAAGCAGTACCAGCGCAAAGAGAGAGAGAGACTCTCTTTGAAACGTGTCGGCAGTGTGTGGAGCATTTTTGAGTGTCAGATAAAGACACAGCAGAGAACTTGCAGAGTCGGAGTCACTTTCTGAATTAAAGCTTCTTTACCGGTAACTTGTGTATTTCAGATTTAAGTGGGCGGTCTGACAATAGCCCCGCCTCGGGCGACATCCTTTGACGCCATACAGTGGTTGCGTGCACAGTTCCCTGTACTAAACAAATTGTCAAAGTGTGCACTTTCTGAGAGAACAGTGACGATCAGCTTTTGTGGGTGGAGTTTGTCAGTCAGAGTGGCTTGCATGGATGTTTTTTTTCTTTAGATCATTTTGCAGTATAGCTTATAATAATCCAAAAGATTTAATTTATTCATATTTTTATTTTATGAAGTTGAATGTCACTTTTTAATTAAGTGTTTTGGTATATGGGTATAGAGCACAGTACATTCTTTCAGCAGTCAGTTATAGGCCTAATATTGGCTATTATTTGTTAGTTTTATTGTATTATATTGAAAAACGAGAAAAAATATAAAAAGCACATTTTGACCACTCAGTTAATGCAATAGTGACAAAAATTGGCAAAATAAAGTGTTTTATATTTATTCGGCTTCGGTGCATGCATCCCTATCCGTAACTATGTACTTCTCATATATGGGGACATGAAACATGTAATGATTCACTTAGCTCACGTTGCGATGCGATTTACAATAGTGATCTCACAGTATGATTTATTCACGATTTTTCAAATTAGAAATGCACAAGTGCACATTTATTTATACAATAAATAATTATTATATGTCAAATAATGACTAAACTAAACTGCAATTTTAAAACAAATTCCAATATAAATAATAATAATATAAATAATTCAAAAGTCTCTATAATATAAAAAACTAAGACTTTGTCTGTGCTTTCCTTGGATTTCTTTTACATTTAAGAAATATCAGCATTTTCACGTTTCCACAGTGTCCACCTTTGGTCTCATCCATATAGCGTGTTTATTTTCTTTTTTTAAATGGAAAAATCATGCCTAGACTGATATTTTTATGTTGATTAGATTCTTATCAACAGGGGTTTAGTAAAAACAGATGGTTTGTACATTCTCTGAAAGTTTATTAGTCACATCCATGACACAAAATGTCACATTCATAATGTTGGAATTGCCCACATCGATATTGTAAATGTAGATTTTTGTTTGTTTTTGACAGCCCTTTAAACTACCCAATACTCAACCACAGCGTACCTGCATTTATGACGTGACAGTCGTAAGTACTGGCAGCTGTTTCCTTCTGCTGTGAGTTAAAAACCAGGTTGAGCAGTTAAAATCTGCTCTTCTCTGCTGTTTTCTCTATCTTCAAATCATTACATGTCCAAAAACTACGAAGCTTCAATTCCCACAAACTAAGCAGAACATTAAACACTGACTTTATACACCAAAACCTTTGAAAGCACCTTATGATCACTGCTCTAATTTAGTGTAAAACCTTAGCAGCGATGCATTTTATTATGCACACAGTTTTTTCAGGATTGACCTACATATCAGTCGAACAGGCTTTGCTGTTGTGGCGGTCTACTTTAGAGGAATCACTGTGTCTGTTTGAAAGCTTTATCCAGCTTTAAATGTGCACTGTCTTGTATAGAAATGATTAAAACGACTTATTTTAGATAATCTGAAAATCAGTCTGTGTGATACAGGGATGACGTCAGATACAGCAAAAGAGCTGCTCGCTTGCTGTTTAGCTATGCCACAGGGAGAGATATGAGATACCTCACAGAGATAAGCCGTATTTGGGACGTTTGTCTGGGTGTAAGGCAGGTGGCTGAATGAAAGTATTTTGTTGCTTCTTTTGATCTTATCTAGCATTCCTAAACTTGCAAATGCCTGTTACCATATCTCCCCTTTTTGCACACAAGGCCACATGTGGGGGGAAAAGCAACAAATTAAAACTGTTAGACGGCAGCTGCATTCTGCACATGCTTGGTTTTTATCATCTTTACCGTCTCGGGTCCTGTTTAAACCTGAAAATGATCAGTTTTAGACATTTTTAGCATCTAGTGTGAACACCAATGCTTTCCAGAGGAAAATCATGTTCTGTTATTACTTATTTATGTAATGTATTATATTAAAGGTCAAGTGAGTGAAATTTAGCGGCATCTAGCGGCGAGGTTGCAAATTGCCACCAACCGCTCACTCAACCCCTCCCCCCTCTTTCGAAAACACTAAGATGGCTGACAAAGGGCTAAGATGTCGTCATGTTTTCGCTTCTTTGCTGTAGGACATATAACGTATTTACAAAACACACTCTGTAGAGCAGTTTGTCCGTTTAGGGCTAATATAGAAATAAACATGGCCAATTCCGTGCTCGGTGTTTGTCGATAGAAATGTAGTGAAGATGACAAATGATGCAAATATTTGTGTAATTGGTATGTGTATTGAAGGCAATAGTAAAAAATAAATGTAGTAAAAATATTTAATTTTGTATTGGCCTACCGTACATTTTCACTTATAGAATGAAATGTAGGTATATAGGCCCATAACAATAAATGCTGATCTGTCCTCTTTACCCTCATCCTATGATGACACGCTGACATGTCCAAGATTCACGGTATCAATTTGTTTTATAAACTCCCCTTGATCAACTCTCATGCTCCAAATCTTTGGATTAGAACGAATGAAGACAGGGTTTCTAGGAAGCACATGTCCTACAGCGCTGCATTTCATTCAGCATAGACCATAATGCTCTGACTCCATTGTACAAGATCCCGATTTGATTTCGCAGACAATCTGTTCTCCTCCGCTAATGATTGGTAGAAATGAGCTAGTGCTCAACCAGCCTCTATACTGATGTCATAAGCTAAATGTGGGTCATTTGTTATGTTCAAAATGGCTAATAGTATTTCCATTTAAAGTGTGCTCTGATGGCGATGTTTATGTTCATCTAGTCTAGCTTGCTTTTCCAGTGCACAAAGGAGTTCTTCCTCATAACAGGATCTCTTTTGGATGACAACATTTAACTCATGTACTGCATTTAGTAATTGTTGTTTTCCTTTTAACTAGCTATCTATAATTTTAGTTTTTATAAGGTGAAGGGCATATGGTGGCCCCATGACTTCACAGTAACATTTAAATGTGTTGTTGTTTAGCTTGCTTCAATATGCAGTTTTGCATGTGCATTTAGTCAGTTTAAATGGTAGGGAAAAGGTGAAATTAAACTTGTTTGTCATCTGGCATTTGCCAATGTTTTGGAAGAACCAACAACAAATTGTCATGTTCAAATAATTTCCAGAGTGCGTGTTATGAAGAGCCAGACTGGAAATGAACTTTAACAAGGAAATCTGAGTCTGAACTTCACAGTTGATCCAACTGTTTAGATGACAGTCAAATTTCCTTCATGAAAATTCTCCACCAAAGCATTTTATTTTAGTAACATTAACATTTGTGTGCACATTACTGCAGTTTTGTCCAAAATTGATCACAAAGCCTCTGGGAAGAGCCTGAAGAAAGGATGCATCACAAAGGAGGAGAACAGGGGAAAGAGAGATTTTATAACACTAACACATAACAGTATTGGATTTGGTATGTGTCCTGAATAGCTTGTTCTTTGAACAATTGTAGCGATCCGAATATGATGGTTGCTTTAAAAGCCTGAAATTTTACTTCTCAACCAAAAGTAATTTGCTGGATTTAACCATTAGTGTATATGATGCTCAACTTCTGCAGACAGAGTTCAGATGTCAGGAAGTGTGATTTGACATTTGATCGTAGCTGTTAGTTGTATTACATGAACATTTTTATTTTCAATGTTTGTGTTTCACTTGCAAATTAAAAACAAGTCAGAATTACGTCAATATTATTTATGTTAAAAAGATATTGGCATAAACTAGATTTTTTTTACAGGAAAATGCGTATTGTGTTTTGTTCTGTTGCTAAAGACATTATTATTCCATGGTATGGTCAACATTTACTAAGTGGAATCGCCCAACTGTTTCTGATCAACTTTATAAAGCTCATGAGAGGTGCAGGGTAAGCCATTGGCAATGCTGATGATGTGTTGTCACCGACAGAAACAGAGTTTTATATTTTCCGTGAGATGGGCTTTAATACTCCTGCTGAGTATACAAACTTCACAGTTTGAATTTCAACGTAAAGCCAAAATATATTTTCTGCTTTATCACCCAGTTTTTTGAATGTCAATGAGTTGCATATTATGCAACATTATGTAACTCGGAAAAGATCAAATAGAAGACCAGATTTCACCAGCTTTCCTTATGAACCCAAATATGCCCCCTCAGCACTGATAACGCTGCAAAGTCAGAGATGTGCTATGCAATGGCAACCTTCACTTCAAAGGCCATTTTTGAATTAGCTGCAATTCATTAATAATGTTGAGTTAAAGGGCTAGTTAATCCCCAAAAAATTTATATTATTCAGCTCCATTATCATTTTAAACAACCATGACCTGCTTTATATTCTAACAAGTCGCTAAATCCTTTGTGTTCCATGAGGTTAATAGAGTAGCGCAGACATGACATATTTTTGTAGGCCAACCCGGAAGTTAGCTCCACACTGGTTCCCTCGACCACAAGCATATATGCATTTTTCCCATTTCCCATTACTTTTGGAAGATTGCAAAAGATAAGATCTGTGATTAACCAAGGTTCATGATACTTACAGGTTTTGATCAAGATAACCTTTACAAATTGCAGCAATAGTTGTTGAATACAATTGCCAGAAATAAAAGGCTGACATGAGGCTATAAACAGACTACAATATATGGTGGCTTCATATCAATGTCACCACCACCAAGCTTTATTAAAAACGTGTTTCCTGCTAAGTAATTACTCCGGAAACGATTCCGCATCCATGTGTTTAGAGTGTCCGTGTTGCATTATTTGTAAAATGTATATCTATGATGACATTTCACGGAAGCCAAAGGATGTAGTCACTTTTAGGAACTTTTTAGCAACCGCCATTTTTAAGACAGCATAAAGCTTTCATATATCATAAGCGGCTTAGAAGTGGTTTGTTTTTTGTCATAAATTAAAACGCGAAAATATTTTATGGTTTTGTCAACCACAAAACTGCCTTATTTCAGGCAATTTACCAAAAACCCTTAAAAAAAAACCATAGACTTTAAGCCGATGAAACCGGGAGTGCTAAAATTCAAACTGGCTTCTGGGATTTGCGTAAAAAACTATTGGTTAGAACAACATTTTTGGGTGGACTGTCTCTTTATAGAAACTGGAAGAAAACTGTCTGGATTCATATTCATATTAAAGTTGTTGGTCAGTTACATGAATCATTCATGGTGATACTAATATTATGTTGCTCAGAGGGCTTACGATATTAGCTTGTGGGACAACAATATTGGTTTTTGGTCTCCTTTTGCATTGCTTATACACCCTAGTACACACAAACACAAAAAACAACAACAGCAAATGGTTTTTGAGTGTGCACAATAATGAATTTTTGATTCTGCTTCATTTTGTGCTTGTGTTAGCTTACATGTGTGTGCTGCTCATAATGCCGAAGAGTCTTTCTGCTGCCTCCCTTATTGCATTTTGCTTAAAATGCACGTACATCTCCAGATGCCTTGAGGGAAGCTGGTGAGGTTGGCTGGGCAAGTGGGTTTGGTGCTGAAATAAGCAGACTCCCTTCCTTTTACCATTTAAAGACAATCAATTACCATGACCGGCTATGCCTCCCTGCGGGGGTTCCACCGCTCCCTGAGAGCATACCCTGCTGCTCCGACGTATGAGTCAGTGTTCCGAAGTGGCAGGGCATTAGTTTGCATAGCCCGCTCATCTGAATGCCTCTTTAATCTCTAGTGTTGACGGAGCAATCACAGAGAAATAAGGAGGCAGACAGCCCCCGCATAGTACATTGCTAATGTGTATCAGCATTCTTTCATTCTGCAGTTGTTTAGTTGAGTTTGGGTTTCATCAGAAATTCAAGCTAGAAGTATAAAAGGAGGCTGAGTGTCAGCATGACCTCCATCGATAAAAACATTTCACAGATTTAGTTTATTTTGGCTAGTTGTTGAAGCCAAGATTCCCTTGAGAAATGTTGATGGCTTGCTAATGGAATGTTGTTCATTATTTGGAAGTGGATGAAACAAGATGCTGCTTGTTTAAACAGAAAAATGAATAGCAATTGAACAATTAAAATGTGTTTTCCTGAGTGCATATTTGGATAAAAAGATCTCTTGGGGTCAGATCAGTTCACAAGTCTCGGAGGTCCAAGTCAAGTCTTAAGTCTTTGAGGTTGAGTCTAAGTCAAGTCTCAAGTCTTTGAGGTCGAGTCTAAGTCAGGTCTTAAGTCTCTGATGTGGAGTCCAAGTCACATCTCAAGTCTCTGTTCTATTTTTAGGAATAGTTTTCTCAGATAGTTATTGTCATTCACAATGTATGAAGCTAAATCAGCTTTGAAATATTACAACTTAATAACCTTACAGAATGTCTTGGGTTTTGAACCAGTGCTGATGCTGGTGCGATAGCCTGTGTCATATTCTTTTTACTAGGTCTTTGGGCCACATTTCCTGGTGCAAATGCAAAATAATTTAAACTTAAATAACTTGTTCAGTAGGGCGTATTCATTAAGTATATTCAACCAATGAAACATTCTGACAGGGCTCACACTCGAGCGCTAATGGCTTATGGCGTGCCTCGAACAGAGCTGCACTCTTAGCTTGAGACTGAATGAGAAATATATTTCAAAAAGACATATTACAGAAACTATTTTACAATTCTTCAATCAAACATACTTGCTTTGATCTTTAGCATGTCAGTCAATCGTTTATTGTACAATACAACTTACTTCATCACTTTGCTAATCGGTATAGGACTGCACAGGTTTCTTTTTGCTTACTTTATGTTGCATTTCATGTTATGCAGCAGCTCCCATTAGCAAATAAGTTAACATTGGCATATTTAATGTTCATGCTTGCCTTTGTAAGTTTCAGGGTGACTCGCTTGCAGTCGCGCTTCACGTTTGCAGCGTTTTACCGGCCATTGTGATGGAAAATAAGACGCTTTATAAACCTTGTGTAGACACAGAGTATATGTCGGTGCTTCTGCTTTACCCAAAGCCTTCTCTCTACCGCTTATATGATATAAGTAGCACATGCGCGCAAGCTGATGTCTGCCAGGTAGGAAAAGTATTTTTTCGTCTAGTTTTTATAAGTTGAATTTTTATTTAGTTATCGTCTCACTTTCGTCAGTGAAAACAACTCATTAACGAATAATTTTCTTAACAGTTTTCGTCAATACAATTAACACTGATTTAAAGTACAGGAGCTACCAAAGTAAGAATTGGCTATATTTTATTGGTTTATATAACTATAAAATACTTTTTGATGATGAAAACATGTCCTCCAGAATGATGCATCGCGAGTGTACATAATAATGCAGAATTTGTGTTTAGAGATTAATTGTTGTGACATTTGCTCCAGAACGTAATGGATTGGGAAATAATTGACAAATGTGGTGTATGTGGGGTAGTAAAGGAAGAATGTGAATTAATTGTTTTACCAAAAGATTTGTGTTTTTTACGAGTCTCATGAGTCACAAGTCCAAGTCAAGTCTTGAGTCAGCTGTCCACGAGTTCAAGTCAAGTTGCAAGTCTCTGTTTTGGCAACTTAAGTGCGACTCGAGTCCAAGTCACAGACTCGAGATTCCATCTCTGCTTGGGATTGCTTACTAATATTGATAAAAACATTTTTATCAATTAAGCTGGTGAGGAATAACATGGAGAAACCTGAACAGGCAATGAAGAAATGACCTGAACTCTTTTTCTATTCTTTGTAGCTGTGGATCTGCAAGGCTGCTGTCCATACACGCGGTTTGTAGTGCCTCCGAAAACCACACACTGGGTGGCCATAATGCAGAGAGGAAAGTGCACCTTCAAGGAGAAGATCCTGAAGGCGGCTGCATTCAATGCCTCAGCAGTTGTTATCTACAATAACGGCTCCAAAGAGGACACAGTCACCATGGCTCATGAAGGTAAGCTCCATAATCTCTGTTCTTATAAATAATAACACTGTATAAGGTTACTTGGATACTGCAGTTATTTAGATGCCGTATAATCTGTTAATACTCCCACTGATGGCTTAATCGGAATGCAAAGCCTTCAACACCATTGGGAAAAATTGGTCTTGTTGAGCTCTGTCCCAATTAATTTTTTATCCAAATGGAAGAGGTGGGGCAGGTTTGAAATAAAACATTGAAGAGCAGAAACATGACCATGTCAACCTTTAGATGTGTCTGCTTGAAAAGTCAGATTCAAAATTACCTTACATAAAAGGGAAGTGTACTGCAAGGCAACTCTACTTCACGAGAGAATCAAGCAAAGTTTGTCTGACGGGAATCACAAGCTACTTGCCATTATTGTAAGAGTAGAAAGACTCTTACATTCTACTCTATGATTTTTTCTACGTACATACAGCCCAATACATCTTTTTTATGATTTGATGTTGTAATGCTATTTGCTGTCTTGTGTCAGATTTTTATGCGGTGGGAGACATTATCTGGAAAAGATTAATTGCTGAAGGACTAAATAGGAAGCCCAAGAATGCGCACATTTTGTGCATGTAAGTGGAAGTGTGTATACGTCACTTACGCTAGAAGAGTTCTGTACACTGGAAATGAGACAGTCTGGGTGAAAATGTTGCTGTGCTAAGCTAAAATTTAACAAAAAAAGGATTTGGGGTAAAAGCAAAAGCTGACACAGTAGATTTCATGTCCATTACAGTCCATTAAATGTTGCAAAATTAACCACATAGATGAGGTAACCACACCAGGATGCATCAGGCTACACAAAATGCCTTATGGATTGTTAAAGGGTAACTCCATCCAAAAATTCTGTCATGAATTACTCACCCTTTAGTTGTTCCAAACATTTTGTTCGGTTTAACACAAAGAGAGATGGAGTACTGTTAGCAACCAACAGTTCTGAAGCACCATTGACTGCCATAGTAGGGGATTTATTTTAGTACATTTTGGCTCTGTTGAACACAAATTAAGATATTTTGAGGAATGTAGGAAAACAAACAGTTCTGGGGCACTTTTGATTACCATTAAAATGTTTCCTACTAAGTTTCCCTTTGATGATAAATTGTGCAAATGTTTAGAAAATATTCAGATTGTCATTTTACACTTTTTATTGATAATTTATAGAATTTGTTACATTTTATTGCATGGATGTTTTTGCAGATGATTTGATATTTTTTAAGTCTGGAAAGTCTCCAAGTCCATATCACAGTAGATATAGTCTGTCTAATATCATAGTTTGTCATAAGGGCTATAAATCTGCGACAGCAAACGATGTGACTGGGAAACAGGTTTGGTTTAAGGACATTCAGACATGGTGAAGGACATGGCCGCATGCTGGAACTGATCCACTAGAGCCATCACTGTTGCTCTGCAGGTGCACTGTCTACACACACACACACACACTTTTAGCTTGGCACACAGCCAAAGGTTAGGATGCTAGGCCGCATAGGATGCAACCTAACGTTGGCAAACTTCTCAAGAAGCGTGATAGGATGCATAAAGCAGATGGGGGGTTGGAGGGAGAGATGGTGAGTCACAGCAGCGCTATCAGAACGGGATCGATGAGATGCTTAAATATAGCAGAGTGCATGACTTATTCAAAGGGTCCTTTTCCCCTGCCACCTATGGGATTAAAACCTCTGTATGCCAGCGAGGTCATTGATCGTTCACCACATGAACAATTATGCAGCATGGCATCTGTTTCTCGTGTTTTTTTATTTACAGTACGAGAAAGTTTTCATGTGGGTTCCATGAGGAAGTTACACGTTTAGATCGCTGCATTAGATACATGCATGCATCTTGTACACACACAGGAAGTGAAGGGTATTTGTTAGTGTGTGGTTGGGTGTGTGACGAAGTGTGTTCTCAACCCAGAAAGATGCAAGCAAAACTGAGACGTGGGCTATGTGAGTGAAGAGCTTAAGTGTAATGTTATCAACGTCACAGTTCTTTTTTCACATTATTATGCAGCAATGACTGTAAATAACTGTGAAAAGGTCATTTGTTTCTTGGTTCTGCCAAAAAGCACAGACACTGGGGCTATGAGATGCTGGCGAACAATTTTTATCTATTTGAGCATCCCCCAAACAGGATAAATGGCCAATATTGGGAGGAGGGTGATTGGAAATCCTGTCTGAAGATGGTCATTATTTTGCATGTTATTTGGGCTTTCGTATGTAGAAAGACATGCAATTATCACAGTTATCCTACTGTAATTTTACAAAAGTAATTTCGTTTGTGCATCAATGCTTTGCATGTTACTTTCACCTGCTAGCAGAGTCTGTAGATGTAGGTCACGCGCGCTGTCTGATTTGACAGTCACAGCTGGATATTTTACAGTAACTCAAAGAACTCTCGCTTTTAAAATAGCATCAACACCAGCTACAAATGTTCTGTTCTTAAGCGATAAGTGATTATGACATCAGATATGTTTTCAAATCAATCAAAGGTAGAGCACATCTAACATTCAGAATGTCAATACACACACGCTGTCTGTAGGGTCGAGTCACCTTTGCTATCATGTGCTGATGTAAGACCACCTTTGAGGGAGTTTCCCCTTTAACACGGATCAATGTTTGCATAAATTAACATTTGCTTGAGGAACATTCACAATGAATTAAAGAGATTTTTATTGCCATTATAAGGTTAAACTGCTTTAAGTTCAGCAGTTATAAATGCATTTATTTACATTTGCATCCTAATCTTTGGACAACTTTGGAAAAAAGTTGTTCCCTATGTGGATTGTTTGAACTTGTTTGAAAATTTTATGGAATATAAAATGACTTAATTATATTAAATATAATATTACATTTGAACAAACTTCTGAAGTTCAATATCGGTACGGATAGCTCAGCCTCCCACCCGATCAAACTCAGATGAGCTGTTTTCTATAAGGGCCACCTTGTCTTGGCATGCAGTGGGTTTAATGGAAGTGAGTTATGTATAATGTATATAATGACAAACGCATGTTGGTTTTCTCGCGGTGATGGTTGCGCCGTCATCAGTCACTGCTGGAGCAAATTGTTCCTGTCCTGTTCTTGCCATCATCTTTACTGCTGACAAACTGCCTTCTGAGCCAGGCAGCACGGCGAATGCCTCTTGTTCACACCTGCGCATACACACAAAGCTCACGTACGCCAGGGCGGATCCATATAAACTCACAGCGGCACGTAGACGGCATAATCACACTTGTGTAAATGCATGAATAAACATGATGTCTGACACACAAGACACCAGTGGTGTTCACAATGACATTCTCTGACATTTTCGAACTCTTTGCGAACACTCTTTGTGCCCATGCGACATTCAGGAGTTGGCTGTAAGATTCGGGGGATGTCTGGTAACCACTTGCCGCATCAAGAGAAACGCTTGACATATGTGGAGTTTAATCCACTGCATTAACTGTAACTACTTAACACAGAGTTTTGATCGATGACGGATGTATTTAATATTAAGAGTAACTCGGTTATGAAAATGTATTACAGTGGATAGAAGAGGATGGCTTATGAGTTTTTCAGTGGCTGATATACAGAAAGCAAGTTGCAATTTCGTATGTATAAAGTTGGTCTGCTTATCTTAAAATGGCCAAATATCAATATGTAGCTAGTCAAAAGTGATAGATGTGAGCACCACAGCTCAACATGTCAAGAGCGTGCGCACTAACCATTAGCAGTAGTATTATTATAGTTGTCAAACTGTGCCAAGCTTTCAGGAATTAGAAGAATTGCTTCTCAACGCTTCATATTTCTTTTTTTACATGCTTTAAGTAACAGCAGCTCCATGTTGCACCCTTCATTGGGTCTTTTATAACCTGTCTCTTGTGATTCTTTCACAGCCTTGCCGCGCTATTAGCTGTTACAAAGCTGTGAAAGTAAATCCGCGACCTTGCAGACCCCAGCAGTGTCGAGCCTAAGTAGCAGTCAATTTAATGTTCCATTATTCCATCTCAGTGGTACATCAAAGAACTTTACCTTAAAGAGGAGATGTTACAGTCTGTTAAGTCGTGTTATGTGATGTTATAAGACACAAGCACAGAGCGATAAGTAATAATATGTCTCAGGTTTGGCTGCATACAATTGGAATTGTAATACGAGATACAGTTTGACACAATCTTTCAAAATATTTATTTTTGTGTTAAACATGAAAATACCTACTGTAACGTCGAATATATTTCTAGATGTGTTGTGGCCATTGAAGTCCAGTGTCTCTTGAATTTTAACAAAATGAAACCTCGGGAGTGACATAAAGTCATCCAAAAGCAATTTGAAAGACTGAGAGCATGACAGGACACCAGATAACAGATACAAATCGAGGTTATACTTCTTTGTTTTAAATTTTGATTTAAGTTTGTATTGTTTAAAAGTAAATGAAACTTTCTTTGCAGTATTTGAGGTCTGAAAGCATTATGACCTATTATGACCTGTTTCTCCAGTTTTCATATTATGCAAATAATGCAAATAGAACCCTGTTAGTAGTCACAATGTTAAACTAAAATCTAAATTTGACCTAAACACATATAAATAGTAAATTCAGAAAATAATGTTGAAATGTTATTTTCATTTTTTTCCACGGTTATATCCTGTTCATCCTGTTTATGCGGTGGTGATGTTACATTACCCTACTGTCATACCGATTCACCTTTCCATGAATGTTATTTTGACCAGATGAAAAGTTCAGCACCAGAATTCATAGCTGCTTTTGTTTTCTTTTATATAAAGCACCGCAGCAGCCAAATATGGTGAGATTGGATCACTGGCTTGGCCGGATCTGCAATAGGTTTCCATCTATGCAGTTCCAACATTATTACAAACCCTAAGGGCCTGTATTATATCAGTGTCTGGGCCACAGCCTAAGCTCTAGATCTGTGTGTCAGGGCATTGTGTACAAAGTGCATGACCATGTTTGTGTGCGACTGCTTGGTGGGGGATGGAAGTGTCTGTTCTCGTTTTGGGTTGCCATGCTTTCTGTGACATTTGTGTGAATGTTTAATTAGTCAGATAGGGAGCACTGGATTGGACAAGATTAATGCTTCTGTATTATGAGATGATGTAATTAATTGCTAAATAAAAGCAAAATATAGATGGATCTGTGTCTGAGTAAGTTTGGGGTTTAATATCTCTTTCTAGAAAAATCCATTTACTAAAGTAGATTTTCCAACTGGCCTGTGAAGCACTTTGAGCTGCATGTTATTAGGTTGCCTTGCATACTAATATTGTACAATGTTTATGTCCTAAAAAGAGACATAAACAGAAGAACAGTTTTTTATTTTGTGTGGTTGAACACAATGAGAGATATTTGGAAGAATGTAAGCAATTGAAATGTCTGGGGCACCATTGCCTGCTATTGTATATTGTATGTTTGCCTGTTGAACACAAAATAATATATTTTGATACAAATTATTTTTTAAATGGCTGTCGATGGTGCCTCAGAAATCTCAGTTGCTAACATTTTGCTAAATATCTTTCTTTGTGTTCAACAGAACAAATACATTTATACAGGTTTGGAATAGGGCTGCACGTTTTGAGGAAAATGTCACATTAAAAAAAAAATTGCGATGTGCCATTGCGATTACGATAAACTGGGTATAATGAGTCAACTTGGTTGATATCTAGGAAAATGCACAGACAGATAAGGGAAAATGCTGAAATTTTTATTTCTCAATTGAGATATTGTCATGATCCTGCCTCTCCTTGTCTTGGTTTTCGAGTCTTGTGGCAGGATCATGTCAGTCCCATGTGTTTTGTGTGGAGAAAGAGCATTGTTTTGGTTTGTCACGCCATGCTCTCTCTCTCCGGTGTTGCATCCTTTAGCCCCGCCCCCTTTTTTCCCTGTTAGCGGCCATTAGTGTTAGTCTTGTCACCAGCCCTGGTCCATCTTTCCCTTAGTGTTTCATTCCCCTCACCTGCCTCGTGCAATCCTCCTGTTAGGGCCCTCCAGCCGGTGTCTCAGCCGGCTCTCCAACCTACAGTCCAGTCGGACTTGCCCCAGCCTTTCCCTTCCCCTTCTAGTTCCTCCCACTCCAAGAAAGGTATCCCTACCATGCCCAGGCCTTCCTACCCCACCCCTCTGCCCAGCTCTAGGAAGCAGGGTACTGTCCCTCCTAAGTCCCCACCCAGTTATAGTGTTCCCAAGTTTGTCCCACCCATTCTACCTCCCCCCTTCCCATTAATGTTTATTTTATTGTCCAACCCCAATCCCTTTCTAGTCATGTCAGCCCTGCCCCTAGTGTGTTCCGTTCTGTGTTTATGGTGTCTGTCCTCCTGTCTGTCAGTCTTGTCATGTTTAGTGTGATTTTGAAGAACTCCTGGAGGAGTTCTTTAAGGCGGGGGCTCTGTCATGATCCTGCCTCTCCTTGTCTTGGTTTTCGAGTCTTGTGGCAGGATCATGTCAGTCCCATGTGTTTTGTGTGGAGAAAGAGCATTGTTTTGGTTTGTCATGCCATGCTCTCTCTCCGGTGTCGTGTCCTTTAGCCCCGCCCCCTTGTTTCCCTGTGAGCGGCCCATTAGTGTTAGTCTTGTCACCAGCCCTGGTCCATCTTTCCCTTAGTGTTTCATTCCCCTCACCTGCCTCGTGCAATCCTCCTGTTAGCTTTCCTTTGGTGTTTCATTCTTGTCACCTGCCGCCACTCTCCCTGTGTCATGAGTCCTCGTCAGTGTTTCCCTTTATCAAGCCCCAGTTTCCCTCTGTCTCTTGTCGGTTCATTTTGCACATTTACTGATCCTAGTCTGTCTTTTGCTACCCTGCCTCGTTTTGGATTACCCTGTTTCCTGGACTCAAGTTTGTGGACTTAGTTTATTTATTATTCTTATTACCTCGTTTGTTTTGTCCCCCTTGTGGGAAGTTTTAGTTTTTATTTGTGTCTTGTTTTTGTTCATGTTTTCCCCATCGAGGGTCTTTGTTTAAATAAAGTTTTATTATTTAGCAAACTGCTGCCTGCGCTTGGGTTCTGTCCATACCTCATAACAGATATACAGTTCAAACTAGCAACAAGAACTAGAATTGCACAGTTTTCAAATTAAAATAAAATGTTATAAAATTTAACAACAGTAACATCTTTGCATTACTAAATTAAATTAAATTAACTTAAAAATATATATAGTCTCAACAGTGCAGGCAAATTAAACAAATAGAACATAAATATGGATGTACACATTTTTAGGAAAATAATTCCAACAAATAGACATGTAAGCAGATTGTAACATTTACTTGTAACTCTTTTGAAAAAAAACTGCATACATAAATGTGTGGTTCACTCTGTAAAACCTAAACCTCTGTAATTTTTGTTGATACTTTAAATTGTTGTTACTCAACCAACTGATTGAATCCTCCTTTTAAAACATTCTATTTAGTACTTTATTTACAACTTTAGTCTGGCAAATTCTGCACAGTACCTCTCTCTGCTCAGTGTCTGATATCCTGAAACCAATATATCGGCAAATAACAGAGGTAGCATTTTATTTGGGCACTAGTTCAGTGTCTGCCTGCTCTGCATCCATTTCTCCCCTGTCTCCACACTACGCCCTGCAAGTCACCTGACCAAGTACACGCGCCTTGTCACGTCCACGAATGCACGTAATTTACTCGCAACATTTTGCCGTCATGTAATCGCATAGCCTAATCAAACCTTTAATCCCACTAATGTCACATTACCTCCTCCTCTCTCCACAGGCACCGGGGACATTGTGGCGGTGATGATCACTGAGTCTTTTGGAAAGGAGATTCTGGGCTTCCTGGAGAAGAACCAGACGGTGCTGGTGTCAGTGATGGTGGGGTCACGAGGTCCATCCAAGAACATCAATCGTGGATCCTTGGTGTTTGTCTCCATCTCCTTCATCGTACTGATGATTATTTCCTCTGCGTGGCTCATCTTTTACTTCATCCAAAAGATCAGAGACACCAGCGCTCGAGACCGCAGTCAGGTGTTACGCAACTCACGCACACAAACCCTTACCACTTTAGCTTTTGGAGTTCCTCTGCAGTTCCTTTGAATACACACATACCCACAAATGCACTAGCATCCTGCAAATTGCAGCTTGCATCAGAACTTTGTCAGGTTTTTCTAACAAAGACGTCCCTGGAATTTGGCTGGTTTATCTGACCTTCAAGAACTTCCTGTGTGTCCAAAGATGCGAGGGAGTAAACGGCCCAGCCTTCCCAGCTCATGAAATCTTAATGTAGTTTTTTTTGTGTGTGTGTGTGTGTGTGTGTGTGTGTGCCTGCTTTAGCGTCTGGTTACACACACTCATGCACACACACAGACATTATTTCCCTGTGGCATTGATGTCTATCTGCCCTTTGTCTTTTAACAGACTTTGAATTAAATATTGACGTTCTGGACTATAATCGTAAGGCTGTAGTAACAGCTACTGGTATGTGCTTTTTAAAGCGATGTTATTGGTAAAGTCTGAATCAGAATCTCACGTTTGCATTTACCTTGGTAACAAGGGATAGTTCACCCCAAAATAAAAATTCGGTCATCATTTACTCACCCTTGAGTTGTTCCGAATCTGTATACATGTCTTTGTTGAACACAGAGAAAGATATTTGGAAGAATGCTTATAACTAAACCTACCATAGTAGGAAAAATGACAATGGTAGTCAAAAGATACATTCATTACATTCTTCAAAATATCTTTATTGTTCAACAGAAAGAAGAAACTTATAAAAAAAGAAAATTCTACTGTGTTAGTCAATGAAGCCCAATAACTGTTAGGTTATAAGCATTCTTCAAAATATCTTTCTCTGTGTTCATCAGAACAAAGATATTTATACAGATTTGAAGGATAAGTAAATTAACTTTAATATTTGGGTGAATTGTTCCTTTAAAATCTGGTTAACATGTAACAGCAGACACAATATAATGAATGAACCTACAATCTACAGTGTGTTCAATGTGGGATGAAGAAAAGCTGTGAAAGCATGTAAACACTTTTAGAATCCCTTTGCATATCCGACTCATTGTATAGGATAACACACACATTAAAAACACATTAAAATGCATGGTTTAAAATATAATTGAAACCTGAAAATAAACACAGAAAAATATTGTTGTAAAATAGGGAGTATTTAAGATTCTGCACATTTCTAGGACACTAAACAAATGCAAGCAAATTTATGCTGCCAACCGTGTTAAGTTCTGTTTACTAAAGGTCAAATGTCTTTGCCTGCATTGAGGCACACAAGATGGTCTATTGGCACGTTGTCAAATCATTCTAAGATAACTTGAATCATCAGGTTCGACATGTCTATGCCAGCTCATTTGGGCATGCCAAATATTCACTCAGATTTCACTTCTATCCTGACTTTGAAACCCCACTGTACATACACATACTTGAAGCTAACTCTTGAAGTACGCTTGAAGCCAACTCTGTTTACTACAGGTTAACACCAGATCCCTGTGCACAGTCGTTAGTGTTTTAGGATTTTAATAAAGAAGACATTATTTGCATGATTTATTGTCCTTTTTACTTGTGAAGACCATTCTCACGAGTCAGTTTTAAAAGGTTTTGAGAGGACATTTTGAGGCCTTTACAAACACACTCAAACAAGTACATGCACGTACACACTTTCGCTAATGCAAATCCTCTGGCCCCTGTTGGCCCTTTGGCTTTTTTCTTCAGACTGCCGGCAGTAAATCAGTTTGCTGTTTATTAAGCAATAAACGGGCAGCATGAAGACAGGGGACATCTTATAACAAACCTATACACACACATAGACAATGAACGGCTCATCACAGACTGCACTCAGAGTATTTATTTATGGCCTTCTCTGTTAGTCTTTTATTGACTCTGTCTCATTTGCCTTATATAATCCCGATAAACATTCTGTTTGCTGTATGCTTTTTTTACCATTACAGCTGCGGCACTATTATCAGTGATGTTTTCCCTGTTGTCTAGTTCCTGATTTGTGATTTTCCCACTTTGTTCAGTCATTTTAATTTTCTGTTTCATTAAATCAAGCCGCAAATCTAAAATTTTGTGAATTGCTTTCCCCTTTCGTCTTTTGTTACTATAGCGACGGCTGGGAGATGCTGCCAAAAAGGCCATTAGCAAGCTGACTACCAGGACAGTAAAAAGAGGGGACAAGGTAAGGCTGACGTCATGGCTTGTTTACTTTTTCTGTAATGATCGGTGATATAGTAAGCAGCAGGGTTACCTCTTATACTCTTATTAATTTCTTCATTCATAATGCATCTGTACTCGGAGCACGACTGCCTTTTGCATCATGCTTTTATAACAGCGTACTATTTCAATTACAAAGTTATCAGCTATGAAAAGAAATCCAACAATATACAATAATGACTGATGCTGCAATTAGAAATACCATAAAGACACGCCTAACCATAAAGACACAAAGTCTTCGATTTCTTTCTGATTCCAAACAAACATAACCATTCTAAACAATCATACTTTGTGTACTACACCAAAAAGGTGAAGGGGGTGGAGCCATGCCAGTCAGTGCATATCATAGCCCAGTCAAGGTCAGCTCGCATCAGCCATGAATAAAACATCACTGGCCTTAGAGGAGTGCTGCAAGTAATTGAAACCTTTCATCTAAGGGAAGTCATGCCGAGCGGATATAATCTGCGCCCTTTCATAATTACCCAGCCCATTTTAAAGTTGGATAATATCGTCTTGTTTGATCAGGTACGGTGCGTTCACCTGCACCGAAGCATCCTTCATACACCCTTAAGCTTCATCGCCGTAGCCTCTCAGCCTCTGAGTATTGGCCTCGGTCCCTCTGCAGGGACGGGCTGGACCACAGTCGATGACTCTCGTGCTGAAAGGGGCCCATTAGAAACCGTACACCGCTCACCAAAACCTGACCTTGACCATGCAGAGTAGACTGGACACTGCCAGGTGATGGAAATAGCATCGAGAGTAGAGAAGGTACTTCCAGGAAGAACGGGGGCAGGGTGTGATATAAAACCTAGGAGGGGTTTTTGTCACATTCTAAATGGCTTCACGCAGTGGGCGGTCTGCTTATAGCTGACTGAATGATGTGCTGCCTGCAAGTGGAGATATAAGTATGAGCATAATGTACGGTTGGTGTACAGCTTGTGATTTTGATAACCGACTTTACATTATCCTGGGCCATAAATAAATACATGGGCATGGAATATTACTTGTAGATTTGTTTAGATTTTATTGCCAAAACTGTTAGAATATTATAACATTAAAGGTAATGTGTGTAAGGTTTTGGAGGATCTATAGACAGAAATGCAATATAATATATATATATATATATATATATATGTCTTCAGAGGTGTATCCATCTTATTTTTGACGTAAATGTGGGCGCCGCTATCTTTGACCTGTTTGTGTTTAGACTTCTGGTGAGCCACTATAGCTAATGGCAGTCGTATTGCGAGTGAGTCCAGTGTGCTGTTTTACTGGCAAGTTAATATTTATTATGGAACCCAAAAGGTACAAGCTTAATGCATGCAGTTAGAGGTTGCCATAATAGCCGGTACAAACGCATACAAATTTCTACAAAACATTTGTTTTAACCTTAATACATGCACCAGAGCTGAATCTGGATGTCACGCATCCTATGTTTTGCGTACATTTTTCACTATTTAAGCCTATTTGATGTCCTTTCTCCTGGACAATTTACCTTCTTGACTACAATAACTAATAAACATCGTTCAAAGGCAGGCATTTATGGCGAGAGTGACACTAAATGTAGAAAAACATCATTATTATGTATCATAGATTATATGTAAACAAAACATATTTAGCACAACTAAATAAACAGTATGCAAATAGTGGTATAATGGGTATAATAAGATTAGTTGCAGTTAAAGTGTACAGTAGCTGTTTTTTATATGTATTTAGAAGTTTAAAACTTAACTGACTAAAGCAAACACTGACTAAATTAACAGTTACAGGACATCACATTTTCATTAATTTGGCATCACATTTACATTTTGTGAAGACGCTAAACAGTTTACCAGGCCATGTTGCAATGTAGTTGTGATGGATGCTCCAGCTCGGTGGAGACCTGCGATACAAGAGCAACCAGCCGTCTCCATTCTTCTGTTATTAGTTGTAAGGATCCAGTGGATTCACATCTGCTTTTAAAAACAAGAATTCGTGCTCTATGTCGTGTACAAATTTCGATCGACTTTCCCACTGTGCATCTAAGTTAATGGTAACTTAATTTACATCTCTGTGCTTTTATAGTTGTGCATCGAAGACCCGTCAAATCCGAGAGAAAATACGAAATGATTGAATATATCTTTATATGATACATCGCAGGTATGAAAAATATTCATCAGAGCTGTTTTTAATAGTGTTATGAGCGTGCTATCTCGACACCACTTCCATTTTCTTCCACCGGCCGGCCATTAAAACAGAAGTCTCGTGACAAAAAGAAGGTACATCACATTGTTTACTTCCACGTTCAAAAATAAGGTGGATAAATGAAGTGTAAAGTTTTTATTACCCTAGAATGAGCTATTTCTATCTACATACCCTTAAGTGGAATTTGTCATGTTTTTTTCTACGATAGTCCTAAACGGACAATCTGCTCTACAGAATGCATTTCGCTAATACATTATCTCCTTCGGCAAAGCGGAAATGTGACATCTTAGTGCTGTGAGAGCCGCTGTAGTGTTTTGAAAGGGAGAGATGGAGTGGGCCGTTGGTTGCAATACATACCTGACCACTAGAAGCTGCTAAATATCATACACTGGACCTTTAGTGTATATTTTCAATCCAAAGGATTAGTTACTTTACATGTTTAGAGACAGTGTTGCTATACAACTGCTAAAACTGATAAGTGGTAACACAGGGTTAAGCAGGTGCTATGAGTTTGCATTGACCTTACAAATAATTTACTAACAAATATATGAATATAAAAATGCCTAAATAGTGACATACTGTATATAAAGAAATATTCACCAATGAATACAAAATTTCATGTTTGTCTTCACATCTTGAACTTGGCTAAAACACGATTGGAAATGTTTTGTCTGAAGGGCCCGGTTTCACAGACAAGGCTTAGCTAAAGCCAGGTCTATGCCTTCGTAGAATTAGGTTATTTAAGTCGCTTTTATTAAAATATGTTAGATTAGAATATTACTGGTGTGCATCTTGACACAAAACAACGGCAATGACATATTTTAAGATATTTCAGGGCAATTTATTTCCAGTTAAGACAGCTCAAACTCACATTTTAGTCTAGGACTAGTCTTAAGCCTCATCTGAGAAATCGGTCATTTATGTTATAATTGTGTCCAATAATTTACTCATGTAGCAAGTATCTGTGTAATAAGTGGAATAATACATCCAACCGGTTGTTATTGCAAAATGAACTCTCTTCAGTGTGAAACAATACCGATCATTCTGCCACATAAACTGGCTAGTTGTATCCCTCAACAAGACAAGGACATATACACTGATGCTGGAGGATTTGTAGGAATCACTTTAAACATTTTTATGAAATGGTTGAAAATAAAGATGATAGTCACTAGTCACCCCTACCAGTAGGCAAGATTTCCTCTGCGGTGCCGAGATTTGATTCAGCCTGACCTCAGAGGTCACTCGAGTGACAGATGAGCTGAAAGCAGAGCCACAGAGACATCTTTGACACATTGTATCTAGTAAATCTCCTGAAGGATGACTCTCTCGCTCAGTCACCCGTGCACTAAATACACTGTGAAAAAGCAGCTTCCCAAAGTTGGGGGAGTTCAAGAGTTTATTAAACTCTCTATCACTGACTGAACCTGGACTATAAATAGAAATAAAACAGAGAATATTTGAGATCTATGTATTTTATGTATATTATTTGACACAAAATACAGATAGTATGTTTGGAATGGCATGCTACTTTACTAGTCATAGGCAGTGTGACATTCTTTGTATGTATACAGCCAGATCACACTGCTTTTATTTCCCCAAAACATGAGTCTATGATAATCCTTTTATGATCGTTTACAGTAAATCGCAGTTAGTTTGTCATGTTTTACTACATCCTTAGCGGTTCGATTTCACATTAGTTGAATCACTTTAAAGTCATCTGTTTGGAGAATTTAGTTGACTATGTAGTTTCTAAGCAAGCACACAGGCTTTTTAACTGAAGCGTAAATGGTGCACTTGAGAATAGCCGGATGAGATGAATAGAAGGGCGAGGTCAAAAGATCAAATCAATATGGATGGAGTGAATGCAGGTGTTCAAGGCAATTCACAGCATTAAAAGAGAAAGTCACACCTGCTTTATTACCTTTTTCTCACAGATATGTGCCATAAGGCCAGCATTCATATTTTATAAGAAATATATTGTCAAGAAGACAATGAGCATCCAGGACTCCTAAAGGGAGTCCATTATGTTTATTATGTTAATACTGTGAGATGAATTTGGGAATTTGTCAGTTATTGTGAAATACCTTCAATTTGATAGAATTTTGCTATTCATAGTTTATTAAAGTGATAGTTCACCCAAAAAATTAAAATTCTGTCATCATTTAGCCTACTGACCCTCTTGTCATTTCAAACCTTTATGACTTTCTTTCTTCTGCACAACACAAAAGAAGATATTTTGAAGAACGTTGAACAGTGATGGCACTCATTCACTTGCATTGGTTTTGTGTCTGCACAATGAAAGTCAATGGGTGCCGCCGCTGTTTGGTTACCAACTTTCTCAATATCTTCTTTTGGGTCTGCAGAAGAAAGAAAGGCATACAGGTGTGAAATGACAAGAGTAAATGATGACAGAAGTTTCATTTTGGTTAAACTATTCCTTTTATTATGAATTCCGAAGGTGTGGCCTAATGATGCTCTTTTTTGCTTTCATTTGGGTCTTTTAGCTACAAATAATAATGTTGCATAAACTGTTTGAAAGCCTCGACTTTATTTTTTGTCTTGTTCATGTTTTGCAGGAAACAGAACCAGATTTCAATCATTGTGCAGTGTGCATTGAAGGTTACCAGCTAAATGATGTGGTCCGCATCTTACCGTGCAAGTAAGTTTATGTGTTTGCTAGTCAATGTGTTTGGCCTTTTCCATGAACATAGTACACATTGTGTGCCATTTCATTTTAAACCGATATATATAAATGTTTTTTTATAGAAAGGATTAATGTGTAGTCAGACGTTCATAGAAAATTAATAGTCAATAAAACAGCCTTAATTACATTTTCTTTGACCTCTTAAGGTTGGCGATCAATTTGTTTTGGAGGCATCCGACTGGATTATGACCTTTATCACCCTGAATTGATTTCAATTTAACTTTTACTCCTCCATGAAATGTACCACCTGTAACATAGTTAGCATAGCAGAAAATATAGGGCAATTATCCACAAGCCATAATTTATAAACCATAAGCAAGGATTTATTTAGCATTGCCCGGTGCAGTCTGTTTCCCACCTCGAGTTTGACATAAATGGTCGAAGGACATTTGTAGAGAGTGAGAGAGAAAGATCCGAGGTCACGTGCTGTTGTGACTTTGTTGCGGAAATATGGCACTGCTGTGACTGTGATTCACAGGCCCTGTCAGACCGGCCCTGCTTATTTTTAGAAGCGTCATCTTCCAGTGACCTCTCGGCAGCCGACACAAAAACGTACGCACATTTTTACTTACATACACAGACACGCTATTCACACACAATACAGTGAAGGGACGAGACATATGTACACAAGCAAATACATAAACATGCCCTTACCGACAGCTTCCGACACCATCTGCTGGGTCTGAGCCGGTCACACAGCTGGAAGTCTGGCCGGTAATTCTGCGGATCATCTTACAGCAAACACACAATCTAAAACGCATATGCCCCACATTAGTTTGGATTGTTGTTGTAGCCTCCTCCATAAATTGGTCCTAATTACATTTTGTACAAAACAATATTATTTCAGGTATCTTTTTATTTTTTAAGACTGCTTTTTCATAATTATCACGTCGAGTTTACTTAGATGTTAATTCATACAGTAACTATTCAGATGAACTGTTGAATTATTTTTGACCGATTCAATAAATTAACTGGTTCATTTCTTCTTAAATCAAACTTGGCTTTGCATGCATGACAATACTGTACCATAGGAAGCCATGTTGCCTTTATTTCACATTGCCCTTGTTTTAATCACATTACCTTTAAATCACCCTGCAAACTTACAATTTGGGTAAAAAATTATTTATCTTGCTGTAGTGCTGCTCAATAGTATTGCCGGAAAGATTTTTGCTCACGTTACAACCACATTTACACTAAAGATTGACAATATACAGTCATATAGCATGGTTCACATAAGTATATTATTGTGTAGCCTTATCTCATGCAGTATCTGTTAATTCTGCATTAAATCTACCGTTTCACAGCAATAACATTATTTTTGTCATCCTTATTGCACAAAGACCCACCCGCCCACACCTCTCTCCCTCTTTCTTTCTCTATGTAGACTGTACTGTACGGTAGCAGTACAACGGTAATCCTGAGGCTGGTTAATTGCATTGTTCTCTCTGGTTCTCTATGTACGGCTGAATCACTCCCTAACTCCTGTTAGATCAAATAACACTCTCATAAGCCAGTTCCTGCTACTGGCATGCAGCAGCTCACCCCTCTGAAGCTCTTAGTCATGATGACAGCCTCAATCTTACCATGCATGAACGTTCTGTGGCTTTCATTGTTAGTTCTGGCATTTCTGTTGGTTTTGGGGTAATCTGCACGCTAGTGTACTCTAAACTATGATGAAGCAATTTAGCAGAAGCGGGAATATTTACACCTCTTCTCTTTTGGGGAATGAGATCCCTCAGAATATTGACGACTCGTGTTGCACTCAGGGGTGTGTCCAGTGTTTTTTTTGTTTGTCTGAAAAAAGTGACGCTCACTTTAAGCCATTCGCTTGTATGAAAATTGGAAATACACCAACACAGGAAATAAAAAGCCTGCTCTGTTAGTGATTTTATGAGGTCATTCAGATACCAGTGTAACCCGATGTACACTATACAATAGTCATACAATATGTATGAATACTCAGCAAGGAATATTCAAAGCTTGTTTAGTTCTGAAGCGACATGGAATTCGGTAGACAGAAGGGAGTAAATTTGTACTGCATGAATGTGAATGACAGAACATAGAAAATGATGCATATGAAAAAAGATCAGCTGTAGGGTGGGACTTTATTTAGTCTTCAGTAAGTTTATGTTAAATGGGTCTTGATATTGTTAGCAGAAATAGCCGATTTTGAAGAACGGTTATGGATGGCGGGAATTCTGGCAGGACCTTCTTTTTTATTGGCCAATGGCAGGTGAGAAAGTGTTAATAAAATGTACTTGTGGTTTTGTTTTGGTGATGGTAAATGTGCACAAAAGACGCACTTTAAACAGGGTCATATTAAAGGTCCAATAGGATCTATTGACAGAAATGCAATATAATATACATAACTATGTCTTTAGAGGCTTACTTAATGAAGCGTAATGTTTGTATTACCTTAGAATGATCTATTTCTATCTACATACACCACTGGTCCCCTTACATGGAATCTGCCATGTTGTTTCTACAGTAGCCCTAAACGGACAAACTGCAATACAAAGCGTGTTTCATTACAATATCTCATTGGGCATAGAAGCTAAAGTGTGACGACATCTTTGTTCTGTGTAAGCAACCGTAGTGCTTCGAGAGGGAAGGGTGGAGTAAGCCATTGGTTGCAATTCACAACCTCCATGCTATATTCCGCAAAATTTCGTACACTAGATGTTGGCTTCATGCTCTCTTTGCCAGAACGTATGTAAGCATGTGATACATACTGTACATCAGAATCCTAACTTTAACATGTCCTTATCTCATTGCTGTATACCCCATAAGTACCTGTGCTCTCTAAGCATGAGAGGCTCCCCAGCCACAATCAATAACTCATAGCATAAGTAATGGTAGCGCACTTGACCCAGCGTTCACCATTCAATTTACGTCCCAGCGCATTATCTTCCCTGTTTCTCCTATACCTTTCCTTTGGGTGCGACCCTCACTTTATGACCTCTCTAACCATGAGATGCATGTTATGCAACACCTTGTCTGACTGCAAAGCACATGTGAAATATTACAAAGATTAAGCCCACACGGAGCTGTAATCTGCTTCACTTTGATCTCTTTAGTAGTCTTTGTGTTGTAAGCACACTCATCATTAATTCATTTGACCCTTGTTTGTGTGTTCTCCATCAAAGCAAATAAAGCTTTGTTGAAGTTTGTTGGCACTCTCGCCTGGCTATAGGATCATAGCTTCCATTCAGTGCCCACAAATCACAGCGTGGCCGAGGCACTTATAGCATTGCATGACATCCTTAGATAACCTTTCTTAAATGCATTGCTGCAGTTGTGCTCCAAGAACTCTCCTGCCCGGTTGTGTGCGTAGTAGAACTAGAGGAGAGAGCAGGAATGTAACAGTTTTTAAAAGCAAGAAAAATAAGTTGACTGAATGACATACAGTATTATTAAGATATGTGCTCTTTTTAACGGCTAAGAACAAAAAATGTCAGGATCGACCTCTCATGTATAGACCAATTCACAAGATGTAAACATCGCGTCCGGATTCATTTTATTATTGTTAAAATCGTACATATATACAGTAGTTAAGTCTTTAAAGTATAGTGTTTGACATTTTGATTCGGTTATTCATGTTTTAATGGTTGTGTTTTGTTCAAATGTTTGTGTAGTGTTTAAAACTAAAACAGTACGTTCTTCTGGACCACCGTTGGACTAGTTTTGTTTACGTCACCCGAAGTGGTCTATACTAGTCTACATAAGTGCTTCTTGATGTAATGCCAGGGGGTGTATAAGAAAAAGCTGATATTACTGATGAAATGGCTGAATAACTAACAAATGTAATTGCATTTGGTTGTCACAAAGGCATTAATGATATTAATGAGCAAACTTTTAAGGGGCCTTAGCGTTCGAAATTCACTGCTGTCACGTTATTTACAGGTATGATTCATACAGATCTGATTTGTAATATTTCTACTAAATAAGGTCCAAAACAGAAAATCTTTCTATGTCTTTCTAAGGAGAGGTTACTCTTTTTATTCAATCCCTAAACTGATGTAAGACATCTCAAGTTGATTGTTACCGAAACTGTTACTTTAGGGCAAATTTAGAAAAACAATATTGAGTTATGCCTTTATACCTGCCACTCTTGAGTGCATTAAGCTCTTACCAATGTTACGTTTATTGAGTGTTACAGTATTGCTATCCTATCAAAACATTCCCGAAACCTTGGGTGTTGTTAAAAATCCATGTAGTGCCCACACCTTTTGCTGTGGGTCCATAATACCCTCACTTTTCACCATCTGACCGTCTCCAAATTCTCCAGAGCCACAATGGCCGCCTTGTTTCTAGCAAGAGCCACAATGGCGGGCTTGTGCAGAGAAACTCCGTTATGAAGAGGGTTTCCGCCGCTGAGAGCTCAGGGTCTTTCCTGCAGTGAACACAGCTCAGATTGTGTGGCAGCCGGATACGAGGAGGAGAAGAGACTCAAAAGCGCTCTGTGAAAGCTCATGCCACCAGCTTCTTGCTTGTAATCTGCATCGCTTACTCTGTCTCTAGTTGTAATGTGAATGTGTAATGCACTTCTTAAACCAATGTTCTCAGAGCAGTTTAAAATATTCATTGTTTCCGTGGAGAAATGAAAGGATTTTGCATAATTGAACATGGATGTTGGTTAAAAATAATTTTAGAATGCTTATGGATATTATGGTTTTAACCAAATATAGCATAATAAAGATTGTGATGTAGGTGAGGTTTATGTTAGTGTTAACAAATGAGATAATGGGTTCTTGTTTTATGAATATTAAATGTCATAATGTTCTCTCTTCAGGCACGTCTTCCATAAAATGTGTGTGGATCCATGGCTAAATGAGCACTGCACCTGCCCTATGTGTAAACTCAACATCCTTAAAGCACTGGGAGTTATGGTGAGTACATATACAGATGTGCTCAAATTGAAATAATGCTTCCTTCCTCCTGTAGAGTGATGAAATCAGAACCTTCAAGCACCTTATCAGAAGCTTTGCCCACCCCGTCTCCACCCAGAGCCGTTGAGAGAGAGGATCTGTGAACCGCCGTTGCTGTGAAAATACTGTTCCATTGCAGAGAACGGAGTCTCTGCGTCCACCCTGCCCCTACACCACACAACAGCCAATTATCAAATTTAATGCGATATTCAAGTCAGCTCCAGATATTTTTCTGTTTAACTTTTTTGTGTGTGACACAGTCTTAGCTCATTCACTTCAATACCTTTGAGGTTTACGGACGTGCTGAATTATAAGCAAATATAATGGCAGTTCATATTTAGACGAGCGGAGAACTGCGTCGCTGATAAATGAAATGTTACATTACTTGCTCAAACTGCAGGAATAGCGTCACGTTAACCAGGTCTCTCACGCATTCACCGTGAGACACAAAAACAATAGATAACTCGTCCGGCTTTATGCAGTTAACAGACGAAGCAATTGAAATGTGAAGAGGAACGAAACGTGTCCGTAACAGCTTTACGTTCGTGTCCGATCATGGTGCATCAAATATTTTTTTCCGTATTCAGTGCACTGAGCATCACAACCACTTGCAGACAGCGCATGAACGTAATGACCAATCAGAAGTTTAGATGAGTCACCGGCGTAGAAGAGTTTTGTCGGGGTACGCTCACGGAGAGCAGATACGATCAGTCTGACTCATTTATTATAATGGGAGTTTGTCTTGAACGGCCTCTCATACCTTTCATCCTTTATGAAGTTGATGACCTTTTTCATACGCTTTCTGTTTCTCTCCTGTGTAAATAACCGTTTCTTGTTTATGCTGCTAAGAGACAATGTGAAGATTTATTAATGCAAAAACTGCAATATAATCACTCAAACAATTTGTATGACATATACAAAAACCATGTTAATGGACAATCATAATTGCAATTGCAATACCCAAAGCATTTTTATGCTTTTTTTAATATCTTGCAGTGCCTGTTTTTTATATTTATAACGTGTGATCATATGCTCCTCGGACTCAAAGACGTCAGCATCAGCCTTTAAAGGACAGTTCACCAAATAATGTAATAATTTACTTTCCCTCAGATTGTTTCAAACCTGTTTAAATGTATTTGTTCTGCTAAACACAAAGACAGATATTTGGAAGAATGTCAGAAACCAAAAAGATCTCATCGCCCATTTACTGCCCTAGTATGGAAAATAAATACTATGGGAGCCATTTATCTTTTACCGGATTTACCAATTTGTAGGCTATAACTTTTACTTGTACCAGTCAATTGTTACAATAGTCAAATTTAACAGCTAAAAAACCTTGAGGAATGTGGGTGGGGCTGAGGGGCCGCTGATGAAACTTTGAACTGCTCTGCTACTAACAAATGTGATCTCACTCCAAACTTTTGTTGAAGCTTGAGAGGCCTGTGTAAACGCAATTATCCTGGCCGTTAAACTGAAATAAACCCTGACACATCATCAATGCAAATTATATACAATTTCATAATGACGGTAAAATTTGCGAGCCCTGCACATCGAAAAACGACACCAATGGGTACCCTGCGCGTT
Source organism: Barbatula barbatula (assembly GCF_947034865.1). NCBI lineage: Eukaryota > Metazoa > Chordata > Actinopteri > Cypriniformes > Nemacheilidae > Barbatula > Barbatula barbatula. The sequence continues at coordinate 8,844,561 of NC_136781.1, forward strand.
TAAAAGTGATTTTCAATCAATAAAGACTGAGGATTCTCTGGGGCGGGGCTCTCGTAAGGCTCTTGCCAGCCTGTGCGCACCAAAGTTATGATACAGTTCATGTCATGTTTAATCATTGATCGGAAAATATGCTGTTAAATTGTGATTTTTGCCAGCGATTTTATATCTGCCTTTCCCCATTCAAGTAGGTGGACTGTGGAATTGCTATGACTTTAATATCTGCCTAGGGGCATTGCAAACATGGCCGCCGGGTTGCATGACTTCCGTCAACGGACTTTGACCATCATAAACCTAGCTTTAAACGTCAAAGTTTTTAGAAGAAAATAGGAAAGAAAAACTTTTTTTTTTTGTTTTGAATCATTTACCTTGGGGAATGTCCCCAAAGGGACAGAATTAACCGATTTCTGGGAACTGTTTTGTCCCCAATGTAAATGTCATACAAAAACAACAGGCACATGAAGTCTGTGGCCAATAGGCTATGCAATTTATGAAAATGTTTTCAAAATACTATCATAGGGGCTTGTGGGGAACCGAGGCGGCATTGCTCCACAGGATTTTCCCTAGGCCATCCCCTCAAAAAATGTCCAGCTGACAATGAAAATGAAACATTTAATACTTTTTATTTTTATTATCTTTGTAATCATAGTATCCATGCAAGGAACTATGACTGTTCAAATGATGTTCATAATATCTCTTCAGGCCAACCAGCCTGGCGTTGTTGTTTCTTTATCCAGTACTGCCCTCTGCTGGTCATGAGGCCCTCTGCTGGTCATTTCACAAATAATGCTTCCCTTCTTATGCTTCTAAATTTGGTACATTTCTGATGTTAGTGAGATATTGTGTACATTTTAATTGGATAAAAAACAATTGTAACTTAAATATCATCAAATGAAATTGAATTAGTTGGATGAAGATATTCATTTATTTACAGCCGAACCTGCCCTGTGTGGACAACATGGCTTTTGACATGGAGCGGATGTCCCGCAGCCAGACGTCCAGCCAGAGATCGGCACTGATGGACCTGTCCTCTGAGACCAGCATCAGTCTGGAGCCTCTGCGGCATTCCAATTCATCACAGCTCCAATCCGACGATGAGCTTATCCCTCGAACCGGAGAGATTAACATCGCTGTTACCAGTAAGAACACAACTTCATTTAGATGTTTTTTTAAAGCTGAAGTGTGTAATTTCTGCATCACTTGTATCACCACACAGACCTGTTAAGATTTCTTAGCAGACAGTCATCATTAGGATATTTTTATATATTTGATCTGTCCTTGAAACTGGGATAGGACACAGTATTATAGGTATATATAGGAAATTAAGCACTTCATCTTTAAGTTTCTCGCCTCCCTTGGATTTGAGCTCTTTTTCTCTCTGTCCTTCATTTCCTCCGCAGCGGGGGGTAAACTTTTCTTACCTCCGTGCACTGACTGCATCACTTCACCTGTTGTTCAGGGACATCTGTGTGACGTGACTCATGCGCTCTGTCCTACTGCTGCTGAGACTCACTGATGTGAGCAGGTGTCTGTCCTAATGCATTGTGTTTTGCCCTTTACTGTCTAATGTTCTGATTCCACAAGTCACAAGTGTGTGTGTGTGTGTGTGTGTGTGTGTGTGTGTGTGTGTGTGTGTGTGTGTGTGTGTGTGTGTGTGTGTGTGTGTGTGTGTGTGTGTGTGTGTGTGTGTGTGTGTGTGTGTGTGTGTGTGTGTGTGTGTGTGTGTGTGTGTGTGTGTGTGTGTGTGTGTGTGTGTGTGTGTGTGTGTGTGTGTGTGTGTGTGGTAAGAGTTAACCCTGCTGTACATTATGGCGACCAAATAAATAGTACCCACAAAGACAGTTAGAACAGGCATTTGTGCCCTTGAGGAAAACAGCTGAATGATAAAAAAGTAATTGATGTTTATATTGTAAATATGCAGATTTTTTTATGTAACACCATGCCTACACTGTACTCTGCACGGAGCGATGTGATACGATACACAGCTTTTTCTAAAGGGATTGTTGCGCCGCATCCAGTGTGGACAAAATTGTGAATTATAATGGGTTCTAATGCGTTGTATTGTCTTTTGTTGCGTCGCATCTCACCACGTCCAGTGTAGACACGGTGTAAGGGTCAGGGTTAAATTCATCATGGAATCAAAAATGCAAATGCTTATTTTTTTTACAAAATTGCAGTGTTTATTATAAATATTATGTCCATGCAAGTCAAGTTATTTTCTTTAAGGAATAATTATTTTAAAATACATTTTCATGTGCCTTCAAAATCACTAGTCAAAAACTAGTGATTTCGCATTGGCCCTCGCCTTCCAAATGACAAGATCTCCACGGCATGACGTATGTCTTGGCCTGGGGGCAGGACTCTATTTGCTGTCCAATGGTCAGGCATCCAACTGTCAACAATCCAGAAAAATCCTGAACGTTGAAATTAAATGGCTTAAATTAAGCCCCGCCTTCGGAATTAAGACCCACCCACATTGTTCTCATACCTCACCATTCAGAAGAAAACACAATTTCAACTTCTATTTAACTCCTTGATCTAACCTTCTAAATATTTAACCAACCAACTGGGGCTGATAAAACATAAACACATGACTACACATGACTGAAATATCATGTGTGTAGGGGATTCAAAAATATCATACAATGCCCTCCACTATTATTGGCACCTTTGGTAAATATGAGCAAAGAACGCTAAATCTGCATTGTTTCTCCTTTTGCGAACAATGCAGTGGGGGGAATATCACATTATGATTAATCACCCTGGTCACAATTATTGGCACCCTTAGAAATTCTAAAATATAAAAAGTATATTCCCATTGATATTTACATTTTCTTAGCATCCCAAGGTGACTAGACATGATGTTGTCCAGTCATGACTTCTTGTTTGAACAGGAGAAGAAATATTAGTAACACAAAGCCCAAACCCCGGATGTGCAATATAGCTCTGTTGAATAAACAAAATGCTAAATGGCTTTAAGGAAATAGTTAAAACAATAAAAAATCAGGGCAATTATTAAGAAGTTTTAATGGACTTGAGATGTTGAAAATCTTCTTGAAACAGGATGTGTGTCTATGTTGTCTCAATGCACATCGAGGAGAAGAATTTTTGTGGCCAAAGACTCTTCAAAAAGCACAGATGGAGAATTGCAGTCATCAGTTGAAATTTGGGATCAGTAGGCATTTCAGATAAATAAAAACTGCACCTCCATCACCACAAGTGGTTTGGGACACTGAAACAAATTGTCTGCTCTCATGCAAAAACAATCTCCACCGTATTAATCTGCCATACTGGAATTTCAACCAGGACTGGGGTCTATGGCCATATGAAATGAAAAAGAGTTTTTTTGGCACCAATAACACAAGATTGGTTTAGGGCACACGGGGATAAAAATGCCCCTTTTGTCCACAGTTAAATGTCGCCAGATCTTTATTGTTGTGAACCTACTTTTACAGCCTTCTTTTCTCATGTTTACCAAGGGTGCCAATAATAGTGGAGGGCACTGTATTTCCATTCAAATGAGGTTTTGTGCAATTAAGATGACCGGAAATAATCAAAATTGTCTTTGCAACTGATGTTTTTATTCATGCTACGAATAGAGAATATTGATATGTGTACTATGTTTACTTGAGTGTGTTATTTAATAATTTCCTGAAATAATTCAGTCCATTGCTTCTACATGTTTTTTTAATTGTTTGCTTTTTTGATACCATCATATATGTATGCACAGTCTCTTAATAAGTATGTTAAAAGTGATAACCTTCTGTTGTAGACACGTATGCATTTGTATGTTTATAATATCGAACTTTTGTTTTAATACTATGTTCTTAATATTATGCCCAACATTTATAACCCGTCTTCAGGGCCAGAGTTTATACTGCAGTGATTATGTCACCACCAATGCAGCTGTATCAAGCTGCATAAATAGCTCTGCACTTTTTTTTAAAGGGTCATTTCCAAATTTCTGTGATAGATTGTTGTCTAATTCAACCTAAATAATGTTGTAAATATCCCAATACCGGTACTAATATGTATAAAAAGAAATGTTAAGTACTCAGCTGCTACTTTATCTTGTTCAGTGAGTAGATGTAAGATGCAAGATTGCTGCTGCTTTTTAAACTTCTTGCTAAACCAGCACTACATGGCGTGTGCTCTGACTGTGCTTCATTCGGTTGAGCTTTCACGTCTTGTTTGTGCTGTCTGGATCATCGCTCTCTGGTGGTTTCCTCTCCTGTTATATGGATAAGAGACACGTTCCTGTTTCTTCACGCCTTCACCTGTCTCCAGTTTCCTCTTCTCTTCGGCTTTCTGTCTCGCGATCATACCCTGGCCCCGCCCACTCCAGAAAATGACCCCTCCCCTTTTACTCTGTTAACAGAAGAGTGGTTTATTGTTGCCAGCTTCGCCGTCCTCTCTGCTCTCACACTTTGTTACATGATCATCAGAGCCACCACAAGCACCCCCACCTATGAGTGAGTATTTCGTTTAAAAAACTATGTCAAGTCTACATACAGTATTACAGCATCGTCCAACCACAGTTACTTTAGTATATTTTAAATGCAAGAAGTAAATAAATACGATTTGTAATTTATTCTATAATGACTATGTGGTTTATTATGTCTTATGTTTTACAGAGTGATGTTGGAATGAAGATGTTTCCTGGATTTGCACATCCTCAATTGTGCTAATTGCTCTTCAAGCTCATTTAGACATTTATTGGTAGTGTTAGTAGTCATATTTATGTTTGTAGACTTGAGCCGGCTCATAGCTTTTCACTGGATGACATTGCCAATAAGCCTCTACTGTTGTTTGATCCAATTGCTGTATTTAATGAGCACATTTTTATTTGTTTTCTTCTGCTTAAATGCATAAAGTGTCTTACATAAACATTAAACAGATGAGATGTACTTGTATTTTTCATTCTAATGTGAATTAGATGTTAGAATTAGAAATGTGTCAAAACACATTGTGTATTAAAGGTGCTTTATGCAAAGTGTTTGTTGTGCTGAAATGTACGTTTGTTGAATGGATTCTTCTGTCATCCTCAAGCTGCAGTGATGATGCTGGCAAGTCCAGACAGAAAAGATGTCTTTTTGTTTCCTTTTTCCCTTCCCTTGATGTTTGAGAGTATTCAGCTAAATTAATGCAGATATGTTTTAATGTGTAGACTCTTCTTGGTAGCTGAAAATACAGCCAGATTAACCAGAATGGTAAAAATGAACATTGGTCGGAATGTACAGGGTGATGTGCAGTGGCATAATAAGCACAAAGGTCACAGATTAAATGTCTCTTTTTAGTTCACAAACTGTCTGGCTTGACTTTAGAGGAAGTTAAGCTTTTACTATAGACTGTTTCAAAGCAACAACATAAAAAGGTTACTGCGCATGTTTCCTTTTGTGTTAAAAAGTTTATCTAGCTAGTATTATTTTGGATAGCCACTAGAAGAACAGTAAGTTGGCTAAACTTAAATGTGACCCATTCAACAAATTATTGAATACAATAATATACAAAAAAGTTCAATCAATTGTTTATTTAATAAAATGATTATACAATCAAATAATAATATAAATTATATTAATTCTTCGGGCCAGGTGCCTGCATCCGATGAAACCGTCTGTACAGTAGTTGTGCTGTCAGCGATGTATACAATTTTGGGAATATTTTGCGTTTTCTATAGGTGCAGGATCCTTTTCCATCTTACTGCTTAAGTTTCATATAAACAGTTACTTATATCAGGCCAGCAGCCCTCAAAACAGCACACAACTAGAGGGCAGATTCTGTTCAAAGTTTGCATGGACCGAGAAATTATATCACTATGGACACTATAATGGGTCAAAGCAACTGTGATGGTTGTTCATGTGGACATTGCTGCATTACGGTGTATGGTAAAATACTGTACATTATAACCCCTATCTTTATGTGTACTGATCTTTAAAATGTACCACACCACTTAAGGTATCTGTGGATGAAGCCAAGTAAATTGATATGGGTTTTGATGTTTTTGGTTCAGATTTTTCTGTTTTTTGTTGTTGTTTTTTTTAATAATACAATGTATTATCTGCTTTCATAATATGCAGTTGTGTGAACTCACACTGGCACTTACACACATTTTTCATAACAGTACGGAACTTCTTGCATACATAAAACAATGTACAATTACATTGTATAGCCTACTTTACATGTGTACACAATACAAGTGTTGTGTATTGGTCTGATGGTACAAGAGAGAAACTGATTTTGAACCAGAACTTGTGTATTAGAGATAGACAAATCTTTCAAATCTACAGGAGCAGAAACCTCAAGTTTATCTTGTGTAATAATAAAGAGCACCATCACAAATTGCCTTCTAACCCAATCCTTAATTTTTTCCAGGTGGTCATTTCTTCAGCCGGAATTCCATGTCTCCGCGCAGTGTGGTCTGTGAGATGGAGCTTCCAGACATCCAGGCATCGCTGGACATGTATGATGACAACAAATCATGAGGACACGCACTCCTCCACATCAACCCCATTCCTCCGTCATGTGATCCTGAACCCCAGCCGTAGGGGAAATTGACCTTACGAGTGTAAAATGGAGTATTGACAGTGACCACACTGACTGTGGCGATAAACTCTACCGCTGTAGAACGATCCTTGTAGCGATCAGCCACGTCAAGCAAATGTGACTGGACAGCTGTTGCACACGTCAACGCCGCCATATGCCTCCTAACACTTTTCAACTTTAGTTTATCCTCATTCTTTGAAACTTCTTGAAAGACTATTTCAAAAGACATCTTTACACATGGCTGTGGAAAGTACATCTCCATTTCTCTGTTAGCTTCAAACATCGTCTGAAGTGGTCTTATGTATACTTTGCCAATCTGATTTGTTTTTACGTTCCAGTGCTTATTATTGTGCTAGGTGGGAAAACTCTCACAGTGGTTGAAGAAAGGAACTGAGCCATTTTAGGACAGTTGTCTGCTTTGTATCTCCTGCTTTTGTAGCTGCAAACGAACTCGTCCATCACGCTTAAATATGCAGCTTTACATTTAGTGCTGGCCAGTTCCCACTCAAGCACCTCGACAGATCAGCGTTACTTCCTCATAGAAATATACAGTATTTCTCTGTACATAGAATGAAAATGTTTGAAACGTATTTAAAGAAAACCTTATGGAATACCTGCAGCGAAAACTAATCAGTTCCAAACAAGGGGACCTAAAAAATATATATGGATATATACAGTATTTGCATATAATAATTCATATATCTCTCAAGTGGCCTCTTAGCACAATTTGTCTTTCCTGAATCTTGTCTGTGCACAAGTCCGTGTCTTGTCTTTTCTTGTTTTTCTATCTGATTTTGGGGATGATGCCATCCACGTGTGACCATGGTGAGCTGCACTCACGCCGAATCTCAGAGCTGGAGTGCTGATTCTGAACCAGTTATGTTTTTTTGCCATAAAAGTTACAATCAGGACAGGGCAGGATAACCTGATCCTGGGTCAGAACCTATACTTTGAGTCACTTAGTGAGTAAAGGGTCTGCTTTATGTGGGTCATGGGCTACCTATGTTGCATACTGCCTCAGCATTAAACTTGTCATAATTGCCTATTTTGCTTTTTTCCTTGTGTGAAGTGTTAAACTTCAAACTGGATGGATGGATTTAAAGCAATAATCCTTGACAAATATGTCTAGAGTGGTGACATAAAGTTAAATAACAAATGGGTTCATGAAGTTGTTGCACAGAAAGTACATGTTTTAATATCCTGGTTACACAGTGCTTACCGTAGGCCTATGTTATAACAGGAGCATTGTCCTTTAGCTTTTCGGCTTAAAGGGATAGTTTGGCCCAAACAAAAAAATCTGGCATCTTTTATTCACCCTGATGTCACTCAAACCTGTATGACTATCGGAAGATATTTAGAGGAATGTTTCAGTGGTTTTGTGTCCAGGCTAAATGATGACAGATTTTCGTTTTTGGGTGAACTGTCGCTTTTATTAATAAAATACATTTGCATTCGAATGAGATGACATAATTCATGAAAATTGTCATTTTTAAAAAGATCGATATATGACGACGAATTACAGTTTGCGAGAGCTGCTCGAAAGCGTAACTCTCGCGTTACTCCGATGTCATACCTCGATACGTCTGCGCAGCGTTGCACTTTATGTTTTGCAAAGCTATAATTCGCCGCTAGAGGGAGACAGAGCGCGCGGCTGCAGAAACACACCGCTGATCCGGGTGCAAACAATCCATCGCCGAAATGAAAGTTTTGAAAGCAAATAGGACGTTTCACTGAACTGTTACTTATTGACACGTGTTTAATGGCTTTTACGCAAACACTTGTTTGTTTGGTCGTTTACTATCAGCTGCTGAAAGGATCCAACAGTGTCGAGACAACTGAGCAACATCATACGGAAGGATTTAAAGCTTTTCAACAACTGTACGACAGAAGCTATGATGACAATGAGTTCCACGAGAGCTCGATACATTTCAAGGTATGTTTGATGTACAAAATATGAATCTCGTAGTGTCCGTCATGTTTAATAGACTAGATCAGGAAATCAGGTTGAGCTCAGATTTTGGCACTTTTTTTGGGGCATCATAAGGATCAATATAGCACAACAAATGCGCAGACGATTGAAACGCAAGCTTGGTCTGGACAAGTTAAGATATTTGAAACAGAATAACTGCTGAACAGTAGGCTGCACATTTTAATGGTAAATACAATTTTACTATGAATGTTTACCATTGAAACCATTACAGAATGCCTTTTATGTAGTGTGTTTTGGGTCTTGTTCCAATACGTTTTAATGCTGTTCCCATTTCATTCAATTCAATTGTATTTATGTAGCGACAAAAACAAATCACAAACGTTTGCTCATCTTTGCTCTTGCTTTTCCAGATTGCCCACAGAAACCAGTGTCTCCATTTGATATAAATCAATACAATTCCCATTATAACCATTCAATACATTAGAATTTTGGTGATGCCTTACTGACCAAGTGTGTGCAAGCACACTACGAATTTGTTGTGTTTTATTATTAGCTCTTGGTACTTAAAAACATATACACATGACGTGAGAACAATAAGTAAAAAAGAGGTAGAACTAAGGAAACTAACGTCATAAGACGTTTCCTCAATTGATAAACATCTCAATTCCAGGTTTCATTTTGTTCTAATGCAGAATTCACTTGAGAGACACAAGGTTTTGAACTCGGCGCTGAAGAAATCAAAGCAGTCTGCCAGGTATGGAATCAACCAGTTCTCTGATTTATCTCCAAAACAGTTTAAAGGTGAGTGTGTTCAAAGTCACAGATGCACACTTACAGATGTTTCCTTTAGTGAACAACTGACTTCTCTTTTGTTTCTCAGATCGCTACCTCACGGTCCAGGCTGATGCTGTTCCAAAGTTTGACCCCACTAGGCCCAACATCTGTGTTAAGACGAGTTATCCAGTGAGGTTCGATTGGAGGGAGCATGGAGTTGTCGGACCCGTTCAAAACCAGAAGGCGGTAGGTTGGAGATATTAAATAAGAAAGCATGTCAGATTTTTTAAAACATCCAGATGAAAGAGGGCTATGGATTGTATTCCTTCAGGCCTGTACACGGGGAAATTGAGTTGAACCTTTTGACATCCATTTTCAGTCTCTGCACTTTTCATGTCATCCTTGCAAGTGTAAAGAAAGTACAGAGATTTTTTCGCATGTATATATTTTCTTGCACCCATTCAAAGGATATGGCTTTGTTATTATACAGTAAGTAATAATCAAGTGTGCTTGTGTTACAAAGTTTTCTTCTCGTTCTTGTAGTGTGGAGGTTGCTGGGCCTTTAGTGTGGTGGGGGCTATTGAATCCGTATCTGCTAAACATGCTGGAAAACTACAGGAGCTCAGTGTACAGCAAATTATTGACTGTTCTTACAGTAACCATGGATGCAATGGTGGATCTCCTGTTGAAGCTCTCCACTGGCTCATGAAGGTCTGAAATTTCTTCATTTCCTTAGAAAATTATCAGCACATTTTGTGATGTCATACGCTGAATAAGTAATAACTTGTTTCAATTTCATTTTAGACCAAACTAAAGTTAGTAAACCAGGTGGAGTATCCTTTCAAAGCTGTCGCTGGGATATGTCAATACTTTTCTCTGTCTCACAATGGAGTCGTACTTGCGAATTATTCAGCTTATGACTTCTGGTAAGTATAATGTGCAGATTGCATGACCTTTAAATCAACATCCAGCATTACGTATATATACACTGACATTACATTTACATTAATGCATTTGCTAAAGGCTTTTAGCGCTTGTTTGGTGACTTTCAGTGTGTTCAGGGTATGAATTATCGTTTGTGTTTTCTCTGTGAATCGAACACTGTGACCTTTGCGCTGCAAATTCAATGTTTTACCAGTTAAGCTGTTGGAACACTTAGTTGATTTAGTTGAATTCTATGTACTAACTATGATTCTAAGAGGTTGAAATTCAGCCGAGATGTGTGCCAAAGTTTTATTTTCAGTTATTTGTGCATGTCAATGTTTGCTGCTCAGGGTCAGGTACAGGAGGCCCATTTTCAATGGATGTTCAAGTTCACATACCTCAGATAATGTTACCATATAAAGCACTTTTGCATTTGGGTGACTTGTCTTAAATGTGCCAGATGTCATTCTGTGATTTACCCTGTGTCTCGATCAGCTCCCTTGCTCCCGAGATCGTGATCATGTATATCATGTATACGGGTCCAGGCACTGGTAAGGACCCTGGCTCCCTTCGCTTTGGGATAGGGTTCACTTTTTTAAGTGAACTGCTTAGGCGTGTTGTGATGCATCACAGATGGTATTAATCAACAACCACCAAAACCGTTTTTGTGTTGCATTGTGGTAATTATAGGGATTTTGCGAATGTGACAACCCTTAAAAAGGCTGTCTCCCTGGACAGTGCCCAGATTGAAACACAGGGTATAACATTTTGAGATTCACCCATAGATTGGGATAAAAAGAAATGGGCGACGTGTCTCCACTTCAATGAAGTTAGTCTGAGCAGTAAGTGACAGTTCACCCAAATATGAAAATTCTGTCATCAATTACTAATTCTCACATCATTTTAAACATGTATGACTTTCTTCCTTCCGCAGAACACTAAAGAAGATATTTGAAGAACGTTGGTAACCAAGCATTCACTTCTATTGTATGAACACAAAAGCAATGCATGGGTGCCGGTAACCAACATTATTCAAAATATCTTCTTTTGTGACAGTAAATGATGGCAGAATTTTGGGGTGAACTATCACTTTAAGGTGGATTTGCAGTATTTGGGTCATACCCACACAAATCCTGTTATCACACAACAACATATCAGTGTGATAAGAACCAAAATAACAGAAACTCAGAAATAAAGTAATTTGTTGTATTCGCGTTGTGCCTAGTTTGGACACAATGTAACTGCAAACCCACATTTAATGTTGTGTTTAATAATATCTGAAATAGTTGCATAGTATAATGAGATTGATATTGTGTTCTAGTGGACAGGAAGAGATGATGATAAGTATACTGGTGGAGACGGGACCTCTTGTTGTCATTGTGGATGCCATCAGCTGGCAGGATTATCTGGGTGGCATCATTCAACACCACTGCTCCAGTCATAATGCCAACCATGCTGTACTGATCACTGGCTATGATACCACAGGTATACACACACAGACACGGACTGTTGCTTGTGCTACAGAGCATAAAGGTTCAGAACGCTGGCCTTCACGCATGTCATACTGTCAAGGACGCTGAATTAAACAGACACTGGCAAACACGGGCTTTATGCCAACATCATTTTGAATGAGGAGAGAAATTACTGTTCAGTGTCACACCACAAGCTTCAATGAACTTTTAAACTATGAATCATTCGTTCTTCAGTGTTTTCAGTAGCTTTCAGAGAGCACTTTTTATTGAATTTGAAGTAAAAGACAACATTCTTTAATTACATACAGTACAATTTTATGTTTATACCATATGTATAGTATTAGTACATACTAAAGAAAGAAACCAAAATCACAGTAGGTTTGATATTTATTATCAGGGTTCCTTATTGCATTTGTTACACATTTTCCACTAAATGTCTTTTACTACTTCAGTTGTAATTTCTGAAATATCTTATATTTACTTAGGAGATGTGCCATATTGGATAGTACGCAATTCATGGGGAACCTCATGGGGTGATAATGGCTATGTTTACATAAAAATAGGAGGCAACATGTGTGGTAAGTTTCTCTAGAGATGTTATGCTTTTTGATGTTGACTTTTAAACCATAAACATAATGCAGTCTGCTACAGCGAGAGAAAATGTGAGACAATCGTGTGTGTTCATAAATATTCATGGGACTTTTCTGTGTTGACAAACGATGGGCCAACAATAATTTCACTGATGTAAAGATAAAAAAAGAAATGTCAGCCAGTTTGTTCATGTTTGATTCATATCAAATTCTCCGGAAATCATGTCGCGTGATTGTTTTGAGATAGCGATCGTAAACGTTTGTTAGTTTTTACAGCGTCAGATGACATTTCATTCAGTAATTAAAGTTACACAGTGATCACGCAGTCACCTATTATGTGCTTTTTATCCCCTTGTTATCTTTTCTAGGCATCGCGGAAAGTGTTGCTGCTGTTTTTGTATGAATAGGTTAAACATCTTCATATTTGAGGGATCAGCAAGTCACGGATCAACATTATTTAAATATCAGCCTGAGGACAAGAACCTTACTCGGGTCTCAAATGCAGCTGGTAAACGTTCTCATGTGGATTTTGGCCAACAAATCCTGTTGCTTCTTGGATTCAAAGCAAATGATACCTTCGAATTCACAATATTTCTAATCCTGTAAAACACTGTAGCCCAAAATCATCTCTCAGGCAGGGCCCATTTTAGTTAGGAAACACAAAACAGATTTTTAACCAAACACGTTGTGCATTGAACATGTGTTTATTTGCAACATAATGATGTTACAGTGCTATATGACTCACGGTACACTCATCAAAGATAATGTGACAAGATAAACAAAAGATGTTTTTCGAAAATGTTTAAATGCTTTTTGAGCCCTTTGCATTATTGTGAATTTTAATGAAAGTTTAGCTACACATTTTATTGCTATATATAATTGATCTGCTGTCCTACATTTTGTGTCACTACACAGACGTTGTACTTTTTACTAGTTTTTATATTTGGGTACATTTTAGGAACACACTGACGTGTTTTTCAAAGGTCAATAAACTTTTATATCCAAGAATACATTTTCACAGGAAACAGATTCAGATTTTTTCAAATAAACCACAAATAATTTGTATTATCTTTATTTACAAAATAATCTGAGGACCTCAAATAAACAATATTTGATAAATTGCATTATATTGACTGTATATACAAGTTGATCAACAGCATGACTAATGTACTTTAGACATTTAGATGACATGCTTGTATTGACATTAGTTATACGACTAAAGCATCCGCATAGCTTTTACAACTCTACCATTACAACGATGTTATACTTAAACACGATGTGATAGAAATGTGACTCGTTATACAATATTTGGAGGTGACACACGCCAGACTCAACCCTGTGTCCCCATAGGACTCCAGCTCTTCTGAATGGTGAATAACACACTTGCTGCTATGCCATGACTCCGATCCCTCCTGCTTTGTCTAGTCTGAGTCATCACTGCTGCAGTAAGAGCTATCACAGCACTCGGCAGTGTACAGAAAACTGTGCTCAGTCGGGTTCATCTTGGGGACCCACTCTCTCGGAACCAGGAAGTCGGCCAGGTTAAACAGATCCACAAACACCTTGTAGCGATCACTGGCAAAACATAATTGTCATTAACGTAGCTTGTCACATATTTTGTTTTTACAAGATGGTTTGTATGATGCTGTAAATTTCATTTTCATTGTGTTTGAAACTGATCATTCTAATGACTCAGCTGAAGACTGGATTTGTCCCAGATGTGACTCACCTGACAGTGGAGCGCAGGTATTGGTAGCCGGAAGAGCCCCCTGTTCCAGCTTTGCTGCCAATCATTCTGTGCACCATACACACGTGGTTGTCTAAGGGAGAATTTGGGGATAAATTGTTCAGTAAGCGAGAGGGTTTTTTTAATACCCGTGAGAAAAAACATGGGATGAAACAATGTGCAACAGAAAATTCTCTCCTGTGTTATGAGTATTGACAAGCGATTTCAAAGAAATAGCAAGTTTTCATAGCTATAAGTTTTCATTGGCACCACGTACATCTCCATTTGGTCATGAGGGTATCGATGTCCATCAGAGACGTCAGGAGCTGGAAAGGAACCTGAAATCGAGGCTCTTCCCTGAAGAACAAAGACAAGAAGTTGAGTTCAGTTATCTTTATTAAAGGGATTGCTCACGCAAAAATGTCAATTCTTTCTAGTTAAGTTGTTTCAAGTCTATAAAAAATATTTTTTTGATTAACACAAAGATATTTGGAAGAATGCTTGTAAGTTCTTAGCCACTATTGACTACACAAAGTAGTCAAATGTGCCACAGAACTGTTTGCTTTCCAACATTCTTCAACATATCATCTTTTGTGTTCAACAGAACACATACATTTATAAAGCAGATGTTCCAGCTATGGTGGCCAAGAACTGTTTGGTTACAAGCATTCTTCCAAATATATTTTTCTGTGTTCATCACAACAAGGAAATGTATACAGATTTGGAACTTTAAGGTCCAATTGTGTTTACAAATTGCATTTACCTGTAAAAATAGATCATCAATGCTCCTTTTAAAGCTTTATAGGACAGCCTCCTTTGACCTGTACAAAGAAAGACATATTTCACCGGTTACCTTTCAAGTAACACTAAAGACTTTTCACTTGGTTTTTAATTTCTCAGGAGGGTTTTCTCACCTGTGCTTAGTAAATGATCATGTCTCTTATCATCAAAGAGAGATAAGAAAACGTCTCTGTGCTTAATGAACTCTGCCATCATCTCTTCTTTCGTCTCCGACTCAGTTTCTTGCTATTAAAACGCAGCATAAATTGTCAGGCGTGCTTTTCATTCACTTTGAACAGAGAACGCTGTGAAATTGTCAAGGGATCTTTCACAAACCTCGATTTTTTCTTTTTCTCCATCGAGTCCCTTGAAAATATTGGTTTGCAATTTCCCCCAGAAATTAAAGCCGCCTTCCTCCAAGCCGGGAGTTCTCTCCAGCCATTGCTGAGAAACATTGATTGCTTATGAGAAATGTTAATCAGCAATTTAATTTCACATTACTGTCTACAAAATGAATCCCGACTTCATAGAAAACTTGGCCGTGCACCATTTTACTTTATGAATACCAATCACCTGCAAAGAAGTCCAGTAAGTTACAGCTGTTGACTTTCTTATTTGCATTATATTACTGTGATATTCATGACTGGACTGTTAACATTTCATCTCAGTGCTGGTTGTTGTTGTTGTAATGTCATTTCCCTCTGGTGTTGTGTACCTCGACTAACTGAAGCAGAGTGAGTTCTTGCTGCTCTGAGCGGAGGAGCAGCTCGCTCTCCTGACCACGGAAATTGTCTCTGTAATGTCTTCGGTTGTAGGGAACCCTCTGGTTGTGTGGGACCCCAATCTTGTTTTCCAAAAGTCGAAACTGTAGACTCTGGAAACCCGAGGCTGGCGAGAGATATTCCCTGAACACAGACACACACAGATCAATTGAGCTAAATGCAATTATGTTAAACACAGCCATTGATTTTGATTTAACAAATTAGTATCATCAAACTCCTATTTACTCCTAGTTACGTATAGCTCCTCTCCAGAGTGTCAGTGGCCAATGCACTAACATCCAATAGCCTATAGGCTAAAATACACTAAAAGACTTTTGCTCAGATGTTGCCCAGATTCTCTGTCATGTGGCAGAAAGTCAGCCAACATGCAGATCTGATCAGTTAGTGTGTTTCTATCTGAAACTTTCAAAAGGTCCGCAAGTGTGTGATGTCTAGTTTTAAAGCAATCGGTTCTGATTTTAACAGTCTTGTAGTGTATTACAGCCATATCTGTTTTTTCCATGAAATTCTGTTATGTGGAAATGTTCAGGAATTGTTTTTTTTTTTGCTGTAAGAAAGAAACATTTATCTAGCTATGACAATGATATAGCAGCTGATGTCTTCTGAAACCTTCATTTTTTCTTAGGCAATGTTTTTTATTTTATTATTAGTCATCTTTTTTGTTTGTTACTGGGTTTTGCCAATATATCTAAGTGCTTGTCAACATTGACACTCATTAAAAAAGTGCAGTGCTTTTCCACTTGGACATACAAGGTTTCAGAAAGACATCAACCATTTGCAAGAAATACATCTTACCTGAAGTCAAAAAAGTCTAAAGCAGTCATAGTTTCCAAAACAGCAAACTGATCAAGCAATAGTCTGAATATCATCACAATCCTGTTAATTCGAGTGTTGACTTTGAGCATGTTCCTCTCATCACGAACCTGAGAAAATGTGCACATATTTGTGTGTGTATTGTAAAATACATGATAGTTAACTTGTGGACTGAAGGTGGCAGCCTCATGCTGTACTGCATATCTTCAAAATGTAGCACATAAACAATATGAAGGTCATGTCTGTTCATCTTCATTATAAAAAAAGAATACAATGAGTGATTTTCTAACATGAAACCTTTGACAGATATCCTAAAATCCGTATACATCCCAGTATTACATTGGTGACATAACATTTTCTGCTTTTCAGCATCACCTAAAGTTTTGAGCTTAGATTGTGTAGAGTCAGTTTTAATAGACTGTTTGCGGAAAGATCGCGTTCTTTTAAACCTCGATTGTGATTCACCTCGATACAGTGTGTATTTGGATAATGATATTAAACACATTGTAAAAATGTTGTATTGTGACAAAAGTAAACTCTCAAAGGTTTGATGCTTGAATTCATTCATCTTAGATAACATTCATATTTTAAATTACATTTGTTTGGATATTTGGTTAGAAGTAAAGTCAAATAATCAAGTTTATACAATGAGAAAACATTTGAGACAAAGTATAATTTGAGATCTTTTTCCTTTATTTGGTTCAAAGACACTTTTTGCTTTGGCTATGTAATGGATAATATTTTCAAAGTAATAATTTTAAGTTGATATAAAGTAAAGTAATTATTTGAAACAAGTTGACGCAGATTTTTTTACTCTGATCCGATGAAAAACTGTTGTTCAGTGTATCTTTTAAAGTAAACAAGTTTGAAGGGTAAAAAATGTGATTCAAATCACTGCAGCTGTTTGTGACTGAGAGTAAATATTAAGACCCACAACTAATCTGAACGATTGTCTTGTAGATGCTAAATTAACTCACATGTCCACTTATAAAGATTTCTCTCACTGAGTCCAGCTCCCAAAGAACCTGTTTAAACCATAGTTCATAGGCTGCAATATAAAGAAAGAGTTAATTATTTCTTTAGGTTAAATACTGTACATGTGTGTTGAGTTGTTACACTTGTAAATGTGAAAGGTCACTGAACTCTTAAACCATATATGTATGAAGTTCAGAAGAATATTATACCCAAATTTATTTATGCCACAAAATTGACTCCGGAATGAAATATTGTGTATTTAATCTTTGGTCAAAGTAGCTTTATATTAAATTACATTTTAATCATTTATTTATGTCTATTCAAGTACTGCAGTAATGTATGCTTGATAGTTTATAGCTGCTAAATTGATACTTAGCAGAAGTTTTTGACACAGTCTTGTCTTTTTTACTTGCAGATAAACTTGTCAACATTATAAATAGGAGTGGAAGTATTTTGCCTGCTGTTTTGGGAGCGTTCACTGGGGGTAAAGCTAAGGCTAAAGCTGATTTGCCCAAAGGCTGTTTAGTGTGTTGTGTGACTCACCTTGATGTGTGACAATGAACAGATGTTCATCATGGATCTTGTTTCCCTTCAGCTCACTTTGAAGCACCTGAGATGTCACTATTTTATCCAGCTGGGAACAAGGAGAGGAAAGAGAGGAAACCTTGAATAAATAAGCTCAAGGCATCAACTTTAAATAAAACCAACAAAACAACTAGTTCATTATTTGTGCCGGAATTCGAACATGGTCCTGAATCCTAAAACTCAGTTTGCAAGTTTGAAACGAATAATTGCATGGGGTTTTAGGACATACAGCCATTTCATTTAGTCCCAGAATTGCTCATCAATTATTGGTGATGTAATGATAGAAAAAGCTATTAAGTATCAGATTTAATGATTTGGTCAATCTAAAATAACAATTAATGTGCAGTTTACCTGCAGGTAGTCTCCATAGAGAATTCCTCCTTTGCTGGCTTTGTTAACTCCAGTTTGAGAATCATTATTCTCATCTTCTGTCAGATGCTGTTTACTGCTTGGCCTGTAATTTCATCAATAATTTATCTTTTCAAGAATGACACATTCGAATGAAGTAAATCTCTACATTTTAGATAGAAATGTGCCCTAAAAATTAGGGATAAAATACTCAAATGTTAAACAAATTGTACATACAAAAGTTTTGCTTGAAAATACGGACATCCACTCATGGCTAAAATGTTAATATGTTGCACGCAGAATGGTTTTCTGCCACTTCCAACAGTTTTCAAGAATTTCTGCTCCTTTTATAACACTTTCTCACATGATGATTGTCCAATCACCTTTAGATCCGTCCCACCTCCCTTCTGGACACTCATGTTTAACGGTGGATGAACCCTGTTACCGGTGGACTCGCTGTACTTTGTCTTTTTCTTATCTTATTTGAAATCCTCAAAACAATGTGTACACGGGACAAATTGGATTTAACACAGAACTTTGACTTTATAGTGACATGAGTTGGGGGTTGTACATAAAACATATTGAAGTCAATATACAGCAAACTCAAGATTTTAGCCAGAATTTGTCTGTAAGTAGCTCACCTTCAAAATGAAAATACTGTCATAATTTACTAAAACATGTAGATTTTCAAACCTGTCATTTCAAACCTGCATGACTTTCTTCTTCAGAACACAAAAGAAAATATTTAGAAAACAGAACAGCACAGCTCAAATCCTAAATTCAAATCGGTGACTTTACCTGGCGTTTCTTATAATGTGGTCTTGCTTTGAAAGTTATTTGGAAGAATGCTTCTATCCAGAAAGTTCTTGGCCACCATGGACTACCATAGTGGGAAACATTTCTTTATAAATGTCTTTTTTCTGTTAAACACAAAAGAAGATATTTTGAAGAATGTAGAAAAGCAAACAGTTCTGGGGCACTTTTGACAACCATTGTCATTGGTAGTCAATGGTGGCCAAGAACTGTTTGGTTACACGCATTCATCCAAATATCTTTGTGTTCAATCAATCAAAGAAATATATACAGATTTGGAACAACTAGGGCGAGTAAATGGTGCCAGAATGTTTATTTAATGTTAATTGTCTCATTCCACCGTGTGTTTTCTACGCTACTCTAGTGTTATGGTTGGGATTAAGGTAAAAAGGTATGATGCTGCATAGGGGGAACAATATTGTGAAAAAAAGACAATCAGAGCACATTGTATAATTTGAATCATGTCCATTCACATTGACATTAACTTTCATCTGCATTTATCTAGTAATAAATTGGCCAAAGTAATAGACAACTTCAAGTGTTTCAAATGCTTTTGTGTTTGGTACATGCATGCTTCAGGAACACACTCTGTTTGTCTTGACAGATTCTGATGAATTGTGGGTAACAGGTGAACTCTGGCTAGCCTGAACAGATTGTGAAAGGTTAAAGGTTTGGTGATGGTTGTCTGGGGATTTGATTTGCGTGTGGTAGTAAGACAGTTCGCTCGTCTTCATGTGTTGGCGTATCTCGTGCCCTTGTAAATGCACTGCTAGGGCACGATATTGAATGAGCCGGCGACAGGCAGCAGTGTCGTTGTTTTCATACCATATAAGACGAGGTGGCTAATCCATCAAATCTGCCAACCCGGGACATAAGGAAAACAAAAACAAGGCTGTCGGTGACGACACAACACAGGATCCAGTGACCTTCATGAAGAAGTTTTATTATTGGCAGGAGTGTAAGTTTATAATCTGGAAAGAAAAAGAAAACTAGAGCACTTTGGTAAAACTGAGGCACTTGAAACTCAATCATAACTCAATTCTAAGAGGAAAGGAAGTTGATTGTGAATGAATGTGTGTTTGAGGGCATTGTTAATCAGATGCTGGAGCAGAACAGCATGGTGCATTGTGGATTAAACCAGAAAACAGAGAGCATGGCTAATACGGCTAAAACAGGGAAGGTTCTTCCTCTGTGCATTTGCATGTCATTAACATTCATTGCACTGAAACAACACAGTGGTCTTGGTGGCTTCATCAGACCTTGCCTTGCAGAAAGCATCGCTCACGAGCTGCACACTTGATGGTCATTTACTAGAAGTTCATTGCATTTTTTAAGAGTTTTAAATGCATATGCAATGTTTGTATTTACAAGTCAAATATCTACAGACACGTAATATTATTTTCAGTTTGCTATTTGTAGGTATGTCTTTAGGTAAAGTGATTATTGTTATTCTATGAACTACTAACAACATTTCTCCCACATTTAAAACAAATGTTTTTTTCCTACTTGCATTTATTTGCAGAAAAGAAAATCTGGAGAAACAGGTCAAAATAACAGAAAAGATGCTCTCTGTATTATCTCAGACCTCAAATACTGCAAATAAAAGAAGTTTGTATTCACTTTAAAGCAACACAATAGCAATATTGGTACATGTAAAAATAGCTTTGTCTTGTCACACTGTCAGTCTTTCACACTGCTGTTGGATGACTTTGTCACTCCTGAGGTTTGATTTTCATGAAATTCAACAGACACTGGACTGGAATGGACACAACACATCTAGAAATGCTTATTAAATGAAAATTTGGAATGGTCTCTTTATTTTTTCTGAGGCTATTACTATACATTATAAGGCATTCCATAATATACGGAAGGTCTGCGTACATTTTTATATTAAGCAGTCAGAATAAGGCTTTCAAACTGTTTTTCTCAATCTATAAAACATATTTTAACGTATACAATATATATGTGTTGCGGGATCTCCGGAAACCTGTGGTCTTATGTAACACTTCACTCCACGCAGCAAGTCTATGTTATGTAATCTCATTTTTCACTGTACCCCATTTACAGATGCAATACATACACCACAAGATCCTGCTGTGTGTATATGTTCGAAGCCACAGGATTTGGGTATCTACAAACAAATTCTCATGGGTAAATACATTCTGATATTAATGGTGGTGTATATTGTATTTAAAGCATTTAGAAAATGTGGTCTTCGTGTGATGGAGAGTTTGTATGACTGATAGATTAAGTCTGAACCTCTGACTATACAGCAGCAACCTCAGACTTTTATTAAGATAAGCATTATGACTTATAAACGTGTAGTCCCTTTAATATCTACAACATTAAAACATCATTCTGTTTGCCTTATTCACCTTACATTTTTGTTGTAGTGTCTGTTGAAATTCTAAGCAATGTTGAATGTGCTTAATTTCTGTAGTGAAAGATGGTCACCAACATTCCAAAATGTATTTTCTAATAGATCATACATGCAACACAAAGTTGAGTAAAAAAATGAGGAATGGAAGATTGTCCTTTTTTCCTAAACTAAAGAGATAGTTTACCCTAAAACTGAAAAAACTACAACGGAGGTAACCATTGACTTACATACACTGAAAAAAATAACTTGTAGGATTTACTTAATTTTTTTATCGCAAGTTTTTGCATTCACTTTTGTAAAGTAAATTTTACTCTTGAAACTAAGTAAAAGTTATTTTGAAATTGTGAATAAATCTAAATTCTTTTTTTTAGCTGTATATAATAAGAAGGTTGTGTAAATCTAACTTGATTATTTTAAGTAAAATCTACTCATTTTTTTTTGTAAATTTAATTTGAAATTTTGAGTAAATCTAACTTATTTTCTTGACCTGTATGTTATAAGAAAGTTATGAAACTAAAAATTGATTTGTTTTGTTGCTGATAACAAAAATAATAATTGGACTCAACTGTATCAAAAAGTATTTAATAAATGCTTTATTTAATTAAATACCATTGCAGCATTTAGTAAAATTTACAAAAAAATTAGCAAAAACATAAAAAAAATTACAAACAAACAACATCAAGAATGTTTTCTATAGCATAATCATGTAACCAATTAAATCAATCTGAATACTGTAAGTATAAGCATCAACACTGGTGGCTATTATAATGCTTCAAAAGTTGCAAACGTTTTGATGCATCTAAAGGACGTGTTTTGCAAGGCTACCTCAGGCAAAAAGAAAATTTAAGGTTACAAATTGATTCCTGAATTCCACCTAATACAGTCTTCCAATCTTATGTGTACAACTGACAGCTCTCTATCAATCTTTAGTCCTTTTGAACTCCTCCCCCTCAATTTCCTGTAATTAGACAAAAAATATTGAGTACACCATATTGTCCTTGCATACATACACACACAATTAAACCGTAACTATAAATAAAGAGAATACATGTGAACTACTATTGACCTCTTTATTATATAGTTTAGTTTTTTTAACCCCAATCAATACTTTCCCTTAAGGCAAGAAAATTAGACTTCATATCATAGCAGGTTATTTTTGCAGTATATAAAAAGACGTATGCAAGATCATTTAATAGCTAAAGTATATTAATGATAGATAATCCGTGCAAGAATTAATACATGAGTATACATAAACATGTAAAGAGACAGATCTGTGCAGATTACAGAACTTCAGATGTGCTAGAAGTTTCAAACTAGGCCTATGTCTCTCTGCACTTTCTATTTTAAAACGTTTACTTCCAGCATTTTAAATGGCGTGGTCAATAGCTTAGTTTTATTCACAGGGCAGCTAAACCTCGGCAAACCAACGATGTGCGTTGTGTACCAATGCACGGCAACGTAAACGTACCCTATATGTGAAGAAACATTTTGTTGCTGCGGTCGGCCAAGGACTATTTATTCCAGCGGAAGGATCGCCACTAGTTATTTTACTAACTGAGAAAGCAAAGAAGGAGTTGCAGGCACAACGCGAAGCGCGAAAAGCCCTTCAAACATGATTTATTCACCATACAACAGAGCCTCTCATAACTTATTTGCTTATTTTAATGCTCCTTACCTGATCAAATGAATTACTGGATGATCGATCAGACGCTGTGGAGGCCGTAGCCTTGTTTTAAATGCGAGCGGAAACAGTTAAGCAGCGCAGTCAAGTTCAGAAACATGTCAGAATATCCCTACACGCGGGTTATTGCGCAAGCCACACCGAATTAACATTAATCGGTTAAACAGCAACACCTAGCCTAGCACACCCAAGTACCGGTAATAAGGAGCGAGAGGACGCGGAAGATAAAATGTCACACATAAAAGTTAGCCTATCGTCAATTTTCGTATAAAAAAATACAAATGTGACGCAAAATATAACGTTACTGTTGCTCATCACTGCTGTTGTTCATTCAGTTGTCCGAGTGAAAATAAAGAAATGCTTGTGAAAAACATTGTCGAATACTTATATGTCGAAAAAGACAACCTGTCTAGAAATACGACAACCTAGTAAATTAGGCTACTGAACGCTGCAAAACAGTTCTAAAATACAGTGACATGGACCCTAACATTACCTAAACATATATGAACGAGAAATAATAATAAATATATACTATAAAACATTTAGAAGACAATTAACTTTAAACATACCTGCTTGTGTGGATGATATCCGCTTCCTCAGAAACGATCCCTCATAAACGACCCCTGAAATGGCGGGAGTTACGCGCATGCGCATTGATGAATCCTTACCCAATACTCTTCTGTAATATATCTGTCTAGAAAATATCGAACTAAATATAACAAAATAATTTGCCATTTACTCGTCTGACCAAAAATGTTAAAGTACATCGAAAAATATTTCGAAATGACACCATTTTGGTTTGTTCAGGTGCGCTGAACTCTACAACGTTTTTTTACGTTCTTATAAATACTTGAGTAATCAGTGTTAATGCAACAAACATTACATCTTAGTATTTATTTATCTTAATCAATACATGCACGACATAAACACCATTGTAGGTTTTACTCAACATTTTAAAGTTCACACATCAACTAACTTTTTTTATGTAGAAATACTTTAGTTTTTTAAATAAAGTCTACTACCCCAAAAAATCATTTTTATCAGTGTAGTTTTTGTGTCCATATACAATAGAAGTGAATGGGTAGCACCAATTTTCGGTTACCGGTATTCTTCAAAATATATTTTTTGTGCTCTTCAGAAGAAAGTCAAACGTGTTTAAATTACAAGAGGGTAATAACACGATGACAGATTTTTGGTTGAACTATCCCTTAAACAATTCTACTGTGTCTAAAACTCTCTATATTCACATCCAGACACTTCAGCATTGCCTATCAAAAGTATCAATCAGAGTTAATCATGTAAATATCATGTTTCAGAGCACCCAACTAAGAACCATATTTAGACCGATTGCTTTAAAAATGAGTTTCACAAGAGGGCACTACAGTGTCAAAATGGATTGTTTCATGCTTCTCTTTAGAATTTAGCATTAATGAGAAAACAAATTCCATGATCTCCCATTTAAGCAGCAGTTCGACTCTGTAAATGGAAAATGATGTATACCGTGTCTGTGAAGCACCTACAGTATGTGGCCATAAATAATAATGAAAGTCTGGTTTAATGGTTGTTAAATAAAACAGCTTTTCATGATTCAGTGTGCACATTCATTTAAAGCTTTGCGCACACCAGTCTCCAGCCTTTGATAACTCAATGAGATTTTACACAGACAGCAATTATAAATGTAAGTTACCATTCATACACCAACTATTGCCACGGCAGATGAATGCAAGTTTTTTCTTGTGACTTTAATTTAAAATGTTTTTACATAAGTTCTCATATCTCACTTCAAAGTCCTAGCAGTGTGACAAGAGAGGTTAATCACTATTGTTTTGCCTGGATGCAGACTTATGTTTTCCATTAAACGGGGTAATGGTGTATTATGTTTATAACGTTCTGGTTTGAGAACGAAAAAAGCTTTAGAAATAAGTCATTTCCTCATTTATTTCTTTTTAAGTACAAACAATTTTCATAAATATTTTCATTGCGACCTGTAACCAAAACAAAAGCAAATATTTGCTTTTCATTTTAAAAATATACAGGTAAACACTCATTTACATAAGTACAGACATTTACATATTTTCTGTGCTGTGCTGCCATTTTATTCATTATATGTACAGTTTATTCTGTTACCTTACCAGAAATGGCTAAAAAATCTATCTTTTCTGTCACTTTAAACAATGTTGTTTTTGACTTTAAACTATAACAGGTCAAACAAAAAATAAATAGCACAAAAACGTTCGTAAAAATCATATTTTAAGGGAGGTTTCGTTGCAAATGACATGATACCAACAGACTTTCCTATTACGAATCTCATGAAACGTACACACAAAGTAAGACCAATCTGAATAAATATAAAAATATTACAGTGTAAAGTTTATAGCTGGCTACAGTAAACCACCTGACATCATGTGTGGTGTTTTTGCAGTGGTACAGTAAAATGCATATGTAAACACTTTCAGTTTTCAAAAGGTACGACATTATATCTCTAAAATATTTGAATAGTGCTTGCAAAAATGAACAATCCATAAATAGTTAAATAAAGAAATGAATATTTCTATGAATCAGGCTTGTGTCTTGACTCTTAAGTTTATCATTTCATTGTGCTCCACAACAGTAGCCTTGTTAAGGCCTTTGAGAAAACACATTGATGTTTCACAACGCACAGCGTTGCTTTATTGGTCTTTTTTCAATACGCTGTTAGACCAAGAGAAGTCGAGTTTTCACAAACTCTCTGAAAATGTCACACGTGTCAAACCACAGCACGTCCCCCAATTAACTTGTTCTTTTATTTAAAAACCGCAGTCTGTTCACTACCTTTTGCCGATCTCGTTTTGTCTGAGGAACTGAATGTTGGTGACGCTGTCAGCTAGCTCAGGATACTGCTCTACTGACAGCACGTAGTATCCATCAAAGCCCTGCACCCGTCCACTGCTAAGAAGTTGCCTCTTCTCTCCCTCAGTCCACAGTCGAGATCCCTCCTCTCCGTTTCGTACCCGCTGCTGCTCATGCATCCACGAGTTAGCCAGAGCTCTCTGTCTGGCCAGCTCTAATACACGCACGCGTTCCTCATCAAGGGATGCGCCGTAGCGCACGTGTATGGTGAGAGCCCCCCGCTGGAACTCCACATCTGCGAAGCGGCGGGTGCGGCCACCCAGCACAGCTGTGGACTGTGACACAGTTACGTTCACAGAGTTCTCCAGTTCTTTCCGTCCGCTGGTGAGCCGTAGAGCTGCCAGGTCTGCTTCAGGAGAAGTCATTTTCACAAAGTAGTGTGTTTCTCTGCCTTCAATAATAAAGTGCAAGTCTTTTAAATAAAGGGCGCCGTTGAGGATGTTGGCAACCTTGACGCAGTCCTCGTTGGCCAGGCTTAGCGCTCGAGTTATCACAATACCCTTGTAGAGAGCCAACATGATCCCGCGACCTATCAGTGAATCGCTGGAGGCAAACCACAGCCAGGGTTTGTCAGCCCTTTGGCTATGACCAAACTCGAGCGTTGGCAGATTTCCAAATGTTAGAAATGCTTGAGCTTGTCGGATGGTGTGCTGCTGGACTGCAAAGCTGGTCTGAAAAAGATGACAGAGTCCCTGTTAGACTAAAGCTCTAGTTTCAGTTGATGGAAAAATAAATCAAAGGGATGATGTCAGATGAAAATCATACACAATGTTTTTAAGATAATTGAAAGACAAAAAATATGACCCCCATTGAAAGCCTAAATTGTAAAAAAGTAAAAACCTATCATTTTTTAAGGCAAGACACTACATGTGAAAAAGGTAACTTTATTAACATTAAGATAGTATTGTGTTCACTTTACCAATAAATTATTTACATTAGAATTTAGTTATTATTATTATTTAGTTATTATTTTCTATATTTAAAATATAGAGAAACATAATATTTATAAATTATATATATTTTTTAACAACATAACATTTGCAGTTTTTGGATATCTGATTATTAGTTATTAAAATTACTATGTATTGTACACACATGTATTAAACACTGCTTTTTGACATCTTTTTTCATACTAAATGGTATATAAATAAGCTTTGTGTGAAAGAATGCTTCTATAATAAAAATGAGAATATATCAGTCTTCTTATCTTTCGGTTTTATTCTTTTTAGCATAATTTTAAATAAAAAAAATTGTGTGATTTTAATTCATTTACTTTTTTAACAATCTCTTTGCGAATAATGTATCGTTTTTCCTTTGTGAATCATTTCTATGTAAAGCACTTTAATTTAATTCACAGTAATTCAAAATGTATTCAAACTACAGAGAATTAGCTTTTCTGTATCAAACTAGAAATCGGCAAAAGAAAGGTAAAAAATTACACCTTTCAATCCACACTGAAACATTATAAGTGTTAAATAAAATATGGAGAAGCAAAATAAATCAAAATCAGAAATTTGACTGATCTACTTAAAATGACTTTTTGCCATTGTTATTGTTTAACAATAACAATAACAATTATATGTTTAACAATTATTTTAAAAAATATTTCATCGCCAAATTTTAAAAAGATGTTGTAATTAACGTACTGTTAGGTCATCCCACATTCGACTTTTGTCAAGTTCATAAGAGGCTTGGCTCATCTCAGATTTAGGAATTGGGAATCCAGGAATGCTATTATGGAGATGGAACCCAAAGGTGACCAGCCAGCTGTTCACATCTGTAACAAAAATCAATCATACAATTAAAGCATGCCAACCTTAGTTTCAGATCCTGTTAAAATGTATGCCATACCTGTTAAGTATTCCCTAACATTCTGCACTTTACTTATAGGGTTGTTGTTTCTGAACATGTACAGATTGAACGGACCCCGCTCCTTGCCGACTTTCTCCCAAAGCATGAAATCAGGTGCAGTCCAGCGACCCGACATGATATCATAGTCCCGCACTCCAAAATGAAGTAGTTTTGTAACAGGGTCGTAAAGTCCTCCGTGAAACCCAATCACCAGCTGAATATCAGGATTGGAGTCAGAATACACATCCCCATAACCCGTATAATGAACCTGCTTGAGGAGAATGCCATCACTCCCAAAGACCGCCAATGGGGTACCA
Organism: Barbatula barbatula; assembly: GCF_947034865.1. Lineage (NCBI taxonomy): Eukaryota > Metazoa > Chordata > Actinopteri > Cypriniformes > Nemacheilidae > Barbatula > Barbatula barbatula. The sequence continues at coordinate 8,872,731 of NC_136781.1, forward strand.
ATATTATCACAGGCTATGTAGAACTCTGCCCCACTGCTGATCTCCATGGCAAACAAGTGTCCCTGCAGGTCATAGTATAGAGAGGTAATCTGTGAGTTTGAGTGGTTGTACACATGTGTTATTCTACTTGGGTAGCTCAAATCAGCATAGAAAAACTGCAGGTGCTGTCCGGTGCTGGACTTCGTGGAGACTCTTCTTCCCAAACCATCGTAACGGTACTGTACACTCCAACCGCTGGTCTTGTTATAAACCCGTTCTAGATGACCATTAGAGTTGTACTGAAAGATCTCAGATCCTCTCTGACAGAGAAACCCATCCTCGTCCAGCTCATACTGCAGGTCACCCAGGTGAGTTATACGGTCTCGCAAGTCGTAACGGAGAGGCATGATTCGTGGGCTGTTTGCGGGATTTAGCAGATTAATGTTCCCATTTAAATCATAGCTATAGCGCCACGTCATTTTGTCATTGAGGTACACAGCCTGCAGCTGCCCGTCCACGTCGTATTCGTAGCCGTACTTTGTAGCGTTAGCAAAAGGGCCGATCTTCATCTCTCTCTTAGTAACACGACCAATGTCATCATATTGGATGGTGATCCAGAACAGCAGAGCGCGGAAGAGCTCGTACTGAATTTCTCGTATCCGACCGTGTCCGTCGAAGTGTTTTGTGTAGGTCATAACAGAGGTGGAAATGATCTGGTTGATGTCATAATATATGACGCCAAACTTCCCGAACTGTTCCACCTTCCCTGAGATGTCGTCGTACTGATAGAGGTCAATGGGCAGTGGCGTCTCATTGATAACACCCTGAATACTTGTCACGCGCAGGCTGCTGTCATAAGCATAGTCGTAGCGGGCGTTTACCATCCCATCTTCGCTAAAGCGGTAGATTTGCCGGTCTATTAGTGGGCCAAGCTGCCTGTATCTAATGGTGCAAATGAAACCCTCGCTCTGCAGATTGACCGTTTTCAGGACACCCACAGTCTCATCGTAGGTGAAGCTAACACGGGTGCTGTCGTACAGAACCTCGGACAGTTTGTTGTGCCAGCGGTAGCGGTAAATAACTCTGCGACCTGTGCCCAGTTGTGCCACTCTGAGGAGTCTCCCATCTTCACTGTAGTCCACAGAGACAGAGGCATTGCTTTCAGGCATATGGTAAAGGTTACGAAAGTAAGACACTGAGCGGATGGTCTCCATAGTGTAACGGGCCACACTGGGCATGGTGACTGCAGAGAGGCCTCCCTGAGGGTCATATTCAAAGACATACTGCCGCTGACTCGCCAGTATTAGCACTGTGGACTAGAAAGTACAAAAAAATATTCTTAGAAAATAAAAACAAATGGAATAACATAGATAATGACAAAAGGACAAGACATCAAGTATTTTCTGGGCATTAAAAACATCCAGTTGTGGCCAAAAGGGATGCCCAGATGGCATTATGTACAATATTTGCTTTTAATGCTCAGATTCAGCCATCAAAATACAAGGTGTATGGAATTTTATAAAGCAGTAAACTCAGGTATATACTAAGATAAATTATGTGGCAAAAAGGGAGAGCACAATATATCATGGAGTGTGGGTTTGGAATATGTAAAAAAGGAAAGAAAAACAAAACCCCTTCCTGTCATGTAGACATCCGTCTTGGCTACTATTTTATTTATGTGAATATATCTAGTACAATGTTTTATTTATTTTGTTAACACGTATATCACTGTTGTCTTTCTGAAACCTAGGATCTCCAAGCTAGCTGTTTTCTAGGAAATTGACAACACAGAAAAAACACTGTACTCCTAAGAAATAACTAAGTAAATACAATTATTTGTATTTATTACTTTTATAAAAGGTGAGGTATTATAATGATTTATAGCAAAAAATAAATATCACGAAATACGGAGATACAAGGTTTCAGAAAGACATCAGCAATATGTCACAGTAAATATAATATGTAATGGAAAAATAGATGAATTGGACAAAATAATAAAGCAATAGCAACGAATAAGAGGCCAGAATAGATGGGGACTCCATCATCACTGTTTATGTTTTTTTATATAAAAATTTAAGTTATTATAAATATGTTATCTAAATATTAAATATATACAGTATAAATAATATTTTTAACCAACCCAAAATTTAGTTGTTTTTTCTGTTATTTTCTATAAATTTGTGTTTCTACAACTGGTTAAGTATAATGCTTGCAACTTCAAGGTCATGTGTTTATTTACTAGGTAATTCAAGTACAATGCAAAAAACCATTTCCAGTAACAAGGATGACATCTATGTGACATTCACGCCTTTCAAGCATCATTAGGCCGGGTAAATGATGGCTCCATGTATAGGTACCATGTTTTAAGGAAATTAAGTGTGTCCCGATGGACTAATATATAATATTTGTATTTTTACAGACTGCATGCAGGAAATATTTTTACATGTATATACAATATACAATATACAAACACACCTCACACAAGCAAGCGACTCTGTCTAAAACACGAGCAAAACAGTATCGCTCGCGTGCTACACTGGTAAATGTATTCTTAGCACAGACAAAATATTTTCGTAGCATGTGCAACATATGCAGCATGTCGCACTGTAGAACCCTGCCATGGTACTAGTACACATTTTTAGTAGACGTTCTGCGAAGTAAAACATTTTTTATGACAAATGACAAAAGCTCTTGACACATTTTGATATATCGTAGTATATGACACATACATATAACATAATATATCACATACATCAATAAATCTATTTACACCGATCTTTACCTTCTCCAGATAAGTGTAGCTCCAGGTCTTCCCATCAGGAAATGTTCTAGACAGCAGTCGACCTTGTCCATCATATTCAATCCTCTCCGAGACCGAACCCCAGTGAATGGCACTCAACTGCCCATTGCTATTGCGTGTGAGGTTGACAGGCAGCAACTTGCTACTTGGCATCCAGAGACTGGGCTGACCTGCCATGTCATAACCAATCTTCAAAAGAAATTTACGGTGATCATCGTAGATCTTTTCAATCCTCAGCGCTCGGTCATAATCAACAGACAAAATGTTCCGTCCATTTACCTTCGAGCACAGGTGGAGAAAAGACACAAAATTGATACAGCAAAAGTAAAAATGGCAGAAAATCGTCTGCAAAATGATAGATTATTTTTTGCCTCCTGCAGGAGTCTTGGCCGATGCCAAAAAACGTTTGACTGATATTCTTTTTGTGAAAATGAGTCTCTTGATTAATAGTCTGTTCAAAACTTTATAAAACCAAGACACTCAGGCACTTGTTCAAACTATTAAATCATCTTCAAACCTAGTCAACATCAATTCTGAAACAGATTTGTTTTGCGGTAGTTAAACTGTCATATATTCTTAGTACAGCTGGCTGATATCTTCATGCCAAATTTGACATCGTAATCATTTACAGTCCTGTATAATCCTGTATAGCAAGAAATCTTGCTCTATCATTTTAAACTATCCAATGTTAAAACAACGTAACTTTTACTTCCTGGGATTCTTTATTGGACCTTTATTACTGTACCTTTTCGCTATGATTAGAATAATATTGATTTCGTCTCCGTAATTAGATTTCAGTACGTACTCGTAACTTGCGTCCAAACACTGTGACCTTCGTTCGAGTTTGCTCTTTGCGAAAACGCCACTCCACCAGGTTCTGTCCGCTGTCATCAGGTAGAGTCATGTTTCTGCAGGCCAGTGTAGGTGAGGAGGCACCTGACAGAATGTGTGGCTCTGTCTGGAAGTGTGTACTCATGCCATTTGCATATAGGATCCAGAATGAATGGTCATACCCCAACACATAGTTGTTCTTCAGCTGGTCTGCAAAACAAACACAGATAACACATTTACATTTGGAATAAATGCATTTTCCAAAGCGACTTACAAAGTACATATTGTCAATTGACACAGGAATCAATTTTGTGTTTAGCATTCAATGTAAAAAGGGTTACCTTGTTGTAACGTAAGTACACTTTGAATGGCTGACTGGTTTTTAGTCATAGTTGCAGCTTCATCTCGCTCAAAACTTTCTCGCTCTACTTTAGAGACAGTCTCCATGTCATAAGCCAGGCTGGTTACCACTCCAGTAGGAAAAGTTACATTGGTCAGTCGCCCTTCTGAGTCATAGCTATGAGAAAGATTGAAAAGTAGAGAAAGATTATCTGTGCTGCACTGAACGAAATTAAATGCAATTCAATAAAAACACTAGTGTATCTGTATTTTTTTTTTAGAAAAATTATTTACTTGGTTTAGCAGTCTTGTCACACATGCTTGAAATGAAAGAACCACAAACACTGACATACGGTAGACCTTATAAAATAACAATAGATTTTCACATTTTCTGAAGAAAATTCTATATACGGTAGTGTTGCTTGAGCAGAGGTTTCTCTGTGGTTGATAAGACTGTTTTTGCTATTCTTGTGGTTGTCTTAATGGTTCCATAAAGAACATTTCTGTTTCACAAAAGAATCTTTGTGGTGAAAAAAGGTTTTTCATTTTATAAAATGGTAAGAAAGAGATGGTTCTTTAAAGAACCTTTTACTGAATGGTTCTTTGTGGAACGAAAAATGGTTCTTCTATGGCATCACTGTGAACTACATTTTAAGCACCTTCATCTTGAACAGTGTGTATGACTTTCTGTGCTCTGCAAAACACGAAAGAAGATATTTTCAAGAATGTTGGTAACAAAAAACATCCTCATTGGACCATTTCTCAAAATATCTTCTTTTGTGTTCAACAGACATTTTGAAAAACATTTTTTGAGTGAATTAGTTAATAGTAATATTTATGATTATTAATAGATTAGGAAATATGACTAAGAAGCTGAAGCTCTTGAACATCCTTACTCATAGAATGTTGTCCATCCATTGGCAGCACTCTTGGTTGCCAGGAGACCACTGTTGCCATGGTAAGTTAGCAGCACATGTTCACGCCCCTGTGTGCCCAAGGTCTTCAGCCCACCGCTCGAGCCTACAGTTAGCCATATAACCTGGTTGTCAGGTGCAACGATGCGGACGGGAAGTCGGCTGGTGTCCCTGCGAATTCGCAGAGTGTTTCCATAACTGTCAGACACTGAAGTCAGATCTCCCTCATTGCTATAGCTAAAGTTATACTTGTAGTCTCCAGTGATCAGATTGACGGTATGCTGATGCGTTCCGTTGTTGTCAAACATGTACAACTCCTGCTCCTTGGATGAAGCCACCTCATACAAACCCATGCTGTTAAGCGTCGGCCTGTTTTTTCCAATCATGCGTATCCGTATGTTTCCCAGGTCAGCTATGTACAGAGTTCCATCCGGAGCAGCAACGAGAGAGGAGGGCCCGTTGAGCCGAGCATCTTTAGCGAACCCATCTCCTGTTAGGTAACAATCGCAGTTGACGTCTGTCTTGCAGTCGCAGTCTGAAGGCGCTCCCGCCAGGTGAGTGATCTCGCCATCTGGTGCCACGCTGCGTATGCGACTCATCTTTCTCTCATCTGTCTCAGCGATGTGCAGGACTCCACCGAAGGAAACAGCGATGGCGCTGGGGGATTCCAGATGTGTATGCGTGGCTCGCTGTGCTTCTGTCACTGAGATGTCTGCAAAAGGCATGGGGCAGTGCAGGGGTCTGCCTGCTGCCACGCCGACCTGCCCCTCTTCAGTGACCCGCAAAACTACACTACCATCAAGCACGAAGAGAGAGTTATCCATTGGATTAACAGTCAGGGCTGTCGGCCATTCTAAAGACACCTAAAGAGAGAGATAAATAAGAGAAATAATGCAACGTTGAATCAGCAGCTGTTCGTTTGTCTGATAAGCTGTTGTTCTTTACGTAACTGTCTTCTTGTATAAATATAAATGGTCTAGTATGTTGTTTTACAAATGGGATTGGATAAAGTGCAGCATAAACAACAGCGTTGGATCTAACAGAGGGGAAATCATTTGTCTGTGAAATCCAAACTAATGTTGCATAATCTATTGTGGGATTAGGAGCATCAAAGTAGTCATGTGTTTATTGCTGCAAAGGATTATTATTATAAGATTATATGACTGATGATATTATAAATTAAAATCTCAACATCTATGTTTTAATAATCATAAATTGGTGATTTTATTTATAGTGTTTTATTATTTTATTCAAAACCACAAAATAAATTGGCGCTCTTAACAAATTTTAATCTTTGACGTGGTCTTAGTCCATATTAAAGATATTCACAGAAGTCACATAATCACATTCATCGAATTGAAAAAATTACGATAAATTACTTCATTGCGTTATCAGTAGGGCTTGGTTTTGTTTTGTAAAAAGATGTAATATATTTGGTATTTTTAAGCCCTTTCACAACATATTTACTGAATACAGTAGCTTGTCAGAAAGCTTGTCAGAAAGCAGTATCAACCGGATAATATGCAAGAATACAGCTAAAACAAGTTAAAATACAAAAAAAATAATGGCATTGAGGTATTTGTTCATTTTATAATAAATATACATTTTTTTAATCATATGAACATTTTATTTTGTCACCTGATGAACGTCCATAACTGAGTCACAGCTCAGGGGACGAGCAGAAGCAAGGTCATTGGAACCCAGCAGGGTCGAGATGATGCCGTTCTGATCCACCTTCCGGATCACAGTCCCGTCCACAAAGTAGATCAGCCCGTTCCTGTCAATGGCGATCCCTGGAGAGAAAAGAGCAGAGGAACGAAATGTGCGGGTCACACAGCTGCGCTCTCCGCTCGCCTGATGCAGGCAGCGGGTACATGTGTCGTGTTTGGCTTCCCATTATTCAGGTCACTGCAGAAAGCATTGCCCTCAATTATTCACATCTTGCTTCTCACTTCTGAATTATTTCTTAAGGAGAAAGTGGAATAGGATGTATTAGAGCATCTCTCCCTCCCTCTTTTTCCTCGCTCCTAGTCTGTTTATCTGCTCGGGGTATCTGACAAAAGCTTGGAGTGGGAAAGCATCAAACCCACTTTAAAACCCAAATTATGAAAGTGAGGGTTGCTATAGTAACTGCTTCTTGGTACAGGTGTGCCCGGTGGAGTACTCACACAGAGGGGTTGTGTGTCTGATGAAAACAAGAGTGAACTGACGGCTATGACAGAAATCTCAGTCCCACCTGAGGAAAATGCACGAATGCACCTTTGTATCGCGGCAATGCCCGCTATGTGGATTGCTATAATTCGTCCCATCAATTGGACGCATTCCATACCTGTCTACATTACAGTCATGTGTGAAATATGATATCTTCATCTGTCATGCAGTACACCCATTCAATGGTAAATGACATTGTGGTTTATTAGAAAACTATGAAAGCAGTTTTTTTCTGCATGGAGAGTTGCATGGATGTTGCTGAAATATGTTGTCTATATTCTGCAGACAAGAGTGACACTTCATAATTTATGTTGGTGGAGTCACAAATCCTTCAAAGGAGTTTCATCAATCCATTGTGTCTGGCTCAGTCAAATTATTTAGTTCCTATCCTGGGGCTGACAGTTCCCATTTCCCTGGTTGAAGCGCCAATCAAAAACTTCCCGACATAATACAGTGTTAAAAGCTTACAGTGCTTTGGGATGATCTTTCATGTCAATCAAAGTGCATTCTGCGCTTCAGACACTTCAGTTCGGTCCTGTTGCCAAGTTGGAACCACCACTGAGGAATTCACTCCTCTGAATATATATTTAGCACTAACAATCCCACAATGCACTTTTGCAATACCTTTGGGTCCCGTGAGAAGAGCCTCTGTGGCCGGTCTTCCATCGCCGCACTGCGCTTCATCAAAAGGCAGACAGTGATCTCCCGTGCCTGCCACCACCTCCACGTTCTGCTGGGGCGCTGACGTACCCGAGAGTTCCGGCGGGCTGTAGATGCGTCTGGAGTTGGTGTCCGACACATACAGCTGCCCCGTCACCGGATCCGTGGCCAGATAATATCGGTGAGCCGGGTTGTTGCTTGGGTAGAGACATATAAACAGTAGGATTTATGAGAGAAGACATTAGATTGCTGTCAAGCCCGAGCAATGCGACTCATAAATTATTGGTTTGACATTGCAATTGGAGATGGCAGATGAAATGAGAGACTGATTAGAATATTAATATCATTAAAGACGTTGAGAGAATTGTGGAGTGTTTTTTCGGATCTATCAAAAGGGTGTGAGCCCGTGACAGATGGGGGGGAAGAAAAAAGAAAGCGCAAAAAAGGAAGTAAATGTGATGTGACTGAAACGTATTTGCAGAGGCTGTGATGACGACTTCAAGACAGCCAAATCATTTCAATCATCTTTCAGTCCCTTGCGGGAAAAGGTTCTCTGAGATGTGGTGATGATATGCATATCTTAATGACTGTCAACAACTGATGGCTTTTCATAACGCTATGCTTATTTGCATTCATTAATTCCGTCTTCCAATCAGTCGGCTCCTTTCTGAATGAGTTAGTGCAGCCTCTCCAGACGTGTCATTAGCGGCTAAATGACCACGCAGCGAGACTTCGTGCAGGACGGTGTGGAGATGTGTGACCTTCTCCTCGGGGATTAAATAAACCTTTTCACTTTTTATCAAAAGCGGTTTTAAGGGATGCCGAGTGTAAACTATTCAATCAATATCCTGTTTGAAATCCAATTCACACTCAAAAGGCACTGACCTGTGTCAAATCTGGATGTGAAAATGTAAAACCGTTCTTCCCAGAGTGTCGGTCATCGCATCATAGTTCAACGTGCACTTGGATGGCCTCAGCAAATATTTTTCTTCCGTGGACGGTCATAAAAAGATGATGTATAAACATTTCCACAAAATGTGCTTTGACATCTTCGGGCGTTAATAACTGGGCTGGATACCCTTTAGACATTACGTTTCATTATTTTAAATATTATAATAAAAATTGTCCTTAGGGTCATGGGCTGAATGATGGTTTTGATAGGAAGAATTATGTTACCCCATCTCCAATCTTGTACATAATACATGCACGTCTCTCATACAGTAAATCATCATTGTTGTTTGACTTACCTATGCCTGAAATCCTTATTTCTTGGGTTAGTTTGAAAAAGGAAAAGAAAACACATTAGTTTAGGTAAAACAGTCTACTTTTTTCAACAAGCTTCATAGTAGTCTCTATAAACAACCGCTTAATAATTGACGACACTATAGTTTTGCCTTTATGGCAATTCCAGTCTAGTGTCTGTTGAACCTCAGGCAAGTCACCCAACAGCGATGTGAAAGACTAAGAGAATGCAAAGATGCATGAACATTGTGAAAAAAATCAGTTTATTCCATAATTATTTCTTTTTTTAACTGATCCTAAAATTCATATAAAACATTACTATTGTATTGTTTAAATACAATATTTGTTTATGTATATTTTGCAGTAGAGCCTGCAAACATTGTGGGCCCTATTTTAACGATCCAAGCGAACGGTCTTAAGTGCAAGGTGCAAGTGCACTTAGGGCGTGTCCAAATCCACTTCTGCTAGTTTAACCAAGGGAATAATGCTCTAAAAGCCAATCTGTCCCTTTTCTTGTATGAGCCATGGGTGTGTTTTGGGCAAAACATGCAGTAAACCAAGATGAGATTCATCTCCCATTCCCTTTAAGATCCAGTTGCACATGCGCCATGGTGGATTTGCTATTTACACATCGGAATTTGAAAAAGCAAAGACTGGACCCTTCTCCGGAAAGGATTCTTCTGGAGAAGAATGCTGCTCGCATATTACTAAGACGAGCAGACCAACCATCTACAGGACAAGATGGATTTGTCCACAATAATAATCTTTTAGCTTTCAGTTGGTCAGTTGGTCTTTTTCAACAGTCTATTTCAGTTGCCTCAAAATATGCAAAATCAGCAACAATGTGCCTGAACACACCTTGTTTTCAGACCAGCACGCCCATGGGCACAAAAGAATTTGCTATTTAAACAACATGGCACAGGACGTGGAAATGAAAACTGCTGAGTGTATGACAGGGCCCTGGATAATTTTTTGTTTATTTGGAATTTGGCAGAAATGTTGTTACTAGTTCAAAGAATGAAACAAAAATTATAATTTTCCTTGAACACACACCTACAAACAGTAAATCCGGAAAAACAAATTATTTTTGAAGTCTCTTAATATTTTTGCAGCCGTATACTGTTAAATTCAGTCCTCAATCGCTTAAATCAGACAGCATTTTTAATGCTTTAACTACATGATCCAACAAAGGCTACAACATCAATTTCGCAATATTTTCTTCACAGTCTGTGTAGTTTGTGTTGAAAGATAAATGCATGACAAATAAAATGGCGATGAATAGATAGAACTGAAAAAGGATAAAAAGTGATGACAGGTAAGATACATCCCCAACAAACTAAGGTGTGGAGAACCACAGGTCATATTACATGTGTAAAACCTCTAGCTACTGTACTTTTCAAATTATTTTTCACAATTTCACTTCAAAATGTCTCCTCAGATATTTTGAAGCCTTTGTCTGGTGCCAGTAATAGAGAATCCTGAATAATGTTTATGATCAACCCTCTGGTTCACTCACCTGAGCTCCATGACACTGCTCACATTGCCAGATGGAAAGATGCGTCTAATGTAATTGAAGTCGCCGACGTACAGGCTGCCATCGATGCCCCATGCGAGAGCCACGGGAGCCAGCAGTTTGTTGCCCTCGGCCTGGCCATTACAGCTCGGGCAGGAGATGCTCCTGCGTCTGCCATTGCCCATAATGGTGCTGATGACGGGAGGGAGCTGGGAAAGGAACACATTCTCACCATCTCCTTTATACAGAATACCTGAGGTAACAAAGAGAGACAGAAACAAACATTTCTCATCGTCTTGTCATTTCTGAAAATGTTTCTCTCAATAATTTGTTTTATAGATTAAATTACTGTGATGTCACACAACAGGAAGCCGCGTTTTGGGTCCTTTGAAAGAACAGCTGTTAGCGATGAGAGCGCCTGAGAAATGTGACATGTGGAAGTAATAAATAAAAACACCCCGCAGATGAGTGATATTCATTTTTATTGTTAATGACGCACTTGAAAAATGTACAAGATGCTACATTTCAAAGGAAATGCAAACATTTTATCTGCACCGCATGTTTTTTATTAAAACTTGTATGAAAAGTCAGACGTGCATAACAGATAACTGATGGCTTTGTGTTTGGCATTACAGCATACAGTTTTTGTCACCATTGTGCTTTGGAGCTGTTTCAGTCTAAAGTGTTTGTGTCCCTTATAGCCCGTCTGCATTTGATAATTTTATCTTAAAGTGATAATTTTTTAAGCATTTAAATAGCATATGTAAATAAGAATTCCTGTGATGATAATTTCTTCAAAGGACTTGAATGTAATTTTACACCATTGTTTCATCAGACATGTGCATGCCTGACCCCCAGTTAACTTCCGGTGTGTGTTTGGCTAGTGTCCAATAATATCACAATTTATATTTAATACAATTTATGGTAATATTAATATATATATATTATTTTTCTGTATAATAATTGTACTAAATTAACAATTTGAGGAATTCTGTTGTATGTTCATTTTATTAAACAAATAATTTGTTGAATGTGTCCTGTAATTTGTTCGCATTTCAGAAGTTCACCTAAGCAGATGATAACAATAGCGGGGTAGAAAGGTATGCATATTTGGCTTGCGGTCCGGGGAGTGGGCTCAGAGCTGGCCGGCTCCTTGTGAACCCGGAGCACTCTTCCCAGATTGGGGCGAGTGCGCCAAGCTCGGAACCAGCCCGAATCCAGAGCGCATCCCAAAAGCGCAGAGTACACTTGACAGCAGCTGGGTAGCGCATATCCCCCAAATGCTGGGGGAGGTGGTAGCCTGCGGTGGGAGAAAACCTCTGAGGCCGCTAGTGCTGCTGCAGCGGCCGGGGATTAAAGGGGGCGGAATCTGCTGCACCTGCGGGTGAGGAATCCGCTGCAGCGGTAACGAGAGCTTGCCCCTGTGGGGGTAGCTGAGGCTGTTGTGTCGGTGATGCAAGTTCTTGCTGGAGCGTAGATGCTGCAGTTGAAGGTTGGTGCTTAACGATTCAAGTGATGAGGGTCCTGTGGGCCTCTCTGATGAGGGTGTGATCTGACCGGTTGTAGAGTGGGTTGGATGAAGATTTGGCCTGCGGCCTTCTGAAACAGAGATAAGCTAGGAGGGTTTGGTCAGGTTGGATTGGGGACTGGAGATTGAAGATGCAGATGGAGTGGCCTCTCATGGCCTGATCCATCTTCCTTCGCTTAATGAATTATGAGATTGTTTCCGAATCGAGCACTGATAGGTCGGAAATGGTTGGGTGAACTGAGGGATCAAAGTTGGATGTGGTGGTGATTTCCGAGCATCTGAGAAAACCGAAGAAAGCCAGGGCGTCTTTGGGCTCTCTGGATGCCTTTGATGAGCATGGATGCTTGGGAACTGGAGCGCTGGAATGCTGGGAATTTGTCCCCGCCTCCATTTGATCGTGTGAGGTCGGACCGTTGATTAGGTACATAGATGTCTCATTCGACACTTAAGCAGTGCCTGCTCGTGTGTCAGGAGCAGAGCTGAAACATCAGTGATCATTTCAGTCCTTACATACAATACCTATAGGCTCAAATCTGTTAACATGATTGGTTCCATGGTTATGATGGCATAAACAGAAGTAGTTTCAAACTGCATTTTCAAACTGTCTTTGGTAAACTGCAGATCTATGGAGAAAATAATGCAATGGTTTGAAATGACGAATTTGCACATGGTTTATCTTAAAGCATATTGAAAACGCTCCAAAGATTTATAAACAACATTTAAAACTCACCACAGGAACCTTAATAAAATAAAAACCTATCAACACCAGGGGGGAAATCTGATCGTTTTAGAACAGAGATTATCAACACAAGGTTGTGGGTTCGATTCCAGGGGATTGCAGATACCTATGTAAAATGGATAAGATAATGCTATGTAAATCGCTTTGGATAAAAGCGTCTGCCAAATGCCTAAATGTAAATCTTGACGACCAAGATGTGAAAAACCCGAAGGGAAGCAACATTTTGGAAATCACACATGGGCCATTTTCAGTGTTTGGCAAAATTTGGATGATGTGCTAGTATAAACCAGCTTTATACCAGTAAGTTTGTTCATGAAAAGCTATATTATCTCCATCACAAGAATGTTAAGAAATAAAATAACATTGTGTCCACAAATGTAACATTTGGTGAGGTATGTAATTCATATCTGACTTCACAACTTCTATATTCTGTAGAAGAGAGCTGTGGAAAAGGGTAAAAAGGTTTTGTTGTGTATAATAGGAGGGTCTAAGCGTATCACATGACTGAAGATGAAAGTTCTTATAGTACCATGAACATCTCCATGAAAAGGGGCACTTGCCAAACTTTCTTTAGCAACTCCATTAATGTGGGCATTAAAGTAGCACTTTGAAATGGAAGGATTCAAAAAGAATAAAGCTTCTAAAGGCATATAAGCTTCCGTAATGACCAAATTCATTAATATGGATGATACGTGTTCAACTTTTAAGATGAATCAAGCACTTCAGCAGTCTAGTTTTAAGCAGAATGGCATTCTTTTGGTTTTGGTGGTCTTGGTTATTGTAACTTTTCATTATCTTTAAACAGATAAGATAAAAACAGTCCTCATGTTCGTACATATACATTTATGTCACCACACAATAGCAATGTTTTCCAGGCAAAAGTACAATATATGATTGAATTTGATGTTTAAGTGTTTTGTATAGTGTGACCAATAAAGAAGCTGTCACAAGCTACCCATCCCCCCTCCCTGGTCCTCAGGCATTAAATATAACAAATGGAGACACTCTGCCCACCTCAGAGCTGACCGTCTACACCGGTGTGTGCTTTATTTTCCGTCAGCACCCGGCCTAAAACCTTTGATCGCTTCAATCACTTGAACACCACTTTCAGTCCAAGATCGTGCAAGGAGCTTGGGTCATTACAGATAAATATTTCAGTCCTGTGAAAATTTAACTTGTTTCTTTTTGGGGTTGGCTTCAAAGAAGAACTTCAAAGGGAAGTGCCATGCCCATGGCCATAAATTATTCATACTGAGCAACATGTTAGACTTCCAACACTTGCTTTGGTCTATTAATCGCAATCGCATCAATAACGCTGCATTGAACTATGCTCTCATTGGCCATCCACTTTTTTTTAGCTCAGTAACTAGCCGCCTCAGTGGCTCGGAGGTTGTGCATCATCAAAACTATACAAGACTCTACAACTGTTCTGTTTGAAATACATTGTCACATCTCATGCGTCTGGGATTTATTTATTTAAATTTGGCGGCGTAGACCAGACAGTAGCAGAAGCATGGCAGAGATAGTTTTTTGACTGTCAGCTAAAGTGTGGTCTATTCAGAGATTGGATAAGAGTCTGTGTTTTCTACAAGACGCTACGGCGCCGCTATAGCATATGCATCCTGGCTGTCACAGTGGAAACTAATCAAGTGCATCCTGTGCCAAGCGTCATTGAGCATTCTTCTTTAGTGTGATAACTGTCATTTCAGCTGCAAATGTGCTATACTGTCACCGGCTGATACCAGCCGTTAATTCGCACAGTGCTTAAATGGCCCAAAACCCTCTGCTATTCCGAAAGCGCTTGAATCACGGCTAATGTCTTTGTGTGTGCGGCTAAGCGGGGTGCATGGCAATTTGTTCTTGCTTGATTAGGCCCTGCCATTGATTAATTGATTGAGAGGAGGACTGGAATGAAGACATGGTCAGAAGGGATCTTGCGCACGTCCGGCCCATGAAGTGTCTTTTCTCATTCAAAGCTCTACGATGTTCTGTTAAGTAAGATGAATTGGTCTGGGTTGCCGCTTTTTAAGTGTGACTCCACAAAGCCATTGACCTTGATGACAAGACAGACCAATGACACTTCTCACTTACTCTTACTGCGTGATTGCTGCGTTGCATTGCTCTAATATCATTATGCACACAATAAGCTGTTGTTCAAATACACAGAAGACGATAATGAACCCTTCCTATTACAACTATATGCATTAAGATTTGTCTGCAATTGGATGCGCGCTGCATGCAGAAAAGTTTGAACGTTGCGAAAATAACGTGTCTGTGTTTCTTCATGTGAACTCTCGTATGGCTATATCACCAATTATATTCTAGGGGTTGTAGTACGGTAGCTATGATGTTCTAGGTGCTTGTTTTATGCTGGACTGGTCCTTATGGATATTCTATATGTGTATGCTTTTTCACACAATTTTTTCAGTAGAAGTCCAATTGCTTATAAAAGTGATAGTATAGTACAGTTATAGTTCAATAAGTTACTTAGAGGTTTTGAATATATCACAACTCTGTGTGTCTAGGTTGTGTTAAAATATGGACACTAGCCCATGGCAAGTTAATAATTACAAGCATAATGTAAAAAAATTTTTACTTTAGTTCAGTTGCTACCTTAAATGTTTCATTCCAATCAAATTGAAAGTCATTTCGGCTCACTTAAATTTAAAGCGGTAGCTCACCCCAAAAAATAAACATCTTCATTTACCCCCATTGTTATTTCCAACCTGTATGACTTTCTTCTGCAGAACACAAAAGATATTTTGAAGAATGTTGTTAACCGAACAACAGCGCTACCCATTGACTTCCATGTCGGTACAACATTTACGCATTTGTCAGATGCTTTTATCCAAAGTGACTTATTATACTACACATTTGGGTCTAAGTACTATGTGCAATCCGAGGGATCAAACCCATGACATTGGCATTGCTAGTGCCATGCTCTAACCACTGAGTTACAGGAAAGATGTTCAATATAAGTGAATGGAACAGGAAAGATGTTCAATATAAGTGAATGGAACAGGAAAGCTGCACAATAGAAGTGAATGTGTGCTGCCAGTGTTTGGCGTTCTTTGAAATATTCTTTTGTGTTCTGCAAAAGAAAGACAAACAGGTTTGAAATGACATGAAATAATAATAAAAAATGTCTTGATCACATTACGGTACACCCATAAATAATCACATTTAAGAGAATAATTCATCAAAAACTAAAACTTCTATCATCATTTATTTACCCTTATGTTGTTCAAAACCTGTATATGATTTTGTTCTGTGAAACACAAAAGAAGATTTTGAGAAATGTCTCTGTGCTTTTGTGTCCATACAGTAGAAGTCAATGGGGCCAATGTTGTTTGTTTACCAACGCTCTTCAAATTATTATAAATAAATTTATACAGCAATAACATGATAACATATTTTTTCATTCGTAGCCTATTACTTCACATTCATTTAATTACATGGCATATTGACATTACCTGTGGCTTCATTAACCGGAGACACTGTCAGGTATATGTACTCTAAACATGAAGTGCAACAGATTCAAGAAATGGAAATTTCATTCAATGTCATCTTTGGTAATGCAATGCTTATGATTATCGATTATTCACCGAGCAAATATGCTGATCAAATAGCAATGAGGTAAATAGCACTATTTGGTAAATGTCAAGCAAACAAGCTGAATATTCAATCATCTAGGTGTTCTGGAGCATTTCTAAAGATGCTTCAGTCAAAGCACTAGCTTTATTGAAAACTTTCCCTCGAAAAGTTCCGATACAGACGCTTATATAAGAGAGTGTGATTAATATTTAAAAGCCCCAAGAGTATGGTTGTGTTATAAGGACAGCTGAAAGCTCAGCAGTGGGAGTGAAATCACAGTGACATACACATTCTCATGGACACAGAGTGTTGACTACTAATACGATGTGTAAGTCTATATGAGCACATATGAGTGCCTCTGTAATATGAGGCAGTGAGACAAATGGGATTGTTCAACATAGGTCCCCCTTAGGCAAACTGACGAAACCTCTCACATGTTCTTCAGGCCAATGCTTATCTTCGATTTCTATGCTCTTTGATATACAGAAATGCACTATATCATAAAGGAGGAAAAGGCGGCATGCCATAATGTGCTAAAGCTTTCACCTAATTTATGCACCTCTGATTTACCGGTGGAGTCAGATTTCTATCTTAAGCTTGTATAAGAGCAATTTTCCTTCAATGTTCAAGAAGATTGACAGCTAAAGGCAAAGACTGAGTCTTCCAAAATAAAATTCACCTAACCACAAACTAACAGGTAACAGCTAAGAATTATTAAAAAGTAGAAAAAAAAACAGCAGATCATGTTATGGATTTATATTTAAGTGTGTTGAAAGCTTTAGGACAGGCGCTCCATGCCTCAGCGCTCTCCATCAGAATATGCCGTTGCCTTCAGAATATGCTTTTTTTTCTTCCATTACTTTTAACTGTGTCTGTGAGGCTTTTGACAGATTTAGTTCACAAAACTGGCAAAAACAATGCAGTTAATCTTCAATCCAAAGTCTAAGAACTTAAGAAGCTAACCAAAAGGCATGAACAGTATAAACATCATCAAAATATAAAGTTCCAATAAAATGTAATGAAAGCATTCAAATAAATATAGAATGAAATGATTTCCACCCTCTGCATCCTATTAGATTTGGCAAAACAATTGAATGTGCTATTAAGAGATGATGATCAGCATTGACTATTACATGATACAAAGCCAACATCAAAGCGTTTAATAATGTTCTAATCTAAAATAAGATAATTATATAATCCTCTATATCTCAACAAATCTTCAATTATTTTCAAAGATATAATCCATATGGCGCTGGAGGTGTAAAATATGAATTTAAACCTTATTGGACAGGATTGGTGCTTATAGATAAACTTTGTAGAGGTGTGAAAATAAGAGCTGAGCATGCGGCCATGACCATTTGTTTGGCAGGTCGTGGGATTAAGGATGATGGAAATCCCAACGACACCTGCCATTTACTCTGCAATCAAAAAAGGCTTAAATTCCTTGTAAAGCACTGGTTTAGAAAAAGCCAAATCAGATGGTTGTACACTAACTAACTCCGGAGGAACAAGCAGAAACAACCGCACCTGTGTAAGTCTTATCTTGTCTTTAAAGGATGTTCAGCAGAACGTACTTTACCCCCATAATGCACATTCAAAAAAGCCTGCTGGATCCGACTCAAAATGTGCACATCATTTCCAAACAATAAAAAGATGCCATTATGTATGAGGATGTGAAGATTTAAGCTGACAGAATGGGCTTCCCTGTCACCCCGTTTCATTATGAAGACAAAGGAACAGGAACCGTCTGGTGGAATAATGCCACATTTCCATATTCACAGTTGTGTTTTAATGGCACTTTTATTGAATTAAGCTATAAGTATGCATTCTCTGCCTGAAAACTGGATAAAGTTCATTCAGCCAAATCATGTCCCCCCATAATGTTAGAGAGCACAGCTCTGACTTGGCACGCTGTGTTAATGATTCCGATTTAATCTGTCATCACTGTGAGCGATTAGCCCTTTCAAACTCGCCTTTATTATGTGCAAATGAGGCAATGAACCATATTTCACGTTAAGATTATTATTTATGGAGATGAGTGTAGGTAGAGGCGCTGACCCTTGCGTTCGCGAGGGGACATACGCCACTGGAACCACCATGCGGAGAATAATGAGCCATTCTCACCGTTCCACACGTCCAAAATGTGATGCTTTTCCAGGGTCCAGCTGCCGAGGTTGGAGGCATCCAGCTCGTATCCCTGCAGGGTGGCAGTCCTCTTTTCCCATAGGATCACATTTAGACACGATTCATACTCAAAGCCAACGGACACTACAGCATAAAGAAATCAAGCAAAAGCTATCAATTATGCTTAATGATATGTGTTACATCAAAATTGATTTATGCTTTAATAAAAAATCATCTACAAAATATATCCGACTGTATATCAAGAGATACTTTTTGAAGGGTATTATGTGTTTTTTATTCTCTATGACACTTTATCTGCACAGCATGTGTGGCATTGACAAACAACATCATTTATCTTGCCTGGGCTTTTCATTTAACTTAGAAAACTGGTGCAGTAACAATGTCAGATACAGAACGAAGGGAAGATATACCTTTGTCCGGTTATACACTAGCAAGATATTCCAAACGTGTCTGTGACCTTCTAAAGGCTGATATTTCTCAATGCGCTTCATTTGCAGGCTAATTATACATGCAAAGAGCAGTCAGCAATATACACATGATAGATTTGAAAAGTGTAGCTGCTTATAGATTTTATTTATTGCCTCCATATAACCCTGTGTCAGTTTAGCAAAAGACGGTTTAATTTAAAGATGGAAAACAATTAAACTCATGCTGTATATTTAACCGAAATGAAGTTTAGCTTTCTAAAAAACCTGTGTTTATTTTAAGCAAGTTCATACATTTTGTGCAGGCATTAAAATAAAACCATACAATCGTCCTGAATCCCCGTCCTAATTTCCATTAACAACAATTCCTAGAATATGATGTTAAAAATAAAATAAGCCTTCGTTGCGTAATCGTCTGGACTTTTAGTATCAAGATTCATCTCGCAGGTTTCAGAATTATCTGGGTGGCAAGATGAATCATCTCTCTTTTAAAATCAGTCCAAGTTAATAATATATTCATACGTGGAGAGCTTTATATAGATCTCAGTTTCCTCACATTGTTCCTCTACTTACCTACAGCCTCCGCTAGTCCATAGACTCTCTGGTTGTAAGCATCCGTCTTCTCCCAGATAAAGCTGTACGACAGCCGTGGTGAAGCCGGGAACTGCTTCTGAAACATTCTACCTTCCACAGCCACCAAAAGGTGGACCTTTGCCAAGCCGAAGGGCACGCTGGACTGGGTCATGATGACCTTCAGAATGGGTTTGTAGGCTGAGGCACGTGAACTTAAGTATATTAAACTTAAATCACTTCCAGGAATGGCTGTCTGCTCATGAAGCACCTGTGATTAAAATGTGTACAGGAGAGGAAGTTAATAGCCTGCAGTATAAATTTACTTGTATTCCTTCTTTCTCATAAAGGTGGGGGGACATTTTGATAGTTTGTGATGCCAAATACAGGCGTTTTAATTGTTAACATTTTATCATCAGCTGTAACATTTTGCGGATGTTAAAATAATGAATTGCTCTCTTACTTAGCACATCCAAAGATTCTGTCATCATTTACTCAGCCTTTAGTCATTTTAAACCTTTGACTTTCTTTCTGCAGCAGAACACAAAGGAAGATGTTTTAAAGAAGGTTGGTAACCAAACAGCACTGGACCCCATTACCTTTTATTGTATGGACACAAAACCAATGCCAAGTCAATGGGGGCCAGATAACAATCCGTGTTCTGCGGATGAAAGGAAGTCATACAGGTTTGAAATAATTTTTGGGTGAACTATCACTTTAAATTATATCCCTATTCATTACTTACCCTAAAGTTGTTCCAAATCTATGGTAGTCAATGATGGCCAAGAACTGTTTGGTTAAAAGCATTCAACCAAATATCTTTCTCCATGTTCATCAGAACAAAGACAGAATATAATTTTTTGGGTGAACTGTTCCTTTAAAAGTGGAGATATGGAAACCCTAGAGTAGCACAGGTGCTCTTTACATAGGAATTTAGATGTTTTCAAGGGTTAACCGAGCAAGCTCATTATAAAACATTCAAATCACTCGTAAGAAACGTTATATAAAAGTCTCAGGATCTGCAGTCACACGATACATTTTTCATGCATTCTGTCTACACATCTCTGTTTGAATTACCACCGAATTCCACTTAGACCCTTAAAAGTCTAAATGGTGAATTATTTGTGCCACATGAACAAGATATAGGACATTTTCATAATTAATTCGGAAGCAAAAGCTGTCTGTGATGAGAACGTCTGGTATTCCTGACTCCATATGTTCTCTCATATTTTGTAGAGTCATTCAATTATACAGCTGAGACGGGCTTAAGGCACGAAGTCAAATTTATTTAGATTTTCAGGTTAAAGCATACCGAGGCTTATTTTACTCTCGGATGTGTTCAATGTGGTATGACTCACCTGTGTCTCAGGAATGATGGGGCTGGCCTCGGGGCTGCTGCGGTAGAAAGTGGAGAGCGGTGACGCTGTGATTCGGGGTGAGGGTCTGTCGAGGCTGTTGAACTCACAGGTTGGTTGCTCTCTCTCTTCTTTCCTCATCACCAGCGTGTCCATCACGTAGAAGACTTTCCATGACAACCAAACCGTGCGATATACAGTGGGGTATGGGGCCCGTGCAAAACTTAACGTCAATGCTGTGCCGCCATTCACTAATAAATCAAACCTGTTGGCAGGTAAAAAGAGCACATTTATTCAGCGCACAGCCCATATGTGATTGAAAATACATTAGGGACTTAAAAAAAAGGTTAGCGATAGAAATATGTGGTCATATGTATTACCACAGAATGATGTATGACCATACAGTTATATTCATGAACTGGGGTGTTTATGTCACTCCAAGGAACCATAGTATTACCATGATGCATGTACGACATTAACTATTAACTATTTCCATGCTACATCTCCTGAAAAATAATGTTATTTTTATTTTATTTATTTATTAGAACAATGTATTGTTGCCACATGTTTGTGTAGGCCTATACACTAGTTCGCTTCGAGGTTACTCTCGCAGACAATGTGCTTTGACTTACTTAATATTTCATAAGGTTTGCTATCAGCCTTTTTCACAATTTGTGTGTTTATCGAGACCATATGAAGGCAACAGGGTAACTGTTATTCATAATTTCCTGTTATCATACTGACAAGCGCACGGGTCCTCTACAAATTACATGCTTTGTTAGCTTCATTACGCTTTAGTTCGTCTACGTTCCATATCCACCGCTAAAAAGTAACTGCTTTGTGAGGGAAATAACTTGAAAAGCAGATGAAAATAACAGCGATGAATAAAAGGGCAGGCAATCGCTTTTTTCAGAAGCTCACTGGCTCACTTGGATGTTCTATTAGTGGATGAGGGGAGGGGTAAAGATGTGATGTAACTTTCTACATTAGGGGAAGTTGGATGACAGATTTAGCGGTTAGCACAGGACCTGTTTTAATTAGCGTGGCGTAGTGAGGAGGTAGATACAGATTTGGAAATGAAGGGGCGTCTCTTTGAAGTTGTGCTTGATATGTGCGTCTGACTCCCCTGCCCTGAAGGGGAGAGATGAACGACGCAGTGACTTCACACACACACACCAGACATATTCACAAACATACACATACGAGCAGCACTGCTTCTTTAAAATTCTAACTGCTTATGTCCCCTTTTCAATCTGGCCCACGGTTCCAGACCATCAGCCCTTGAAGCTGTTACTTCTTCTCTGCTTCCCCTCGGACACGCTCGCCGACCAAACGCAGACACCAGCACTGAACAAGCACGATTATCTGAAGCCTGTTCCCCTGTGTGCAGGTTTTAAAGAGGGATTTGGAAATATCAGATAATCCCCAACATAGGCACCTATTCTTTAAAGATGTATAGCTATCTCTTAAGATTATTTTCCCTCTTTCCATTTAACTCTATTGAAGAGAAAAAATATAACGTATATGTGAGTGAAAGGCATGCGGCAGCCACACACACACATGGTATGTGAACTTCCACAAATACGTGACCGCGAGCAGATGACTCATATTAGCTGCCCGTCTGTGTAATGATTGATAATGACTAAAGGGATAATAATAAAGGTACAAGAAGGCCAGTAAGACCCAGAATCAACTCTGAAGAAAAAGTTCAACATTTGTTGTTTGACTACTTTAATGACTGCTTTAAAGTAGCATTTCCAACAACGCGATATAAAGATGTTACATCCAAATTCAATCCTTTCGGATCATAAAAGGGCATTCTCAGGTCATGCTGTCGTGCGCTGCCTGGGAGCTACCGAAACATTAGCATTGTATGTGCGTGGGAAGTAGGAAGATGCACACAATTTGCATAAACTATGCAAAAGGATTTCTCACTGACTAACTTAAGGATGGGTATTAGCATAATTATGTGTATGTACATATTGTGGGTATGTCAGTGCCTGTAGATGTCTATGTAAAACATATTTATACGTACATGCCATCCTGTCTGGTGATGGTATAACCCTGTTGGGGATAATGGAGGAGGGACACGTTCACCCCAATCAGCGGCGTGCCGTCGGTGGTCACCACCTGCCCTCGCACGACTGACGCCAGGCTGTAAACACAAACAACAACACGCTCAATAGCACGCAAATGATTCCTCGGCTAAAAGCATACCTGTTCATCCCACTGATTTTCAAGGTCAGTTGAAACTTAGTAGGACTGAAAGAGGGTTACACGTGTGAAGAATTTAGGTTTTCTCATTCTTCTCTGTCTAATCAATGGGACCTCTGACACACCAGACCTTTCTCTGCTCTTCTGTTTTGATAGTCTTAACGGGCATAATTAAGCACAAATTATTACACCAAGCCCCATTTAGTGGCTGACCTGAAATCTTATATCTTTAGACTAATTGCACGATAATTCCTGAATGTGCGAACAAAAAGAACCCCAGGGCGGATGGGCGGGATGAGATGTTTCCTCATCAAGGCATAATCAAACGCTTCATCAACCAAATACCAGGAGAATCTAGCACATCGTTCTCAGCTGGTCCAACTCTAAGGAGTTTAGAACAAGCAGATATTGTTAACTTTGACCGAGAAGAGCCAAAGGGCATAGACCGTATTCACTCGAGAGTCCAAATTGAAGAGTCGTAAAGGTGAGCCGCTCAATTTTTCCACTAGAAAAAGTAATCATTTCCCGAAGTGCATGCTTTGTTAGCTTTACGTACAGCTCATACCAACAGTTCAAATGACTTTTTATCTGTGATATGAAGGCAGAAGAAATTAGATAGGACAACGTGAAATCTTCAAAAGGGGAATCGTCCTTTCTGAATTCTAATCAAAGGGGAAGAACCCGATTGTTTATTCTGTGAGAGTGGGAGAGCCTTGCTCTGTTTTCCCATGCTGTTAGATCTATTACCCCAAAATGTTACAAAAAACTCTTTTGTTGGAAATATTGTGAAATACATCAAACACCATCACAATAACTTGCACAGCCCAAAGGACTGTCTATGCATATACATTTTAAAATGTTGCATCATTTATAAAGAATACAATATGAATAGCCACATTACCAGGAAAACAAGCCATGTAAAAAAGGCTTGATATTATATTTCTCTATATGTATTTCTTTCACAGTTGGACAGTCAATCAAAGTACCAAAACACAAGATAATCTATGCATTTTTATGAACGTTTCAAATATGATAATACATTTTAACACGAATAATACAATTAAATAACTAAAACTTGAACATTTCTTAGCTGGATTGGAAAAGCCACACAGCGTTCTAGTCCACTAAAGGACAGGTCGTAATACCCTTCAGTCTCTCAAAATCAAAACCTATTTGACCATTTTTGAGAAGTTCAAGAGCTTCTAACCTGCTGTTAAAAGTGTTTTCTCCTGGCAGACTATGGGATCCCCCTGGCGTCACCAGAAAACTGACGCGTTGATAGAAACTCTGAGAATCTGGAGTAGGTGAGCTCCGGTGTTGCATTGTGTTGGGGTCTGGAGCTCCACGGCAGTAGGTCTGACCTTGACAGCTACTGTGAATGCAACAGTCTGGGTCCATACAGTCCACTAATCCATCTGAAAAAACATTAAATTATTTATATGCTTTTGAAGAGAGACGTATTATAGTATAGAATGGATGTATGTACATATATACAGAGACATTTTCAGTGTCCTTTAGAAGCATCTCTATGAACACAAACAAGACGTTCTTAATTTCCTCACCCCCCTCGTTGTCCTTCCCATCTGAGCAAAGGGTTTCCATAGCGACATCACACCCGACTCCTCTCCATCCGGACTGGCAGAGGCAATGCCATCCGTTCTGGTCCAAAATGCACCTGCCGTTGTTGTTACACAGCCCTGGACAACTATCTACCGGGACAAATTCATCAGTTACACAGACTGACCAATCAACAGCCGGAATGTGTCATGGATTAGGAAGCTTTTAAAACTTATGAGGGGGAAACATGGTGAATGTGTCTTAGTCAGTCAAACGTTTGGCACTTGACATTTTAAAGACATCGGACAGGACTCAGGGACAGCTGTAATTTCACATGAAGTGGTTTGTGGATATAACATAAGATAGATTTTCTTCAAATGAATGATGAAACTACATTTGCATTCCTTTCTATTCTGTTTCTGGGAAAATAGATGAAAACATAATTTCTAAATAACGTTTACGTAAATTATTTTCGGGGAAAGAAGCGTCTATTTTGGAGGCAATCTTTAAAATCCTTTTGCTGAATAACATCAGATTATTATTATAGCAGTGTCCATGTGAATCAACAGCATGCTGAGTTGAACAGCACAAGTGCGGAGAGAGTTTATCAGACAGTATACTGAGGTGCTCGATCATATCCTTTGTCACAGAATGTGTGAAGTCAAAGGAAATTAGAGAGGGAAATGCTTAACTAAAGGAGCTTAGCAGCTGCTAAATATTAAATTAAGAGACAGTGAGATGCACGACAATGGGGATTCGGGACAGTATGTGAACGTATATACAGTATGTGCATGGACTGACTGATGATTTCAGTGCGTGTGTCTGCCTACAGTTACACTTTACAAAACAGGAAACCTGGAATCGAATACACGGAGGGACACATTAATACACAGTACATAGACATAATGAATGTCATGCTTGAGAGACAGAGGGGTCAGAGCCACATGCTCTCTTCAGGGCAGCATGACCTTTACCTCTATATCCTATCCAGTCTGCTATCATGAAGAGACATTCAGGGAAAAGAATTAAACATGGGGTGTTATACTGCAAACGCGGTGATCTTAGTGTCAGTCATTTCTATAGACAACCCAAGCATCCTCTGCTGGTTACACATCCTAATATGCCGCGCTGTACCCTCTCCTAGGTAAATATGACATTTCGTGATATTTGCATTGCACTGTTCAAGAGCTCGATTAGAGAAAGCCAGGGATGATGGTTTTATTTCATTTTTAGCAGAAGCGGAGTGCCCAAAAATCTGCTTTTTGATTTAAAAGAAGGTGAATTCCACAAAAATATCATTTAAACGGTTTTAAAATATTATTTAATGGGAATTATGTTTATTACACATGTCGCATAGAAAGCAAATCATTATTGATGAATGAAACCACTGTACCTTTTATTCTACTGTCCAGAAAGTGAGCTGAAGTGATGAAAAACGTGAAAGAGAGAGAAGAAAAGAAAACAAGTCATTCACATTTGCCACAATAGCTCTATTAATGTTTCTGTATTTTTCAAACTATTACAAAACGCAGCTATTCACAGCTAGATAATTGCCAAGCTGTGAGGTCTCATTTTAAATTCATGAAAATGCTGTCCTATATGTTGACAATGACCACAATAACATGGAGATCAATAATACAATTACGATTAAGGTGTTTACATGAGTTGCTTTAAGAATATACCTTTCATGTTCCCGTTTTACATGTTACACTACATAGTTCGATTAACTACGATTATGAGTTTAGACGGATTAAGCTCATCAAAAAGCTCTGTTTGCATGGTCCATTCTTAATCAGAGTATTGTCTTAATCGTGTTAATATCGGATTATTGTTGTCCATGTAAACGTGGTAAATGTGTTTCATTTTAAAATCATCAATATGCTGACACTTTTCATTATGACACTTATAAAATCAATCCCAGTGAAGTTTGTAACGTCACTCACCAATATTGCAGTTTTCTCCGGTCCAACCCTGGTAACACTCACACTTTCCTTTTCGACACACACCGTGCTCCCCACACTGACATAGCTCCTGTTCACACCTTGTTCCCGACCAGCCCTCCGCACAACGACACACACCTCCGACACATACGCCGTGAGGACTGCAATCCGTCGTACACATTTCTGAGACAAAGTATGCGGAGTGTAAGTCAACAGACACGTGTGTAAGTCGTACTCATAGAAGCACTAGGAATTCTCTAGGAATGTAGGTCATAATATTGTCTGCTCAAATCCAAACCTTGTTGGCTGTTTTTAGAGCTATTAAAATGTGGTTTAATAAGAAGAGGGCTTAAAGCCAGCACTACACTGTCAAATCGCCAGTGTTAAAATGGCCAAATTAACACTCACAGTGTGTATACTGAATAACCACACTCTCAAAGTGTATATATACACTGTGAGAGTTAATTTGACCTTTTTTAATATTAACGTTAATTTAGCTGTGCATAGTATCTGAACATCTGACATCTTTGTTTCATCTACAGCAGAGGTATTCTACCCATTTATAAAAATAGACCACATAATATTGTATTATTTTACAAAAGCTGCTGATATAATTTATGTCAGAAAAAAGAATGACCTCTCATCTGCAGGTTTTCTGTTTTGGCAAAACAAATATAAAAATATGTTTTACAACAGCGCAGTGTGAAATTATAACCGCTATGATTGACTGCATCTTTGGCACTTTAATTCTCACTGATGGATTGTACTTGAATGTTTGGGTAGGAAATTGGCAGTAATCCGCTGATAGTTTTGTACTAACGCCAATACACAATGGCTCTGAACTTGTCATCCCGCAAGCTGTGACTGCTAACATTCTCGATCTCTCCGAAGCATCTATCAACAAATACTATACACTTGCATGCACACACATTCATACACGGCGTCTAAATGTCTCGTACACATTTTTAAGGTTTTTTTTAAACTGTAATTATAAAAAAATGACCCTGTGTGTCATGTTTCTATGCGTACGACAGGATTAAGTGCCTTTAAAAAATGTAAAAACAAAACTACAAGGTTCCTTGTACAAATACTATTATAGAACTCAGCATATTTCAGAAGACGCCATTCAGTTGAAAGATTGAGGGTCAAGGGAGCATAAGAAAATTAATTTAATGAATATGGCGTTATGCCAGACAGGTTTTTTTAGGTATTTAATAGATAATTACACCCATAAAGCATGGCCATATTCTGCAAGTGTCAGCAAACACTGTGCATTCTGATATCCTACAGAGACATTCAAATTGGAAAGACTTTAGTCCATAGATGGTGCTACAACAACTTCATTACTCAGTTTATATTATACACTCAATTTACCTTCGACTTAAAATTTCCCAGTGGGCTGCAGACCATTAATCTAAATGAATTAACATGCACAGTGTAGAATTACATCTGCATGTCTGTTTCCAAGTCAGACCCCGATCTGCATGTATTAAAACAACCTACGGGTCAAGATACTGAGCGTTCGTATTCCCGAGATTACATCTTGCTGTGTCAAACGGCACATTGCGGGTGTGTTTCAAAAGTGCATTTACACTTTTCACCATGTATTTTTTGCATAAATCCATATAAATCAGGTATTGTCTGAGTTAGAAATTCAGCTAGAATCATTAAGGAAAGAGACGTTTTCCGGTAGCTTCAAAGCATGCTGCAACCAGACAGAAATGCGTAGGCCCATCTAAACAGTCTGATGCTATAACAAGGGAAACAGAGATGACTTGCCCCCATCCACCTTCATTTCGATTAATCATTATGTCCTTAGAATTATCACCTCGACGACTCCTTAAACCCTTTCAAAATAACACCGCCTGGGGCAATTTTTATTTTATAAGGCCATGCTGGAGCCAATTTATCATTGCGGAGAAATTACACCTGTGACTTTTTCAAACTTCTTCACTGCTGCCTAGGGCAACCTTTCAGGCAAGTTCAGAGCTGGTCTTCCATTACGCCATTTTATTCTGTCAAGCAACTTTTGGAGTGAAAACAAGTCCTCCTAACAAAATCCAAATAAACAAAACTAAAATTGAGTGAAACGTAAGTGAAGTCGCTCAGACATCTGGACACCAGAGCTCTTTTTATCGTCCCTCTCGAGAGGAGTCTTTTCCTCAGTAGCGAGACCTTGTAGGGTCTGATTAGTCTGTGTTGGCTCTCTGGAATATTAAATTGTTCCAAAAGGGTGAAGGGGTGGTCGAATCATTCAATCCTTTATTTTTTTAAACAACCTTTTTCCACACCAGTCGATGCAATCAATTTTTCATTAGCGGCAAGGTGTTTATCTGTTTTTAGCACTTCCAGGTTCCAGCAGGAGGCGGGTCGATCCACGCCACACACCCGTTAATTAAAGTTTATTTAATTGAGGTGGAACAGTGGAGGTAATGAAGAGACGAAACCCCAACTGTGCATGCAAGTGGACTCCCGTGGCTCTCCTGACCAGACCTGCAACTTGAAGTGGTCCAACCCTAAGCCCACAATTACTGCATGTACTGCAAAGCATCTTCATTATTTTATAATCAGTAAGTTTCAATTTCACGTTTAATTTGAACATTTTTGCACAATAACCTTGCTATATTCATTAATTGATGCAATTCATTGCTAAGAGGAATCATTGATGGGAGTTTATAAAAAATGAATTCCTGTAATACTAACCAAATTTGAGCAATTTACCAAGTTATTGGTTTACTACTGTAGGTAAATCAATAAAAATGCTCCTTTAACTTAAAAACATTAAAAATTATATATTTTAAAAACAGCTCAGACTGTAACAGTGGAATATCAAGCACATTATACTGGATCTGTAGTGCTCTCTATTTTACTAACACATTCTGATAACTGCAAGAATAACTGTTTCCTTCAAATTTACAATTCACAAATTCCCATATATCCTTTCTTCTTTGGCACTTACATTGACATAAACCATTCTCTAAGGGAACAGCATGACAGCTGCATTTCTCTTTCTTTTCACCAATTACTTATAGACATCAACAAGGGATTACAGCATGATAAGATTCTCATCATTTCGGTAAGACTGATGTGTTACATACAGATGTGTCGCTGTCACGGGAACTGCAGAATGAAAGTTTACATACAGCAGTCATTTATTACCAAGTGTCAATTGTCATTTCTGAATTTGCAGTATAATGACACCAACAATGTAATAGAATGTAATTATTATGTGATTATTAGTGATGTATTGTATATTTAAACTGAAATATAACAACCCTTAGGTAAAAGTACTTTAATAGTCCTATACTAGCCTCCTTGTTTGTTACTCTTGTCCAATCAGATTCAAGGACCGGAAATAACAGCTGTATAATACAAAGCATAATAGGACCATGTCAGTAAATTACCGGTATTAATAGGAATCACTGTGTTACCTGTTGAGCAGTCAGGTCCAGTCCAGTCCATCTCACATATGCAGGTGCTGGTGTCACTCTGGAACATGCCATGGCCAGAGCAGTGTTCTAGACAGACAGAAAGCTGTGTCTCACAGTTTGCTCCGGTCCAGCCTGAGTTACAGTGGCACTGGCCATGGAGACAAGAACCACGGCCTGAACATGATGGGTCCACACAGTCCACTGTGGAGACATGAATATGTAATGTGAAAGAGCGCAAAATGCTTTAAAAGAATGTTTAACTTTGCAAATGATCAGGTATGGGCTAATTTCATGACACTGCCCACAGCAACACAGACATTTTGGCATTAACAAAATTTCAAACCACATGGCATCAGATAATATAATGTCAATACACACCTAAATGTCCAAATACTTGTTGGAGCCCTATATATATCTATCAATACCTTTATATAATTGCATAACCTTTCCAGAAAACATAAACCTATTTAGATAAAGAAAACAGAGAGATTTCGTGCTCCTTACTCCTTTCTAGGTTATGCATTCCTGTTCACTGACCTTGAATACACGCTTCGGAATTGTAGCCCTGCCATAAATTACAACCTTACGAAACTTGTGATGTACAGTTCTAACGGAGAACGCCAGAGGTGCCGTGGCGGAGGAGCCGATTTGATTCTTACTATTTTTGAGGTTGTAATTTTGTGGGATTTAACAACTTTCCTCTCTGCATGTTCCCGCAGGTGTCGAACCCCGAATACTGTTCCTCATTGCCTGTGCAGTCAATTGGAATATGCAGTCGACTGTTCCTCTTAACACACTGAATCATTTTTTGTAACCTATCTGCTTGCAATGTTTCAGTTTGCTGAAATCAAAAGTTCAAGTGTGCCTCATTCTTGAAAACTCACATACGTTATCAAGATGCTAACAAACTGCCGTATTTTATACCCACACAGATTTCTGATTGGCAATCAACCTATTGTGACCACTGCAGCCACATTTGTGATTGTAATTGTTCCAAGCATCTTTTCTCAGTAGTGTTTTTATTGCTTGTATCAACTTTTAAATGACTAAATCCCTTCCTAAAAAAAAGTATATGCAGTTGCTCATGAAAGCATTTTCAATAATTAATTCCTACCAAGACTTTCCATTTGGATCTTCTCAACCTCAAGGTGACACACATTCAATTCAATGACAATTATAACATTGGTCGTCAAGTGACCCGAACATAGACACCTGAAGAGTTAATTCCCAAGTCTATTGAATGCGGATCAATACACTCAATTGGATTGACCCAAAAAGAGCTAGAGGAAAATAATCAAAAGGCAGGGCATTTTGTGCGCTGTGCTATAAATGTGAGCTATTTTCTTGGACGTCTGCCGTTTTGTGAATTCCCGTATGTAGTATCCATTTCAGTCAATGGATCCTGTTAAATGGTGTGGCTAATTTATCAAAACAAAAACCAGCCTTTAAGTCGGTACGCTCATCCATGTAATTAGCTGCTTGATGGTGTTGAAAAAAGGCTGTCCTCCACAATAAAGAGCTTGACATGTTGTGGTTTCTATGCATTAACAATGAAATCTGTCTAGTTACCTTGGTCGCAGTTGTCACCTCTGTAGCCTGGGTTACACATGCAAGAGCCCGTAACGCACAGGCCGTGACCCCCGCACTGAGCATCCATACACTGACCGCCGGGCACATCGCATTCTATCCCCTTCCATCCGCTGTAGCACTGGCAGCGCCCCCCATTGTACTGACCATTGCCGCTGCACAGAACTGGGCACGCCGCTAAACAGGAGAAGAAAATATCTTGAATGTTTAAAGTCCCCCTGTGGTAAAAATCAAGCATTTATTGTTGTTTTTATGTCTGTGCTTTACGATAAACCATGTGCAAATTCATCATTTTAAACCATTGCAGAGTATTTTCTCCATTATAATGCAGTTTACCAAAGACAGTTTATAAAATGCTGACTGCTGACATCATAACCCTGTAACCAATCACGTTAACAGATTAGTGGCATAGATTTGTAAGGATGGGGCAAAGACTTAGCATTGAAATGATCACTACTGTTTTAGCTCTGCTTCTGCAGCACGAGCATGCACTGCTAAAACATCGAATGAGGCATCTATGAGTGCTTTTCCAACATCTATTATGAATCGTTCTTAATCATTCCACTCCGTGCCGATTTGGGCCAGCTGGTTTGTAAATGTTTTCATTTACCACTGCAAGGCTGATAACGGAAATCTTTAGCATGTAAACATGAACGCGTCACATGCTGCCTTGGTACCAAAAGAGATTGAGCTACAGTATATCTCTGCACACATGTTATTAGGACGATTCCACTGTGCCGGAAATCTGAAGCAGAGAACAGTTTTTAATCGTGCCGTTTCAAACAAGGCTCACGTGGAAATATAACTGTAAGGCTCCAGATCCAGCCGAGACTCTTTACAGTGGCTGAAAACGGCATGGGCTGGCTGAAAATGCCAGTTGTGGGCACTTAAACTGCACTTTTTTTAAGCGGAAGGACGTTGGTTACTATAATAAGCTGAGCGTGAAAAAACACTGAGCCTGTGGAAAAAACGGCAGAAGCTGGCATTTTCCAAAAATGCAGCATTTCTGTTGGAAGCAATAGGAAAAACACGCTGTACGCCAGCAGAAACGGCTCGTTGGACCCAAACCGTTCCGGACCACGCTTGGAAGGGATCGGCGCAATGCTGGAAAAGCGCTCTATGTACAGTACCAATCAATGGTCTGAGCTCACACGATTTGAATGGAGATGGGGACTAACTTACATATTCATGAAACATATACTAAATAAAGCAAGGGTGTTGTAGAGTTACATTTAAGTCATTTTAAGGCCTAAATAAATTATCAGAGGAAAAAACTTTTAGATATATAATATTTAATGCTTATAGATGAGTTTTAAAGGGACAGTCAGTGAAATCTAGCGGCAAGGTTGCAAATTGCAACCAACCACTCACTCCACCCCTCCCTATCGAAACACTAGGATGGCTGTCAGAATATGTCGAATTACTACTCAAATTCTAAATACTGTATTTCTTTTTTATTGGGAAACATTCTCATGATGGTAATAACGAAAATATTCAGCCAAAAGAGAGTACAACCATTACTACAAAGGTATATAAATTCAATGGCAATTTAAATAATGTACTATTATTTCTGACAGTTCAGAAGTGAAGATTAGAGCAGGAGAATACATGGTCGTTTAGGTAATATCATATTATTTGTGTCTACTGATTTTAGAGTGAAATGTAAGCTGGACATTACAGGTTTCAGGAAATTCATCCTGGTAAAACATAACCACACACACCTCTCGAACAATACGGCCCAAGAAATCCAGGGAAGCAATTACACGTGCCTGAGACACATTCTCCATTGCCATAGCAATTGTGTGGGCATTCCATCACTGACTCTGCACAAAAACAGATAATACATTGATCCATTTTAACCACATTTTAACATGTAAATCACTTCATATTTGCGTTCTGACAGACAACAGAACAAAATAAGAAAAACATACAGTAAGAATCAAAGTATCTTTATATGTTGCCTTCATTGAATTCCCACTTACTGTAATAAATCTATAAATAATTTTGAAATGCTAGCGCAATCCTTTGCTGTAAAAAGAAAAATCGAAATCTTCCCCATGACTGCATACCAAAAATAAATTCATATTTGAAGATGAAAACAATCAGCACACAAGAGCAGCTCTAGGCTTAGAGATTTAGTCTTTTGGCTTCCATATTCACTGGCCTGACAGAAAGAGATAGCAGCCGAATCAAACTTATTGATTAGCCAACAACTAAGGGCATGCTTCTGCACGCCTCATTATCACTGCTGCATCTCAGGCACTTGAGTGCAAGACAGAATTGTGAAAAAGGACATCAAAAGGCACCTATATGTAGGCTTGCACTAATGGCCTAGTTGTTCTGTCAGCTGTCACAAAACACAATATTACACAATATTAAATGTGAGGTCATTTTTTAAGCAGGGCTCAACGCTAAAGATTTTTTCTACTGTTTCGATTTTTACTGACCCTGCCAGAATTTTCAATGGCCCACCACAAAAAATTTAATAAATAATATTATCTAGTCATTTGTTTGTTTGTTGTTTTACCTATGTAATCTTAATAAATAAGGTTATTACCATAGAAACTATTAGTATAATTCACAGAAATTTCAAATATTGTTGGAGACAACTAACCAGTAAGGTATAAAATAAGAACAAGTAATCAAAGTATTTTGTAGCAAATATACAAATACAAATAATCAGTGTTTTGAATGAAATGTAGAAAAAATCTTACTATATGTAACTGTGGCATCATTTCATGTGCATATGTCTGTATAAGAGTAACAACACCTTTTTGTCTTGAGTTGTGGCTTTCAACCACCCTTTGAAAACAGATCGAATTCAAATTTGCGTCTTTTGGAGAATATTTAAATATGCAAGGCATAAAACATGCAAATTATAAACTTTCGTTACGAGACAGCCCTGGCCCGATCGGGCAGGTGACATGTCTGTCAACTGGCCCGAGGGTCTCTCATGCTTGCCCCTTGGCAACTTGGCAGGCCTTATTGTTGAGCCCTGTTTAAGTTTTATTTTGTGGGAAAATAAACAGAAAAACTAACTAACCAACAATTCTCTGTGGGCAAAGACAAATGTGCATGTAATTATAAACATATGATTACATATTAAAACTACATTGTCGTAATCTGTGCTTACCCACCCAGTATTATAGTGTTGTATGAGACAGGCTCTACGGTGCGGCCGTCGTTGTAAAAGGCCAGGTGCCACACACCAGCGTGCAGGTACTGAATAAAACCTGCTTGCTGTACGCTGACAGGAACCTCCAGTCTGTCCCTGAGATCCGGATCCAACTGAACACGTTCTCTTGAGATAAGCCTACTGCCGTCCAGAAGCTCCACAAAGTCATACTAAAAAAAACAATTAAAAAGTTAAGTGCTTTGATTCAGCTGTCAAAAAAAAAAAAAAAAAATCAAGCACACTGGCAAAACAAGCCCAAATAATAATAGAAAAAAAATGCAACTTCAGTATCCAGACACCATGACATTTAATTTACCATAAACCTGTCTGGTCCCAAAATATCTTCACAAGAAATCTTTAAAAACAGACAGGAACAAAAATGTCTTCTTGGGTTTTTTTGGCATCCCAGAGTGTGCTATTCATCGCACTTAAAAAGGTAATTTCTGTCTTGTTTGTCGGTAAAACAATCTAAATAACCTTTCAGTTGACTTAAGCAAAATAAGACAATATATCATGAATTACAGTTATTTCACTGACCCACCTGTGAATGATTGGTTCAACTCCTACCCAGTTTATGCTTTAAAAAGCGTAAACAATTTGCCAGCTGGGCAAGAAAAATACTTACTTTAACATTTATTCTTTGAAAACAAGTCTTATTATAGTATACTAATAACGATTGTTTCGCTAGCCTAGCTTACATTTTTCTAGTTTAATGATGTTTAGATATTTTTAAAGGGAAACAAGAAAAACACCTAGTAAGGAAATTCTTTCTTGCAGTGCATAACTTCAAACAGAACATTAAAATAAACAGATAGATCTACTACTTAAACTCAAGACTCCAAATTAAACTTTCTGCAATTGATTTCCTACTGGGAAGGTACAAAAAAGCAATAAAGAGACACATAGCAAATTGGAGGAAGTACTCAATACGCTTGCTTTAGTTTATTGTGTTGGCTTTGGGGACACATTGATTGAACATCTACAATAAGTTGGACAGTTTTCACAGCACTTACAAAAGATGCTGCATTTATTGACAGCTGTGAGTGTTAAACACCCGGCCAATCACGAGAGACAGAGAGAAGATGTCTTTCTGTTGACGCACGGTTTGTTTTCTGTGATTAAAGCAGGATTTGTTCTTTCTTGAGTACAACCTTTGAGAGCTGATTCCTTCATATCATTTCTGTTTTTATAGAATAGCTTTTGTCAATACTTGCCAGACAACAGCACTGTCTTTTGTTTGATAAAGACAAAAGAATAAAGCTGCTTCATTCCTTTTAGAAGACAAAAACAAGTAATTTAAATTGAGCATTTATAGATTTAAAACATCATTGTGACTCTTTGATCCAAGAAATCAATTAGTTTGCATACAAATCCAATTTGAAGTTGTTTTATTGTATTTTAAACCTGAGGACCTCAATAGTGTATCACCTGGGTGTGCGAGGGTGAGAGTCCTCTTCTCCCATAGACTCCAATCAGGGCATTTTTCTGGATGGAAATGTTAAATTTGAGGAAGTGAGGTTCCTCAATGAGAAGTCTGGACCTCCAGAAGACCGCTGGTGGAATAGCTTGTGTAACCTGCTGACCCACCTCCACCGGTCCTGTGTCCAGTGTGGAGTTATACTGAAGAATCACACCTAGCCTTCCTAGACACACATGACAATAAGGCCTAGTTTATATAATATATATTTTATTATAAATAGTTAGCAGATAAATTATACTGAGCCTAGAATCCCAGAATGATGAACTATTTATATGAAGGGCACAATAATCACAATGAACTAATTGTAAAAAATTTATCTATGTAGACTACTCATAATGCTGAGTGCAAAATTACGGCTTTATATCAAAGTTTGTTTGCCTCTGTCTGCCCAGGGTTGATTCCCGACAGCAGATCCAGTCAATCAGACAGCATCAGTCTAGAAAAGACTGATTCATTTTAGCCCAAATGCATTTGACAATCTCTTTTCAACTGACCTAGATGGCTAAGGAATTGGCCTCCTTTTCAAGTCTACAATTTGGAAGGAAAATTACATTAAAATAATTTTTATGGTTCTCTTTATATGTTCAGATAGAAACTGTAGCTTCAATGGTTTTCTCTGATGAGAGCCTTTAAATGTCAACCATTACCCCAAACCTTGCAGCAGACATTTTCAATGCTCTTTAATACTCTCCAAAGGCTAAAGGCCTATCATTCAGACAGACAAAACAATACTGACAAATCTTTATGCGGCCCCTCAGAGAGAGCCAAATAGAAGAACCATTCCAAAAACAATACGGCGTGGAAGGTACCTACTCAGAGGGAGATAAGTATTTAATTGGCTCGCTTCAAACCGATCATTTTCTAAACTTAGTTAATTAGCAATATTTAGAAGACAAACCTAGCACAGGTTTCACTGTCCTTTAGGGAGAGTAAGATACTATTACCGCTTAGTGGAAATGAACCATCCAGTCATGTTAACATTATTTATTAAATAGGTTCCCACTTCAATCAAAAATGATATAGTAAACCAGATTAGTGTGACCATTAAAACAAAAAGGATGCCTTTGTAAAGATTTTGTAGAATGGGCGCCATCTCGCAGTAGCTTTGGTTTCCCTGAGGGCAGACACAATGGTAGAGACACCGTTTAATACAGGACAGTAGAGGACATATAGGGAAAGATAACAGTTGAGACAGTGAAACATGGAAAAAAAGTAATGCATTTAATGTGTAATATATTGCATTTATTCAAATATGTCTAAGATGGTAAACTTCTATAAAAGACACAACCTTAAAATTTTTAATTAATTTCTAACTGTAAATATTTCCTCTGACAAAAGTTGGATTATACCATAGTTTTACAGCTTCCATGTTTCACGGTCTCAAGAGTATCTTAACTGGAAGAGTATCTTAAAGTAAAATAAATCATTGATGTTGTTTTTTGGTACTTTGACAATCTTAGATAGTCAACAAGCTCAATAATTTGATTATAATAACACCTCCTTCACTAGTCTTGTGACTAGTCTTCAGTAGTCTTTTATGAAAAGAATTCTGCTCATCGTTTGGCGATGAATGTGTGTTGGGGCAATTAAAACGATACATATAAATGATCAATCGTGCCCTTGCGTAAATGTAAAATGTTTTAAACCTTACCGTCTGCAGAAATTGCAGTCACAGTGTTGGTCGGGAACGTCACTGGTTTGGCTCGTCCATTCTCGAAGGCGTGATTATCAGCATCCTTCAGTTTCCAGTTTAGACCAAGAACATGCATGGCTGAATAAGAAGGAAATTAAAGTAATGATTTAAAATGCTGCACGTAACTCCTTCTCATTTGTCAAATTATACTGTTTTAAAGCTGTTAAAATCGAACAGTAGATGAAAACATTAGTAAATAATTTACACTTTCCGCATTTGTGAGACATACAGTGACTTGCTATAGATAGGGTAAAAAGTATAACTCATTCCTCATAAGTACCTAAGTTATACTTTGAATAGAGTGTGATGTTGTGTTTTACTTTTTGAAGACATTTGCTTTGAATTATCACTGCATGGGGCATATAAACTGTTTTGCATTTACACCAGATTAGTCTTTTGATTGTCATTGAAATCATTTGTAGTGATAATAAGCCATTGATTCATCTGATGCAATAACACAGAGCTGGCGAACATAAAAAGTGAGAAAATCTAAAGTGTGCTGGAAGATCAAAACCTGTTTGCATTATATAATATCAGAGTTTCTCTCTCATTCTCTCTTTCCATCTATTTCTCTCTCTCTCTCTCCTTCCCCTCTTTCTCTCTTCAAGACATCCTCTTCTTCATGCAGTGCTGCTGTTAAATCTGAGGCAAACGCGTTCTTCTTGTTTTTTTAACTACTCGATGTGTGTGAAAACAGCTTGGGAAAAAGTCTCCTTCAAAGTTCACAGCGAGGGAGCTTTCAGAGGAGGCAGCGCTTCACACACCTCTCTTTCTCTCAGTTTGATCTTTGGGGGATGAATGTTTCTAACAGGCCTTCTGACTGCGGCAAATAACTCACAGTGGGGAAACAATGTAAAGGAAAAAAAGAAAGGAAAAAAATAGGAGAAGGGTGTGTAATGTTTGCAGAGGCTAACAGACTGAATATAGAGCAGTATGAACAACATAATCAGTTCATCTCCCTTATGCTTTATTGCAGTTATTATTCACTAAACTGATGTCTTTCTTAAGTGTGTGTGTGTGTGTGTGTGTGTGTGTGTGTGTGTGTGTGTGTGTGTGTGTGTGTGTGTGTGTGTGTGTGTGTGTGTGTGTGTGTGTGTGTGTTAAAGATATGTGACTTTCTCTGTGAAATAGGGAAGCTATATAGAGCTGGGCACCAGGTGTTTTAGCCACAGATGAATGTTAAGGAAGAAAAACTCCACCTGAAGAGCTATTTCGCTCTCTTATGGGAACAGGCTAGCTTACACAGCCTGCACCTGAGCACCTCATGGTCATATAAGCAAGAGCACACATCACACACACACACACACACACACACATTTGGGTTGCCTTAGTTACCTATACAGTAGCAGAGCAGAATTGTCAGCAGCGTAGCCACGCCCACAGCACTGAGAGCGGTGCACTTCCAAGAACACCGTTTAGATGACTTGTTAAATTTGAATGCACCTCTTGATAGTGGGTTGCGAGTTAGGGGGCGGGCTGGTGGAGAGTAGACAGCCCCGGTTGCCATGGTATAACCTGGATTAGGCGTCGTGAAGAGAGATGTGGTACCTGTTCCAGTCTTTAACAGGAAGTGCCTAGGGAAAGTATGAAAAGAAACAGCAAGATAGAAACATTTGATGATACATAAAAAAAGTTAACTAATCAGGCAAACTTTCAGAACACCACATCAAGCACAAAAGAGAAGACCTGCTATGTTTTTTCTACAACTCTCTGACAAGTGGACTTACTTTAGAGATCGATTTTAAGAAGGCTTTGACTTTGTTGCCGTACCACAAAAGGAACTGGAGTTTTAGCTTTACTTCAGGTTTTGTCTTTAGAACTATTTACTTCCACAGACACAGAGGCAAAACCTGCAACTTTTCCCTCGATCAGCATCTCTGTTTGAAATATTAAAAGTTTGTTTATGTACTTATCTTCGTGGGCTGAAGTCCAATAATATCAATCTGACATGTTTTACAAAACTGTATTGGAAAAATCCACTTAGGAGACCGTTTTGAAGTTTTTATGTTCATGTCTAATACATTTATTTTACATTTAACCAAAAATGTTAGGGATTGCAGCTTAAGTCCTAATGGCCGCATTGATTTAAGGGATCAATGCTTAAAAACTATATTACATTTTTTAAAGCTTCCAACACTAAAACACTGTTAGCGCACTCTATATTTTTGTTGATGTCTTGCTGGCTCTACTTCATCCCGGGGTTTTGGACTTCATGTCTAAACTAATCAGTTTGGATGCAGAATGTGTATTAACTGCTGCCGCTTCACATCAGGGCTTTCTGTCTATGGCTGATCATGTGATATCATCATAGCGTCCCCCATGAGAGGACGAGTTGCTCTGTGTAATAGAACATCTTTTTCTAGGTCGCTGATCCAATATGACTGGATTCTTTATCTCATGCAAGCTTACATCATTTTAATCATATTTGTTAAATGCGCTATTCATTGCTTTATGTATACTTTTTTAATAATTATAAATTACTGTCTGCCCTATGCTGTGTGAATGTAAGTCTTGCAGGCTACCGTATTACTCTAAACTTCAGTTGGTCATTACTCGGACTATTGTGCTTTTGTGAAAGTTTCAATAAAGGCCTGGTTTTAAGGCGTCTGCTTTTAATTCAGATGGGCTCCATTGTAAAAGTTTTGCTTTATAATCTGAATGGTTATGAGCTTCTGCCACAACTCCAACACACACACATTTTCACAGGGACTCGGATAGGTTCCGGGCCACTGCACAGTGAATGAGGCACATTTAAAAGCCTTCACAAACGATTAACAAATACACTGACAGTGTGCCGTTTTGAGGCCAAACAATCCATAATTGATTAGTGGAAGTGTGACGGCGGGCAGAGAAAATGACTAAGCTAATCCTCATCGGCCCTTTTTACAGTGTGTGAATGTGTTGTTCGCATTAAGTCGACTAAGAAGTAACTTCACCCCAAAGAGATTTCTGCGTTTGTACAATTTGATTCTTTGCTGGCGTCCCACCTTTCCTTGACATTGGGTTGACATTTGGAATGCTGCGGTACAACACAAGCCACCATACAAAAGGAAAGATTTAGAGGGCTGAAAGAAAAAGGCCGACAATAGAATAAAAGTCTTGATATTATATCTATGCCAAAAACGCGTTTTAAGATCAGTTGTTGACTGTTGGAGTAAAAGATTGAGTCTACATGTTAAAAAGGTAAGGCAACTGACACAATAAGTTTAAAAGACCATCTACAGAGCTAGATGTGGTAGATATGCACACGCGGACAAACAGGAGACACATTTAATGAGGAATCATAGAGAGGGAAAATCTGTGAAAAAACTGGAGAAAGAGTGAAGGATTTGCACACTTCTCAAGTCTAACTAGAACTCAAGCATCCTCATTGAGGCAGAAGCATCTGGCACCTCGGTAGGAGTCTCGGAGCAGCAGGTGCCTTTCTAGCACTCGACAGAGTGGCTGTATTTTAAGACGCTCCCTGGAGGTTTCTGCGCCACTGCCATTTTAGGACAGTCCCTTTCTGTTGACATGTAAAGATCAGAGTGTTTGTGACAGAGAGCAGAGTGAAAAGTTTTTGAGATAACAGAATGAGAAAGGAAGAGGAGTTGAGAAAAGAATGGCATAGAGAGAGTGAGAGAGAGAGAGAGAGAAAGAGAGAGAAGAATAGCACTCTCTATTTCCCTCGGGTTTAACAACAGAAGTTTGTGTGCTCTGCTAGATCTAGATAAGAACTAAGGATTCTTCACTTTATATGATTATAAAACATCTTCATATTCATAGCATACTCTTACTGTAGTCCTTTTGTTGTTGTTTTTCGTCCTCTACATAATGAAGCACAACAGCTGTGGCCCACTAAAGATCAAAAACCTGACACACTACATTGCCAACACTTCAGATTGTAATGAATGAGTACAGTGTTACTGCAAAAAGGCATCTATTCTCCATTAAGTCATTTAATTGGAAAAATCTAACACCAAATGTGTTAGGACCAATATATTTGACAAGTGTCACAATGTTGTTTTTATTTATTTATTTTAAGAAAAACAGATATAACATTTTTGTTATGTCTGTGCGTTTTTCCAGTAGATAATAAAGAACTGACCAGAGCTACACTAATAATACATGTGTAGAAGGCATTTCGTAAGAATTCATAAGAGTGAGGTAAATGGAGTTTGTATGCTTGTGACTGGTCAGACTTAACAACCTTTTCGTTCAACACTTTGTTTATACACAACATGCTCTGTGATTGCAGTACTTTGTAGTTTTATCTGATTCATTTAGTTTATTCTAGCCCATGCAAACTGCAATCATTTATGACAGCGAACAAAAGTGAATAGCCTATATTTTTACTTTCGCTTCAAATTGTTATGATGATTGTAAGAAACGCAGTACAGAAGCATATTGGTCAGCATACATTAAGAGTCATACGTTTTTAATGTACGGAAATATTCTGAAATGAGACTGTGGACACTTTAAAGCTTTTATACATCTTGTTTTACCTTTCGAGTGGGTGGCAGCGCCAGCTCCTGGGGTTATGTGCAGCAAATGCAGGGTTATATATACGGTGCCATTATGGTATTATCCTTAATATATCACCTAGGGATGCTATGAAAAACTTCTTCACACTGTTATTTGTCTGAAGTTATTCATGCTGTAAATCTTTCTTTACCTGGGGCTTTTATATATCTAATGGTTTCCAATAAATGTTTTTTTTTGTTTTAAAACTTTTATTTTTATAGTACTAGTAATGTTTTTTATTCCAATACAACAGACACCATTTGATTTTTCATGATACGAGCCCTTAAAGCACAAAAAAACGTTTTGATGCTTAATCTACTTGGCTCAGTCTAATAAGTGTAG
This sequence comes from Barbatula barbatula, assembly GCF_947034865.1. Lineage (NCBI taxonomy): Eukaryota > Metazoa > Chordata > Actinopteri > Cypriniformes > Nemacheilidae > Barbatula > Barbatula barbatula. Next base: position 8,915,498 of record NC_136781.1, read on the forward strand.
ACCAACATTAATCTTTTTGAATTTACTTAGTTTGAATAACATTAAATTAAAAAAACCTTTTGCCGAGAAAAAAACCTACTTGATCATTTAATTATATCCATCTGCATATTTATGGTATAGACTTATACGCATAAAACAATGGATAATAGAAATGTAGGCTTGTACACGATGACATGTGTAATTAAGTCTATATCTGATGTTTTTGCATTCATATTCGGCTTCTGCAAGACCCAGTCTACCGGGACTCTTCTTTTTAGCCCTTTGAAGTGAAAATGCTGATTTTAGCATTTCAAAATCTGCATAAGGATGTAGAAAATCTATGATGCAGTACATTACTATTTACTCGGAGTCTAATATGAACAAAGTCAAAGATACCTTCTTTTGCACACAGACTGTGCAACCCTTTATTTAAGAAGTTGTCTTCTAAATAAACAATAACTGCTTAATTACAGGCCTTGCACACAATTACAATTAGTTATTTTTAATGCCTAATTATAAGTACTAATGTGTATGTGTGTAAAAAGGCAAAAGCTTTAAACATATGATGTTTCGATGGATATGAAAATATACAGTAGCCGAGAAGGGTAAAATGTATGCACGTAAATTCATTTATTCTGTCGGGTACATGTTTGGTAGTCGGCCCTCAGCTTAAGCAGAACAGTTGCACATCATGATATCTCTAGTGACAGTGAGTTGTGTTATATGAAGGCTGGTCTCTGAAGCCTTCATTATTACAATATTGTTCTAAAATTAGTAGTATTAAATGAATAAGGGTTTACCCACAAAAGCCAAAAAAATAAGATATTTTAATGATTATAACAATATTAGGTATTAAATAGGTTAAAATTATAGAAGTAAACATCAGTTTTGTCTTTGCCTTAAGCTACATAAAGAAAATTAATATTTACATTTTCACCTTTTGTGACAACAATGTCCAAGGACATTGTCTCACATCGTATGGGGTAAGAACTTGTGGGGATTCAAACTTGTCACTAAACATAACTAAATATAAAACCAGTGTTGTAATGTAGTCATGTTGTAATCAATAAACTGTATACATTCATAACAATCCAAATATGTGACAATAACAAAAAATTATTGTCCTGAAAACAGTTTAAAATTTCAGTTAAAAACAAAACCTACTTTTATTTAGTTTTTTGTACTTATTAATTTTTGTATTTTACTAACACTAAATATATAAGTGTGAGTATTAGAAATATTATAATTAAATGACATAAGTTAAGACTATACCTGTTCTCCAAGCCTACGTTGCCGCCCAGCACCCAGTTTTCCTGCAGCTGCACACATTCAGATGCGCTCTGAAGCTCCGCTGCCTGATTGGCCAGTGATTGGTTGAGAGGGGTGACTGACGGATGCTGCTTGTGTTGGTGTGGAGCAGGTGGTAGAGGGGGCGGGCCTTGTCGGATGGTAAGCTGGTCTATTAGAGGAAGAGAGGCAGAGGTATCAGTGAAGCTTGTTATAACATTCTGCTTTACACAAAGGGCAGAAAGATTATGTGCCTGTTTCATTCTGAATCATGTTAAATGGGATTCTGTACTGGATGATTTGCTCCTGTGAATGCTATAATTTCCTTCGTCCAGTTCTGCTTGTCTGAGACATTGGAGAAACATTACATTTCACAAGACTCAAGGCACTACTGGAAATTCAAGCATTGAATACAATAATGAGATTGAATTTGTTGTGATACTATATTAACAATAGATATTTAGTGTAGAGATATAGAATGTAGCTTTGTTCAGTGGGCCTGTACTGAACCTGTTATGGTAAACTTTTAATGTCAAATACAGAAAAATAAATTTGATTCGATTTTAATAGAAAGCCCTATATTTAAATTCGATTTTAATAGAAAGCCTTATATTTAAATTCGATTTTAATACGAATGTCTATATTGTGTGCTCAAAAGTTTTTCATATTTCAATAAAAACTGGTCCAATCCATTTTAATTCCACATATTTAGATTTTTCTTAAAAATGTGATCTCAGCAGAAAATTTCTGTTTATCATTTTTGTTGTGCAATTCCATATTTTAAAGTTTATAGATACGTGCCCTACATTATAGTTTATCAGGCTAAATGTACAGTATATTGTGCAACAAAAATAAATACACACCGTCTTTGCACCTGTGCAAAAAGAGTGAGAGTGATTGTTTTTGCAATGCAGGGGACCAAAATTACACTGATGATTTTTCAACCAGAACATTGTAAACATAAAAAAATTAACTCCAGGAATCTAACTTGGATTGAGATTTTTAATCGTATGACTGCGCCGCTTACAAAGTCCTGAAATCGCAAAGCAAAAATAGTGTGGTGCTTGTCGACTTTTCGTAAGTCTCCGTAGGCCGTCGCCGGGGAGCAGATGTTTTATAATGGGCTCTTAAACTAAACGCTTCACGTTTGATTACAGCCAGAGAGAGACTCTCGTTTAACTAATGACTGGAACCTCCATTAGGACAGCAGGAAAAAAACAGGTTCTCTCATTTCACTCCAAGCTGGGTAATTGCCCCCCAAAATGACACTGTGTGATTATCTCACTGTCCCATCCTGCTGCCGTGCTGACAAGTCTGTTTCCGTCGGACTACGGGTGTCCAAACATATGCTGTCAAATGCCAGACTGTCACGGGAACATATTACAAAAATTCAATATTTGCGTTATTCTTATGCAAAAAGACTACGAGGAATAATGTGTGGTATCAGAGAAAGTGCTCGTGATCTTTTTTCTTCTACATTCACTTAGAATTTGATGGGATGTCACAATGATAATGGCAGTGATCAAAACTATTATTAGCATTTCAAATGCATCAATCACAATTTGACAAGACAGATTTTCCCCCTCATATAACATTTAATTCAACTATGTTTGGCTATGAGTGTCAAACATATCTATTGTTGTATAATTGCAAGTCTAATAACGTTTTGAGATGTTTTCTTTATAAAATGTGCTTGCACTTAATTGTCACTTGGTCATTTAAAACGTTGCTATTGAATTCAACCTTATTAGTCATTTATAATTGTGAAGAGTTCAAATAAAACAATTTATACTTTGCAGTGTTTATTTGAGGACAATAATAAAGTGAATAAATTATTTTTAACAGTAATCAAAATTTCAGTCTCTATTAAAATATGTATGTATTATAAATATTATATAATATTTATAATGAATAATAAAATGCCATAATTATTATTATTACTATTAAAATCCATCGATATTTTGAAATGAAAAAAAATAAATTCTTCCTTGAAATTCTTGTTCTCTCATTTCAGGTTTAAGATCATCAGGTGATGATCAGGTTAACGGAAATCAGTGACATAGCAATTAGAACCAAACTGGGTGATGCCCGAGAACTATTCTGTGTTATATGGTAGAGGATGAAGTGAGGGAAGAACAGGAATCATTATGGCAGGTGTCTTGCTACATTTATGACAGTGTTAAAATAGACCCCTGTGACAGGTGCATTATATAAAGTGTTTGAGAAGAAACACGGTACTCGCTCCACTCTGTACTTCTGACACAGAGAGGTCACCTGGTGCAAAGATGGTGATGTGATGTAATGTAGTGCACGGCAAACTCCTTTTCGTGTTGTTTGCATCCACAAATACATAAAACTAGCCGAGACAGGAAGGAAATGGAAAAGCCAGCAATCTTTAGAAACAGTGAACTTTTTGAGGTGGCACAATTTGCTTTAAATGCACCCTTAAGGTAACTCGTGCCTTTTGAATGCGACTTAATGGAAAATTGTAACAAATTATTTCCTTCAATCTAGATAAGGAGGCAGCGCTCTGATTCAATCTGAGCGCTGCTAGACCCCACATACTAACAAATGATTACACACAGCATGAGCAGAATGTTAAAGTGTGCAGCGGGCTTTCCATCCAAATCTGAGGCAATCAGCTTCCTTTAATCAAACTCCCTAAGCAATAAAAAACTATTCTATCCCTTGTGATTGGACATAAACACGCAGATTTTGCATGAACGTTTATGCGTAGGTTTATGCCTTCAGTCGCCACGACTTTCCCTGTGATGAACTGACTGAGGAAGAAAATGTGTTTTTCATAAAGTTTTGATTTGCAATCTGGGTAAAACGGATAGTGCCGGCATAACATTTTTCAATGTCAAGTTGTTCTACCAAGATTTAACAAGATGCTTTAGTGGGCTGTTTTGATTAATATTAAATGCAGTGGCTGAAACGACATCAACATTTCACTCTTAATACTTCAGCTAATGTCTGTCTAAGAAGCACTGCAAAGGGGTCATCAACATTTCCCTAACAGGGCCGAGAGCTTAAAAGGACATAAACATTAAAATATTGGATTAACCTGTACCGAGACAAATTTATGCTTGCATCAATGGCAGGCAGGCATAAATATAATTTACATCTCATCTGATGTCACTCACCTCTTTGAATCTTCCCACTCTGTGCCTGATCGCTTGCTATGTGAGCCAACACTTGTTAAAAGATCAGAGCCATTTTGAAGAGATGTTTCTATTTAGGTTGAGTAAATAAAACCGCATCTTTTACAGCTTAATGCTGTACCAGATCACACCACTCTTCTTCCTTTTTTTTAAATCATCCGAGTATATTCATCAGGTCTTTATTAGGCAAAATCACATTTAACATCTATCAATTACCTATTATTTATCTATAAATAAGAAAAACAAATCAAATAATGTCTCTCTCTGTGACAGGAGTGTTATATAAACTCAGATTGTACCAAAAGGCTTTGTACTGAATTTCTTTAAATAATGAAAAGAAACCAGCATTTATTTCTAATTTTTTGTGTAAGATTTAATATATGCATGCCTTAAAGGGGCTATTCAATTATTAGTGACTCTCAACACAAAATGATGCAAGACATGAAACGATGTCTTTAAAATTGTAATAAACTAAAAATTAAAGCGATCACAGGAAAGAGAGAAATTCAGAACTTACTTTTTACCCTTTAATTGATAGTCCTCAGGAGAAATAGGCCCACACACAGCAACTCACGGGCATATTTGAAGACAATACAAATGATGGGTTTGCAACGACTGCACATTATTTGAGCGTGTCTCTGGGGTCAAACTATAATTTTGTCGAATTTCTTTGAAATGTCTTGGAGAGCAATTACACTTATTCCAATTCTTTCACAGACAGATTATAACACCTCTGCTCCATTCTTGATTGAGCACCACCATATATTTAGACATCTCTGCTTAGCTCTCCTTCCATTGACTTTGGCAATCTATCCATCCAATCACTTGAGGGAAAATGTCACACTTAAAATACCTGTCTAGAGGATGGAATAACAAGTTCCAAGTATGCATGTTTTTACTACACCTTCCTTTATAAACCATTACAAAACATACCAAAAACTTTGCGTAATAATGTATGAATTCATTATGTACAGGCTCAGAGCCTGAAAAAAAGTCATGTAAATTATGGGGGAAGAAACATTAACAACTTTTGTCATAAGCTTCTGTTACAATATGTCATCATCAATATATCGAGACACTCTGGTACATGGAATAATAGCAAAATGTTTAAGAAAACACGACAACAGTATATTTCAAATCCACTGAAATTCCTGTAGCTCAGTGCTTAGTCCGAGTTCACCTGAGAGGAAACATTTAAGCGAGTAGCAGTGGAGCAAGGCCCACCTACTATGTGAATAAGAGTTGTGGAGGAGTTGGCAGTGTTAGACTATAAATCTACCATAATGGTGAAACTTGTCTACCTGGCATGACAGGCTATTCAGGAGGCATTCAGAGTCCAGCGTTAAAGCAGAGCACAAGCATTTAATCAAAGTCACACAACCGCAGAGCTGAAAGTGTTCCCTGGGACTAAAACCTTACTAAGAAATATTTCACTCCCTCTTTGTGTTTTTCATCAATGTGATTTCTTTTTACTTGCATCTGAATAATAACACTAGGTTGAATGTTTCGCTTTAACATTAGCTTTCTGTCCGATTCTCTGAATTTTTTCTCTGGCGATAGATTTAGGTTAAAATGAGTATTTTTTTCTGTGATGCGATTGCCCTCAAGCCATTCTGTCTGAAACTGACATCGGCAATCTGTTACTACTGTAAAACGCCAAGACCCCGGTAAAGACATATCACACCTACACCCTATCTGACATGTTGCTGCTGAAAGCCAATGTTTCATTCAGCATTTGTCAATCATACATTTTCATCCTCTTGTTCATTAACAATTGTCTTCAATGACCAAATTAATAATAACTGATATTAATAATTGTTGCAAATTATACTTTACTGTATCTAGACATTCTCATCACTACTAGAAATGCCATTATCGTTCATGTTTTGTCTCTCACAGCAAATGTAGCTTTTATATACAAATACACATATATATTTACCTTTCGTCTGCAAGCTTCCGCGTTTCCAAATGATGTGAATTTAGTGTAAATTCATGTTTGATTAAATCACGATTGAACCATGAATGAATTCAACGAGTTAATTCAACATGCTTGAATGCTAGTTTCCCACCAACTGTTGTCAATAAAAGTATTGTTATGCCAGAGAGATGATCTGTTCCCCATGACAGTTTCACAGCATTTGATAAGAGCGTCCATCATTCTGCAGTGTCCATAGTTTTGCAATAAACAATTTTCTCTTTTAATCTATTACTGTGGCAAGTACATAAGAGTCATCTTGGGACAATATGAAGTCTTCAATTATTTCCATAGCCTTTTAAGTAAACTGTACACTGTAAACATTTTTGCATAGATATGCAGCTAGTTGCCAGTAACTTACTGTAGATTTATATTTACCTAATTTATTGGCAACAGTTTGTTCAAAGATAAATGAACATTAAACATTAACAAGTCTTTATCTTTACAGAAAAAAAAACTATAAAATAACAGCCCCATGCAAAGCATTATGGGAACCAGAAATCCACTAACATTAACCTTTTTCAGATTTTTTTTCAAGCTTGTGCTTTTTTGCATGAGGCTGCTATTTAAAGTTCTTTTCTGTAAGGATAAAGTCTCGTTAGTGTTTAATGATCCTTTATTTTTGAACAAACTGTTGCCAGTATATTACATAAATGTAAATTTACAGTAAACTACTGGCAAACTGCTGCCAGTAATACTGGAATTTCTACAGAAATTCTTTACAGTGTAGTGCATATTGTGACTAGAAATAACAACGCAAATGCTATGAACAACATAGCACAGATAGGAAAATAACAGCCCCTACGCAATATTTTTCTATTGAAAGTGAAAGCCCATTTCTAAAGTTGTGTTCCTGAATCATAAGGGTCTTATATATGAAAAAACTTAAAAAGATCATTGGTGATGTTCTTGTTATCATTTCAATGTGATCCATGATGCTTTGAGTCACCAATCTACCTGGGAAATTCAACTATTACAAAACTATAAAAAAGAAAGATGGATGTCAGCATAAAAAACTGCTCCTCAGACAGTGCCTGCAATTCAGCCTGGGAAAGGTCATGCATTTGTACATTACATTTGATTTTTCATCAGCAGAACGCTTCAAAAACAGCTGTGGCAAAATGTGCTTGGATCATCCAATTTAAATGCTAAACTTCTCGGGGAGAGATTGAGGCTTCTCCTTAAATACACTGAAAGCAAATCACTTGGCCCACTTTGAGGAGCTGGGTGGGAAATTGAATGACCCTAATGTTAAGGTGTATTGTGTCTGGACTGGAGCAATAGAGATTCTGCTGTCCGTCTGGACTTAAAACAGTTTCATTCCCCCTTAAACGTTGTTAGTCTTTTAAGTTCCACTGACTTGGAGTCTTTCAATTGAGTTAGTATTGATAGAGCTTTTTGCACTCCACTGTGCCTAATTCATTATCGTCTCCGCTTCATAAGGTATGCACTAAGCCACCTAATATTCCTGCTTACATATGAAGATGCCACAGATAACATCAATGAAGTATTGCAAGCACTTATTGTGCTTGTAATCACATTTGATAAATGACAACAACAAACTATACAGAAATAAAACGAACTGCACTGATATTGTAAGATGGCTGAATGTAGCTGCAGCCTCGGAACACCACTTTACCATGCCTCAAAAAGATCTTCTGATCCTTTTAATGTACAGCACATCACGATGATTCAAGCTTGCGCTCCATGTTCCTGCACTTTGCAGCTCCGCAGACTCCCTGACAACTTTCAGACGGTCTCTATAACCCCGCTTTCAGCCAGGTTGGTTTCACGCCTCAGGGTAGAGACTCAGACCTTAAGCTCTCTTCGCATGCCTGAAGAAAGCACAAAGATAATCTTGGTCTGACAGACCTCGCCGCTGTGTACTACTCCGGCTGCCTCCTGAATAATGAATCCAGCGCTTCTTCTAGTCATCTTCTACTGAGCTGGAAATAGCTTTGCAGCAGCCCAAAAAAACCCCACTGCTGAGCTGGCCTTTAACCCTCTCTATAATCCCCAAAAGCAGACAAGCAGCGCACCACACAAGCGTTCAGATTTGATCACATTGGCTATCAGGTTATATGTTTGTAGAAACGTGGCCTACTGATATAGCGACTACGCCGCCCCAATACAATTGGGGACAAAATTAATAAGAATAACAAGAACACACAAGTCCGTTCCAAAGAACAGGGAAATGAAGGAGACACAGGTTACCATACACAATTAATCTTTTTATTAATCCAAAATTATGGTCGAAATCTTTTAAAAACAACTCACTAAAGGACCACATCCACAGTTTTGGTAAAAACATAAATCGCAAAAAGAAAGAAAAATGAGGCTGGGGCTTCGAAAACACATCAATTGGGCCACCATGCACAACAGAATTACCTAACAGAAAATCACTACAATGGAGCGGCTAAGTTAAGTTGCTACCAACGCCTACCACCATTTCTCTTCGCGACCCAGGAAGAGGTGGGTTTTGGACCATGTGACTGAAAGCATCCTTACCCGGTTTATAAATACAGCAAGGCAAATCTGGTTACATAGTCAATGCCTATAATCAGGTCTAACGTGCCAAGCACTGCTACATGTAGAAGGGTCTTAAATGCTCTTTTTTATCTATTAGGGAGAAATCAGTATGAAAACAGGGTAGCCAACCTCTTCAAACACTGACTTTGATTATTTGCCAATGGGGTAATTTTTTTTAAAGTAATAATAATAATAATAATGATTAAAAGCAATTAATTTATAAGAAAAATTCTTCACTGAAAATGTTACCAAAATACTTTCTTTGCTATATATATATATATATATATATATATATATATATATTATACAGTAAAAGGCAGGATGGAGATTTTTAAATGCCTAATTTTATTTTAGCACTCTGTCTTATTTCATGAATTCCTTGGTGAGAGCTCACAGACACACCACTGCGAGCACACAGGCTCAGAACAGAAATACAGCAGTAAGTGTCCCTTCATTAGAAGATCAAAGAGTATCCCCCCCCAACTATGGCTGGGATTAATTCAAAGGAAATGGGTCAGGGTGAGCGAGCACTGAGCTGCTGTGGAGTCTGACACATCCAAGATTAGCCTGATCATACTGAGTGGATAATCATTCAGCGAGAAAAGTATCCCCCACAAAACATTTAAATTATCCATGTGAGATTAAGAAAATACCACTGTTACAGCAATAAACTCAGATTTTCTGTTCTTTTTAGGGAAACGGTTACAAAAAGCCCCCTACAAGAAAAACAGTATTTTGTCTTTGAAAAACAGAGAGAGGATTAGAGAGCAAGAGACTATTAATAATTGACAACATTGATATAATTTCTATTTAATGATCCCATCTTCTAATGTTTGGCCACACAGGCAGTTCTGCCCTAGACTCACGCCATTGGTTAAGTGAGCACACAGAATGATGTTTAAACTGCTACAGATCCATAGTGTTTACAGTCTTTAGTAACTCAACTAACGAATGTCGTATTTACAGTCTACGCACATTTAACTGCAATGGGATTATGTATTAACATAACATTTATCCAAAGTAAATTTCTTTTTAGCAAAAATACAAAGTTCTAATGCCTTCCTAGTTATTATCTGGCAGTCTTATTTATATGGTTGCATTCTTTTTTTAAGCAGCTTTAAAGTAGGCTTAGAAGAAACTGATGCTGTTGTGAAAACACTATAAAGAAGCATCCATGGGCTTTTAAGATCTATGGCTTTATTAAAACATTATGGGCTTGTAAATTGTTCTCGCTGTATTACTGTACATCTATTCAGGCTACACAAGCATTGTGTCTGAAACACACATCACATACCTAAAGCAGCACGATGCACAAGTGAATGCAAGTGTTTGTACACAAAGCTGTGGTGCTCGCACAGGCATTCCACATTTCAATTTGGCTTACATTTACCTACATTCCCTCCCCCACCCCTCTATTTCTGTCCTCATACTGCTGTACCTGTAAATAAAAGTGCCAGACAACTCAAAGCATAATAAATGAGCTCTAGAAGAAAAAATGCACAACAGAACTGCCTACTTAAAGAAATCATGCAAATTACAATGCTTTAACATGCAATAAACTAATGCATAATGTGCAAACAGGTGCAGACTGTACATACAAGCAGTCATCATATCTCAGGTCTACGGAAAAAACAATGCTGCACACCTCACCTCTTGACCCAAGTCATAAATCAAACAATAGTCCTGCATAGGCAACAAAACATTATAAAGTAACTCTGGGGCATAAAAGCGTGTTTGCTTTTGTGTTAGTTCTTGAGTATGGAGACCTCTGTCATCTTTAAATATATGTGGATTTGCGTGCATGTGACCCTGTTCGACTCTGTTCATTCCAGCTTGATGTATCTGTTCTGCTTACTCTGGCCAGCTCTCTGTACACACCGATTACTCTCTGTCCCCGCTGCTAGTGCTCTGCTAAGCACTTCAATCCATCATTGCCACACCTGCCCTGGTGCAGGCCCCTTGTTGAATCATAGTTTTCCATACCTGGACCTACAGGACAGGGCAGGGCAAACTACAGCATTACAACAATGCTTTTCTATTGCTTAGCAGCTACCGGAGTAGTGTACCACATAATGTTTGTCTGGTATGCTGGTTGACAGATTTGACTAGTGATTCAAATTTGTACCTGCCTTGCTAACATTTTCACTATCCACACCCCGAAATATTCCTATTTTTTAGGCAATATAATTTTTTAAACTCTGCCATCTGTCCAAGGTATACCCTTCCTGCGGTCCAAGATGCTGGGATAGGCTCCAACCGTGCTGCAAACCTGTGGAGGATATGCTGGTTCTGAGAGTCGAGATGGATGGGCTTGTTTAAGCAATACACAGCACCAATGGTGTTGAGCTCAGAATTATTATTTGTGATTAAACCACAGAAGGCTAAAATTGAATGATGCTTCGAAAATTGATCGCCTCCAATTTTTGTCAATTGCACATATACTGTTGCCAAATCCTCAACGTGTCAGACTGCAAAAAATGTGAGTGTTGTGAACCGCAGAACTTCTAATACACACATTCCCCTCCCACAGTCTACTTTTAGATTTTCATGGCTAATGAGAAGGTGTCACATTAAATTTTGCTCTCCGCTAATGCAAACACACATAACATCTACTTGAAATCCACTGGACCTCAAACCGCAGCTTTAGTGTGCAGTGTTGGTCTTTTAATAATAGTAATGGGTAATATGAAGTATATTTAGTATATATTTTCCTTTCCATGGCAGTCCAATAAAATCATATGAAACATCCGAGAATTTCTATTATTTAGCCCAAATAATGGACCTCTCTTGTGAATTTCACATTTAATGTTTGCATATTTGTGTATTATTCTTAGGCTAATGTTCTGGACAATCTATATAAATAAAATATTTATTAAATTGCACCTTTTCTTGAAAAACACCAGGTTTTGTACGGCAGATGTTCAATGTGTTTTATAATTTAAAATGTTAAATGTTTTATGATAAAAAATATCGGATTGGGGGTGTTTATCCTCAGCTTTCAAACAAGAACTCAAAATTAGATCTTTGTGTTCACTTAAACTGCTCGCTGTGTAAAGGCTGATCGCAATATTCAAAGCTATTTAAAACATGTAAAACAACTGTGTATATCAGGCCTCACCCCGCCGTTCCAAAGCAACAAATAACCAAAGAGAACTAAGAAAAATAAAATTTTCATGATGACAAGTTTGTTTTTGCTACAAAGTTCACTTAGCACAAGGCATAACAGGTTGCTATTGTTCTGATATTAATAACAGAGCACTGGAGAGAAAATCTGGCATTATCACTCTGGAGTGTCATATATTTAGGGCATAGTTGCCTTTTGAATATGATAAATGCCTTACTAATGACTCTCGTATCGCAACAATTCAGAGATGAATTGGGAATACAGCAAACAAAGAGGACATATGTTTCATGGCACGCAAAACCCAAGAGACAACCTATACAGCATTAATCACTCCGATGAAAACCTCAAAAACTCTCAAAGCTCTACATTACAAATAGCCTTGATATATAAGGCATTTTAAGGCGTTCCAAAAAACGTGTCAATCTCGAGATCCTATGTAGCCGTTGTTATAAAAGAGCTGCAGTTTCCTGTTTGCTGGATATTTCTTGTGTAGAGGTCTGTAATTGGAGCCGCGGTACTGGAGATGGATTGGGGTCGGCCTGTCAGGCAGATAAGCATCAGATCAGAGGCACAGTCTGGCAGCATGATCTCTTTGCCTCTACTGATTCCTCGCAGCCGGGCCAGGATTTACTTGAAAGCCCACTGTGACAGCCAGCCACACACGTATCTATGCACACCTCAATACAACTACCATTGATTTAAGTGAAAGAAATTGTGTTGAGACGGAGAGACAGATGTTGAGCATGCTGCATCATTTCCATTCTGTTCAAGAACACAAACATCTTTACAAGGGCTTTGGCGGGCATCCTTATTTGTAGTGTTTGCTAAATGCGAGCCCTTAGTCTGTATGTTAAAGATCCGTGCCTGTAAGAACAAATCATAAAGGTGTTTTGTCATCTGCCCACCCCCTGCTCCACCGCTCATATTTTAGGCGCGTTTGTCCTTGTCTTTTTTTCTGAGGACACACATAATCAAATCTCTAAGATGTCTGCCAGCCAATAAAGAAGTTGTTTTGAAAGATGCACACATAATGAAGGGAGCTGAAGATGTGAGCTATGCTTTCAGAGACGCATAAACTTTCAGGATGGGTGTCAGGATAAAGGGTTTGAATTCAGAAGAACAGAGGCTCAGTCAGAAGCACAACCAAGTTATGCATGGATTAACTTCAGAAACCAAGCTGCATGACACGGTGACGGAATGTAATGCACATCTACAATAAATTCAGCGGAAGAACAAAAGTGTCTATTTGGGCTCTCTTTTCAAGTGCTTCTTGCACCTGTGCAGCGGCATCAGTGTTTAAGGGCAGCGTCTGCCTTGTTGATAGCAACAGGGGTTCCTGTGCAAAAATAATCTGGATTAGAGTGGGTAGTTGACAGGGATGAGAGCGGCAGGGACGAAACCCCTTCAGAGCGTTACGTCCAAATCAACCCAGGGGGTCTTTTACACGGCACCTGGTTCCCACACTTAGCAAAACGACTGGAACTGGGCATAATAAGAGGGGCGTTGGGGAGGGGGTGTCCCAAGAACCACTTCAGCTTTTCATCTTGACATATCAAAACGGCACGACCGCTACTGCTGCACTGCTGAGAAGATTAAGTACGGTTGCATTAAAATAAATCTGATTTTGGATAAATGCCAGTGAAGAGCAACTGAGACCAGGTGATTTCCTGTTTCAAAACATCAATGCTGAATCAACTATTCACGATTCAACCCAGACTCCATTAAAAGCAGTGGGGAGTTTTAAGGCTGTTTGTCTAACAGGTGCTGAATAATGGAAAGTCAGTGTAGCTATGGGACAGAGTTTCGTAGGTGGCAAAATGGATTTATTCAAATATAGATGAGAACGCTGTTGCGATATATTACACATTTGATGGTTTATTTTCTTGTTGCTCTCTCAGGAAAACCATTCAACCTAGCAAAGGATACAAGCAAGTCACAGGGAGCAATTCTATAGCTCAAATTGAATGTTACATTCTCTAATAAACCAAGGTCATGGCTAAGAAATAATGCCACCCCAAAAATATATCTACTTGAATTGTGGAACGTGATAAAGCTATGCAGCTGACTGCAGTAACAAATCAACACAATTTCATAGGTGAAATGACATTGAGAGCCCTTTAAAACTTTTCATTTCTTCTATCTCTCTAAAACAATCTAAACCATTTGTCTCAAACAATGAATCTCAAGGTCACATGGCCTTGGATAAAGCCTTTATTGCTAAATTAGCCGACAATGGTGTTAACTTTGATAACTATTGATGCAGGTTTCAAATATTCCTTTCCTCTTTTGCGCAGTGTGGTCGATCTCAGTTTGCAGAGATGTAAAGCCGTTACATGTTGCCTTTTAAGCCCTTGCCATTTTCTGATTGACCTGTGTTCAATAACCCGATTGAGGCTAATCATTACACCAGCTTGCTGAGACAATATCTTTCCTTCAGACAAAGGGCTTTGCCAAGCACTCTGGGGATTCAATGTTTTTCCTGTGGTACGCCGCCTCATGGCTTAAGGCATTAAGAGATCTCCCTACACACTGCACTCAAGACATATTGATAATCAGACGGAAGTGTTCTTACACAAACTGTCTGTGGCTCCAGTGTTTATTAATATAATAATAATAACAACAATTTATTAATAATAATAACAATGATAAAAGAATTATTGTTATTACTATTGTTATTATCATCACTATATCTTTTTTAAGAATATAGGATGCTGTTTTGTCTTCGTTATAAAAAATATAAAACTTAATATATTAATTTATTAAAATAAATATTTAATTAAAATGCAATCAAAATGAAGGAGAGGAATTTTGTGGGATAAGAGCTAGATATTTGTGTAATATGAACATTTTCATTTTGGAGGGGTTTTATCATTTGCACATTGTCATAATACAGTGTGCATCATAGGTAGACAGAGTAGAGCACATTGAGAATAAAAAGCAAAAGATGGTGAGTAATGCTTTGTCCCACTCTGCACTTAAAGGTTGGATCTCCATTACCAGCTGAGATAAAATGTCATTCGTGTCCCCTGGAAGAGTGGATTGTGATATTTAATGGTGGGTCTTGGGACTTGACTTTCGTTCCCAGAGCTCTCTGTCTTCCTGCTACATTATTCACGGCGCTGTCAGTGAGCACCTGGCCAACATACAGCTGCACCTACATCTTCAGATGCACTGAAGGGTAGAAAATGGACTCTTCACCAGCAAAGCAAGGCTTTTATTGAGAATGATGGCTCTACCATGATGGCTTCACAGATGCATAGGTACGGTCTTCAAAACACCAGCAAACTGAAAAGCCTGCAGTTTTTTAATAGGTCTTATTTTCATTGATTGTAACCGCACATTTTCTCCGGACTATTTCAGAGAAAAGATTGTTGGGCTGTTGAGCAACATACTGTAATTGGGCAATTGCTGACAAAATACCTACAATCTGTTTGGATGTTGTTGCTGCGCACTGTGTAAATCTGATGTTTTCTAATGTCAGAAAACTTTTACACACCATCTGCGTATCAGACTGTTACAGATTGTGTCTCTCACATTGTTAGTTTCTAGAGGCAAATTCATCTGAGCTTTTTATGTATCAATCAGGACTATAAAAAAACGTAAAAACCTTAACTAGTCATTTGGAAATAACTCTTATAACTAGGGTCTGATGTGTTTTCACAAAAGGGCATATTAGGGTCCATTCATAGAGAGCCTGTTCTTGTGATAAAAAACTACAACAAGCACAACAAAAGTGAACAGAATACTAGGGCTGCTTTTCTGTTGAAGAATTTTTAACCAATGCAACGTATCTTAAAATCGCTCATTATTCAATTTAATGAAAAACACTGTGGGAAGCAACATGGAGCGTACTGAATAAAAAAACGCACAGCCCTTCAGTATGGCAACTAAAAGATGTTTAAAAAACTGTGAACGGGAAGCAACAATCACCTTTACTTCAGCATTGTGACGCATTGTGACGCATTTCAGAGTACAATGGAATATCAAAGGCTTGTTTTTCTTCAACTGCAAATTGACTGGATCTAGAACAATACACAATTCATTCATAAATGGAGCTTGAAACATACTGACATTAGGAGATGAGGAATTTATGGATGTTCTTCCCATGCAGTCATCAGAGAAGGACCACTACTACAGAGTACAAGAAAATGTTCAGATTTTGATAATGAGAGCATGTGAATAATTATATATTAGTATTATTATGTATACATAATGAACCACGCATTTAAATAATGTCTGATAAACACTGCAATATTCCAGAAAAAGTTTTATATTTTAATTTCATACTGACTTAAGTGAGTCTAGAATCATAGTCACTAAAATGCTGCTTTGATTGGCTCTATGTAGCGGTTCGCATTGCGTGAAGAGTTTACCATGTTGAAGGATGTCATCCGGTCAGCACACTGAAACTAACTAGTACAAAAATTGCTACAAAATATATCAACATTGTTTTTTTAAATGTTGGTAGTCAATCATTCTGGCCATCTCCAAATTAAAAAATGAAATGATGTACAGTGGTGCAGTGTATTGATGTATATCTACCACCTGTGTTCACTGTGGAGAAGATGAACATTCAGCTTTTTATACTATTTTTTAGTGCATTGAAATATTACAACAGCTGCTAAATGCATTGCCTAAAGGTTTATACCCCATCAACCCTTTCCCACATGCGATGAATAAAATGTGGTGTAAAAAAGCGTGGTGGAGCAAAAAGTGGTGTAGCCTTAAAGAATAAAAGAGCTCTCTTTAAATGTTTGAAGGACTATAACACCTAATTACAGTTATTTTACCTCATGGCAACTTGTTCCAGCTCTATTATTTACCTTTTGGGGGGTGCCGAAATAGAGGCCTTGAAAGCTTTCGTAAAGTTTGTAAGAAATGTCAGACAATCAATCATTTTTTGTGAGTGCTTATTTTCGGTTTCCTGTGGATTTTGTTCTGTTTTGGAGCTTTTTTTGTTTGTTGTGCTGCATTTGCATGGTGTACAAAACAGAAAAACTCTGAAAAGCCATCATTTTATAAGATAGATTAATAGAGTTTGCGGCTACATTTGTGAGTAACACTCAGCCATGGCAAACTGAGCGTGCTGCACAGCAGAGAGAGGAAAACAAATTCACCAAAAAGCTAATTTAATGAAGTCCCAGACGACAACACTACAGATTTAATCTCGTTTTAAAGACAAGAAACATCAGAAAACAATACACACTATCCTTCAATGTTCTTCTAAAGTGATGCAGAAAGCTAATAGTGCAATTGGTAGTGCACAATAAAGGCAAAAACTGGAGAATAGAATAGATAGAGAATTGAGGATGGAGAAAAATCACAGACTGTGGTTAAAACAACAGTTCTGATTGTTGGTTTTCTTTAGAAATAAAAGCCCATTCACCATGGTGGTTGTGACATTCATTCACCTGTATTTTAAAGGTGACTTATGTTTAGACAAAGAAGCGGCCATCTATACTTTATATTTGAAAATGTGATCAATACCTAATTGATCGATAGAGTTGCTCAAGATTCATAAAAGTTTCCCCTTGAAACACAAAAGGAATTCAAAAAATACAACGTCAAATTTGACTGGAATTAACTGTCAGTCAAGTCTCTGCCTACGCTGAAATTTCAACTTGCTTATTAAGACTGCATTGAAGTAGGATTTCTAAACAACTATGGTTATCAACTTGCTTCCTGAACCTTTTTTATTTGTCTATGTATACAATAATAATCTTTTACATTGTAATCCATTTATTTGTAATATTTGGCATTATTGTGTGCTGCTGCGCATCCCTCTGTGTGTAATAAGCAGAATGTACGCACGCTGTGCACCCGCCTTTAGGCTTATATTAGTAACGCGCTCTATAAATAATAAAAAATACTGGGCCGTTGACGTTAGACTTCTAGAGGTTTCAGTTAGTCAATGGCGCTGTCTATTTCAGTTGCCGCAGAATGGACCCTAACACAAATCATAATCAGACTAGCAATGTGCATTTGCCATCTAAACAATGTGGCGTAGGATGTGAAAATGAACTGCGTCGAGCTGAAACTAGCAAAAAACACTTGAGTCGCGCCTGGCGCCGCATTGCACAGACTGCACTGTAGGGTCAAACTATCTTTAGAATACAAAATACTGCATTCACTTCGAAGTCACATTAAAAACGTGTCTGTTAAAAGTATAAATTCACATGCAAATGAATGTGGATTTTAATAAATGGTCTTGTTATACTTCAATCTATTTGCATTTGCTGAACTTCTTTTGACCTATCTGTTATATTATGGTGGCGGAATATTAAAGTTATTTTTTCGTTTCAGAAAAGAGTGTGCTACCGAGCAAAACAAAAGTATGTCAATCAGAATGTTATTCAACACACTCAAAAAAAATGTGATTTGGGGTTTTTTGCTGTGTGCACTGCCAAGTTGGGCCTGAGCCCATCAATAGTGCCAAAGACCTGGTAGACACTGTTTCCAGACAACTGCACAGCTGCATGACAGTTTAAGAGAAAACATCATTTAAAGTCTCCAAACAAAGTTGCAGTCTCATCACTGGATCAAACTGACTTCAAGAAACAGAAGGTAGTGCTCTAATATATCCATTTTTACCCAAGTAAACCCTTAAATGGCTCAAAGAGTCAAGCACTTTTAACAGTCTGAAGGACAAGTGAGGAATTAATTGGTTTGAAGGATTGAAGCAGCTCCGGGTGAAGCTAAATGTAAAATAAAGCCTGCATTATCACAATGAGTATGGCTGCATCCACACAACATTAAAATCTTCATAGCAATCAAACAACATCCAGATGGTAATAGTAACACGCATCAAGTTGTAGCCAAAGCAGTAAGATCACACCGCTATCATTTGTTTGTTAACCAACAGCGTAATCCCAGGATAACAGACATTCATGGATCCGCAATGATGGATGAAAAGTAGTTTAGCTGAGAGTCATCGTCCTGCAGAACACTTAAATTGCATTGTGAATGACACGAAAATAATAATATAATCCTGTGACATTCAGCATGTAATGAGATAAAAAGAGGCCGGTCTAAGGGCGATTTACAGTAGTGTTTTGAGATTGACTTGGTTTTATAATCCATGATGAAGGATCTAATGGCTTGGCCCTATGACAGGTTACAAGTACCGTGGCACGTAGCCCCTTAGCTTGACCTCCACATCTGACTCCATTTCCATTGACACCAAAAAGATATAGGAAGGGTAAATGAGATGTCACCCTAAAAGAAGCCGAGAGGCAACTTCCTCAATTTATCTCAGTGACCTACAAAGTGGGCAGTAGAGGTCCTGACCTGCACACGTCCCCCCTCGCACAGACAGGCAAAATCAATATCTTACAGAAGGAAAAGTGCCTAACAGACTGAAACATGGGTGGGCAAAGCATTTGAAGCCTGTTTTTGGTTGTGAGATAAAAGAAGAGACCAATTCTCAAAGAAATGAAAAGCGGATGAAAATAATCATTTGCATGGAATCAAATATGAATAAATAAACTGCAGCATTGCTATTACATAGAAGGTTATTAATAGATCTGAACTGTTTATACGAAGACATAAACAAATTCCTCTCCCAGTAAATGAGAGTTTGGATGATTGGTTTTGGCAAGCTCGTCTGTGTGCGTTACGTATGCAGGTGGTGAGCGCCAGATTTCACATCCCCAAGTGAAAACTGGGCGAGTGGGTGGAAGCTTTTATTTGTTTGACGAAAGCGAAAGAAGAATGATAGATTTTTATAACACCAGCAGATGAGTCCGCATTCCTTTCTCTCAACCTGTGACAGGAGATTTAAAACCTTGACTCTGTACTTATTTGCGAAAAGAAATGTTTGCGTTTGTTGAAGTGAGAGATGATTATTGACCTGCTGGATAGACTGATGTAGTTGGCTTACAACATATCAATCTGCCCTAGAAACAAAGCTGATGTTCTCAGTATGCAATCACATGCAATTCTTATGGGGGGAAAATATATACACTCTAAACATAGGAATTACATGTTAAAGAGTGTTTTTAGTACATGTTCGAGCAAATGTGTGTGTGATTGAATATCCAAACATTCAGTGTTTTTTGGCTGACCGTGGCTGGATTTCCCGAAGCATAAGAAGAATGTTTGTAGCTTGTATAATGATTTCAG
The DNA here is from genome assembly GCF_947034865.1 of Barbatula barbatula. Taxonomy (NCBI): domain Eukaryota; kingdom Metazoa; phylum Chordata; class Actinopteri; order Cypriniformes; family Nemacheilidae; genus Barbatula; species Barbatula barbatula. Next base: position 8,935,677 of record NC_136781.1, read on the forward strand.
TTTAATCTCTACGGCACGATTTCCAGAAGTTCTCTTGTCTAAGCAGTAGGTAAAAAGGTTTGTAAATTAATAAAAGCCTCAAGCCCGCGGGTTAAAATTATTAAGTACAAATTAAATGGATTTTGAACCTTGCTTTCACATTTCATTTGAGGCAAAGAAAAAGCCTTAAATAAAATTATTATATGAATGCATTTGGATTAAAGCGGCCATAACTCAGACAGTTTCTGTATCTCATGTTAATCTAGAGTACTTACAGAATAGTATCGCACCCGAGTCTTTAGTTTGATCACATTTATAAAAGACAGATACAGCTGTACGATTATTTCCGAAAATATGCGACGCGTACAGTTTGCCAAGAAAACACAGACATCCGCTTCACTTACCGCGTGCGGTTCATGTCCAGAATCTTTTAGCTCTGGGACCGCCGCTACATCTATCATTTTTAAATGATCTCCAAATACAGAGTTATATCCACCGTTTATATAACATTCATCACCCAAATGCAGCGAACAAACAACACATCTAAACTTTGCGAACATAGTGCACTCTCTCTCTCTCTCTCTTATAACATCGTATAACATTGTAAAGAAGTCAGAATGCATGACACACCTTTGCATCACCCATTTAACGAAAAGCCTTTTAAATAACATTTGAGAGTAACATGAAAGATTTATATATTTTTTTATTCCTATTATTTCTATTCCTAATGATGATTATTATTTTAATTTCACAAGCAATATGAGACCCTGGAACATAAACAAAGGCCTACATAAATGTTCATATAACAGACCACACCGTGTAAAATCTTTGGTACGCAGTCATTTATCTGTGTAGCTACATTAAACATCTAATCATTTAACGTTCGGTCTCACCACAAGCATAATGATTTTTCTTTGCTCAACTGAAAATACATTTTAAGACAATATACTTTAATCTTTGTCCGTTTTGTGCATTATTTATTATGCAAGGGAGACTAACAATTTATAGAAAGTGGTGATGGTTTTGGCCACAGTTCAGCACCTTATGGGCCTGACAGCTCCTGTGAAAAATGCAATTAATTTTACCTAATAAGAGCAGTCTGCCGGCTGGTTTGGGATCAGACATTGCAGGATCATAAAATGCAAAGTTAGTTAACATGATCCTAAAAGCGTGATAGAAAAACATTGCCCTTGAAACTTCCTGTATCTTTCTACAATTACTTTCCGTAACTGTGAAAGAGACACTGAATGAGTGAGAGAAAATAATCTATTTTAAAGCATTGTAATATCCTTAAAACGTAACATTTATGCTGTACACATTTTTTTATTATACCTCACTGGTACGTTTTTCAGCAAATATTTTAGATGCACCATAAACGCTGATGAAAACACATGTAAATGCCAAATTATTAAGTACAGCCAATTTTTTCTGTAATTGCTCTTGTTATTGTTGTGTCTTTTTTCTATAACAAATTTGATGCTTTGTAATGGATGAAATGCAATGCAACTGTATGATGAAATACATATATTATAAAACAGGAGCAACTGTTCACATTCTTGTAATGCTTTTTATAAAAAAAATGGTAGGAGGACACATTCCTTCATTTTCACGTCAACGTTCACGTCACAAGACTTTCCCCTCATCAAAAGACATAGCAGTCACTGCTCAATTAGAAAAACAAAAAAGGTGCGAATCAATATCTCGAATTGTATCCAGAACAATATTGCATTTATAAGTGGGAGCAACATTTTCCAAAAAAAAACAAAGCCCTGATAAAGACACCCTCCATCTGGGCTCTGGGATATAGCTAAGACCATATGAAGAATTGCACGAGCGTGGCATATTTTTTTAGGCCATCAAAAGCTAATCCTACTATAAGCCGATCAATTGTATTATATATAGCTGTAGACTGTAACCTTTAAGGAAAAGTCCTCTCACTAAACTGTAATAGAAAAAGCAGAGCAGACAAAGACACAATATGACACATCAGTCCTGTGCTGCTTATGAAACTAGCCGCACTGGCACTCTGTATGACCTGCTTCGCGGTATATCAGTCACTCAGTACTGACCTCTCATGGGTGTTAACATAAACCATCAGTCCAGACCAGACAATCCTACACATTCCCTGCCACCAGTAGTAATGAGAATGCATCAATCACATACCTCATCATTCTTTTGGTGTTTAAAGTTTTGCACTGCAGCACATAGAAAATAAGAAAACACTGCAAAAACTATACACTTGAATGGCTTTGCTGGCCATTTTGTGATCGTACCCAATTCTTTTACATTGCTAGAGAGGCTCATTGAATCAGTGAGCTGTCGAGTATGGTTGTACCCTCCTGAACATTCTAGGTATTGTTGTGGAAAAACTGAAATGCATATGGAAAGCAAGTGGGCCTTGATGTCCACAATGATCAATGGAGCAAACGAGGATTTCATAAAGAGGGGCGGGGCGATTGGTCCCAACCATGACAGATGGTTGGATAAGCATCCTGCCGAAAGGTGAGGGAGCGCCTACGTAGACACGCATACCAGGATCTGCCTTTGTCTCCCTCTTGGAGAGAAACCTCTAAAATGACGTCTGCTAGGAATTTGATATGCATTTCCATAAAGGGATTTTTCACATCCAAATCGCTATGCCAGATATAGATCATAGGAGCATTGTGCTAAATGGAAATGTGGAGCAGATAATACATGCCACATACAAGAAAAGAGTTTCTCACTGATCTCATAATGATGTTTCAGAACTAAGACTGCATCCCCCATTGGCCTTAGGGGGTAAGAAAATGTACACACACATAGCCTATATACAAACCTCTCGTGTGAACACACAAGTGCAAAAACTCCACACATAGGGGAAGAGAGAAAAAAGGAAAAAAGAAGCTTCAGGAGGCACTGTAGATCTTGATGGGGTCATTTATCCTCTGGTAAAAGCGACCGGGCCAGACAAAAGCAGGGGGCAGCTGGGTTTCCAGGCTATTTCCTGGCCAAACGAAGAGCTTCTCTAACTTTTGTTCACAGTGATGACTTTTGTCACAATGTCTTACTCGGCCAGACTGTGAAGGCTTCTAACATCCCTTACAGGAATACAAATTAGCTAAAGTTCCTTAAAGGGAAAAAAGTTCTCCCAACCTGGCTGATAGATGCCGTTGTTTTGATTTCTTTTGTATGAGGGAAGTCTGGCTTGAAGGTTCACTTACAGTAATAAGTACCGATCCAACATTAATTAATTCATTCCCTTTATAGTACTCGAAATATGTTCACTTGGTCATTAACATACAGTATATTCCAGCGTGCTGATTGGTATTTTCTAGTAATATACCGTTTTACTTAAAACCAGAATATATTACTTTTTCACTTTGATGTTTCTGGATGAAACAAAGAAAAGATCTGGCAGTTATTTTCAGCCATAATAAAAATCTGTATAAAGTACAGGATAGGGATTAATATTAGAGTGGAACATATTTTCATTCAAATAAATTAAAGCTTACATAAAGCATAGAATTGAACATAGTCACCTTAAACTTCAATTGCCTCTATTTACAGTTCCTGCGCTGAAATGCTTTTTTATTGGCTGTTGAAAGCAACACTGTTTATATAGGCCCAGAACCACCACTATATCTTTTTAAGTACGGCCCTAAACATGCATCATCCTAAGTGATACCAGCAATGAACCTGGTTTGGAGCTAAACAAACTCTGATATGTGACTCTCTACGGGGCCTGAAATTCACATTTGAAATAAGAGGGAATTCCCTCTTTAAATGTTGCGTATCTCGTGAAGATCTGCTGTTCTCAATATTCTCATTTTATTCTACATCTTATAAGCTTCTCAAAATTGTATGTACATAGTGCAATTATATGTAGTATATAATTAACATTAAGGTCCTTATCATTTGCATCAAAGCAACTTTAATAACTTGCATAATTCACTACCTATTTAAGTAACTATTTAGTCACAAGAGTTGTATAATTACAGAAGTGTAAGAATGTACTTACAGTGCCTAATAGAATGCACTGAAAATGTCAAAAGAGGAAATCCTTAGAAGGATCTCTGGAGCTAAATCAGTTATTATGTATAATAGCATAGATAATGATGTATTGAATACAAAACCGAACTAGACAGACACAAAGGGGAGAGAATCCCTGTATACTCAGATATGGACCGTGTCACAGCACATGTTGAGACACAGGGGTCTACAAAACTAGACCACCGTTTCTGACGATGCAGCATGCAGTGTAGACATTTTTTAAGGAGTCTGTTTAATCTAATTAATCTAGTTATAATCTAGTTTAGCCAAGGAGAATGAAGCAGAATCACCGATTTACCTGCAATGATTGGGGCTTGATTTTTCAAGAGTATATTAATGTACAAATATTACACTAGTAAACTATGTTTTGGTGTGTAATTGTTTGTAAGTTTTCCCCATTATGAGCGTGGAGCTTGTGGGATTGATTAAAGATATGCACAATGCTGCACAAAATGTCCTGCTCTATTTGGGTAGCCAAAGGTACACCTCGGCACAATTTACAGTCAGCTTCGAAGAGGTCTCTCTGGAAACTCATCCCACAGCTTTAAAGGTGTGGCTTAACAGTTTAGTCTGTAAATCAAATACTATACATGCATTCACATTAATTATTCTTAATCAAGAATTATTCTTTATTTTAAAAAATGATCAAAGATTTATAAAAACTAAGATTTATAAAAAATACAATATGACAATACACTCACTACATTGAAAACACTAGACATTTTGTCATTCTGCAAAGAGAATGGGAGTCTGGATACATATAGCATTGAGCAATGACCTCATACAGCTTTGACATGTTTTTTGCATACAGCAGTCTGAAGAGGGCTGGAAAATGATGGGAAGATAGTCTGAGAATGACTGAAGCTGAACGACCAAAAACTTGGCCTCATTCTCCTAATGGAACGCTCTGAAGCAGACAGCTCACTCTCAACTACATCATTACATTTCAAATCGAATGGACAAAATGGCAAAAGAACACACAGGTATTTCACAGGTACAGGTAGCTAGGATCTTGCACATAAAACTAAATGAATGCACTTAAATGCAGCTATATGGCTTGATTTATTCTTTAGTCACAAACATGCGCATATGACAAACTGCTCTTATTATAGCCAAAATTACTCACAAGTGAATTCTGTTATTATATTAAACACTATATCAGACCAAACGAAGAAGCAGCAGCAGTAAATAATGTCTAATATGACATATAAATTGAGCGTGTGCATTCCAGACGCAGTTTCCTTTGATCAATGCAGTGAACGTTGACATGAGACACTACAGACCCTCCATTAGAAATATTAAGCTTACATTCAGTAGCATAAGAGTTGTCATTTCTTTCCTGTTTTAAACAATATTTTCTGCAAGAAGTATCCAATCTTTCATATACCTGAAACAACTCAGTAGAGAGGAGCTAAATTTAAATTAGAACAAAAACTTTTTTTTTTAAATAGGATTTTCTGGCACAGTTGGGGACACTGTGTGTACATGAATCACAACAAAAGAAAATAAACCCCATCCAATACAGCCCACTGCACTCACCACAGGAAAAAGCTATCCCGATGCCTCCTCGAAAAAATCTAATTAAAATACCAATGTATGCTTTGAGATGCATGTATTTCATATATAGACCATTTGCTTTTTCAAAGGCACTTCCTAGTCCATAAGGCATTAAGGTCTTCAACGCAGACCAATTTGCACTTCAAACAAGTGGGCCCCTCTTTATCCAGTGTAGCATTTGTTCATGGGCCCAGCTACAACCCTCTGGAACAGCACACGTATATGAGTGACTTTAACAAAGCCAGCTGCGATTCACCACAGACCCAGAGGAAGTGTCTAAAGCAGCTCTCCACCGTTTGCTCATATGCTTCCGGAAATTATGTTTTTTTTTTTAAATGCCTGCAACTCCCACCGTGCCCCTAAGGGCGCAAACATAACCAGTCGGCCCATTAATATTGTCATCTCAACCAGTCATTGGCCACCAATTGTTACCCCTAGCCAATTACATCCCCGCCCTTGAATGACTCAAGGTGACTTTGCTGTGAATTCCTCATGGGTATATTGCCATTTTTGTGGTTTTGAGGACTCACGTGGCCAGCATTTATCTTCAGTTAGTTTAAGGTATGGGAGGAAAATCAGTGGGACTCACCATTCTCCTGTTCTGATTTATTGTCCTGCTCCGTGTCTGTGAGGGTTAAAGCAGAGTTGGACCGACTGGAAAGCCGTGAATCCCGTCCATGTGACTTAACCCACAGCATAGCGCAGTCTGGAGAAATGCCCCCTGCATTCTGGATATGGTCCGTTCCAATGAGTTGTGTGTGGTGACTGAGTCCAGTCTCAGCGCAGAAGCTTAGACCGCGACGAGGGGCAGGGCCACATATTCCAAGCTGCCTCAAAGAAAGACTCTGACCTGAAATATCCAAAGTGCATGTTTATTAAAGAGAGGAAATTAATAAACAGAATAACTGATAAATACATTCTTACACTGCACATTTAACTGTATTTTATTATCTTGTGATTTTCTGAACTCAACCATTTTTTGAAAGGTGTGGTATTGATGATGCTCAAACACACAATCATGTTTGTGAATTTCTATAGTGACTTTTTTCACAATTTCTATGTGTTTTAAGTTTTAAACAATACAAAAAGCAAATGGGAGAATACACAAAAAAATAGATCAACACATTAAATAATAATAAACAAAAACATAAAAGAATAAACTACTATTTAAATATTTTACATATTTTGTTGGGTTTCTTTTTTTAATGATTTGTATATTTTCATACATTTAAATTTCAATTTGTTGTAATTTAGATAAAGCAACATTTTTAAGAATAATCGATTAAAAATAAAATGACACACATTTTCCTTTAAAGGTATCGAACAGTACCGAAAAAGACAGTTTCGTCAAATCACAACACGCGTGATAACACAACAGAAACATTTAAAATGTAAACATTACAACATGTTTGTAAAAATCTTTGCCATCGCAAATGCGTTTAATTAAAAAATATAAAACCTTAATAACACAAAATCTAAATAAAAAACAAAAGCAAACATTTAGGCAAACATTTAGTCCAACAAAAGTAAACATTGAGACCTATTTTCTACTCTTGAAGTCATATTCTTCTACCTACGTACGAACATATGTTGGATGCTTACTGACAAAAATGCAACAGACTAGGTGACACATGAAAATGAATAAACTGGAATTCAATTAATGAGAACACTCAAGATACACACAGAGCTGACATTAATAACCACATAAGGGCATTAACTGAAATACACACTTTTTCAAGACTGCAATCTGTGATAAACAATGCAGGGCCAAATGCTATGATTTGGGCAGGCTATGATTAAATTCGTATGGTGGAACATTTGTTACACAAAAACTGGCTAAATATATCTCCCTGTCGTCTTTTGTGCCGATCAGGCAAACACTGTCGCTCATTAAAGACGTCCCCTTAAGTCTAACAATCTGAGGTTATGAAGCGCACTATAAAGCACAATTAACCAACTAAGAGTATTTCTAATGAAATTAAATTTGAATGAGCAGTATCCATCCTTCTACTTAAAAAAGGGTCTAGTCATGATAAACCATCAATTATTTATAAAATAGTTCGAAGGACTCTGTGAATAATCAGCAAGTAAGGGCCACATCTGCCAGGGGATAAAATGAAACCCTTATGCTCAACCTGAATACAACTATCAAATAGGAGCTGGTTAACTGTGAAGTACGAATATTAAGGTGATCTTTTTATAGTGAATTATTAGTCTTGCATATGCGTATATATTGGTCTATATAAGGTTTTATATATAAACATATATATTGAGGGTTTTATTTGGTAGTTGGCCATGGGTTGATTAAAATGTTATATTATTTCTTTAAACATTTTATTAAAATATTGGATTACAGACACAACATTATGGTCTAAAAGGACTTGATTATCAAACCATAATGTGATATTATTTTCGAACAAAATACATGCCAAGAATGGGGGTTGAGGTAAATCTCAAGATTTAGCTCATGTTTGGGTTAGACCGTAAGGTGAAGCTGGGTCACATTAGTGCTTTGTGATATATATGCCAAACTAGCACAATGCGTTAGTATTAACAGTTTTTACAATTTAGAAAGCTATTCAAACGATTCAAATATTATAGATATTTTATGAAATTGTAGCTCATCTTACTTTAGACAAAGGCTTAAATTGTACAAGCTGTACATTGAACATTTTTTTTTATTTTCTTATTTTAGCATATTTCAGATCTATTGGTAAATAAACTCATAACTAAGTTAAACTTAGTACAAAAAAGCCTGGGGATTTCAAATCTCTTCTTTTCATATTCTGAATGTTAAACAGTGCCTACCTGGAGCTCTGTATTCCTCTGCATCCCTTGGTACCATGTCTGGCATGCGATGCCCATAAAGCCCCTGGCTGGATGGGTGCTGATCAAAGGCCTTTAGCGTCTCACTGGAGCTATAGGACTTCTGGGTAACGACAGAAGATGAGGCTGCGTTACGACGGTTTCCGGGACCCTCCCTGTAGCCCTCCCCCTCTTCTTTATTTCCTTCCCTCTCTCCGTCTCTCCCTCGTTCTCTCCTGCTCCGGGAGAGGGAGCAGTAAGGCCGGCGCTCCTTCACCTCCATGCTACATTCATGCTGTGTCTCCCCTGTTCCTCCTCTTCTACACCTCTCACTTCTCTCTCTACCGATCAAGTTTGCTTGTTACTAGTGGCCAGTCTTTTTTGTTCAGCTCTTTCAACACTAAGATCCACTCCACCTGCTTAGAGACAAAAATAAGCATTTTAAATTAATTGGTTAATTGAAATACATCTTTGTGTGTGTGTGTGTGTGTGTGTGTGTGTGTGTGTGTTGATATATAAAGGATATTGAGATGTCATGACAGCTTCTGTAACATGTCTGTCATGTCTTTTCATTGTGTTTTGGTTTTGTCTGTTCCACTGATCTATATAAATGACAAGATTGTGTCACACTCTGGAGGGCTGAACACGATTCACTCCTAAAGAATCCACAGTTCAACAATTGAATAATAATAATCCCTGGGTCTGCGCTAGCGCCCACAAAAAACCTACTTTAACAAAACCGACAACTTCAACAAACACAACAACTAGACCTGACAAATATCAGAGAACAGCGGTATGTATATACAGTCCAAGGTTATGAGATACAGGTGTGAGTGTAATCAGGAGCGAGATTGAGTGCAAGGCATGACGGGGAATGTAGTCCATGGTGCTTAAAGATGGTAACGTGTGAACGGGATTGGCGTTGATGAAGGGGGCGTGGCTGACAGCGGTGGAGAGCTCGTTTCAGTTTGCTCATTATGTCATTACACTGAAGCTATCGCACCACTATGTTGGTATGCCCACACGTTCTATAAAATTAATAGGGAGTTATCACCCGTTTTAATATCTAAAGTCTCAAGTAAATTCTTAAAAGGCAAATGTCTTAAGCATGTAAATGGTTAATTATTTAAAGGCTGGAATTTCCCCCTCTTATTGGATATAGAGTGAGTTACGTTAATTTTCATTACAGTTGCGTACATATCAGATCATATGAGAACAAATGTGCTCATTCTGAAATCTAAATACAGATAAATGCAGGCTGTATATGTTCTTTAAGTCATGAAGCTTTATTTCTAAACATTTAAACATGTGCATTACAACAGTGTGTATCTCGCCTAGATGCATTGATTTCTATACGTCGCTATTTTACCCAAAATAAACATAAGCATTGAAAAAAACATCAGAAGTAACAATTAATTTAAACACACTAAAAACTTATCGCATGCCTAATAAGCTGAAAATCGAGTTATTTTAGATCGTCATTTTGACTGTAAGTCAATGGTGCTCTCTGTCAGTTGGGCATACCAAGATGGCGGCGCGGATATTTTCATTTTCTTACTTGGTAATTTTAACATTCAGGAGACAAATCACAAATGTATAATTTGTAACATTAAAAACACTCTCAGTGTCAAATTTGCAGAGAAGAAGAGTTTGGTTCCAAAATAAGATTTCATTTAATTATTTTTTAAATCATGTTTTTATTATGTTACTTAGTTGTATCTTTTTTATTATTATGGCTTAAATCAAACAAACCAACTGCAGTTTTATTGATAGTAATTGGAATTTACAACAAGAAAACATGATTTTTTAAAAATTTCAAAATAGGAGTTAACTCATTTTGGAAAAAACCTTCATATATTCGGATATATATGAAGAAGCTCCTCACTGCAGAACGCAAGATCCAGGGGGCAAAGTTTAATTACAAGTTTAGAAGTATAGACTGCATGACCGTGATTTACAGATTCACCGCAACAGTGATAAAGGACTGGCTTTACTCGGCCTCATCATGAAGTGTTTACACTGCAAGCGAGCAATAGGACAAAAGAAAAGAACCCACTATAATCATGCTATTTGCATTGGCTGCTGTGCACTGCGTAGGTAATTCCTGTTATGTTTTTTCTGTTTACTCTCTGTAATACTGTAGTACATACTTACTATAGTTGTTGTGCTTGTATAGCTTAACACAAATAAATGACGAGACACCCAATGGACTAGTTCAGTAAAGAATAATTATAAAGTTAACTGGAAATTTCCCCTTCTCATAAGGGCATTAAATCGCTTTCCCACTCATTCTCCTTCACAACTCCTTCCTGATGGAACATTCTTCATAACGTGGTCCGGTCAACCACATCTCTCACAACCTTCAAAATACTTCTTAAAACCCATATCTTCTGTGAATACTTGACAGACAAATGAAAAAAATATATTTAATATACACTAACCCTCTCACTTTCTCTCAGCAGGTAATGGTCTAGCTTTTGTTTGAGACTAGTAACTTTGTATTAGCACCTATTGTATTATTGCTCCTGTGTGACGTATCGCTTATTGCTCCCTAAACTCTTCGTAAGTCGAAATGACTAAATGTAAATGTAACATAAATATAAAATTTGCTCTCATATTTTGTTAAAAAAAAGAGATGGATGGCCAACCAAAACACTAAACAGGGTTACTCTGTCTCTATGGTCATTATTTACAATTCCAGAATTTCCTGAAAACTCCATACACTACAATAGAGAATTAATAAAGTCAAAATCTGAAAATGTACTTCCATCCTGTAATGACTATCCATCTTAGATGATGTATGTTAGATGGCTTGGGCGGAGCATATGTTAGCCCCTCCCCTTTAACTGTCAGTCCGCTGCAAGTTCCATTTTTTTGGATGGTTTTTATACATCCGATCAAATCGCAGAGAAAGACGAAAGCCACGCCCAATATTTTTCTAATTCAAAATTATATTTCCCTTGGAAATTCACCAAAATACGGAAGAAAAACTATCCCAACTTCTGATTCACGGGGACTTTAATATTTACTATGGTACGGTTCAAAAACATTGTAGCATCTAGGAATATAACAACAGTTTATAATAACTAATTTGGACTGGCACCTTATTACTGTTAATAAACACCATTACATGCTTTGATTAATGTTGATTGAGTTAATCCTTTTTTTTAGATAAGCAGTAATGATACATTTACCTTACATGTCAAGGGGTTTGTTGTGCCATCTCAAAATAATTGTGCACCAGCCGCCACTGGTCAAAACCATCCAAAAAAGCTCTGGGGCGAGTTTTATTGGTTTGCAAGTTAAAGAATATTCTAGGATTTCCTCTAGAGCAGATTGTGTTCTATCTTATCTAGTGAAGCAGTCAACACACAGAAACAAGTGGAGAACATACTTACCGTCAGTTTAAAGGAGTATGAAGAGGATAATAGAAAAATGAGAACGATAAAACACAGTAGAAGGGAAAAAAGCGACTACGTCAGCATTACTGCATATTACAGCCACAGTAATGGGATATGATTGGGGTAAAATAAACGGTGCACTTGTATCAAAATGTTCCTGTCAGAATGATTAAGTGAGCTGCTTTATAAGACAACATTTCAGGAAGATAGATTGAACGTAATTAAACTTTTAATTTAAGTCTCTTGTGGTGTTGTGCAAAGGTAGACTGTGCCATCTGAAGAGACCATCAGAAACTTCTATCCTTCATTGTACTGGACAGCACCCACTGAGTTGTCCTCGGGTAACACAGCCCTGTATTCAGATCAATTTAGATTAGCCAGGGGCAAGTGAGGCTCAGACACAGTGGTTCAGCCCTAAAATAATTCTTACAACTGATCTCGATATAAGATTTGCATCTAATTCATTAACACGACAAACATGACAACATCTACAAAGATAAACTTACTGACATCAATTATGTGATTCGATTTTTTTCTTTTATTTGCAGTCCCTCTTTAGAAAGCTGAAACCTTCTGAATCAAGGACACCAATCATGGTTGCTTGATTTGAGCAAATACACTAATCATTCACTTAGAATTTTAAATGTGAAGGACTGAAAGCAGGAATATAAATCACAGTACCTCTGTAGCGGTCATATTATGCTTAGATGGGCATTGACCCATGGGGCCACTGAAAAGCAAAGACTCAGCAGTAAGCAGACGGACCGGTGGGATCCATAGCAAGAAGCGACCAGGCAAAGAGATGTCACTTGACTGTACCACACTTAATATGATCTAATGCCAATGGCTACACTAAATCAGATTGCTGGCCAGCTGGTATAACTGAAGATAAGTGAGAATAAAAGTGTGAATACTGACCCTGGGGTTTGTCATTGACCAACACAAAACAACAGATTGCAGTCCTAATCAAACCAATCTGCCTAATGAAAAGCAAATATGGCAATTTCACTTTTACAATTCAAATAAAATTCTAAATGGTTTTCCAATACCTTCAGTAACCTCACAGTAAAAATGCTTTTATCTAACATCCTGTTTAACTGTGCTGGATAACAAGCAAAAAAAGCTAAGTATATATTTATTTACCCCATATTACTCTGGAAAACGTTACTTTTTACATTTGTGCAAACCTAATAGATTCACAATAACGGAGAGAACAGCCAGATAAGACATCGTGACTTTGAACCAATGCAGTCACCCATGGATAAATAAATTGGTGACAACCTTCATGACCCATCTTTCTTACCAAAGCACATTGGATATTCTGCAGATGGTGTGAGAGTGTGGGTCTGACGGCTGAATGTGCACATCTATAGCAAGTCTCTTTGTTCGGTAATTACATTTCATTGGGACTAGCTGTGGATATCGGATTTCACCTATGACCCCATACTCCATAAATAATGATCATCATAGCAGTGTCAGCTGACAAGACCACTACTCCCATCTATGTTGTGTGCTCAACTTCATATCTTCATTTTCAATCCCTTCATCGGCCTACTTCATCCTCACATCCACCTTATCAAACTTACTATGCCTAAACCTGCTTATTTATTTTTAAGATTGTATTATAACGTACTACAACGTTCCCATAATCTAATCATATTTGTACTCCTTTTTAATGGTCACTCTGGGGTTTAGACTGATTATTTCATAAAAATTATAACATTATTTGGAAAAACTGTAGACTTTTTTACTATTCTGACTGACTTTAATCTAGTGCATAATAAAACTGTAAAAATTAATTGAAAGGATTAGGTAAAAAAAATGTGACCTAAGTAGTAAGCAAACTTTTCAACAATTAGGTTAGTTTTCACCAGCACTGAATGTTTGATTATTTTGTTATGGAAACTAAATAAAATATTATTATTTTGAGAGACCAGCCTTTAACAGTATCCAGTTACTTCTCTGGAGTATATAAAAAGCGTCAAGGCTGCTCATCCAGTGAGATATTGGATGGTAGTTTGGTGAGAGATGGCCAAGGGGGAGATGGTCTGTAAAATCTCTAGCAAAAAGAACAGGCAGACAGGATAATTAACAAGCGTTTCGATCGAAACATTGCATACAAGCATCCTTGGTCAAATGCGTTTTTAGTGTATTTTTAAGAAGCTCATATGTTTCGTATTTAAGAAAATTCTGCAATGTCAGGGTACAAATAAACCAAAATCAAACTTTGACAGCACTTACTGAATTTGAATAAGTACCTATCGGCCGTTAACAGTACGTTCTATATAGCATAAGTGGGTATGAATACATTTTCGATATTTATTTGGTTTACTTATGAAATTTGACCGTTGATCAGCTCCCCGTGGAATCATGGGAAAGAGAAGTGTCCATCCGATCCACACTCACGAATCTCGGCGGAAGTAGTTTCACTCTGTTTCTCCCCGAGTTTCCCCATGGACTTTATTTCCCACGATCCTCCACTCTCCCGCCCCTGTCACTCGTCTGCAATACCCGCACCTGTCAGCGATCCACTCATCATCGGATTGCATATATTCTCACTCTGTGCCTTTGTTCTTTGTCCTGTCTTGTCAATATTATACTCGCTTGTTTTGTATCACGCTTGTTTACAAGAACATTAACAGGTGTTTATGTGTGCCTCCTTATCTGTGGTCCGTGACAGAAGTAGACCATTCGGGTATTTCTCGCCTACTGTTTTTTGCATACTGAGGTTTCAGACAAAATATTCATGACTCATACTTATTTTCACCTACTATATGGTTTGGAAGTAGGTGATTTCGTACGCAGCGAATAACTCAAATATACTGAAAATTAGGATCATTTGAATTGAAATTTAATTTGATTAAATTAAAATGAAAACACTTCTAAGCCTTATGATCTTTATGGTTTTACATGAATTATACAAACAAATTTCTCAATCTGTGTATTGTACAGAATCAAAATAGAGAAAATCAGGCAGGAAAAAAAATAACAAAGTAAAACATATAGGCCTAAATGTAAAAAAATTGAGTTGCTGTAGAGACAAAAAAGCTAATGCACTCAATATGTATTTATAATTTAGCTTATTAACCGAATAAAGTATAAAGCCTTTAAAACATAGTGTATTATACAGGTCTATGCAGACATCCGACATATGCAGAAAGCCAGAGAATAAAACTCACAATGAAGGAAACTAGAAACTAGATCCACACTTATTTATATATTTACCAGATGCAACTAAAGAATGGGTCAAATCATATATCACTCCAAATGAGTTGCCTCTGGGGAGAAGGCTGCTGCAGACAAAAAGCACCCACTAAAGTAACCTGATGCAGTAAGTTCTGCCCAACTTCTTGAAAATAACTTGGTATTCATTAATGGCATAGTTTCACCACATAGACATCAAGTCATCCTGCCCGTTATTTAATACAGTGTACATGATAAATTCTCTGAAGTAGTCTGTAAAAATCTGTCTGCACCAGAAGGCACAATGCTGATGTTAACATCTTTGGCAGCTATTATATATTTATGACAATGATAATATAGGATGAACAGCCATGCATTTTCCTGCACAAATCCTTCAATCGCTCACCACAGTCGGCAACAAGCCGCTAAAGTTCGCTCCAGGATACTAAGTGCACATAGCCCGGAGAAATGCAGAACCCGCTCCCTCCATCACTGTTCCCTACCCCACCCGTTCTAAGCTTTACTGTGGCCGTCGCCACCGACAACAGCTTGCTTTGACAGCTTTGCATAATTCATGCTCTGCACTGCACTCCCTGAGCCCAGCCCAGCACCTCGCTGAGACAACGGAAAAAACACAGACAGGAAACAAGGGCACACTTCCATTAGCCAGTGCCTGTTCCCACACTAGACTGTTGCACCCTGGGATAGTGCCACTATTGTCTGGTGGTCGTTGCTTTCACCACCGCTACATCATGGTGGAGATGCTAAGCGGCAGACACAGATGTACACAGGCATGGAAGAAGACAAATCCACTTGTGTTCCTCTTTTTCAGTATTCATGACCTCAAGGCTGTCTATTTCCTGGACTTAGATCATTTGTGTAAGAGGTTTTCTGTGAGCTTTAATTTCGAGCATTTACAGTCAGATGTGCTTCCCACGTCTATACCAAGCTGTGCAATACACTCAGAATTGATAGAGTGATCTTAAATCACTCTTTAACACCAAAAAACGTACCCATAACTTTAATAAACTGCACAGTAGTGAACAAATAATGTAAGACTCAATTCTTCATGCAAGATAACGATATCCTGAATGGTAAAGTTAAATTACACCAATTTAAGAACTTCAATTCCATTCTAAATAACACAGTTTAAATCACTGCACTTGAATCACAATTAAAAGAGCACAGAGATTCATCAAATGTTTTAGCATTGGCCTTAAAGTGATCAAACAAAACTTTTACAATTCTCCTTATGTCGGCATATAAAGAGGTGGGAACAAGGTTATAGGTTATGATTGCACGCTCAACAACAGAACACAGAGATAAAGCTCTTATTAAAAAACATCACAATGAAATGTTGTGCTCAGCAGTGCAATGGGCTTTTTACTCTAATTCCTACAGTTATAAAGATCCTGCACTCTTTTATACATCTTAGGATTCCAGAAATCCTCCGTGCCGAAATTAAAAAAGCATTGACATGCACACGGTCTGCTGTATTATTATACGTCCGTGATTCACAGGTAGAACAATAGGAAATTTCCGGTTTGGAAGACTTAAATTTGAAAAAAGTTACATTAGGAAACTGTTAACTTATGAAAGTATAATTTCAAATACGGTAGAACTGCACTTCTATATACCACTGTTAAATTGAACTATTTTCTCATTTTTCCATTTCTCTGCTTTAAGTCTCCCCATAGGAAACTACCTGGGGTTCTTCCTGTGAAACGCGGAAGTCACGCATGCATACATTACACATACATTAATCTATGATTTTGCCTATAATACAACTATATTTTTCTCTCATGCAGCGCACAGGATCCATGTGGGTAACAAACTATGTATATTTATGTTATTATGTCCAAACATTCAAGTGAAATATTTACATTTAAACTGGAGAAGCTAGTAGAACATACAAATAAATGGCTGGGAAATCCTGTTTTGTACTTATTCATTTACGAGTCAGCTGATGAACGGTCAATTGAATGTGTTGCTGCTTCTCTCTGCTGCTCTGCTCAGTGAACAGATGCATATGTGATGGGAAAGTAAAACCCCATGCTTACAAGGCAGATCCTTCTCTACTAAATGAAAACTATGATTTCAATGTTTACCAGAGGATTTTGAGAGACTGTGGCGCTGATGACGTCACACACTAATTAGAATATGTGTGACGTCATCATGACGCTGTTTTAAATACTAAGATTAAAATGTAAATGAAAATTCTATTCATGGTGGCCAGTGTTGATAGTCCAGCAGGCCGTGATTTGAAACAATGGCGGAACATACTAGATTATGGCAGACCGCCATAGTCTAATTAATGGATGGGAATCGATGGATTTATTTAAAACATAAATTTAGGGGTACAGTTGTGAATGAGTCTGAAAAGCTGGTCAACTTAGTGACAAAATTGCTAAGGTAGCAACACTAGTTTGCATGCTCCTGTGTGTGCATGTTGCAGGGACCAAAGCAGGGGTGATGGTGGGGAGTCTGAATGATTCCAAGTGACCGAAACAACAGCACAAAGAACATTATTTAGATATGTGCGTAAATTATGAGAAGTACAAAAATATTTTCAATTAGTTTTGAAACTATGGCCAAACAAACAGGGCACTAAGGATTTTTTCTACTGGCCCGGTCAACAGAAATCTCCAAATTTTAACTTAAAAATTAACTAAACAGTAAGTGATAAAATAAGAACAAGTAATTAAAGTATTTTGTAACAAATACACAAATAATCAGTGTTTTCAATGAAATATAGATTACATTTTTCAAAATCTTACTATAAGTTATAATTTAATTAGTCAGAAACTGTTCTGACTCAATCATGACACTGTCACAGTTATCCATTTAAGACATAATGGACTACTTTTACAAGGATACTTGCTAATATGGGCAGTTTGGCATCATTTTATGTGCATATGTCTGTTTAAGAGTAAGACGACGTGAAAGAGAACTCAGTTCAGTATTTTGGGCATTGTCCGGCCACGTGCATATTTCAAACATCCTTTTTTTTGAGAATATCTAAATAAGCAAGCCATAAAAGCGTGCATATTTTACACATTCGTTAGGATACAGCTTTCCTGTAACTCAGTGGTTAGAGCATGGCGCTAGCAATGCCAAGGTCATGGGTTCGATCACAGAGGATTGCACATACTCAGATGTGTAGTATAATGTATTGTAAGTCACTTTGGATAAAAGCATCTTCCAAATGCAAAAATGTAAATGTAATGATACAGCACTGGCCCCATTGGGCAAGTGACACGTCTATCAACTGACCTGAGTCTGTCATGCCAGTCCCCGGGCAGTCCTTGTTGTTGAGTTTTTATGGAAATGGAAAACACTGACATATACGTTTTTACTGTAAATGTGCCGAGAGCTGGTAATTATACTGATATTCAGTACAACTGCATGTGGGTAGTTAACAAATAAACCGCACGTGTAGTTTGGTGTGACAGCAACATTTTTGGGAAAAAACTATGCAGATAAACCTCTCTTATGCTATTTCATATTATAAATATTAATATTAATAATATAAAATAATTTATCATTTACAGTTTGTTTTCTAATTTGTTGCTGCCACACCATAGGACAACACACGGTACTTTGTGTAATATAGTTGGGTTTTCAGTTTCCCACCCTACCAAAGATGAATCTGGAGCAAGAGAAAACTGATCTTGCTTCTAAAAACCCGCTCTCTTTCCTGCAGGCAAAATCACACAATCCGTTCCCATTCTACTTTCTATTGCAAAAGACAACCCCAACACTTTAACTTTCAAAAACCTGCTCCTCACCCTTCCTCTCTTCACCGCTTACATTCTCTGGTTGTTTTCATTACAGAAAAGTATTAACTTTCTTGATGAGGACCATATCGCCTTGCATTTCTCAACCTATTTCTCATAATAAACCCTTTCTGCCTTTTACTCTTCAGTTTCTGTTCCGATATAGTATTATCCTTTGACTGTCATCTCAGTGGGACATTAATGTAAATCCCTTGGTTCCAGAGCTGAGGCACTTTGGAAAAGAGATACTGGCGAGTTTCATTGCATGGTCAGCGCACTTCCTGCCTGTGGCAAATCATAGGCTGCCTCCAACACAGCAGGAGGCAGGCAAGAGAGCTCCACAGCAAATTGGAGAGCGGTATGGGGAGTGTGAGAGGGTGGGTGATGAGGGGAGAGTGAGAGAATGAGGAAAGAGAAATTTAGGAAGAGAAACAAGGATGTTATGGAAAAGTGTACTGTAAGCAGCCGAGCCTGTCATAGACTTTAGGACATCTATAGCTTAAGTCACAGACACAGAGAATGTGTTTAACTTTAAGCAGTTTGCTTACACACACAAAAGCACACAAAAAAACAGGCTATAACATAAATGCATGACCAGAAATGCATACAAACACTTTTGGATGCTTCAAAGACAAAAACTGAAACACCAATACATCACGCCACAACCTTTTGTAAAACCATGTAAAGTGTCATGTAAAGATGGATGACTAGCAATCCATCTCAATTCTGTACTAATAAGCACATTCCTTGAGTGTGAAACACAATGCACAGGAGACCTTGGCTGACATTTATTTCAGCATAAAAAGGTTGTGTGACATTGAGAAAGCCTGTTTCTTTTATTTGCTAAATCAAATTTGATATACCATTGTGATTTTTTTATTAACTGCTTAAATTTCAAGAATGTGTTCAACCATCAAGTAGAACCACTATACAGTTCTTACTACAATAAATTACAGATCCAAAAATGCCTGCATTGCAATGATGACCAAAACAACTTATTCTGAAGGACAGTTTTTGAGTCTGTGCGTCAATCGCAAGCATTCATTTCTGTATTTTAGCCATGACGCCCGAGACAGCGAACACCTAAAAGACATTAGAGAGGATTTGTGAATTTCTTAAAATCCTGATTTGTCCTCTGCTCAGCTATAGTGGCAAACCAATTTGAAATGACATTAGTTTAAAGAGTAATCAATATGTAAAGCCTTGTTGACATGCTGGAGTCCACGAGGGAAATCAGATGTCAATTTGGCCATAGGATCTTGCAACTGCAACTGTCGACAGTGCTTTGTGTGGCATCTCCAATTATTTTACAGTGCTTTTAAATTGATTAGCCATTATTTCTTGGAGCTGTTAACCTGTGTTACATTGCTTGTAAACATTTATATGTGTGCTTGTTAAAACATTTATCAGCCAAAATAGAGATAAGTCTAATGCAAATGGCATTACGCATAAGGAAAATGTCCAAATCCACTCCAATGTAAACACAATACGAACACACTTACAATTTATTTACCATATTGAGAATTCTTTGAGAATTCTTTGGATGGACGATAAATCCAATAAATCCATTACAAGCCGTGATAACCTGGACAATGTTAAGCCGACGGAGATCAGGTCTGTCCACTATGATTATGCAGAATAAATGCAGTGTAAATGAAATACGCAGAGGCTAGCGTTCTGGCAGTGTGTGTTTGTCAGGGTACATTAACCTGCGCCTGTTTGCTTAGCACTGTTGAAATAGGCACTGATGGCTGAGCTACTTTCATAGTCTCACACACGCGCACACACACTCTAACTCATTCTGTGCTGGACTAAAAAATAACTTCACTGGTAGTGTTTAAGTAAATAAAAAAATATTGAAAGAAGTGAACAGGGCTCTCCTGTTTAATAAACTGCCAAAAGTCACATTGTGGCATCAACAAGTCTTTCAGAGCAACCTTTTTTAAATTAAAACAAGCAAAAATGTCATTTAAACTGGTACTGGAAAAGACTGAACAGGGCAAACGCTGGAATGTAAAATGGAATGTATTCCACGGTCTGCAAAATGTATTACGATATCGTCATCCAAGAGACCTGAAAAAAGAATTTGAGTAATTCTGCAAGACACAATAAATAAGAAGGCCACAGGATTGTGTTTACGCTGATTAAATGGAGCATGACTGAATGCAACCTTTTACTTATTTAGAGCTTGACTATAAACTCTTCTTCGCATTGTCCCTTTGTGTTACTTTCGAAGCATTCTCTAAAATAAAAAGCTACAAAACCCTGACTGAATAGATAATGAGACAGACAATATCTTTTTAAAAAGCTATTGATAATAGCAATTTGTTTTTGTTGCTATTGTTTTCGTCCGTCTTTGTCCCTTTTTATCCCCAACCAGAATAAGTGGGTTTTCACCTAATCAGTGGTCTGTGTTCACAATGTGACCCCCATTCTTGCCATGTACAAAAATACAGTAATATCGTAAAATAGATTGTCTGAGTATGTGTGGGGCTTGTAAGCACTTTGTTATTCACAAAGTGTCAATGAATAATGTGAATTTACGGCTATGGAATATGAATCAGCTGTTCTGTATCAAGATCGGGACCATCAAAACACAAATCAAAATGGCAGGCCTCTGCTGTGAGTATCTTTATGTCACAAAAAATACTGACAACGTGCTTCCTTCTTTCTGTCATGTACAGTACAGTTATTTTCATTTTCACTGTTATGTTGTCCATCCCATCCCCAGCAATGGGATTTTTTAGGATAAAAAAAGTTTTACATCAATTGCAGCACTCGCTGGTGAAAAAATACAGGGAGTTTGGAATGAAAAGACAGTGTGCCCAGCCAACGCAAAAATTGTTAAGTATATGCCTAGCCTATAAAACATATCTTAAAAACCTTTAACGGTTTAATCATATATGATGTCTATGAGTTTATAATGCCTTTATTACTTTTGTTGTTGTTATTAATTGTTTGTAAATCTTCTAAAACCACGACCACCATTGTTAACAAATGAGCCCAATTAGTAAAATGCTCATCGACATGTGCAAGTACCTTCAGGCAATGATGTAACTTTAATCAAGTTTAATCAAAGGATGGCTACCTCTATTATCTGGTCCTTCAAGGCAAGAGTGACCATAGTTAAATTGGAGTCAAGTTGCTCCTTATTCTGTGCCCCGCGTGTAAAAACAATAAAATGACAGAGTGGAAACTGTCCTCTCTTAAAATGTTATTCTGACTAATACCATAATTAACATTTTGGTCTAGTTATCATGATTCACTGCTGCTCTCAACTCCTAGCGATGCTGTCGCGCGCTGGGTCCAGCATCGGGATATTCGGGATATCCAGCTTGGTGCACTTCAATGATAATAATCGCCGATTTGAATCAAACTCTCCCGATGTGAAGGTAAACAACATCTTTAGACAGATATCTACTCAAACCGTGGTGTATCGTTTTTCGTAAGCCGAGTTGAGCCCACTTGTTCTGTGTTTTGCCACCGATGCTAAATCAAATGTCCAACTACCTGTTTATGTTCTGTGTGACATTTTGTGGACAATTTTAGCATGTCTGCCACGGTTAAGGCTATGGGACGGAGATCAAGTCATCCATCCACACACGAGCTATTTTTATGTGGTACATTATAACGGGTTTGTGTCTGGTTATTTCAGATTAGGATGTTTAAGGGTATTCAAACTTGCCAGATTATAACTGAAAATGATTCAATAAATTACCGGAATACAGGTTCGTTACAACCAGTTCTATGTAATGCCCCACATTGCAAAATATAATACCGTAAGATGAAGTAACGGCAACATTAAAACAAATTATTCTGACACTTATCCTTCAAATGCGCTTCCTTACCTCGCTTAATTCGGTTTAGCTCCTCGTTGGCGTGGAAAAAAACTTTATACTGCAGGTATCCAAACTTATTAAAAACGGCAACTGTGAGGTGAGGTGAAATAACCGTTAGGACGATACATTTCCCGCAGTCACGCCTTCCAGCGCCTCTCACGAGACACGCACTGATCGCGCTCGTGTATGGGGGAAATTCCTCCGCAAACGATCAGCCTCGCACACCGCGTGAATAACGGGACGGTGATGTGCACCCGAAGAAGCCAGTGGCACCAAGTCCAAACCCCGTGAAAACCGTTCGTTGTACACTTAGAGCCGAGGACTGTACCACTCCTCTGTTCTCCCTGTGTGTGAGCTGCGGTGCTGAGGAGAGGGGACGACTGCGCGCACGGCACCCGCGCTAAACTAGACTAGTGAGGCAGTGTCATTAACAGCACGAGTGCTCTCCTTTAAGCCAGATGCATCATACTGGGAAAAAAAACATTGTCCTGTATTCTGTTTTATCTTTTAAACACAAGCCTGAGAGTTTCTATGAGTAACAATAGCTGAAATAAAACAATTAACAGATGTAAAAGTAAAATAAGTTAGAGCTTGTATAAACTGCTGGTGTACTTGTATCACCTCTAGACTGGCGTTTACAAATTCTTGAAATAATGCAGGAAATTATCTTTTTAAAACGTAGCTAAGACTTATAACAAGCATGATATGTTGTACAAAACATCAAAGCGGTCGTGTTTTTGTTCTGTGTAGAAAGACAAAATTACATTCATTGATATCTGGTCCTTCTGGGATACATAATAAACATCACCATTAATTCGCTTTTAACGGATTTACTGTGGACATTATTTAAAAGCTTATTTTGCCTTAAAAACGAATTTTACCTATCAGGTAATTATCAGTGCATGGTGAGGTGACTATGTGCCTTCTCCCTCAAGTCCGGCCTGCTGTGGCATTTCTGGTGTAGTTGTCCCATCTTAGAAGATATTAGAGGGCCATTTGGCTTTCATCAAAGATCTGATGTGAAAAGCACATTGCATATTGACGGCTGTGAAATGACTGTGGCTGTGTCTGAAGAATGAAGATCATTAATTACAAAAGCCCCGCTACTTAATCCCACTCGAAATAGAGCTTGAGGCGTCTGTCGCTATCTTGCCCTCCTCTGTTTTCCCCTCTCCTTCTTTTTCTCTTGTTTTCCTTTCAGTCGCCCCCATTTTTACTCCCCCACAAGCGTCTGGCTGTTTTTTCTTTTCCTCTTTTCTGCGCCTTCGTATCATTTTTTCTTTTCTGTTTCATTACAAACCCACTTTTATCTTCTCATTCTTTCTTTTGAATTACCCTTTATCTTCAATTGCTTTTTGTATGTCTATCGGACTGTCTTTCCATGTCTTGCGTCCAGTGAGGATGGATTGAAGAGTTTGAGCCCGAAGGTCTGGACTCAGCAGGCGGAGCAGTGGCTCTCCTCGCGCCCTCCTCCTGCATCCCAAACCTCAGACCTCATGCTGAGAAGGAGTTATCTCTCAATGCAAGCTGTTCTAGCACCAGAGCTTAGCATCCAAGTCTCCATGCCCAGTACATAAAACCTTCTCCCATCAGGAAGTGCTATTATCTGCATGAAAGACAGTTTGATCAGTAGTCTACCTTACACTACAAGTGAAGGACAACAACAGAAGTGATAAGCGCTGCAGAGTCAATAACGTTACAAAATATGAACATGCCTGATACTAAACACAATAATAATCTTACCGATGTCTTGGCCACTTGCATGGTCAGTCGCTGTTGTAAAATTTTAGTGCGAGGGCAAAACGGAAGTTGTGATACACTGCTTTGCGAAAAGGCGAAAGTTGAATGACGTCATTGTGAAAAGGGCCTAGTGTGATTTTGAACAAAGAGTGTAAAATGAATTAGATAATAGTTATTTATTCAAATTTACTTTGACCACCATTATTTACATACAGAATTATAAAGTGAAACCTGTGGCAAGGTACTGTAAGCATAATAAAGTTTTAGTTTTTTTTTAGTAACTATTCAAGGTCACATAAATGTTGTTTTCTCTGAAAGTAATGTTTTACTTGGACTGAATTTAGAATTCAGCGTTTAAAATGTGCTTTGCCCTGTTTGGCAGTAACAGGGTCACAACATATTACATAGAGTGATAGATTTGTCACTGAAATGTAACACACCCAGACAAATATATCAACATTCAGGCGATAAACAATCCCACATTACTGCATAAACACTTTAAACAGTGTTAAGCCAATCAAATGAGTTCTTGAACACAGTTCTGGGAATGGTCTGCCTGAACCCTCGAAACACAATTTCTGGGACAGCATTAAACGTTCCTCTTTCCAGCTAATCCATCACTTTACGACTGATGGGCTCATCTGTACCCTCTAGTGGGGAAGAGGAACAGTGTAAATGGCACATCTGCGTGACTGCAAACAAATTATTTGGATATGGAACCTGATGGTGATATTTTCAGCAAATATGTTTATTTGGAGGCAGGCTACATCAATAAAAAACAATTTCCAAAGATTGCAATAAAGGATTGTGTGAGTAAGCCATCTTGACAGAGCTGAAAGAGCTGTAAAAATAGTGTCCTCAAATTGATCAAAATTGCATGCATGTGCCTTTATTGTGTAAATCTGTTAAAGTGCGGCATACAACAAAGCTGAATTATTTTCATCATGCATTATTATATGCGTCCACTCATTTAAGAATGTATTATAAAAACAAATCCTTTTATATGTTGTAACAAATTGGTTGTACATGAGGGCCAAGAGGGTTTTACTGAGCGGCCATGTTTTGAACAGAAAGCCAAACAAATTTATAACTACTTAGATTAGCAAAAAAAGCAATATACAATGTAATACAGTGGAATTATAGAGTGACCCTGTGGTGACTTTAGAATCAAGGTTTTCCAAATAATGCCATCGTCTTCTGACTTTAAAAGACTCGACAAGACATACATTAAACCTAAACAGTGTGTGGTATTGACTTTATCTGAGGGGAAACTGACATTCACAACCATTTACATGAAAAATGTCTTTAAAAAATCCAAATGTGAGGCATTATCCCTAAATTACATATCTAGGTCATTCATATTAATTATACATACAATATTTCTTTGTCAAAGTACTATAATTTACACTAGCGCCTACACACCAGAACACACCATGCACGTCATTTACTGTTTGTGAATTTGCTCATTCAATACCATAAAGCTAGAAGACGCATAAGAAAAGCTTTAACAGGTCTTTTAAGAACAAAGGCGTAAAACGCCTGTGTCCATGCTACGATCCCCAAGCATGAATCTGAAAACCATGGAGACGAATGACCAGTCAATAGTCATCTCCATAATCGTTAGTCCTCTGGTGATTCATCAAGCCAATGACACTTGTGTCCCTAATACCACATTTATTCAGGTTTGAGCAGAAGAGATTGTGTGCTGTGATTTTCTCCAAAATGATTGATTATATCCAGCCTCTTTTGCCCGGTCTGTGCATGCGTGTGTGGATGAGTAACTGAACAAATGAGTGCATGAGTGAATGAATGAATAAGAGATCAAGTGTGGGAAAATGTAGAAGAAACAGAGACAGAAAAAAACACACAGAAAAGATTTAGCGAACCAGCGTGACTGACAAATCTTTCATGTAGCTTGAAACACGAGGAGAACATTTAAAATCTATTTCACGTCAGTTTTTGTGCAAAACCAGATACGACCACCTGCTGCCATATTAGGCAAATCTATGCGAATGACAACATGAATACTTAAACATTAAATTAAGTAAGAGGACCATCAAAACATTGTAACAACCCTCAAGGCATCAAACCTGATGTGTTTAATTAAAGAACAAGTCAGACTTATTCCATTGCCTTTCCTTTGATCATGTAATGCTTCTTTAAACAGAGGACGATCAATACTTAACAATGCCTTTGGATAATACATCAGACTGGAAAACAAAGCAGAAGGGGAGCTATAGCACAACATAGGCATTTGTTTTCTGATATGTATGTATGTAGACATACTGGTCTGTTATTTTGATGAATAAAGTGAACAACTAAGGATTGTACCAGTTTAATTAAGCATGTACAGATGCGATAATGAATTCTCCCGTCTATCCCCACAGTGAGCAACGGATGTTCCCCTCACGTTCAGTGACAGTGCAACACGTGCACTATAGATTCCTATTCTGAAAATCCAAGACAAGCTGCCAATAGAACCTCCGTGCATGTATGTACCTGTGTGTCATTCTGAGTAAAATCGGCCTCTTCCACATCTCCACAGATCCATTATCTACCATCATCATCCAGCAGCAGAAAACTAACAACCCTGACGTTTAAAAATTCTCAAGATGGCTGTTCAGTCTGTGGCAAAAGTGAAGTTTGCAATTAAGGAAATAATTATGTCCATATCTGCTTCGAGATGTGAGGACAGGGGCCTTCTGGACCCTTGTGATAGAGCGATACTCAGGACCTTAACAGCAGGGAGTTGATTTAATTGAGTCCAAATTACGCTCTCATGGCAGTGGCACTTTCCTCTGAGCAGTAATGGCTCACTGTGCGGTTGTCAGGGCTGCATTGTACGTTTTAGCTTTTAAGGGCTGAAGGTAATATCTGCAGACTTAAGGTAGAATAGATCTCTTCCTTTTAAATAATGCAGGAAGCGTTTTGATTTGTATCCATTTTGTTCTGAGGAATTACAGGGCTTTTTAAATCGCCGTTATCCACCGTAAACTGCGATGAGTGATTATGAGTAACTTTCTGTGGTAGTTCAATCTGTTTTTCATTAGTTTAGGATTCATAAAAAAATCAGTATACAGAATAAAGCTGGAAAAAATACTGGCTCAAATTCTGGACCATCAAGATATTGAATTGTGTACAATACTGTAGTTGTGCTGATTTAAAGTGATAAATAAGCATAGGTACTGTAAAAGACAGGACTTATAGGAATAGCTCACCTTCAAAATTGAAATTCTATAAATTTACTCGCCCTGTTGTCATTTAAAACCTGTGTGATTTTCTTTCTTCTGCAAAACACAAAATTGGCATTGAGTCATATATTTCAAATACATAAAAAAAAATTCAAAAGAAATATATCAAATATTAAATGTTGGCAATTATATTTGTATATATTTAATGTTATATAGTTCAATGTTGGCAGTTAGATTTTTGTCTATAAAGCTATTTGCAGATAACGCATGCACCATCAAATCAAAGATTTTTTTAAGATCATAAGAAACTTCCTGCTCAAGTGACCCTAAACTTTTAAAGAGTAGTACATGAAGTTAACGCGTAAGTTCCATAAAAGCTTTATTGTTCTGTCTTGTTATTAATGCATCTCAAATTCTTCCAGCATCCCTCTTCAGTGTCAACACAGCATCTAATTTTATCCAACATTGAAGCCGTACTCCTTCACAGACAGCCAGCCCATTTCTTTTACCCTTATTTCATTGTGCGGGATGGTGTACTTCTGAACTAACTGTCTCTATTGTATAAGTGGTGAAGAAATTTTAAGTGAGCATCAGTTGGGTCCCCTGATGAGCGAAACCTTAATGATGTTTTGGCCAGTTGTATCCATCCCTATCTTATCTTTCTCTTTTTATAATTTTTTTGGACCAAGCAATTGTGAGTCATAACAGTTGGCACCCACCATCCACAACCCCCAGCATTATAATTCCCTCTGCAGTGTCCATGGAGAAACACACTCCATCTATCACAATACAAGCATTCACTCTGCATAGATTCATCCTCAGCCCAATTAAACTCGCTCTTTTCCTCCTTCTTTTGTGAATAACTAGCCTTTCATCTCACTAGTATGCGTCGTCAAGATCCTGCTCTTTCTTCGAGCGAGGCAACATCAAAAAGCTGAGAGTATCTTCTGCTTTCTTTCAGCTCTGTTCCTTCAGGCCTTTAGTCAATTATTGAAAAAAAATGCTTGGGTTACAACTGAAAAGGCTGGTGGGATCTTTGTGTCTTTTATTTAGATTCCAGAGAGATGTGAATTTGTACAGCTGACTATCTAATCTCAGGATGTGTGTTTAGAATGGAGTAATAGCTTAATCTTGCTGAATAATGCTTACTATCGCATTCTATCCACTATTTTAAAAAGCACTTGAAATGGTTTGTAACGTAATCACAATCAATTAAATCGGTACTTTGCTGCATTATTATCACATGACTTCACTTTGTTTGAAGAAAGGCCAAAGCATTATGGGATACAGTATTTCATACAATGTCGTATACTACAAATTTTGGCGTACTGTATATGTTATCTGGTTATGCAGCAGAGTATCATAGTAAGAGTAGATACTTAAGAGTAGGTGCTCTTTCTCTCTTTAACCTTCTCTCTAAGACTCTCATTTGCACACACTCAAGCGTTTTCCACTAAAGCAACTGCAAATCAGTTTAGTCCCATCTGTATGCAATTATGGACACCTCACAAATTAAACAAAAGAAAATGTCTGTGTATCATATCATATTATTTGACAATGCATCCATCTATAGAAAAGAGGAGGGACAAATGTCAAATTATAAAGCCATTACTTTAATGCAGAGCAGGTCACTGCTGCAAGACACCTGCAAAACAACCTTAGGGATCAATACTCCACACACATTTCATTACATAAGTGGAATTCAGATTCATCTCTGCCTTCTGTGTTCCTTCCTTGCCAATAATTTTCCCGGCACAGAAATTAAATTGGTTTAGTAATGATTACCTGACTCAGGTAAAACGAATAGTCCTGTGGCTTATTAACAAATGCAGTGACAAGGGCATGATGGGACTCTGCCATTTGGTAGCTGTTAGCTTTTAGCACAAATGTCACATTTCTACAACATCTGTAGCCTCAA
This sequence comes from Barbatula barbatula, assembly GCF_947034865.1. NCBI lineage: Eukaryota > Metazoa > Chordata > Actinopteri > Cypriniformes > Nemacheilidae > Barbatula > Barbatula barbatula. The sequence continues at coordinate 8,965,095 of NC_136781.1, forward strand.
ACTGTGTGGATAGTAAAATGTCATGTTAAGCTTATTTCTACCTCGTGAACAAAGAAAACAAAAGCAAATAGTTTTTTAATATGTTTTTAAAGCTTGTTTTGACATAAGTGATCTGTTCATAAAAGGTGCTGTGTCTGGAGGATCTATTGACAGAAATTCAATATAATATACATTACTTGTCTTCAGAGGTGTTTAAAGACCTCACATAATGAAGCGTTATGTTTTTATTACCTTAAAATTAGCTATTTCTATATACATACACCGCGGGTCCCCATACGCGGAATTAGCCATGTTGTTTCTGCTGTACCTTCGGCAAATACGTTAAAATGTGATGACGTATTTGTCCTGTGAGAGCCACCGTAATGCTTTGAAAGAGAGAGGGAGGGGTGAAGTGACACGTTGGTTGCAATTGGCAACCGAGACGCTGCTAAAATCTCCATATTGCTCTTTAAGCACATTCAATCTCAGGTTTATGTTCTATGCAAATTATAAATATATTTTTCAAAATTTTAATAACCATTTAATTGTATTACTATACCATTTTATAATGAGGTACAGGCAATGGAAAACTTGTGCTAGTATATTGCAGCAAAGAACTACTTTTAGTGTACCAGAGGTGTAGTTTCATTGATCTAAGCTGGCAACTTAATGATTGCAGTTTCAAATCCTGATAAGACTGATTTGTGAAGTGAGGGAGCTATATCACAAGTCATTCAACCACATGATGCCCCTTTGTAAGTCAGCAAATATAACAAGTCACTTTGGTGAAAAGTGCCTACTAAATGACAAGTAACCAACCACTAAAAGTGACAGAGTCGAACAGCAAGCCTGGAAGCCACTTTTGACTTCCACGGTATGTGAGATCGGTATGTAGCAAAACTGGATATTAAAAGCTGGTTCTAAACCACTGCAAAAATGACGGCTGGAACATCTAAAACCTCTGAAAAATGTAGATCTGGCTGTTAAAAATCAAACAGAGAAGAGCAGAAAGCAGCCTTAAGGCAATGTGAAAGTATGGAACAGATGTCAGCTGCTTTGAAAACAACAGCACGCTGAATCAAGCACCAAATGCTTTTTATGAACATACCAATTAAACATAAGCCTATGCACTTAAAAGACAGAAGGCAACTGGTTTCAGAGGTATTAGAAATGCAAATACATTTGGCCAAACTAGATATAGTTACTATGATGCCAGATGATTTTTGTTGCAAGCAGATTCTCCCTATAGTGACAAACATTTTCTGCACAGGTTTGGTCTATTCTAAGCATATTGATGTTTAGACGATGGTGACATTTTCAAATAAAAAGGGAAGAATATATTGTCTAAGCATTGCTATATGTTGTACCTAGTGGAATGTAAAATGATCTGCCATCATATTTAACATGAACAAATATTTAATTAAACTGAAATGATACCCACTATTTATTTGGGCAAGGGTCTTCTTTGATGTCAAAACAACATCAAACTGTCAAACCTTATCAACATAAAAACACATTTGCATAACTACGATAAATGCCTCCATCATAAATTCTGCATGCTTCAGGCTAATGCTAATTAATCACCTTGAAAATATGATGGTAAGAAGGAACATATTTGTTGCACAGCAGGACCTTGTTTTTTTCAAGGTACCTTATAATCCTCACATGTCTAAGTTAATAGACAACATTAAATGTGTTTCTATATATAATATTCCAGCGCCTCTATATGTTTCAAATTCCTGCTACCCCTTCCACTTTACTGCACAACACAATTTCTCCACTCAACCATTATGTATTCTAAACAGAAATGGCTACAAGCGCAGCGATGGGTTTTTGCATTTCCCAATTCACCTTGCTAGGGTTACAGTTTGATTTACATTGTGGCTGTGGAAAAGGAACGTTCAAAGTCATGGTCCACAAAGACGTCTTGTATCTCACAGGCCACCCGCTGCTCACCCACAAATGAGAAATCTCACTGTCGCTCGTGCTACAAGTTTAATCGCTACTGTTCCAACTATGGGAACCTTATTCGAAGAGAATCATTCCCATATCAAAGACGAAAGCTGTCTGTTGTGTAAACTCATTCTGTCATACGTTTTTGATAAATGTGTCACAAATATTAAAGGAGTAGAAGAGAGGATGGGGGTGAGAGAAGATGAAAGCTGTCTGTGACCTCTCACTTGCGTGTATGCGCGTATGTCGAACCTTATAACGGGATCGTAACACCAAAAGCTGATGTAATTTCGTGATGTTAAATTACTATCCTAGCTCCATATGCAGAGAGAACAACAAGCAAGCCATTTGTAGTTTGATTTTCCTAAAATTTGTAAACACGATAGTTATCAAAACATTGTTTACTTGGGTGACCTGTCCGGGTTACACAAATATGCTGGTAAAATTCAATACATATAGGGTTTTTCGGTATTCATGAGACAATGCACAAAGTGCATTATACTGCCAGCAGCTATAACTGGGCTCAAACAAATACGCTCATTTCCATTCACCTTTACTTCTTATAGCAAAATACTGTATGTGACATTCACTATATAGTGTAGTACTAGTTAGTAAACGAGTCAGCGGTTTTGGACACAGTATGTGCATGAATGTGTAAAAATGCCTTTGTCGTTTATTCATTGCGGTGAGGTGTCATGAGCACACACAAAAATTTCAGTTCTCCGTCTTTCCACCCTGACAGCAACTCTCAGCTGTTGTATGAGAAAATCTGTTGCCATTATGCTGACGCTTACATCATTACTATTCCCAGATGAAATCTGCTGATATTTTTCAAAGATTTCCTGCACTGGTTTGGGGTAGCTGAGCGCTAATCAGATTAGCCAAAATATTTAATAAACAAACGTGCTAGGCTTAGGAGATGCGTGCGTATACTACGTTGTCTTTAGGTCAGATTATACAACACGAAAAACAGTCATTTTTAAAATTCTGATTTAAAAGATATTGTGGACCTTCTATAGAACCTATAGACTGTATAAAATATGACATATTTTAAGATCTGCACACACATCATCCCTCTACTGTGTAAACAAACTAATGACCCTTCACCTTTGAGATACATCTGAGGAAGAGAGATCATTTTATAAATTACGTTCAGTTTATTGCAAATAACGATCGATTCGGTTCACAAGACAACGAAATGTCATTAGGAGCCGTGGGGATCACCCTTCCATGGCCTGAGGATGAGTAAAAAAACAACTAATTTGAACTCTAGGGTGAACTATCTCTTCGAGATATACATCACAGTATTCCACCTGTCACTCAAGTGGCCAGCCCCTTCATTATGTAGAACTTCAAAGCTCAAATTAAATTTAAATGGATGAATTATACAAAATTCACACCTTCACAGGACAATATTTGCTATATAGACCAAATCTACTTTTTGTACCAGGCTGTCAACATGTTTTTTTTCTGCAGTGAAGTTGAACACTTTAACATGGGTTGTCTGTGAAATTTTGTTGTCAGTCTCTATATCGGCCAGTCGATGAATTGCAGTTTAAGTCACCTCCTTTTGGTTTCATGAGTAAGACCGGAAGGTTGCCCCTCGGCCCAACCTGATATGCATACTTAGTTTAACCAACAGCGAGTTTGGGATGGGCTGTTTCTCTGAATAATGTTTGAGCTGGAAACCTGACTACAGACTTCAAGTGTGAAATGAAAACGCTATTAGAAAACCAATCTAAAATGAAATGAAACCATAATCTTTGTGACCTAATGTGCACTACAGTCTGATAGCCCAACGTGCTTTAAAAAAATATATAAGCACTGATGTGACTTTAAAGAGCATTCATGGGTTGCTGCAGTGATTCATTTTTTTAAAGACAAAGAAAAATTAATCAATGCCGCAATCTACCACAAGTATCAGCTGTTCTGTGATTGAAATTCTAGTCAGATCACACCACGAGTGCCTTCATTGAACCTCCTACTGTTTGAAAGGCTCACTGTAAAATTTGATATTGGACTATAGGCCTAAAGGGGAAAATATTGAAAGGACAAAAAAATGACTCCCTCAGTGAGCCATTTTAATATCAGACACCCCTGAGGTTTCACCATCAACTATTAACTGAATCTTCTTCAGCTAATTAAAGATAGGAGGAAAAGCTTTTCATAGAGAAATTAACTCTCACCAGAAGCACAATTCTCACAGATGGCTCTTGACCATCCCAACACTGTCTTTCACATACGATTTTGCCATTTATTTCTGCCTCCGAGCTATAATGATCCAAACAGCGTTCATATCACAGCGGGGTGCAGAGAAACACTGCTATTTTGGGTGAGGAAGGGAGGCTTGTACTTAGCGATGGAAAAGCATTAAATTACACTGCAGAATCAATGCCTTGAGAGATGCCAGCTTGGCAAAATTCACAAGAGGACAGAGAGGATGGGATTCTCAGTGAGCCACGGATCCATATAATCCTGTTGAATTTTAGGCAACACCTCACTCAGTACGTGCTAGTCTCCGTGTTTGTGCCCCAATCATTAAATTCAACATCACCCACATCTCAAAAATGAATGCATTCTTAATGATGGTAATATTTGGATTTGTGTATGCACATCTGTTTGGCAAAAATGTATAGAGACAGAAAATAGCAATCTATTTTATAGACTCGCATGCTCGTGCAGTACAATCCTTGAGAGTGAGGGAAACGGATTTGGTTTGCTGACTATAATTGCAGAGAGATATATTTAAGCTAGGGATATGTGCAACTAACGCAAGACACTTAAAGTACGTATCTTCGTGATGTAATTGACAGGACTAGATGAACACACGTGCCTCAAACTTGTTTAATAAATCCTTAAAAACCCATTTTGTTCCATTACGGCTATTTAAAAACAATTAAAGTTTTTGCATTTGCATGCGCAACTAGACAAAAGGAGGAAAAGGCAATATCGATTTACAAATCACAAAACATATTAAACAACGTATTTTTTGCATTAATTTGGAATTGTTTCACTACTCGCAACTCATTTGAATGGCAAGCAGCTGCTTGAAGTAAGACAACATGAGGCCAACAAGAATAAAACAGCATTTCAAAGCCCACGGAGGTTTTTATGTACGATATCTAACCTTAACCTCAGATACAACATATTAGAGCCCTTAAAACTGCAGCCTTATCTGTACTGAACAGACAGAAGGTGGAAGAGAGCGAGGCAATGGGGAATAAGTCAACCATTCAAGTGGGATGACAAACACCGCAGGCCCCTGTGTTTTCTTCTGTTTCTGATAGATTACACTTAAAATATAGAAACACCAGTGCTGTGATTATTTACACATACAAATTATCCTGTTTGCCAGCCATATAAAAGAGAAAGCAATAATAAAGCCAGCTATAACAGATCTTGGGGTAATATTCTCGGTTGCGTCCAGCATTATTTCGAAGAATTTATTAACAACTCACTTCCAAAATAATCCAAAAGCAATGACTGAAACACTGATTACATCAATTACATTTCTATTGTGTACTGCTGTGACTCTACAGCCCTATCAACTGGTCAAAGAATAGGCGGTCGTAACTAGAGAGCTATTAGAACACTTAACATTTTTTATTTAAGTGGTTTGGTCATTTAGAATCAAACATCACACTGCAATTAGGAAATAAAATTATCTCTTCTTCCATCTCTCTCAGTACAATTACATGGTGGCTCTTCATTGCAATTGAATATTTTAGTTTTATCCGGATTTAATTGAATCCATTTATACATTTTTTAAAATAAGAGATATGTTTTTATTTATATTGCTGCCCATCATGTTTCAATGGTCAGAGTCCACAACAAAGATGTGCCGCAGTATTTATAAAAATGTTACCTGTTGCCTAGAGAAACCTCTTTCACCTCCAGACATTTAATGGACCACACTGAGAATCTTCATCCTTGGCTAGAATTGTCACGGGCAATCAAAACATGTTTCCTATTTCCACCTGAAAGTAAGTAACATTAAGATGCTTTATTTAATAATAATGCATGAATAGTTTAAATGTTCCGTTGAGCAGAAAAAAATGATGAAAAAAATATTATAAATGATTTGATTTGGTCTCAAACAAGAACACACAACAAAAACAATGCAAAAATGATTATAGTAATATAGAAGCATGATTCAATATTCAAAATAATGAGGAATAGGATTCAGTTGTTGAATGCTCTATTTAATTTGTTCATAGTTTACATCTGGGTTTGATTTACTCTCAAAGAGATGCAATGTTTCCAGGAGATTATTTTGTGAGGATGTTCAAATTCAATCAACTCATCTCCAGCTTCTGTGCCTCACCCTCCATCATTAAAGGCCTCTTTCCTTTTTGTTGCTTATGCAGCAGAGATGGATGCAAGCTGGAAAACTCAGTGCCATACTTCAGGTTGCTCGAGTTTTGCCAGAGGCCATCATTTTACATTAATGGTGGTTGCTGGGAGTCGAGCAGGAATGCTCCCAAGATAGGAGGCAAAAATATGGAGCTGCCCCAGGGTTGAGTTTCAGTTCAAAACACAAATCAGTCCATGAGCGGACAGCTGGCACAGGCAAGGTACAGTAGCTACAGATGTGGCATCCTTTTTCTTATTATCAGAGTCGTCATTGGTGCATCATTGACCTTAAGCTCTTTGGTGACACATGAATTGCCCCGTAAAGTCTGTAGAGCTACTGCAGGAGCTCAAGGACTCGAACTGTTACTAGAGAAACAGCCAAACTTTCCTGAATAGCTTTCTCTTTTTCTGAATAAGTGAGTGTGAAGTTATGGTTCATACCTGTAAAAGTTTGGATGTTTTCTAAAGCATGAAATGTTTCTGAAAATTTTTTGTGTTTTTCTTTTTTCAGACCAAGGCATAGTTCACTGAAAAATCCTGTATTCTTTAATTTGATCTTTACTCATAGAGTCGCTTAGTATATAAAGTCTCATGTGAAATAAATTGGATTTTCCCTTTCAACATACATTTTCATGATAATTTACTCACCCCTGTTGTCATCCAAGATGTTTATGTATTTTTTTGTAGTCGAAAAGAAATGAAGGATTTTGATGAAAACATTCCATGATTATTCTCCATATAGTGAGTGGACTTCAATGGACTCCAAACGATTGAAGGTCAAAATTACAGTTTCAGTGCAGCTTCATAGGGCTTTAAACGATATCAGACGATGAACATTGGCTTATCTAGCGAAAAGATCGGTCATTTAAAAAATATATATATATGTATATGCTTTATAATCACAAATGCTTGCCTTGCTATGTTCTGCAAAGCATGCTCAGGACTTCACGTAATTACGTTGAAAAGGTCACACTTCAAGCAAGTTTTATAATTAGCATTGTTGTTGGCATTACTTTTAAATTAATAAAGTTTCTTTTTAAGGCAAAATAAAGACAAATATAGATTCATGTCCGCTTTTAAGAGATGTTCAGTTACAATACCTTTGTTCTAAAAAAACTGAGATCTTCTGATGGCAGATCTATCACACTGAATGTTTATTCTTACACCAAACATTGATATTTAATCGCAGTGTTCCCCATGCATCAGGTGACTGCTGTGTAAACCCTTCACAAACCCAGTTTTACAGTCATTTTTCTTTGATTAATTTCCACATGTTACACCACTTAAAATTGAAATAAAAGTCTGACATTATTAACTGAAAACCTCAGACATCTGTTTAACTTAGTTTAAACATGGAAGAAAGTTATTGATAAACCTTGTATATAATGCAGAAACACGATTGCTGCAGTAATCTAGCACATTTTCATTCTTTATGGCAATTTGGTTAGACGTTAGAAAAATTTTAAAATTATGTTTTTAACTCTACTTGTAAATACATTTGTAACTTTCTATTTGTGAAAAAATACAATACTAGAATAATTCTGCACATTAGTGGTTCCCCTATGAATACGAGCCAATGACTTTTACTGCTATATAACACTATTTTTTTGTACATAAAGTAGAATAACATTGATTTTTAAGAGGCAATTTAGCATCCATAATTTATGACTTATGACTGTGAGTCCAAGGAGATTAAATAAATATAGCAATAAGGGATAGAATAACCTACTGTATATGCTAAAAGACAGACAGAAGCATTTAGGGAGAATCAGCAGCACAGACAAATCTGAAAATGTATCGTCATGGTCAAATACATAAAGAAATAAAGATGTGTTGTAGACAGCAATGACTGTGTTGATGTTTATAGTGTTGAAATGCAATCAATCATTTTATTGCTGCATGAGTTCCCAGTGTGTCAAGGGACATTTCCCTTGGAAAAGTTTTGGAAAATTGTTTCAATTTAATGTTCAGACATATTAGAAGTTTAAAATGCTATAGGACTCTGCTGTTCACTATATGAAAAGTCGGTTTACTTCTCTGAGGGCTTACTTGTTTACAAAAAAAGGCAGCAATATAACCATAAAGAAATTGATTGAAATAGATTCCTAAAGATTTTGGTAAAGTCACTTAAAGTTAGTAGTGTTAGATCTGCCTGTGTCCTCAGTGTTTTTAATAACTGTTTCAGAGCCGTCCTTCAGCCCCTCCTCTAAACTCTAACACTCTCCTCTGGTGCACACAGACTCTTTTATCTGGTATTATTGTATGAGGGCAACTCCATGAATAAAATATGGCAGAAACTGTAAATTCATTTTAATGAATAATGTATATATTTGCTGTCTTGTTCTGGTTAGAGCAAAGTTGTCACAACCTATATGTATTGCTGCTCTTCCTGGTTTAGCATTTACAGAGGAAAGAAAAATAGGATGTTTCATTATACTAAAGAGAATACAAGGTTGTATTAAGCTGTAGACCACCTGTCATAAACTTGGAGTGAGAACCCATAGACAGACAGCAGTTGCATAAGTCTTTAAATAAAAAGCCCACGAGGGGGCCAACAGAAAATAAACACCAAGGGTAGATAATGAATACTTAAATAAAACACTTCCCAGGAGGGGGCAAAACAAGAACTAAACGAAAATAAACACACCTCACTTCTTTGGGGACAAGGCGGACTAGCATACGGGAAAGAGTCAAAACGAACCAGCACAGGACAAGAGGGCCATAAATAGGGGAAACTAACAAGGGATAATTGCACTGGGCAGGTAGGGGAATTAAACGCTAATGGGAAGATTATGGGAAACAGGGAGTCGGGGCCAAGACACGCAAACTGGAGAGGACATGGCGCAAAGTGACAACAAAGGCCATGTGCTTCCACACAAACACAACAAGCAAAAACACGTGGTACTGTCACGACCCTGTCCACAGAACTAGAAAACTCCTGACAAAAACGACAGGATCTTGACACCAACAGAATTCACATAAACCTATAAATATTTTACTATTATACATCACACAGTTTTGGAGGGTAAGACATGTTTGCATCTTAGTTTAACAGATTTCGTTGATCCGAGTGCACTTTAGAAAGAGCTACTAAAACAACTAAACTATTCTTCTATTTACCAAACACAATTGTTTTTAGCCTCTTTGTTACTTTATTTTGACTGCAAAATTAACGTCTAAAATATGTTTGAACAACCAGAAAAAAAGAATGAATTTTCTGAAAATTATGAATAGCCGCGCTGTTCCTTTAAATACACCCACAAACGTAACCCGAAATCACGTGACAAAACACGGAAGTGCATAAATGCCACATGACAGTTTGTAAACTTTAAGTATGGATGGAGGATTTGCTTATTGAAGGAAATGAATTCGAGTATACCATTATGCTGAAAATATTTAGCATCATTTGTTTGCTACCTCTAACTCAATCTGCTCTGCCTTTGGTGATCAATACTTGGCATTTTGAAGATGCAACTAGCGCAGGTAATAAAAGAAATACTATTTCTCTGGCTGATCGACCCGCGCGCCTCTGCCTCGGTGTTATTTCATTCGGTTGATCCTCAAAGGCATGTCCGTGCAGACTTTAATCTAAAGTGGGTTTGTCTCTCTGTAGCCTGGAGCTCACTGCAGAAAGGAGGCTCGGTGGTGGATGCGGCGGAGAGGGGCTGCGCGCAGTGTGAGCTAGAGCAGTGTGACGGAAGCATTGGGTTTGGCGACCACCCTGACGAGCGCGGAGAGACTACATTGGACGCTATGATCATGAATGGGTACCGCACTCTCTTCAATTCAGCGAGGATATAATTAATGTGCATTCAATCATTTGATATCCGACACAAACTGAAGAATTGTTTTTGTGAAATATTAACAGTTTTGTTTCCCCTCGGAACATCTTACGTTTAGAGAAACGATGGAAGTGGGGGCAGTGGGAAACCTGCGCAGGGTTAAAAATGCTGTGGGTGTCGCTCGAGCAGTAATGGAATACACAGAGCACACTTTCTTAGTGGGCGAATCAGGTACAAGGACTATACACATATTGTCACACATACGCTCAAGAATTCACAAATTGTGAAAAAGTAAAAATATAAAATGCAATGGATGGTATTTCCGTGGAAGCGACCGGGAAGTGTTCAAAGGAAAATACTGGGGTAAGCTGACAGGAAAGCAACACCGAAGTAACGGTGGGCACAGGCCCACCAAAAGCAGACAGTTATAGATTGAAATAATTGCCTGTTATTACAAATCTCGATTGTAGGGCTAGAATATGGCTTGAACAAGTCCCTGGGTCTATCTGGCAATGTCATAGTTCACTCAGAAATATAAATATCATCATTCATTCACCCTTATTAAAACATGTTCATGACTTTCTTCTGTGGAATATATCTTGATGTCTCTGTGGTTTTGCACTTATACAATTAATTCAATGTCGGATGTTTGTTGAGAATGTTCTTCAGATATCAAATTTTCATGTTCCGCAGAAGCAAGTCATTCAGGTTTGGAATCAGCATTTTCTGCAGGCCTCATCAACCATTCATTTCTCTAAAATATGTGTAGACACTGGAGTCCCAATGAGACAGACATCAGTTTATAGTCGAGAGCACTTTACATTCTGCTTCTGCTATAGATCATAAAAGTAGGCCAACTCCATTGATTCCATCTGTTATCTTAATCAAAAGGAATTATGTAGTATTAAAGTTACTCTTTCTTAATGCAAGGCTGCCTTACTGCATGTGTAATATTCACAAACAATGAAAAAGCTGAGTCAGCCTCCCACTGCTCCCAATTTTGCTTCTCTCAAAACTAATGTTTATTTAAAACCAGCTCTGTATGTGATTTAGTTGCGATATGAAGTTGAACAGAACTAAAAAAAAACACATTTTCTTTTTTCATTTTTTTCATACAGCCTCAATCTTTGCTGAAAACATGGGCTTTAAATCTGAAGACTTGTCCACTAACAAATCAATAACTATTTTCTCTCAGTGGTTGCAGCACAATTGTCAACCAAACTATAGAAAGGTGAGTTTTTTTTTTGCCCAAAACCAGAACTCCAGTGTAATCATCACCCCGGGGTTTAGCTTTTAAGTTCCTAAGCAGCTTTTGAAACATCAAACATGGGTTTAGAAGCAGATCCGTGGCAGATAACGTTTTCGTATACTTCAAATGTACCAAACACCTTTGAAAGATTCTTTGTAAATAAAGTATAAAAAACATTCAGTGTTACGGTTAGAACCAGAACGTCTTGTGCTTTATGGATGTTTACAAAGTCCTGTACAGTGATATTCAGAAAGGATATTGGTGTAATCACTGTGAGGACAATATGCAAAGTGAAACATAGCCACAATGAATAATGCATTGGGAGCTTTATAAAGAATCCAACAGTTGATTCCAACATTCTGATACTGGCACAGTCAAAGCCCTATGGAAATGCTAGAAACAAAACTCTAAAAAACATTTCTTTTTGTGTATTTTCATACCCAAGCATATGAAACTGTGTATCGGTTGTTGTTCAAGTTAATCAAATCTTTTAAAAACCTTAAGGTGGATAAGACAAATCAAGGACTGATATGAAAAACAGATCTTTAAAACCTTCAAGTCATAAAACACAACTTAGTTTTCTGTTTTGTTTCCACAATATTCATATCAGAGTGACATGAATTATCTTATTTTCATTTTCAGAGTGTTTTTCCAGACCCTACCAAATATTGTGGCCCATACAAACCCAAAACAAGGCTATGGAGGCCAAAACATCAAAAAGGAAAAATTGACCCTAGTGCTCATGATACAATTGGTAATGTTCCTGTTAACATAAGTGTCTGTTTATTGTAAATTTAAAAATACAACAATAGAAAATCTTTAGCTCATTTGTTTACATTTGTTGTGTAGTCACAACACACTAAACATTGCAACAAAAAAAACCTCATGGTTGTATAAGATCTATTATTAGATATATTAAGTGAAGTGACACTGTCCAAATTTCTTTGGATTAGGAATGGTTGTGATTGGTAAAAATGGACAGGCAGCTGCTGCAACATCAACCAATGGAGCGAATCATAAGATACCTGGGTAAGTAAGCAAAATAGATTTGGTTTCCTTTTGTATAGTACGGTCACACTGTGTCTACAACGGACGGGCACTATAATTACATAATTCAAACATTTGTCCACACTGGATGCAGTGCATTAGAACAAGCCGTTTGTCATGTCACGTCTGGTGTAGAAACGGCATCATATTTTTTGTGTCCTGTATGCATGTTGATCTGCATAGACGTGTGGGTGATTCACCAGTGGCTGGAGCTGGAGCTTATGCAGATAGCACAGCGGGAGGAGCTGCCGCCACTGGCGATGGAGACATCATGATGCGTTTCCTCCCTAGGTAATCACCCTTCTTGTGAGATTATTAATTATTTTATAGCATCAACAAACTAAATGCTATGAGCTGCCTTAATTTAATTTGTCAAACCTCGTTTTTATACTTGCTATAGTTCTTCATTTTATATTTACATTCCTAATGTTAATTTTTATTCAGTTTTTTAGCTGTTGAATTAATGAGATCTGGAACTGAACCCACCATTGCCTGCAAAACAGCCATCTCTAGAATCCAGAAGCACTACCCAAATTTTTTTGGAGCTGTTATTTGTGCCAATACTACTGGTGGATATGGTAAGATAATGTATATTTATTGATTATTTTGTATACACACTCTGAATATGAATAAAAGATGATCATTTAAGACTTTTGTCCAAAGGTGCTGCTTGCAACAAGCTGCCTGAGTTCAGTCAGTTCTCCTTCATGGTGTTCAACTCGCAGACAAACAAACCTCGACTGGAAAAAGTGGACTGTTTTTAACGATACACATCCTGATTTTTGTTCACATATATAATTTCTGTCTGTTGATTTTTATTGATTGATGTGTGTCTTATGAGCAAGCTTTTTATGCACTTTAAAAAAAATAGATTAAACTGTTGTTAGATCTACCCCCTTTTTTACATGAAACAAAAATAAAAAATTGGTCAATTAATTTTTTTAAAGAATTTCAATCCATTTATTTAATTAAAAATGTATTACTGTACAATGCACACACTTTTTCATTTGTATTATTTTAATACATTTAGTTAAAAGTGTAGATTCAGCAGCCAGGCAGATTGGAGATGCCTGGGCCGTTCTCAGCCCACTGGAAAAAGTTACATTGTTTCCCCATTTTAACTGGGCATGTGTAGAAGTTGCGCCCATTATTTGGTCCCAGTTTTAGAACGGTCTTCGTAAGAGTTCGCTTTCCATGATGACACATGGGAAAATGCAGGTCTGCCCACTGTTGCAAAAATCACAATTACATTTTTTTTACGCAAGAATATGTTGATACATGCTTAAAAGATTATACAAAAATTTTGGGATTATACTTATCAGTTTATCAAATAGTTGAAAACAAACCGTATGAATGTGTTTTGTACAGCTAACTATTTATCCCTAGTAATCAGAGAACCTTGAAAACTGCTTCTTACCTCAAAGAAGTTACACTGAGTCTCCCTGGGAAGGGAGCAGGTGTAAAACTGTCTGCCTTTGTTCTCTCCGTCCTTATTGACCACCCTAAGGGCACACGGCCGGTGATGACTTTTGCAGCAGGGGGTTTCGGAAAGTGAGGCATCATTACTCTGCGTGCCCCTGTGTAAATTTGGCAAGATAAGAAGCCTCTTATTCCAAAATCCAAAGTATTTTACAATTTTACATCCAATTTAATCATGTTTTTTTTTTATCGGTTACACCTAAAACTCTTTATGCTTTATAGATTGATTTAAATATCACTACTTTACTAAAACATCTTATCATAGCCTAAAGGCCAATTTAACTGGCTTACCTCCCAGAGCAGGTGGGCTGCATGCTTCCTCCAGAAAGCGCTCCGTTTGTGGTTCTCATTCTCTTGTTAGGCTGAATGTGGTCTGCCGAAGTTTCTCTTTTATAGCGCTCATTGCCTACGAACTGCATCCCACTATTCCTATTACTGTGACTCTTCTGCGGCCAGTCGCCGAGCGGGCTCAGAACCCTCGCTGTCTCTGGAGTGTTTGTCTGGTTAATGGCAGGATTTAAAGTAGAGTCAGGTTTTGCACTGAGGTTGGTTAGAACTAGAGTGGTGGTCCCAAATGCAGCCCTGCGATTCATCTTTACTTCCTGCAGGGGTTTGCTGAAATTGTTGCAAGGGTAGCGGATCAGGTCTCGACTCATGGGTGAATGGGTCTGCTTTGGGGGATCTTTAGATACTACGAAAAAATTATTAAGTGTTTGTTAGATTGGGATTGGATAACATCTGTTCGGCAACAGTGACCTACATTTGGAAGTCTGTAGTTGCGTCTGTGTCGGAAAATTACCTTCCGGTCTGGGGCTCATACAAGCTTCACAGGATTTGCAGCTCGGGAGGTTGATTAGAGTACAAAGGGAACATGTCCATTCCTCTTCCTCTCTCTTTGCCACATGATCGTCGCTGCTCGATTCACCCTGATACGCCCATCCAATCAAACTGTTACGAGTCGGGAGTTTACTGTCAAATTGGAAAACAAGACAGTTTAGATCTCCATCTGTAAGTGTGTATGTCAGATAGTGTGTAGCTCACCTGATGTTAACTTCACTTGGATCACCTGACTGACAACGTTGACAGAAGTATGTCATCCTGCCATTGTCTCCCAGTCGACAGACAGTGACGGTTCCACTGCATTGGCCACAATGTGGACGTTTGTACACTTTGTAATGCTTGTAAAGTGGGGACCCATTCTTTCTACACTGGATGTGTGCAGGGAAAAAGTAACATATATGATGTAACAGGCTTGAGCACAAATCTCAAAACCCTTCCAGCATTTGCTAACTTTGTTTCAAAGCCTTTTTTAGAGGAGAAATGGAAAGAAAATATAATCAGAGCTTGAAATGGCCATTGTTCACTAGCAATTTTCTTTCTATTTTCTACAGTTCTCTTCATTTTGTAATGTACTGAAAATTGCCTCGAAAATACAGCTTTTGACCTTCGACATAACATATAATATAAATTAAAGTTAATAAAATACAGAATCGTCGCCAAAAGTGATGTCTCCATTGAAAATTTACATATTAACTTTATTCAAAGATATATTAAAAACATCGGCCCTGTTTCACAGACAAGTCTTAACTTAAGCCAGGACTATGCCTTAGTTAAATTAGCATTTTAATACACTTTTATGAAAATGCCATTGAAAAAAACATTACTGGTGTGCATCTTGAGACAAAACAATGGCAATGACATATTTTAAGCTCAAACTTTCATTTTAGTCTGGGACTAGTCTTTAGCAATGTTTATGAACTTAGCTTTAGTTTACACTTTAAGTACAACATATGAGATTTGATAAGAATTTAAGGAGGCTTGGCGAGAAATAACACACATGAACAAAGCTTACAGAGTAAAGGCCCAGAATGGCAGCAAAATATTAATACACAAGAGAAACAACAGATCCTAACAGATAACAACAGATAGAATTGTAGTTAATGTATACTTGTTTCCTGCAAGCTTTTTGCTATGCATTTTTTGGGATATTAAAGGCCAAATAAAACCCATATTTCCTGATATGCCGAGTACATTTTTAATTTTGTCTATTTTGTGTCTTTCATCTCATATTTTGATACTTCATATATTTTTACTTTGAACACTAGATAAAGTACCTTATAAAACAGGAGTGTGAAATCTCGTGTCATCTTCACAAGATGATGAATCTGTTCAGTGGTCAATTGATTGACCTATAAAAGCACATAGATTTTGTAAGAAAATAGCATTTCAAACCAAATATGGTTTTAATACATCCAAATGAATTATTTTGCATTGCTAGTCTCTGACTTAAAAAAGCAAAGGCACCTTGACAGCAGGGTTAAGACCACCATCGAAAAGAGCTTCATTTTTAATTATGTTTCCTACACCAGGAAGGACAGCTTGATCCAAAAGCACATCACAGAGCATTCTCGCACTCTCTCTCTTTACAGCCTCCACCGCCCGAGAGAAACTAAACTTGGATGAACAGACATCTAGACCCTCCATGGCTGTCACTTTCTGCTTACAGTTATCTGTGGATCTAGGAAAGCCAGAATTAAATTTCCCAGAATGGTCAGAATCACTGAAGGCTCAGGGTAAAGCTGAAAAAGAGCTTGAGCTGTCTGGATCACTCAAGAGTTATGACGGTTAAGAACTGCACTTAATAAACTGACATATCAGATGTAAATTAGGATAAAGTGCTTGACTGTGACAATCTTTGAATGAAGATGTAATCTAATCCAGGATTAAATTCGGGGTTTAATGCTTATACCTATTGGAAGAATTTTTACCTGATTTCTGCAGTTGTGTCAAAGAAACAGACAACATCACTGCTAAATTGAACAACCAGCGCTGGTAGTTTTCCTTTCATATCCTTTCTTTCTGAGGGATTTATCCTCAAGGAACCATTCATGCCAAAATGCAACCTAAAGCAAAACACATTGCAAATAGGAGTTTCAAAAGTTTAAACAATTCATTCTTATTCAGTCTTTTGTAATTACTCAATAAGGAGGAAATGTTTTATTTTGTAGTGATAATCTTGGGCAAATTTTGATTTGTATACCAATCCATGCAATAGCTAGTGCATAATATTCGCCACATTATAAAAATAGTAAGATCTAGATAAAGTAATACAGAGAACATGAACTAAAAATCTATTCAAATATTTCTGTTTTTAAATATTTTACAAATTTCTAAAACTTTTGCAAGTCAAATCTTTGAATTGTCTAGGATTTGCTTTTATGCAATGGAAATACATCACATCAACACACATCTTTGTATTGTAATATATAATAATTGAAAAGTATATAATTTACATCATCGTTTACATCATTCTAGTCTTGCAGTTGCCTTCATCAAAGACTTTCCAAACTGTCATTGAAAAGCAAAAGCTTGTCTATCTTATCAAGCAGAGCTCTTGAAAGTTTTTCAGTTCGATCTGTTTTCATGTGGACAAATGACATCGTTTGATCATAACAAACCACAATCACCAACTGAAATGATGATTTACAGCAGAAAGTCGACTGAAGACTTTACTCACCTTAGAGCTCTACAGCCAAAATACATGAACATCTCTTTGCCCAATGTCTCCACTCCTGAGAACTCGCAGCCCAAAATGCTCTGAAAACAATTCTGTCTGTCAGCTGACTAAACAGAGATAAAACGAGTAAACATTTATGATACAGAAGA
Organism: Barbatula barbatula; assembly: GCF_947034865.1. Lineage (NCBI taxonomy): Eukaryota > Metazoa > Chordata > Actinopteri > Cypriniformes > Nemacheilidae > Barbatula > Barbatula barbatula. The sequence goes on from NC_136781.1 coordinate 8,982,603, forward strand.
CATTATAGCACATTGATGATCCCGCTTTATATAACAGAACTGCTATCGCATCACCTTGAACTGTCTACGTTACTTACTGGTGTATTTGTTTCATTTCCGCGTATGTCTACGACTTTCTGTCCCTTTTGAACTTTTGCACGAATCTTCTCTCCATTTAAAGTGCAACCCGGACCCTCGACCATGATGATCTTTTTCTAAAAGCCTCTGAGCATCGGATCAAATAAGTTAGCTTAGTTTATCTTTGATGGTCGGTTTTCGCGCCATAGGGTGATTCAAGAAACCCGCCATTGATTTAGAGTTTACGCATGCGCATGCTTCTTTATTGTTTTATGGCGGGTGGCATCCAACGTTAAGATGCATTACCGCCACCTACTGAACTGGAGTGTAGACCAAAGTATCCACCAGAATCGTGCGCATGCGCATTGAGCGGAAATTAGGCTTTTTGTAGGTCAGTCCAGAGCCATTGAGCGAGAGAGTTGCGTTAACTGCTAATGTTAACTCCAATAAAACAGTTTTTTTCAAACAATACGCCTTTTCACAAAAATCGGAAACGACGTCACAGTAGGGTAAAGCAACTTCCCCTACAGATACAATCCCATTGCAATAGAATGCGCGTTTTTCTGTACCGTCTTTTTTTGCGATTTACTTAACATGAACAATTATATTTGTGTGTTTATCTGCCCGATCAATTCTGGTAAACTGCGATCAACGGCAAAAATGTTGCCATGGTAACGATCAGATTACAACGGTCAATCATCACTCTCATTGCGTACTAACGTGGAACCATTTATAAGTGGTTTCACCGCTGAAATTTTGCAGTCCATTGATTATTTATTAAGAAAATAAGGCATGCAATGTTTTTAAGGCTTAATTTAGCTTCTGAAGAAAATATCTTTTGACTAAAGAATTGTTTCGTTAATATTTCTGCTATAGGATTCTGTGATATTTCTGCAAAACAAGGCAATAATTTATTTATTTTTTGCAGTGCACTTGTAACCCGTTTTAATATATATTAAATTAGGCACTATGACTATTGTTGGTGTTGCACTAAACAGGAGAGGTCCACCTCCCGCTTTTAAGTGCTTTTACTTTGAGTACATTTTCAAGAAGTTACTTTTTACTTGATTCGCTTTTTTGACTGGTTTCTGACAATTTCATCGATTTTTTGACTGGTTTCTTGACAATTTCATCAAAGTAGTAGTTCTTGTATTTGAGGATATTTTTTTTACATTTTCCACCTCATTTTATTTATTGGTAACAAAGAGAAACTGCAGGGTTTACAGTGGTTCGGAGACATTGTGGCTTCTAAAATGAAAATACAAGAATAGCTATAGCAGTCATTATTATTTCTATATCAGTGTAATGACATTGATGTTGCTCTGTTCACATTTGATAAAAAAAATATTATGCCATGCTGTTTGTAACTTGAGCTTGCAGAGAACTTCTGGTGGACTAAACTAAAATGCAATGTTTCATAAAAAGCTTTATTATTTTTTCTGTTTTTATTTTATATCCATTTGATGCATTTTAACAAATCGTCAGGAGAACAAAACTTTAAACTATGTCACAATTTTTTATTTAATAGTTTGAATTAATGTACTATTAATACAATAATTTAATTAATATTCATATTTAATAAAACACAATCGTTTTTATTACAGTATTTAATTCCTTCCATCTTCATACAACATGTGAAAATCCAGCCTACTTGTGGTGTAAGGTTCTCACAATCAAGGTAAAATCTTGCCTCAAATTTCATTTGAGCTGCAGTACAGGCCCGAGTTTATAGGGGGTGCTGTTGGGGTGGCAAACACAATCTGTGTGTATATCCTGCCCAAAACCTTTCAAACACAGCCAGCCATGACAGAGACCACTGAGGAATACAGACCATTTGCAGCACAGCTGTCCAATGTTTACCTCACCATCCTGGCCCTCTTCTGCTTCAAACTATTTGTCAGAATTACCCTTAACTTACTAACGCACTTCTACATCATCAGAGGCAACCGCAGGGAGGCTGCCCGAATTTCAGCTGACTTCTATAGTAATGGTCAAGGTTATGGTAAGTCATCCAGAAGTTTACTTTTTTGTATACATTTTTTACATGTTGACCTGTTTGCGGTGGATTAGCAACAGTATCATTAATGGTTTTATGGCACTCTGTGATTTGATTTATATATAGCAGTTGTCACAGCATGTGTTAAGGGCCTGCCAGTTGTGTCATATCCACAGCAGGGAGTAGTTCACTTGTGATTTGTATAAATGTCAAACACCCTTTCGAATGGCATCATCTCTGTATTCCAAGGCATGTTGTTAGGATTTGCATTTGTATGCTCATGAAGGGTAAGAACACATGACCAGTCCCCCGGACCCTGACCATTTAATCATGTAACATTTCACTAAGCATTTTACGGCTCATGGCTGCCAGACTGCAGTTTACAGTGTTGTATAAATAGAATTGAGGCCATGGCATCTGATTCCAGCACTCCCCCCATGCACTCTTTGATTAAATAAAAACCCTGTCATCTTTGGTCTAGCAAAAGTCTGTACAGCCAGACGGTTGTCTGCAGGATGCTGAGCAGGCAGCAGTAAACAGCAGAGAGGGCTTTTGGTATTAACAAGTTGTTTCACAGAGCATCTCAGAAAACTGTTTCTCTGGGTTTAAGATCAGGGACCAGGTAACAGAGTCAAGGGATAGTCACAGGGGATTGCCATAGTCTGGCATTTACCAAGCAACTAAAGTAGGGCAAAGCAGATGAAAAGAGCAGACAGCCTCAGTAACTCTTTGTAAAATATGTTTTGAAGAGAATGATATAAGGAGAAAACATTTTCCTGAAGGGACGCAAGCTCTGTCAAAAGTGGAAGTCTTGCTGAGCTGGTTAACCAGCCAAGGTTGGTGCTTTGATATGTTTTGTGTGTACGTGGGCCGATTTACAATATCCAGAGTGCAGAAGTGAGCTGTGTTCTTGAATTAATTGTTCTTGAATGTGAAACCAAAGAAGGGAAGTAAAAGAATGATGTGTGAAGCAGTCACATCAGAGGTCTTATGGATGTTGAGAAGATGGTTGTGTCAAACACTAAGCATATTGGCAATGAGTAGTGGGTTTTAGCTTTGTTGCAGAGATAGATAGGTCTCATAAAGTACAGTTAGTTTGAGGTTTAGTTTTATGCTCTATGTCAGCAGCATAATATACATTAGTGTAGTTGAGTGAGAGATGAAGGGAGGTGTGGAATGCATCAGCGGTTATACTGGATATCGACTCAGGTGTGTATATTATCATTTACTGTAATTATTTTTTAAATGCGGTGGTGTCCACAGTCTAAGATCAAATTGAAAATCTTGGATTTAAAGTCCGGAAATAAAATGGTATTTTCAAAACAAGGAAAGGTTGACAAAATCCATGTGACATATTTAGAATTCAGCATTCAAATGTAAACAATTTATGTGGTACCATGGAAAATTTCTTTATAAATTTGTTTGTTCTGTTAAACACAAAATAAGATATTTTGAAGAATTCAAAAGAATTAAGTACTGGAGCACTTTTGACTATACCACTGTGATTTCTATCTATGGTAGTAACTTAAAATAAAAGCATTTTCTCTATAGTGTCTGACTTTTACATCCAAGTGTTTGCATCCATAGGATGGTGCTCTCATTTCAAACGGCTCAAATATCAGATTCCTCTTTAGTGAATCACTTTTCCCCTTTTCTTTAGGATCATGGGCTGATCGATCGCCTCTTCACGATGCAGCCAGCCAAGGACGACTGCTGGCCCTCAAGACCCTCATTGCTCAGGTAATATGCCTGTTTAAATAACATGTGATTGCTGTGCAATGTCATGTTATTATATATAGTCACATGCACTCTACAGGATTAAAAATGTAATACACATTATGTGCATTACAAGAACTGCAATCCATCATTCACACTTGTAAAAGGGCACTACTGCCACCATCTGGAACTGAACAGCCCTGCACATTGTAATGCAATACTCATATCTTTTAATCTGTCCTCAGGGTCACAGTGTGAATGTGCTGACAATAGACCACATTAGCCCTCTTCATGAGGCGTGCATAGGGAGCCATGTTGCCTGTGCCAGAGCCCTGATAGATGCCGGAGCCAACGTTAGTCTCTGTAGGGCTGATTGGTAACATTTTCATTTGACAGGATTCAAGTAGCATTGGCTAATGCTTGTTTTACTTAGATTAGTGTCATTTTATACAGTAAAGAATACTGAATGTTATTTATGCAGTATACCTGCTATGTTACATCGGATTTTTTTTGTTATAAAATTAAATATTCATTTTTATTAAAATATATTTAGTTACCAATGTTCTTGGGTTATAAGATTAAGTGGGTTAAATAAAACAATAGCTTAAACAGCAAAACACCAGATAAAAGAGAATTAAGTATATATATATATATTCAGTTATTTTGTTCGTAATGTCTTCTCATGCTGCTTCTGTTATTTATGTCTGTTTGCTCAGGTCAATGTGACAACTATTGATGGTATGACTCCATTGTTTAATGCCTGTTCAGCTGGCAGTCTGCCATGTCTAGAGCTTCTCTTGCAGAGCGATGCTAGACCACAGGCCCTGGCTATATGCCAGCCTTCACCCATCCATGAGACAGTCAGCAGAGGTGGGTAAAGGACTGGCTCTTGGGGACCAGGGTTTCACACAACCAATATCATATCTATCACTTGGTGACAGACACTTGAATTATGTCTAATGATGTTTATGTTTTGTGGTGTCATGCAAAAGGCCACAGCAAGTGTTTGGAGGTGCTGGTCGAGTGGGGTGTGGATGTAGATTATGAAATTCCCCACATGGGCACCCCTCTATACAGCGCTTGTCGATGTAGGGAATTCGTATGTGCCCACAAGCTGCTTGATGGAGGTATTCATGTCCCAAAATTCACACAACTAGCATGTTGAGAAACAGTGATACGGTATCATATCCAGAGCACTAAAACGTTTAACTAATGTGAGTCCTGCAACTATAATAGGCTTTTATATTTTTCACCTAGGTTTTTACATTTTTATATCAGGTTCACACTTAAAGTGTGAATACGCTACAGTATATTATTATGATACTACATTTGTCATAATCACACCATAGGTGCAAATGTGCAAAGAGGCACAAATATGGAGACACCTCTTCATGCAGCTGCCCAGAAAGACTGTGTAAGCATAGTGAAGCTCCTGCTGGAATACGGGGCAGATATAAATGCACGTAACCTGGAGTATAAACGGCCCGTAGAGGTTGCACCTCCAGGGAGTTTAACAGAGGGCTTCCTGTTGAATTATGAAGGTAAGTTGTATCTACTTGTGAAGGTATTTTTTAAAACTTTCTATCACTGGTTCGGTTTAGAAGTATTGTAATCACTTTAATTTCATAACGTTTAAACGTTTACACATTTTTCTCCATTGGATTTGATCTTTTGTGTTTCTTCAACAGCTACTCCCCGTTCTTTGCATCAGCTGTCTCGTCAGCAAATCAGGGAGAGTTTGGGGCGTTCCCGACTACATTTTATACCACATTTGCCCCTCCCTAAAGCAATGAAGGACTTTCTTCAATATAAATGATGTCATTGCCCCCACCGGCTGTCTATATTTTGATGTTTGGTTTGACTTAAATATAATCTATAAAATCAAATTATAATCTATATAATCAATATCTTTTTCTGGGGCCTGGTTTGTTAATAATAAGTTTCTGTATACCAAAGGTCGGAAGGAAGTATAACTTCTTAACTTAAATTTAGTATAACCTATAACTAAACATGATACAATAAACTTGTGACTTGTACCGCTTAACTAGTCATTCATTCTAAAGCTATAGATCTCATAGGCTATTTATTTGAACAGCAAAGAATAGATTCTATAACACTAAGTTAGACTTATTTACATATTGTATATTATGTAGCCTACTGTAACATAGCATTTCAGATCAAGAACAGCTATCTCCCATATAGTGCAGGTCCCAAAAATCACATTTTACACAAAGGTAAGAACGTTTTGATACATACTGTTTTAATCTGTGAAAAAAAAACATAAAAAACATATTTTGTAGTCATATGTGCCTTCGTGTACTTTTGCTGAGAGTTGCCAGGAGAAAATAAGCAGTGAGGCTGTAAAGGTGTACTACACTGAGTGACCAGCGGGTGGCAGAAGATAAACTCCAGTACTCCCGTGTTCACGTTACCACGCAACAGTAAACAATGAGGCGTAAGATGTTTTGTCCTCTCACCGAACAAATAGCGTGTCGGTCGTAAATAGCACCTAGAAATGGCCTATTCACAGTCGCCCAAGAAGGCTGGTCTACCAAGAGAGGTGTTAAAATGGCTGCAAAGTCTTGATTTATCGATTTCTCCTAAAAACGTGCGCAGGTGAGTCGGATAAGAAGATAACGGCGGCTTTGTTTTGAAACCCTAAAGCAGTGGATCTTAATACATTTAAACTTGGATGTAACTAAATTATACTTTTATTTGTAAAACGCAGTAGCCTTATATACCAGAAGAGTCACGTTGTCGTATAACGATTGCAATTCAATCCTTATTTAATAATGGCATTTAGATTAGAATGAAATGTATTGACATGAAAACATTTAATACATCTATTGGTGAACAATGCGTTTTTTGTCAATGATGAAGTTGTGAGCAACGTGGTTAAACGGACAGTTCACCCAAAAATGAAACTTCTGCCATGAATTGGTTACACTAGTTGTTCCAAACTTAGACAAATAGTTGTCTTTGTTCGGTTGAACACAAAGATATTTAGAAGAATGTTAGCAGCTGACAGTCATCATTGACTACCAGTAGGAATAATTTACTTGCCCCAGAACTGTTTGCTTTCCTAAATTCCTCAAAATATCTTATTTTGTGTTGAACAGAACCAATAGTCAATGGTGTCCCAGAACTGAAGTTGCTAACATTCTTCCAAATAACTTGCTTTGTGTTCAACCGAACAAATAAATTGATATAGGTTTGGAACAACCTGAGGGGGAGTAAATCATGACACGTGAACTTTCATTTTTGGGTTAAATGTTCCTTCAACAAACACTAACCATTCTTTGCTTATGTCATAAACTCAAAGAGACTTTTCCAATGGATATCTAGTGGCAGAAATATTTTCTTGGTACTTCCCAAAGGACTTTCACATGCACTCGTATGGCAATGGAGCGTCACTGGCCACCAAGCAATCAAACTGGTCCCAGATTGACAAAGTGAGTCAGATACTCGACCAAATTACATGAAAAATGTATTTGAATAGTATCTTTGTAATTTATTTTAATATGTCTATTATGAGTAGGCCAAGATTTCTCACAGGTACAATAAAGAACCACTTTCTGTAATGAGACATTTGCTTTTTGAAGTTTTTTGTGAAGTATTGCATTGGTCTGTCGAAAGAAGTCATAGACGGCACAATCCACTGTAAACCTGGTGCTGCAGAGCTCCTTGTGCAGGACATTTACAGCATCCTGACCAACAGAAGGTAAGCATATAGTGCATGCATGCATGCCTTAAACAGCTGAGCAAATACAGATCATACATGGAGTTATTTTGAAAACATTTTTAGGCTGTGTAAACTATTTCTGTGTACGTACAAGCACATAAAAAGTAATTGCTTCATTCATTGTTGAATGGGGGCTGTAACGCATGCCCTGAATCCTAGTTTGCATTCTGTCCTTAACACTATCCACGATTGAAAATAATGCCATGTAAAAAACATGTGTATAATTTCCAGTCAGGTACATCATTTCCAATGAGGTTAAGCTCACCTGCTCTCCTTTGTTTTATGTTTCCTGTAGGATCCAAACCATCCAGAGGGTGGAGCAAGAATTCACAGATAAGGCCTATCAGGAACAGTTACCTATGGTGGCTCGAGCCACAGCTTCAGTCGCCGTAAAAAACAACATGTGTCTCAGTGAGGTTATAGCTGAACCAAACATCATGGCCAACCAACGTAAAGCCCTGACCATCATACACAGACACATAGAACAGAGAAAAGAGGAGAGAAACCAAGACCCAAGTGAGTCATTGCTCACTGTTACATCATGTGTTGAAAGAGATATTTGTGTCATGTGAAAGAACTATTACTGTAGAGTTTAAGGTATATTTTGGACGGATAGATGTATTGCACTGTATATATTACAATTGTATATAGTAAAAGGTAAGCCTGACATATTTTTTCTTTGGCTTCTTGATAGATCGATTCAATGTTAAGCCCACTCTTGGAGAACAGGCGCTCCGATTGGCTCCACTTTTAGCTCACCAGAGTGAGCCAGAACTTCAGATAAACTCCAGTCGTGTGGTTTGTTAAGTGCCTGGGCCTTACGTGTAAGCCAACATACCTCATTTATCAAATGTATTTATCTTGGGTTTCATAGATGGTAGTCACAAAAGCATTGTTAACATAACTACAAATTTATTGTTATTGAACAAATTAAGTGATGATGAGGAGGACTGGAGACTCTTGCAGAAAGATGTCTATCAACGATGTTCAGCTATTGTGATCTGTTTAAAAAATGTTGTGTTCTACAAGAGGTTTATGTCACAATACAAGGTTCTAGAATCAGCCCAAGGATTCATTCTTGAAATAAACTAACATGTCTATGCAACAAATAAATCAGCGTACAGCCACTTCAATTGTTTCTACATAATATATACTTTCTTAAGTTTAAACGATGTATACCAAGTTTAAAAGCATTGTAACTTAGATTCTGAATTTACTGCATGAATCTCATGATTTTTATGATATATGTTTGACCTTTTTTATAGTTCAGGTCGCCAATTTATACATATGTATTAAAAACTGCGTATTGTAAATTATCCAAAATACTTCATTTGTATTCAGGAAAAACACACAGATTTAGAACACCATCCCAAAACCTTTCATCTAACTGTAGCTACAAATACAATTTAATTGGTCTCTTTGGAAGTGCAGTAAAAACGTCTGTAACTATAAATCTAGCATTTATCAGTTAACCCCAGCAGCTCCCATGGCCTATTGTTGTCTCTGTATTAACATGCCTGTGTCTTGTTTTAAACAATGCAAACCACGTCTTCTTCCTACTTCCCCCATGGCCCACTACAAATTAGAAGTTAATTTAGCAAGCTCACAGCGAAACAGGGCAGGATTCAGGCAAGCTGCCCGAGTCCCTGTTTACCCCCTTTAGCCTCTCTTTACCCTGTTTCTCTCTCCCTTATACCCACACACACACACTGTCACACTGTTTCTTTTCATTTCCATCACAAACACACAGACACTCACACGGCCACTGCCACTGTCAATACATAAAGCGTCTTTCTGTTGTTACCATGAATCTCAGACTCAATTCATTGCATAAGGTTGCCATGGATATCTAAAGCAAGCATACCGCTTTTCATGAATGTGCCCAGAAACCAACTTTTTAGTCTCTCTCACGCTCTTTCTTTTTATCAACCTCCTTCCAATGAAATGTTCATATTGTTTTATGCTCAAAACAGACATTTAAAAAAACTAAATTTCCCTTTTGTGGAATAAAATTAAATGAGGTGTGACCCTGAGAAGTTTAACCTCATTGCTAAAATCCCGGTGCTTTGGTATTAATTCAACATAGTAGCTAACTCTGTTTTTAAGATCAACCGTAAAATAAGGAACAAGTCGCAACTGCAGTTTCAAACACGCATTATATTCCATTTATTTGCTTATAGTTAAGGAGGCTTATGTAAATAATACAATCTTGGCCGTTAGGTGACAGACACCCGTGTAAGCTTGTAAATATTTGTGTAATCCATGTAAATATCCATTAAACGCTGTGGCGTTTGATTTGATTTATTCTGTGCTCGACGAAAGCACGTATGTGTGCATGCGTTGCCTCTTGGTAACAGCTAAAGCCGGTTTCCATGGCAACACGGCAGCTAGCGCTACTATCGAGCGGGACACGGTAGCGTTCGCTGCAAGAATCTGAAAGTACGCACACCCGAACACATTTCGCGCGATGCATCACACTGCCAACTAACTGCATGTAGACGGCTAGATGCCCTTGTAGAGGCCGTTAAGCCATCTGTTGTGTATTTTTTCATATGGGCCTGCAGCGCAAAACAGGGAGGATGCGTGTATGTGAGAGTTGGAGGAGGAGGGCTGTTCTGACTCGCGTGTTTATTCCAGACAGAAACATGATTAGCCAGAAGGGGGTTCGGGTGTTAAAGTATCGCTCATTAACTCTGGACTCCCCCCTCCAAAACCCAGCCCGTACATACTGCCTACTCTATGCATCACACTTTAACACATGCACATACGAACAGCACACACACTTGGCGACAGGCGCTAACGTCTCTCTCCCGCCACCTTCCCAGAAAAGCATCATCATCGGTGACCGGGGTGTAACGTTAGCTGTTTACGTGCCTGTGGATAGCCTCGCTGACACGTGACAATCAGTGAAAGGCAGTTTTCTGTAAATGTAATGTAATGTTTTTCATATGTCAGCTGCATAATATATGATTCTTTGAATATTATAATGCTTCTTATACACGACTGCTTAGTGGTTTATAAATAAATGATAACGAATGAGATTTGGTATATTTTAAAAAGGTTTACTTGAAATTCTCTGAAAATTTGGAATTAATATACTTATCTGCTGATAAGATGAAAACTCAGATATTTGTTTTCTGCTAAATCGATGTAGTTTGGCCTGGTCAATTAATATGCTATAATCTTCTGGTGGATCATCTGTATATTATTAGTTTTCACCGTGCAAATATATGTGTTGCCTTGAGTGATAATGATGAGAGTGTGAACACAGAATGCGTTCATTATCCTCATATAACAACATTTTACTGTATAAGTGTAAATTGTTAGTCTACATTTGGTCATTTATGCCTCCGTTGTGAAACACTGTTATATAGGCACTCAGGACAGGAATGTTAAACATGGCATAGCAGTATCAACACATAAGGCAAATTGTTATTGTCAGAGGACAAACAATCTTTTTTTGGAGTAGATTAAAGAGCCCAGCCTTCAAAAACAGCTAGAGTGTTGTGGGATAGAATGCAGGGACCTTGGAGCGTCTTTTACAACATTGAACTTTAGTATCATTTTACACTTTACACGGCTTTTAGTTAAAAGTGTTATCATGACATAAGAAAATTTGACATCCATATGACCAACAATTTCAAGAATAATGTAACGCAAGAGAGTTTCCTGTGTGAAGGGACCGTTGAATACTTTCGGTAGCAGCTGCATCCCTCCCAATCTAAATGTTATTCTTAGAATGAAACTAAGAAAGCAGGTCAGTCTTTGCAATAATTTTAGAACTTAATGGTGGTAGTAGAGTTTAAATCTGTCAGTGTTCTGACATGACATGGTGACATATCTTTAAAATTGTTGGCTGCTGTGAAACCAGTGTTTGAAGTAATGGGGCATTACGCAGAACAGTATTAAACATTTTAGTACAGGCGTTATTAGGACCCCATTCCAATACAAATGGCGTCCCAGATGTACCAATTATGCAGGATATGTAATCTGCTAATGCTTGATTTAAGGTAAAAAATTAAGTTTATAAATCTCTTAAACAGGTGTAATTAATGTTATGTGTAATGTATTACACTTGGCTAAAGTACTATAACAAGAAAATCCTCTTTTCCTTAAAATAATAAAATGATCTAAATACTGGTTTAAGGAAAATGTTTATAAATTGTGTTTTATTCCATTTTGTAAATGTCAGTTGAGGTCTGAGAACTTCTCTTGATTTTCCAAATGAGTCAAATCATCATCATTACCATTGCAGATTATAATGACCCTTCCATCCTTAATTGCAGATCTTTCAAATAATATGTGACTTTATAAATGCACCAAAAAACAAACAAACAAATGACTCCCCTCATGTCTTTAATATCATGTTCTAATTTTATTTCACACCAGGATGACAGTGAACATTTGCAACACACACACATGCAACGCATCACATGAGCATGCCATATGATGTTATATTAATCACATGCATGTATATTTCCTCCGTGTTGTGCACAGAAGCTGAAAAAAAACAATCTTCAAATTTCATCATCAGATTTCAGACCCTCAGATTGAATGTTCTTCGTGTATGTGTGTATTCTTTTATGTACAGTATCAGTCGTCACATTTGCTTCAATCACAGATGCATTTTTCATTTCCAGTTATTTATTTTGGTTTTATCATGCAGGGCCTTACCCAGCCTTAACACTTCATGTGTACAAGAGGGGTGTAAACCATTATATTGGCTTGTTGCTCGACTCCACCCGAAAACCCACCTCTCTCTGTCTGCCCGTTTGCTCATCCATGTTTTGGGTGGATGCTGTTGTTTTTGTTGTAGCACATGAGGTCTTGTTACCATTCAAACACTTACTGTACATAAATGTTGTACTCCGTATAGAAGTCTGAATGTCTTAGCACACACTGGTTTGCATATGCCTGTGTTGAGATGCCACACTGAAGCTCCTCGCACAGAAGGGAAATCAACTGGAAAAAATCAGTGTTGACAGCAGCTCTCCTCTGTGAGGAACAGGGTAGCAGGAGCGGGCGAGTGAGGAGAGGGAGGAGGGAGCGAGAGTCTGAGAGAGAGAGAGAAAGAGAGAGACTTGTGCACAGAGACCCAGCCCCAGCCTCTATTGTAGGTAAGCAGGCAAGGAAAGGCGTTTTAGGAGCGGAATTTAAACCCACAGGCGCAACACTGGTCACTGCTGTGGAGACCCCCGAAATCGGCGGACAAGGCAATATGGAGGAGGATATGGATGAAGGACAGACCCAGAAGGGTAATGGAATGCTTTTTTCTCCCTTCGTTTTTTCATCGTGGTATCTGGTTCTGTTGTTTATCTTTGTGCCTAATCCCCTCAGTGTTTTCCATTGTCTCTGATCTTGTGGATTATACAACGAGGTTATTAAAAGCATCACAATATGGGTTATTATTTATTTTTCGTGTGGGGAAATTGCTTTTTCTGACATACTTTTGATTCACATTTTTGACGAATTCACCAATGATGCGTGCACATTGCAATGCAGTACATATTAAAATTATTTATTTTATTTGCTTTCAACTACATGGCGAAAAGAAACCCATGTTTGAGCAAATACGACCACTGCCCACATCCTACAAAGAATAGATTGATTTTAGATTGGAGAGCGATTGTGTAGAGGGGTGTGTGCAGGGGATGGATCCTGTGTTTGTGTGCGTGTGAACAATCTGAGGGGACTGTCTTTGTTTGCCGCGCATTTCTGTCAGTCTGTCTGTGGGAGGTTGAGACAGACGCAGAAGAGGCCCCTTCTGTATGCGATGGACATTTAAATCATCGAACCTAATCCATTGTTTCTTTACCAAAATCTTTTCTTTTCTTCCCTCGACTGCGTGGGGTTTTCTCTCATTTGTGTGCAGGAGCATTTGTTAGCTTTGTGTGTGAGAGGGAGCCTGCTATTTATAATACCAGCTTTTGGCTGTGGTTTCAAGCTAAGGGTGGAAATCATTTGGATCTGCTCTTTTTCATCTTGGTGGTCTATAAAGAAAATTTTTGCACATTTATGCATGGTTACATGGTAGAGGCGAGGGCATTAAAAAATACAACGAGGGATATAAAAATATCTCGGGTACAATCTTCGGAACTCCTTTGGTTCGTCTCCTCCTCCGTTCCATCCATGATGGCTCTTTAGTTCTGAGATTTCCCCCCCTCCCTTCTAAAAGCAGAGCATGATGATAGAATAGCGGCCATGTCAGTGTGTTTAGACAGTCATTGGGTTTGTTATATTTTTTCATGGTAAATGCAACAACATGTAGCATTACACTGCAAGAATGATAGATTTATGCACAGCCTGATGGGGTGTTGTAACACCCAGTTATTACTTTGTGTTTTGTTAGGTCATTGTCATTATTGTTTATATGGATTACATCTATTGAAGACAGAGAAGCCATGACATGATTGGGTGGATTTAGCATTGCATCTAGTAAATACATAGTCTGTCAATGAACATTTCATTCAGTCTCCCTTTGTTTTATTTTTTACATTTATTTTGAGCTGTCATGCGTGTTCTTAAATGCTTACTGACCTAAGAATGTGATATTTAAATGCTAGTATGACTCACCTCATACAGTGAGAAGTAACCATTAGAAATCTGTAAGATGGCCATACAAAACTTGGAGTACCATGAAGTGACTTAAAGCTTTCCCTATATGGATTATTTACAATTAGATTTTATTAATAATCATTCTAGATGAATATTGTTTCACCTAATTAATTGAGGAAATGATTATTGGCCTAATATGTAATTCTAAAGCTCCAGTTAGTTGAAGACACTTGTCATCAAGTCAAAGAGGTTTCTTGACTCCATAAAGGAAAACCGAATTTCCAATGATCAAGTGGACTTTATTCTCTTAAGTGCATTGACCAGAGCACTGACCTAGTGGACGAGCAGCCAGCTGCACATCAGATGAATAGAGGAACTATGCAGCCTCATGGGAGAATGGACATTTCATTACCTCTCATGATTATTGGATTACAGAACATTAGGCTGTTAACACACGCACACACACACCATCATGCTCCTCATCTTTTATTTATGGATTTTCCCCACAAATTTCTCCCATCTTCCATTGTTGACAGACTGTTACTGTTCAGATCTTTATTTGGTAACATCCTCTGATAAGATTCAAGCATAATACTATTAAGTTTGTTTTTAGCATGCTTTGTTTAGAAATACAATGAAGATATATTTTTGATCAGTGTTATTATACACATGGAATTTGCAAGGTGTGATTGAGTGTGTTCCCTGGTTCCCTTATAGTTATAATATGGCAAGCTTGATCCAGTTTTGCAAATTAACATTCTAATTTATTGTGACTTGTGATGGATTTTAAATAGACCATGTTATTTAAAGGAAAACTTTAATTCTATACCTCTGTAAATTATCTGGCGGTTTAAATGTCTCATTTCCTTCCTGACCCTCTGTGATCCAGAGGCCACCTTCTAATCCGCACCCCTCTATTGTTCTCACGCATTGGTCAAGCCTCTCAGGGACCCAGAAGTTTTACTAATCGTCCATAAAATTGGTTCATGCCTATTTATAGAATGTTCGTTTTGTAAACAATTGTTCTCTCTAATGTTTCCAACAGGGCAGATGACCATGAGAACAGATCCGTTCGTCAGATGTTACAGCCATTTACAAGAGTACCATATCTTACAATTGGTATATTTCCAATATACGTATAAAGCAAAAAAGAGTCTAAATGACTTTTCGCAGCCCTAGGTTGGGTTCGCATAGGGAAGTTTTGGAGGATGGTTTCAAGAATACTGGAATCTTCCAGTAGCAACAACGTCACCGTCGCTAAGCGGAGATGGTAGTCTCCTCTGTTCCTGCATCATTCAATGCAATGCTGAGCAGAGATGTGTTTTCCCCCTAGTAATCCGCGTAAATGTGTCTTACCATTCAGTCCGTTTGCCACTGAATGTGTTGACACACGGCGCTGTAAGTGGGTCATGGTGCGCGCAGGCCCGGCCCAGTCTCAGGCCCAGCAACTCCGTCGTCATGGCAACCCTGCTGGTTGATTAAACATGCGCAGAGAAGGCGTGTAGATGTGCCGCGATGAAAACCTAGTTGCTTCCAGGGAGGGATCAGAGATGGAATATCAGCGCCCCTCGCCTTGCCCCTCATTGCGATCAGGCTCAATAGAATGTCAATTCTTTTAATCTCGACAGAACAACAGCATTCAGTATAATGAAATGCTAATCGCTTTTAATTGACAAATTATTCAGATCCTTTTGACTATCATCGAGATAAAGGCTGAAAGCTTAACAGGGTCCGATTGAGCTCATGAAAATTTGACTGCGGAGGAAAAAAATGAACGGCAAACTGAGCATTGTTTGTGATGTGTCAAAAAGCACTCATCTCTAACGCTCTGAACCTTTTCCTCTACATCTCTATTTGTCTCCATCTCTGACTCCCACTGTCTTTTCTCTTTCATCTGTCGCAATCTCTTATCCCATCACTCTCTCTTTCTCTATGCCCTCCATCATTAGGATTAGCATTAGTGTTTCTACCTCGGCCCTTTGTCGCACAGCCTTTGAGAGTTCTGGGAGAACGGTTCCCTCCAAACATATCCATCTGACCACTGGCTCATAGAGACCCCATAGTTCATGGGATTAATTGATGGATGGGGGAGGGGCAGGCCAGGAGTGGCACTGTGGCTGTCAGACTGACAGATGGACGTTAGGGTGGGGTGAGTTTGGGGGGGCTGCGAGGGGTAATTGGGGTGGGAGTTGCAATAGCTTTATTATTACAGGTCCCTCTTAGCTGCTTTTGTTAATATTGTTTGGGTTGAGGGTCTCTCTTTTGTGTGTATACGTTTCGTTTTTGTGCCTGAGAGCAATATTTAGTTGCATTACAGGAAAGCTCATTTTGCACAGTTTTTTCAGTTAAATATATACTTTATTATGTCTAAGTTAATTAACACAATTTTATATAGCAAAAAATAACATTAGTGAAACTATTTTCATCCAGTGATAAATGATGCTGCCTTTGCATACATTTTTGAAATTGTAAAATACAGCTTTAAACCCACTTACTGTATATTATTTATTTTTTATTTTTAAGTGTTTTCCAGGTTTGTACTTTGCGTTAGATGCATTGGTTATTAATATTTTGGAATGTATGAACTAATATGAAATTCAATTGTGTCACAGTATTTTGTCATCAAGTCGATCCTGTGAGGATTTGTAATGCAAATACATTCAAAATCCTGTAATCACAAAGTGTGCAATCTTCATGCATTCTTAATGTTATTTCATCATCTAACCCTTGAGTGTTGAATGTGAGACTGCGTTGTAGTGTAATGTCATTTTGTAATGGATTCAGAACGCTAATACTGTCAGCCGATGAGAACACACTAAACTCAATGCAGAGTATGTTACAACGTAGCAAAGCAGAGCTGTAGCTCCATCAAACGCTCCTGTGAAGAATCCCATCCATTTCCTCACTCTCATCCACAGCAGTTGCTATGACAACATGTTGGTCCCTTCCCAAAGCCACTATAAAGCCTGGTCTGAGGTTTATCGAATCAATACCACTGCGCTGTTTGACAGTCTCCTATGATTCATAATAATCAGAATAATCAGAATTGTAACTGGCCACTGACCGCAACCATGCCATGGTCAGAACTCTTCTCAGCATTCCTTCACTGAGTGGGAACATATGAGCTAATCTATCTGATGATTTGCATGTAAAGTTCTTAAAGTCAAAGTACAACTCAAACACATTAAGGTAATCATGTAGAAAACTCAATCAGAAGCATCAAAGACTATCCGTGTGCTTCGCCTCACATCCATTGGTATTCATAAATCATTCTGTTATGATTCACTCTGATATATGATGCTAAGAGGAGAAACAGTCTGCAGCAGGGGCAATTCTGCTAATCATTGGAGAGCAACAAACAGTGATGCCGGACCTCGCTGGTCTGGGCTCAGAGTGAATAGATTGAGGATTTAGTTCCAAACGTCTGGATACTTGTTAGTCTTGTCATGCAGAGGCGGGCACTGAAGAAGGCATTCAAGACTACTTACGTTTGCCTTTTGAGGACATTTTAGTGTTATATAGCATATAAAACAACTTAAGGAACACACTTTATATTAAACTAAGAATGTCACTGCAGAAATGACAGACACAAGATGTGATGAGAAACTTGCATCTTGTTCTCCACAGTCTTTGTTTTTTAGATGAATAAAATCTGAGCCTTTCTTCTTCCTCCTTTCAGGATGTATGGAGTGTTGTCTGAAGTGTCTAGGCGGCATCCCTTATCCATCACTGATTGCCACTATCCTGCTGTATGCTGGAGTGGCACTCTTCTGTGGATGTGGTCATGAGGCTCTGTCTGGAACGGTCACCATTCTCCAGAATTACTTTGAGGTGATCAGGACACCTGGAGATGCCCTGGATGTCTTTACAATGTAAGTTACACCAGCACATATAACAAACATCATCACTTTAGGTTTTTTGATTACAATAAGATTGTTACAATTAAATCTCTTATTTAGTATCTTTAGTGTAAATCTCCTAAACCTAAATACAGAAAATGTTTTTCAAAAAATTTAAATTTTTGTTCATGTTTTCAGATAATATTTATTTTTAAATACATTGTCGAATAGTTATGTCCTTGTTTTGAACTTAAAACTATAAAAAAAACGTCTTCTTCTTAAAGGCGGAATAGACGATTTGGTAAGATGCTAACTTTAGCCTGCTAGCACTCATGATCTCATGCTATCTCATGAAATCATGATCTCCACCCTCCCTTCGAATCGCCATCCAAAGCCACGCCTCCTCAAAAACGAAGCCACCAACCAGCATGACAAAAACGTTTCTGGGCAAGATTGCCTACTCAACCTTTAAGGAAATGTAAATATATGTTACTGGGAAAACAAAACAAAAACAGTGATTAACAACTCTATACCCAAAGTTAAGACACTGTCTAATATGTAAGTTTGCAATGATTTGCAAATCACAAAAACATTCAGAACAGTATAATCTATTTATAAAAAATTAGCAAACTGTTCTCAAAACTGTGAAAAAGTTAATTTATCTTAAAACATTTAACTGTTGAACGATTTTGATATTTTGAGTTTCAGTGACACAAAAATAGGAAGTCACTTACCTCAAAATTTGTATAAATATATCCTCCAATGCCGTCAGAGTGATTCCCAGCATGCATGTGTGGACTGGATAAAGGAAGTAAAAATAATGTTCTCGAAATAAAGTGTCTTTTTTTGTGGATCTATTGACAGAAATGCAATATAATATACATAACTGTGTTCAGAGGTGTAAAAACACAAAACATAATAGTGTTATGTTTTTGTATTACTTTAGAATGAGCTATTTCTATCTACAGCGCAGGGCCCCCTTACATGTGTCTACAGTAGCTTTAATAGACAAACTGCTCTACAGAGCGTGTTTCATAAATATGCTATCTCCTTTGGCAAAGAAGCCAAAACGTGATGACATCTAGTTCTGTGTCAGTCACCGTAGAGCTTCGAAAGAGAGTGGTGGAGTGAGCCGTTGGTTGCAATTTCTCAACATCACCGCTAGATGATGCGAAAATCTCCACATTGCTGCTTTAATGTAACATTTTCATCCTTTCATTAACTTTTCCCCTTTTTTCCACAGCATTGATATCATAAAGTATGTGATCTACGGTATTGCCTCTGCGTTCTTCGTGTATGGCATTCTTCTGATGGTAGAAGGCTTCTTCACCAGTGGTGCCATCAAGGATCTGTATGGAGACTTCAAGATCACCAACTGTGGACGCTGCGTCAGTGCATGGGTGAGAAATCACTGCATAGTGATTTAGCAAAGGGCAAATACACAGCCACTTAGAGTAACTGCAGCACATAAAGATCACTTTCTATATGGGCCTGTAATGAGTACACATTAAATCACAGTTACTCTCATTTCATTTGTGCCATAGTATCTCATGTATTTCAACCTGGCAAAGGATAACACTAATTGCCAAATAAATTAGTGCTAAAACTTTCCTATACCAATACACATTTTCTGCTTGGCTAAGAATGTGAATCTGTTGGCTAAAATAAAGGTGCAATTTAGCACAAGTCATTACGTATTCTAAATATTTTTTATTTAGTGCTGTGATGTTCATTTGGTGATGGTGTATCGAGATTGTAAGGTTTACATTTTTTTCTACTTTTTTCTCTACGTAGTTCATCATGCTGACCTACATCTTCATGTTGGCTTGGCTGGGTGTGACAGCATTCACCTCTTTGCCTGTCTTCATGTATTTCAACATCTGGACCATCTGCCAGAACACTACTGCCCTAGCGGGAGCAAGTTTATGCTTTGACCCACGCCAGTATGGTACGCTTCACAATCTATTGACTTCACCGGCTAATGTGTAGGTGTGGTTTACAGTGCAAGGAGCAGAGAGAATGATTATTTGTTTTTGTTTGTTATTAGTTATACTGCATAAGTGATATTTTACATTTAAATGTACGCATTTGGCAGACGCTTTTATCCGAAACGAGTTACACAGCATTTCGTTTTACATTGATATGAATATATATATATATTTATGTAACATTATAAACAAAGATTGTTCTTGTGGAATAAGAAATATTATGGATTGTAGGTGTCGTGCCCATTGCAGAGGCGAAGTCTCTCTGTGCAGGATCAGATAAGTTCTCTGAAATGTGTCAATCAAATGAGGTGAGTAATGGTATTCATATATACAGTATCATAGGCATGCATGTGTAGGCTATATAAGTATTGACATGGTCTTATGTGTTTAAATAATTTCATAGATTACAGCAGCAATGAAGAATATTGTAAAAGTCTATTCAACACTGTTTTTCTTACAGCTGGATATGACTTTCCATCTGTTTGTCTGTGCACTGGCTGGGGCTGGAGCAGCTGTCATTGCAATGGTGAGTATTGGCAAATGTGCCCTTTACCTGAAGAGTTTGGCTCCAAAATGATTTAACTCAGTTTAAAAAAAATGTTATCATGTTATCATGTTTGCCTTGTATTTTATTGTATAAGTAAGCTGTATTTATTAGTTATTATGGCTTAAATCAAAACAAACCAACAGCAGTTGGATTTTATGCACAATAAAAAACATGATTTTTGACATGAACATGAAAACTGAGTTATCTCATTTTGGAACCAAGCTCTTAAATTATACTCTACCTAAAGAAACAGTTCACCCAAAAATAAATATTCTATCTTCATTTACTCACCCTCACGTTGTTCCAAATCTGTATACATTTCTTTGTTCTCATGAACACAGAGAAAGATATTTTGAAAATGCTTGAAACCAAACAGTTCTTGAACTGTTTTGAAGACTAAAATACTTGGTTATACTTAAAATTATAAAACACATAAATTAACAGTTGAAAAATGTCCAAATAGAATAGATTGTTCGCAATAAAAACAATGTTTCAGTGTTTGTTTAAATTCCACCAATAAAATGTTAACATGACAGCTGGATTATTCCCTTGAAACCAGTCACCGTGTGTTTATTTGATGATGCAACGTGAATGAATGACATCACCCACTTTAGCTTGAGTCTAAAGGAGCAGTATACAGTCGTGAATGATTGTCACTGTTTACCCAATTCATCCCTGGGAAATATTTAGAGCATCGGTGGCACTGGCAGGTCGCTTATTGGTTTTTCTTTCTTGATATTTAACGTCTTTTATCTTCCTGCCCATTTTTCTTACTTCTCCCTCTTTCTCTCTAGTCTCTCTCACACACATGGAGCATGTCTTTTAGTTGTCATGGAAACTGGGAGAAGAAAGGCCCTAGAGCTTGTAGCAGCAGTGCTCAGTAATTTGAGAGAAGCCATTTTCTGAACAAGGGAACGCGCTTGTTAGTTTGGTACGATGGAGCGAATTAGAGTAGGAACTTTTTGTCTCCTGCCGAGGAAAAAGCTACTTTTACTGATTATTAAGTACAATGTTTCCTTACACTCTATGAGGAGGATAATAATCGAGCTATTCTTTTGTCAACATGAAAATTAGGGTGTGGCCTTATTCAAATGAGCATGCATCATGTACACGTGATCTGCATGTTTGTAGCCAATGCACTGAAGCAGGCAACATGGTGTGTGCTCAAATGCAGAAAAAAATCTAAATTAGACATTTTTATTAGAAAAGAATGCTCATTATATATCAACACCCCTTATGCTTTGTTTATAGTTTTTTCTAATGTTAAATATACAGAACATAAAATGTGTTTATATTTCACACATGTAAAAGCTTTCGACGGGTTTACATAATGGGAATTAGCACAAAGCTTTTATGACTGCATTCTCATGCATGTTTCAAGTCGACTGTAGAATTTCCTCCAAAGCCAGGCAGGCTGCCAGAGCTCATATGTGAGGTGTCTGGCTGCTGTGCAATGCTGCCTCCTGCTGGTGCTACTGCTAATATTAGACTGACCTGAACAACATGCGTCATCACAGTCTGCTGTGTACTACCTTCTTAGTACCGAAAAAACACATGATGTATATAATTCTTAACAAATGTCCTAGAGTTCAAAATGATATCGGTTATTTTAAAATATGAATGAATAAATGCAATTGCATAAATAGTAATATAAATATATTCTATAAAAAGAAACAGGCTCAATGCACAGATTCTCATGTAAATGCATTCCGATCAGATGTACATAAGGAAACATTTTAAACAGCATAAATGTGTCAGAATAACAGAAATAAATTATATATAAAAAGAAATAACTGAATATTTTATCAATGTACCTTGTATCAATAAGATGCACTTGTGATTTAATGTTGAATGGCTTTGCTTTAGATCCACTATCTGATGGTCCTGTCTGCCAACTGGGCCTATGTGAAGGACGCTTGCAAAATGCAGAAATACGAGGACTGCAAGTCCAAGGAGGAGCAGGAGCTGCATGACATCCACTCCACGCGTTCCAAGGAGCGGCTCAATGCCTACACATAAGACAGGAAGCAGCAGCAGGGGCGAGAGGACCCTCAGAGCCTTCACTTCCTGTTAAAGGGAGTTTTGGCACTGGTGCAGTCCAGGTGGTGTGTCATACGACCAACCCCAGGGCCAACCCATTACCTCTCGCACAAACATTATTATTATTAATATTATTATTATTACTATTATTACTATTATTATTATTATGTAGTGGTAGCAGTAGTGTTGTAAGTTTTTTCAACAAAAAAAAATCAAAAATTGTGCAGGTTCTTTTTCCACCACACGCTTAATTTTTCATTATTATCTTTCTTTTTTTAAACTTAATTGAACATTAATACATGAATCATTCTTACGTACAGGGTCGGTTTCTGGGGTTAAAAAAGCACATTTTTCATGTGTGTTTGTCTCTTATGGTCTCATAATCAAGGACTTACAGCATGACAACATTTTGGTAAAAAAATATCTCTCTCTTTCTCTCGCTCTCTCTCCCTCTCTTTCTCTCTTTTTTTAAATCGTTAGAAGGTATAAAGCCCGACACCAGCAGAAGGGGTGCTCGTTCTGCATTATTTTGGTAAAAGAAAACTCAAAACTGAGAAAGAAAGACAAAAAAGAAAATTAAGCTATAACAGATGTACCATAAAGTGTTTATTTATTATTTTTCTACAAATGTCATTATCAAGATAAATACATAATGGTTATTATTTGCTTGCCGTGCTAGTTCAGTTTTCAGGTAGTCCTCAGTGTGCCAGTGGGTGGCATTGTAACTTCTCTGAGGGGGAGAGGAACTGGGCTACTTGTGACCACTTTGCAGTGGGTGTAAAATCTGCCAGACTCCCTTTTCGATTACAATGCAGCTCTCCCATTACCGGCAGCAAGCTACATATGCACAAGCCCACAGCATTATGACCCCCATTTTTTATTTTCCTATAGATGCAGATTTAGACACATGACAGGGTTTTTAATTTGACTATTTTTATTTCCGACTTTTGTATATAGTCATTCTGTAAATGTATGTACTGTACGTTAGCACTTAAACTTCAGGTTAATTCGTATTAGATTGACAAAACACATTCCATGACCGGATTGGGTGGGGAGAGGGAGGGTATTCTTTTTCAAATCTATTCAGAAAAATCAGAGAAGAAGCTAAATCCAGGCGACACAGTAATGTTGTTTTTGTGACAGATCACATATTTTAGCGGGTTTTCTTTTCAAAGGGGAATAACACGATGAAAACAGCTATTTAAAGAGCTTATAATATTATCTCGATGACAATAAAGTTACTCGTTGTCTTGCTAACCAGTCATTATTATATTGGACAATGGAGATGTCTTATTCTTTTACTGCCTGGCAAGTCATGTTCTGTCAGTGTTTTCAAGAGCTAGTTTCGTGCACTTATTTGACCATTTTGTGAGCTCTTTCTCTGTGTAAATGCATTGGGATATCAACTGCAGAGTCAGATCCCTGTAATGTTAGGTAAAGACTGTGTGAACCTAAGTGTTATTTGTGGCATGGTCATGCATTCAATGGTAATCGTTTTTACTGGATCAAAAAATAATAACGATATTGGAAAAAATCTAAATGAAAAAAAAGAGTTTCATTTCACCTTTTTAAGAGTTTGTTATATGCGACTGTCTTGCTGGGTCATGCCCTTCTTCATAATGTGCAGTAAATTGAATCCTATGCTAAAAACATTACGCTGAAACTCATTCTCTTTGATGGTAGTGCTTGATTTGTGCCTGTTTACGTTGTGGTGATCTCTCTAACTCCCTCTGAGTATAACTCTCACCCTTCTATTACTATTGCTTGTTGAGCCCCTAACTTAATGCTTTCTCTGAACCCTCACCTCTCTCGCTCTCTTTCTATCTCTCTCACTCTCTCTGTCCCAGTATTAGTCTTTTGTACTCTCACTAAAGAATGCTTAGTAGCAAGCTGTACCATTCATTTGTTTTGTACATAAATGTGCCAACCGCTTGACAGTGGCTTTTCTGATCTGTAGGGACAAAGTGCTTGCATAAATAAACTACACTGGTGTACTTGTTAATAAATACTTTATGTTGGTCATTGTGGTTCTTAAAAATAAGTGTGTGTACTCTGTTCTTATTCAAATTTCCTGAATTGTTTCATCAGTTCACCTAAAACGCAAGGTAACATCGAGATGAATCGGCTTTAAAATCTATTTAACTGAATGAACTGACTACTGGGTTACTGTAACTGTTGTTACTCACATAAACTTGCGTGAAGGTCAAATCAGGTTGCCTATAGAATTGTTTATGAGAATAACTTACAAATAGTATATAAGGAATCTTTATGTAAAACATGTTTACAACCATATGCAATATTCTGCAATTTAATAACAAAATGTAAATATACAGCAACTGGAAAATTCTATTTAATTAATGTAACTTATGAGATGAAACAAAAAGTATAGATCTATTGTTTTAAACTAGGCCTACTTTTAATATGATAAAAAAAATCAAATGGTAAATTCAAATATACAACAACAAATATATAACTAATTATTATTAGTATTTTTTCATTATAATTACATCTTAAAACTATTTGCTTAACATTTTAAATTGGTTAGGTTGTATTTTACGTTTGTAAAACAGAAGTTCTTCTGGACCAGCATTAAAGGAGTGTTGATAACGTTATCCAAATCAGATGCACGTGCCTTGCCTGAAGTTATAACTGGTCAGTGTTTGGTTATATATAATATAGGGCTAACAATTTATTTTATATTTTATTTATGGTAAATTATATTGATATTTTATTCTTTGTTAATTGCATGAAATTAAATCAAACTACTCAACAGGTATCAATTATTTGTAGGTCTACCGGAACTTTGGGCCACATAAAGATTGTCGTTATGAAACTCTCAGTTGGTAGTGTCACCCCCCCGGCCCTGTTATTCATAAATCACGACCATGGACCACAGCTCGCACTCAGGTGTCATCTACCCTCATACACGCACAAACACCGTCCGGAAAAAGGCAACCGGTCCTGACACAGTAAACGCAGGATGGAAAAGTGTCACGTGATGGGAGAACCTTCTTGCTGTTAGCCGATTAACGTGTGCCTTCAGAGAGCTTATCCTCCCTCTAACAATCGCATAAACTCATGCACACTTCCCATCCCACCCCTGTTAAACTTCAGTGACCTACTCAGCCTTGAGCAATCCTCTTTCAAATTAACACCCCACCTCCCCCTTTCCTGTGTGTTCACTCTGCATCCTTCTACTGTGCACCGTAGGCTCCTGGTTCCCTACCTGTTAGCGATGCTGCAGTGCACTTTTATTGCTGCTGTTTGCGCTAGTTGGGGAATGGTAAAGGTGTTTTCATCCACTGGTGATCGAGTGTTGGGTTCTGATGTGTGCGAGTGAGTGGTTACCTGTTGGTTCAGCTCACTGAAGGATGTATCGTCTGCTGGTGGCTCAGGTCCTGCTGGGCTGCTGGAGTGTGGCACAGCCCTTCTGTCCCTCTCTATGCACTTGTGTGTACCATGGACGCGGTGATGGCACTGGTGCCAGGTAAGAACGCTGTTGTCATAGCTTGTACTGCATTGCTTTATAATTGTAAGTTTGAGGTGTAATGTACTGCATGGCGTACAGTTAATGTGTCCGGGATGCTGTTAGATATCATTGCATAAAAATGCACATTAAATGAATAAAATTTCAAATACATTTATCACTTCGATGAAGAACAAATAAACAAATGAAAAATGGTAATCTTTAACCCTTTTGAAAGAAGGTTAAAGGTGCTTCACAATGCCGTAAAAGAATATCATTTAACCATAGTTCTACAGTATAAAGAACCTTAAACATCTGAAAAGGGTCTTTGTAGTGAAAAAGCTGGAAATATATATTACATTTTGAATTTATTGAAGGTGAAATAGTTTTTACACATACTAAAGAGTATTTTTTTCCCTTAAACAGCATGGACAAGAGAAATAAAAGACTTGAAAAAATGAAAAAACAACCAGTAAATTATTAGATATATGTATATAAAGTTAGAACCATTAAAAAATCTATGAACATTTTTAAATCAGCCTGAAATCCAATTGGCTATCCGGCTGTGCTTCTTTCATTGAATGAATTGGGTTTTAGAGGGTTTAGAGCATGTTGAATATCAAAACATTCTGAAGCATCTAGAAGAGTGGCATCCACTAGGTTAAAAAGACTTACGTTAGTTATGAATGTTAATGTTACTGTGCATTTTAATCCCTTCTCTTGAAGAGAACAACACCACATATTAAGAGCTTCACTTTTATTAACCTGTGATTCAAAATCTGTCTCAGGTCTGTTCTTTGCAATGACCCTGACATGGCAGATATTCCCGTCAACGTCCCTGTGGACACTGTGAAATTGAGGGTAGAGAAGACAGCTGTGCGCCGAGTGCCCACCGAGGCCTTCTATTACCTGACAGAACTGCGCTATTTATGGATCACGTACAATTCTATCACTTCTGTGGACACTGGCAGTTTCTACAACCTGAAGGTTCTTCATGAGCTACGACTGGATGGGAACATGATCACTACCTTTCCCTGGGAGTCTCTTAAAGAGATGCCCAATCTGAGGACCTTGGATCTGCACAACAACCGGTTGACTAGTGTTCCTGTGGAGGCAGCACCCTACCTGGCTAACATCACCTACCTGGACATATCCAGTAACAAGCTAACTACCCTGCCCTCCGACCTGGTGGACATCTGGCCTCCATTTTCAGGCACCGTGCAGAGTGCCAACCCTTCACAAAAGATTGTTCTTGGTGGGTAGTCAATATAATGATGGTAAAATATGTCTTACAAGGTTGATTTTTTTATGATGACTATTGAGCAATGGCTGTTCTTTTAATGGATTCCTCTTTGTTATAGTATAGTTTGTTGACCTGAAGTAAGACATCAGATTAGGATTCATGGTAGCTAATGGAGGCTTTAGCAGATTTAAAGTATTAAAACTGTATTGCTAAATGTTCAAACAAAATGTTACTTTCCCGACTGTAGATGAGAGACTCTCTGCCTGGATCAAATATGTTGTCGTTTGGGTAAACCGCTTACAAACGTAACTTTAAGTTTGTTGAATATTTTCCATATTGATATCTTTTCAGACAACGTGTGTGAGATCGCTTGAGAAGTCTGATAGGATTTTCCAATAAACTCTTAATCTGACTTAATCTGACTCGCTCTCATGACACTGAAATCCCTGCCAACCCTTATGGAAACATTTGCACGTCTGTGTACAACTTCACCACTAAAAAATGCTATGGCTGTCACTCACTACTAATCACAAATGTTTTGGTAGTTCATGAAAATGAAGTGTTCAGCAATTAATGTGGCTCGTATTGCTGAATATATCTGCGTAAAGACTAAAGAAACAGGAAAATGGCATGAAATGCTCTTTAATCATCTAATGTGCAAAAAAAGACAGGAAAGAAACATAAGGAATGTAGACAAAAAAACATTCAATGCAACAATATTACTTTCTCAACATTATGAACATATTAGTACATTATGATGTTGCTACTTCGTTTTGTGTTTCCTCTTATAAGGCAAACAACGACAAATAACAAATGTAGTTACTGTATACAAAAACAAGTTGAATGTTCATTGTTCTTTTTTAAGGTAAATTTAAAGTCAAGGTGACTTCAAGTTCCCTTCCACGTGAGAGCATCTAATGCTTTTCTCTTCATTGTGTCTATATATAGTAATTCCAAATATCTAAATCTAGCCTGTGTCTTCCTGGTCTCTCCCAAGATAAGTACAAGCTAATCTTTTAATGGGCCTTACAACTGTGTATGAGGCTCTGAGATGAGTTTCTTTGTGCTTGTCTGCAGCATATACACTATCATTCAAAAGTTTATGGTTGCTAACTCATTTGTTATTAATAATTTTGTTTCCAATATAAAATATTGATGAACAAAAAAGTGAACAAAATCTAGTTTGATCTAATTTGATCAAGTTAAAATATTAAGCTATTGTGAACAACAATGTAAAAAATTTCAGCTGTTTTATTTTTTTTAAGTTAAAGCAAATACGCCTTATGTGTCAATTGAACTAAAACCAAACCTTCAGCTTTTCTTAGACCTGATCTTCTGCGCATCTGTAGTAGACACATCTGTTTTTATTGTAAATTATAGAGTAAAATCAGGGAGTTTTTAACATTAAAAGTGGAACTGCAAGCTGTACTTTAAGCATAAACTAAAAGTCTCAATCTGATAGCTCGGCTGTAGAATAGAATATTGTGTAAACAGTATTCAGAATGTGTATTTTTTGGGTCACTCAAAGGGTGTTATTATGATATAAGCAGTTATCACCACCCAGCTGTTCAGCTGTATCAGTGCAATGTCTAAATCTTTGTTTACAGTCAACTGATCTAATATCCTGTCACAGACAGAATTATGTGCAGACGGAGATGTTCATGTCCAACACCTGATGCTAGCCAGACAGGACTTCCTGGCTTCACAATTTGTAGCACCTTACACATTTTAGTATAATGTCCATCTCTTTAGCCAAATCACAATAAATGTGTTATTTGTATTACATCATGTTGAATATGTTGTGGGGGTAAAAATAAAAATGATCAATATAAAAAAAGGATACATCTGAAGTTTTACACAAAATATTCCTTATGATGTTTACATATGCATATTATAAACAACATTTTCAAATCTTTGTAGGTCTGCAGGACAATCCCTGGCACTGTGACTGTCGTATTTCCAAGCTCATTGAGCTGTCAAAGATGGCCAGCACACCTGTGGTGTTGATGGATCTGTTTCTGACATGTACTGGGCCGGAGAACTTAGCTGGTGTTCTCTTCCAGCGGGCTGAACTGGATCAGTGCCTAAAGCCATCAGTTATGATGTCAGCAACGAAGATCACATCTCCTCTAGGGAGTAATGTGCTCCTGAGGTGCGATGCCACGGGTTTCCCTACACCCACCCTTATCTGGAGCAGAGCAGATAGATCAGCACTCAACAACACAGGTATGACTGTCAGTTCTATCAATATCTGAAGCACCCTTAAAGTTTGGTTATTGACATCTCATGTTGCTCAAAAGCTTTTGATCTTTTTTTTCTGTGAAACACAAAAAACATATTTTGAGAAATATCTCAGGGGTTTTGTGTCCATATAATGGAACTCTATGTTGTTTGGTTACTGCAGTAGAAAGTAAAACAGGTTTGGAATGACATGAGACAATCACTCTGTTGACTGCCATTTATGCACATGCTAATGTGGGGACCTGTGAGGTCATGAGATGACCTCCGACTTGATTTCTTCAAAGGACAGCTGCAAGTTTTGTTCCATGTTGAATTCATTATTTGTGATGTACTATTCACGTAAACACAAGTCCTACAGTGTGACATCATATCCTGGAATATCTTCTCAGTCTAATGTGACCATGGCTTTAACCTTGTTTCCCATCTCACCATTTCAAATCCCTGTAGTTGTGCAGGAATCTCCTGGTGAGGGGGTTCGTTGGTCCATCCTCAGTTTGCATAGTATTGTGTTCAAGGATGCTGGCGATTACCGTTGCAAGGCCAAAAACGTTGCAGGGAATGCCCAGGCGTTCATCACCCTATCTGTGGACGGCATGGAAACCTCAATGCAGTCACCTTCGCCAAATGTGACCAAAAGGCCCAATGCAGATGACAAACTTGTTGATCAAACCGTGGTTTCTGTCACAGAGACCACAAGGATGCTTGTTTCTACATCTCTAAGCCCCACCAGATTTATTAACCGTGATGCCATAACCACGCAGTCCCCTCTACCACCCAAGAAAAATCCGGGACCTGGTGGAGGACTGCAAAGGTCTCCACCTGCGGACAGACCGGCTAAAGTCCAGCAAAGCAAGAGTTTAATAAAGAACGGACAATCAAAATACAAAGCTGATATCGAAGGGGTTGAGATAGTGGAGGAGACCAGTGACTCAGCCGTCTTACTGTGGACGTCTGGTAGCTTACCCAGCAACACACCGCTGACCGTGGTGTACTTTCCATATGATGCTAAAGATGATAAAGAAACAGTCGATACGGTGCTGGGGCAAGGGAAGCTCCTCCTGGAATATCTGATGCCCAACCAGATGTACACAGTGTGTTTGGTGACAAAGGGGTCCGTGTCTGGGAAAGAGCAATGTATGGATTTCAGTACTCTGGATAACACTAGAGATGATGGACAAAGCAATTTCCTGATGATTGTCAGTGGGGTTGCATGTGTAATTGTAGTGCCTCTCATCGTAGTGTTGGTTTACAAGATCTTGTGTCTCTGCTGTAAAGGAAACAGTAGTGAGAATAGTGGACCAGAGGAGGACCTGTCAAAAGAGACATATGTGAAGTTTGCAACGCTTACTATGAAACAGAGAACACAGAATGGCCAGCCCAACGATCTCTGGGCCCGGAGACAGACTCAGGAGTCTGAGCGAATGCTCCTTTGCTCACGCTCAAGTATCGACTCTCAAATGACTTACAAAAGTGACAGCTCTAGATCTGAATATCTGTGCTAATGTATAGCACATGGCGTATCAGCATTGAAGGGTTATCTTTTCTTCACACTAGGAACATTGTTTAGCTCTTAGCTGTTGATTTACTGTCAAACTTGCCTTACCTGATATTTCTGCACCCTAAATTTGATCTGGTGTCTCAGATCTTATTTCGTAAAAGTTTTCATTCAGTTCCATATAATGCTGTGGTTGTTTTTTAATATGAAATGCAGTGGATGTAAATGTAAAGATGCATTTTGTGTATGCCAATATGTGATTTTATGTAACACTAATTCATCATAAAACAGGTCATTAAGTTTCATTTTAATATGCCTTTTGATATATTTTCTTTTTTCTAATCAGAACTGAAAGATAAAAATATTGGAGATGTATACTGTACATCAGTTAATTCATGGCAGATTTACATGTAGCAGTGAGGTTCTTTTAGTTTCATGTTGTTTATTTTTGATAATGTCAACGTTCTAGTTAATTGTGTCAAAGTAAGGATCAAATAGAGGAATCACACAAAACACTTTTTAGTTACACGGTTCATATTCTTAGGTCTTTGATTTGAAGTGTCCACTTGATGTTCAAAGGATTATATAAACACAACTGATGTATTTTTGTGTTGTGTTTGTCTTACTCTTTTTTGTTTTACAGGAGGTACATGCCCTGTTGTTTGTGTAAACATTTTTCAGTATATTACAGTGTATCTGTATGCATGCCTTGTGTGACACTGGAAATTCTTTGTGTGTATCATCAGCATTTGGTTTCTTAAAGTGCATTAAGCTGAAATCAGTAACCTTTGCTTCTGTATTTCCATCTCTTTTGGAAACAAAATAAATTACAATTAAAGAGCTTAAAGAGACGGTTCACTCAGAAATAAAAAACAATTTCTCACCCTTCCAGATCGGTATGAATGTCTTTGTTCTGATGAACACAGAGAAAGATTTAAATCAAAGAATGCTTGTAAACAAACAGTTTTCATAGTAGGAATAATTTCTTTATACATTTCTTTGTTCTGTTGAACACAAAATAATATAATAAAGAATGTAAAAAAGCAAAACAGTTATGGGGCTTCTTCCGAATAATTTTCTATGTGTTCATCAAAAAAAAAAAACATTTATACAGATTTGAAACAACCTGGGGGTGAGCAAATGAAGACACATTTTGGGGTTAAACTGTTTCTTTAAGTGTTGATTCAAATGATGTCAAACTGACAATTTCAGTTTACAAATCATAAGTTTGCAGCTGCAAATTACTGAATGCAGCATTGAAATGTATTATTATATAAACAAATATCTACATTGACCAGTCATGACTTGATACTTAACTACCATTGAAGTGTGGTATGAGTTTAACTCAACAAAAAAATTTTTGAGTTTATTTCAGAGCACACATTGTGCTGCATTTCCTGCCTAAATACAACAGAGAATCTGTTGTATCTGTGCCTGCCACATTTTCCCAGAGCAGCGTTCTCATTCCTGTGACAATATGACAGTCATTCAGATAATACCACTACATAATACATTTAGGTGAAATACTTACAAGCCCCACCCCTAAACCCTATTTCTTATACTAGCCAGACACAGACTATGCAGACACAACAACACGTTTGTGTAGAAAAGTAAAAAGTGCTCATACACCAAACAAATAATATTATATTTTATAACTACGTAAAAACAATTGTATAAGGGGTTTACATTTAAGGTTAGAGGATATGAGTTATCATTATCATTATAGTTATGAGATATCCTGACTAATATAATGAAACAAGCATGTGTGTGTGTATGTGTGAGGGAGGGATGGATGGGAGAAAATGTGAAGGGAGCATCTCATTACTCATGAGCAGCAAAAAAAGCTTTTGGCCTGATCTAATGACCACTCCCACCAAATCACACGCATAGAGTTCAGGAGCAGGAAAAGGCCAGGAGGTGAACCGGGCTGACCGAGGGCTATTCTTCTAAGCTGAAGCAGGTCAGTTTTGGTTACCTTATGGACGATCTGAGTGTTCTGACTTTAAACCTACACACTTTTACCAGGAAAAGCCTCTTTACAGCCGTGGCTGGTCTCACCATGTGTCAAATTTACCATGGGACTGTCAGGAATTTCATACTTTGCTTCCAAAACAGCTAGAGAGCAAGAGGGCTGGAGATTAGAGAGTGCGTGTGTGTGTCTCTGTCAGGGCTCTTCGCAAACCTGGCTGTTCCTGCAACATCACTTTTAACCATTTGAAAAGGACGTTTCTGGGATGTAGACTGGTGAAAAGATTTGATTGCTGTCTTGGTTGAAGCTATGTGTAAAATGCATGGAGGTTATGGCTGCGTGGTATGGTACCGTGTCCAAAAAAACACCTAAGAGACGAGAGCTGTAATAATTGGCACAAGATTATGTTTTGGGGGATGATAGCAGCCACCTTTCAGTTGTGGTTCTGGATGGTGAGAATGGGCCCTGCTCATGCGTCTTCACAAAGAGCTTTATGTTGGAATGGACGTCCCTGGGCCACTGGTAACTTCAGCTGTGTGGGTAAGTTCATGTTGAGTTCCTCAGGGTTTGAATGTGAGTGTGGGGAGGGGATGAAGTTAAACAATTAAAGGACACACTTTGCTTATTACATCACATTGTTATTGTGGCTCATAATAGCATTTTAATTTGAAAGGTCAAACAATATTGAAAGTTAATCTGTTTGCTTATTATATGAAAGATTATGTTTGGCATTTAGATTGTTTCTTTAATATCAAACTCAACAGTTAAATCTGCTGAATTTGTATTTTCCAGAAAATGTATAAATGTATATACTTTTAAATACTTTATACAGTCAAATCTAAAATAATTTACATTGCATAGAAAGATATAAAATGCTTTTTTCATATACCTTTGAATGGTCTACATCAAGAATGGTTTTAGCATGTTTTGTCCTAAGCTATGCCGCAGCAACAAACTTTCCCTTCGTGACTCATAGTATTTATGCTGATCAGCATAAGTCTGTTAAATGTCTCAGTGAACAGAATATAAAGGCATCCTAATACAGAGTATAAAATCTCCCTTTGTGAAATAACATTGTCCACACCTAAAGTTTTGATCAATATAAATCTACCCTTTGAGAATTCAAACAACCCAAAGATCAGACCTGCATTGCTTTTACACTTCTAAATGTTTCCAGATCCCTGACTTCCGATCGGAAACTGCATCCCATCCTCATATTTAAAATTTTGTGTTATTTGCCCTTCCTAGCAACATGTTCGTGTCTTTGTGCGATACACATAGAAGGCCTCCATTGTGGTGTGTGTTGCTAAGATACAGTTGTATTATTTCTAGAGGCTTCTTTGAGGCAAAGATCTGTGAACCTCACCCATTACCGAATGAAAAGGCTTGGGTCACAAAGCAACATTAATTTATTATATTCATGACATTATAGGTTCTAAAGTGGGAAGGCAAGAAAAAGGAATAATTTGCAATTTTATGACCAAGACAGAATGTATTTGTTGGCTGACAGGTCGTATTTATCAAATGCTTTGCTTAAGGGTCACACCACAGGGATTTAGGAAGGTCTTACTACGGAAACATAAACGCTACGGCGAATTCGTTTGATTCATTAAATAGAATGAATAACAAAACTAAATAAAACCCATCACTTGTTCCTCATGACCCTGCTTCCATATTGCACATTGTTTGATTTTGAGAAAATAATAACTTTTTAATGTTTACAGACTGATAAAATAAACACACAATTCATATATATATATACATATTTGCCAATATCTATATAAACACAAAATGTGATTATTTCATACAAAGCATGTTTCTGGTTCAACAACATTTGAAGAGTTTGGTTCCAAAATGAGATAACTCATCAATAAAAAATCATGTTTTTTATGTGCATTCCAATTTATATCTCAATCAAACTGCAGTTGGTTTGTTTAGATTTAAGCCATAATAACTCAAAATATAGCTTACTAACACAGTAAAATACAATAAAAACATTTCCTTTGATCTCAATTTGGAACCAAACTCATCATTTGTTTTTCCTAAAACAACTTTCCTCAATCTTATGCTGATGATTGGTTGATAGGAATGGCGTTTCATGAATGACATCATGGAATTTTAAATGTTTTATTGAATATTTGATTTGAAAGAGATCTTTTTTAGGTGTTTACATGCATTTCGCTGCAATTTATTTCTTTAAAGATCCTGAGCCTTATCTGTTAACTGGGGTTGGAAACAGCATCATTAAAATGAACTTAGATGGCAAAGACCAAAGAAGAATCGTGTCTGGCGTAGGAAGGTCCATCTTATTGGACTTCCACTTAGGTGAGGGCACAGTGTTCTGGGCCGACACACATGCAGGACTAATAAACAGAGCAGGACTGGATGGGACAAACAGACAGGTAGTGTCAGGTACCATCAATGACTGTATGTGTTTTGTGTGTATATCAGCCTCTTATTGCAGGTTTGCTTCATTCTTTTAGAAGCTTCTCTCGTCAGTAAAAGGAATCACAGGGCTGGCTGTGGACTGGATTGAAAACTCACTGCTCTGGAGCAATGCAGAAAACGGAACGATACGGAGAGTGGACATAGACGGAAGAAACAAAAAGACTGTCCTACAAGACCTGTCTCAGCCAAGCAGTGTTGTCATTGATCCAAATGAGAGGTACAAAATGAGAGGCTATACTGTAGGAAGAACCATAAACAATTCAATTTAATGAAGATCTCTGCATTTAAAATAAATGGCACAACATTATACGTGTGTTTATTATAATTCATTAAATTACATTACATTACATTCAGTCATTTAGCAGACGCTTCTATCCAAAGTGACTTGCAAAGAGTTCAGGGAGCAATAAGTGTGTAATAATTATAAATAAGTGTATTGTTTAACTATATTTTATTTTAATACATTTGATTTAAACAGTAGTGACACACATTCAACAATTGTATATAGGCCTAAATAAAGATACTATTTATAAAGTTGTTACTGGTAAATATACAAAATGTCCATCACTTGAATAGAAACAGAAAAAGGAAAACAAATCTGGCTTGCGAAGCCAAACGTCAAACCTAGCAGCCACAACAACATGGTTTACATTATTTTATGTTTTCTCTTAGCAGTGTGCTTATTGCCTATAGGAGAGAAAACAATATGACATTTCTATTCAGGACTGTATTGCTCAACGCCTAGTTTGCGTGCGAGCGAAAAATGCAGAAGCATTCAGACGGTCACATTCTTTCAAACATGACTGGCACATAGGTGTAATTGTGAGTGTTTCACAGAAGCACACTGTCCTCACTCATTTATCAGAGGACCTGTCTGTCATCAGCTAGCATTTAAACACAAATAATAACACAAACATTTAAACGCAACATTAGCACATATTTTCGAAGGAAAATAAACAATTTTCAGATTTTTGTTTGAATTATTTTTTTTATTTGCTTGTACATGTTTGTATTTGATTTATTCCTTATTATTTATCTAAAATAATTTAAATTAACCCCGTATTTATTATGTGGTTATATTAATATACTCATTTTATTTAAACTGTTATAAATGAGAACATAAATAAAACATTTGTTCCCGAACACATGTGTATTTGAAATGTTTTGTTGTGTTCGATCTGTTTTTTTTTTTTAGATTTAAACAGAAATCCAAAGATGCTAACACCTTTTTCCCCAGATATATTTTCTGGTTATCAGATGGACCGACCCCCAGTATCCAGCGTTCAGACACCACGGGTGGTCAAATGACAACGTTGCTAAAAGTTGCAGACAAACTAAAGGTTTTGACCATTGACCACAGGGACAGAAGACTGTTTTGGGTGGAGCAAGGCATAAGACGTCAAACTGCACTGGGGTCCTGCAATTATGATGGCAACATCATCAACGTCTTCAATCAGCCCTTAAGGTAACATTAAATTAGACTATACATTATCCTCATTTTAACACTATACATTAATGGTGAAGACCTCCTGCCTTTTCTACACCTAGATCACAATCCCTGAGGATGACAGTTTTCCTGGATTACGTGTACTTAACAGACTCAAAATCAAAAAGCCTAAAACGAATAAACAAGTACATAGGGGGCACAGGGGAGAATGTCAATTCCAGACGGATGCCATACCCCCCTGCTGATGTTAAAGTGGTACATCCCATCAATCAGCCGGTGGTGGAGAGTCCTGCTTCTTTCACTCCAGGTTGGTAATAAAATGAAATGTCATTGGTTCTCAGATGTCCTCCTTGAGGTCCTGCAGCTCATCTTAATTGTTTTAGGTATTTGTATGTATTACTTAATGAAAAGTTATGGTACTTAAAGTGACAGTTCACCCCAAAATGAAAATGCTGTCATCATTTAGTCACCCTCTTGTCATTTCATACCTGTATGACTTACCACAAAAGAAGATTTTATAAAGAACGTTGGTAAATGCACAGCAACGGTATCCACTGACTTCTATTGTATGGCCACAAAACCAATGCAAGTGAATGGGTACCAACATTCGGTTCTCAATATTCTTCAAAATATCTTCTTTTGAGTTTTGCAGAAGAAAGAAAGTCTTGCAGGTTTGAAATGACAAGAGGGTGAGTAAATGATGACAGAATTTTCATTGTTGGGTGAACTATCACTTTAATGTCAGAAAGCACAAGGTGAATGAAATTAGATTTTGTGTATTGTTGTGTAGGTTGTAATCCACAGACAGAAGAATGTGTAAAGGTCTGTTCCCGTCACAGTGACACAGGCGTTTGTCGCTGCAGGGACGGTTTTTCTCTCAGTGAACATGGAAACTACTGTGGAGGTACAACTTCCATTTCCCTTTGAAACAAGCACAAGCAACAATATTAATCCAAAAGAGGTAACATAAAGATTACTTTTTCTTTGTCCTCTCTTTCAGATATAAATGAATGTGCCCTGTGGAATCATGGCTGCTCACTGGGGTGTGAGAACGTTCCGGGCTCTTACTTTTGCACCTGTCCTAAAGGTTACCTGCTCTTGCCTGATATGAAAACCTGTCATGGTAAGAATAGAGAATAAGCACATGATAGACGAAGCATGTGTTTAAAGCACTCTTATCACAGTGTCTCTGAATTTGGGAAGATGTAGGTCTATGGACTTTATTGTTCTTGCTTAATTGTGTAATGAGGCAAAGCTGGACCGGCGGCACAGTGATAAGATGATGAGGTGACATCAGTAATAAGGAACATATTTAGTCAGCAGCTTTGCCTTGCTAAGCAGGTCAAGAACAGATCCACAGCAAGATAAACTCTCAGTACAATTCTCTCACTAGCAGACACACACATGCGATCAAGTCTGTTCTTGTGTTTCCAGACAGAAGAAGTAAATAAAGATTATAAAGATATAAAGGAAATAATATTAAGAAAGGATACCAATTTTAATGCAAAAAAAGTAATATGAATGTATGAAAATATGGATCTCAATCCATGTCTGAGAGTAATATGTCAGTATTGTAAAGTAATGTTCTCTCTAAAGCCACCACGGTACGTACAATTGCATCCCAGAACATCACTGTCATGTTCTGGGATGCAATTGTACCCCCCCCCCCGAGACCCCTTTTGTAGTTTAACCTTTGTGGGGTGGAATTTTGGCTATGACATCATAATGGGATCGGAAACCGTGTCCTGCTAAGAAGATTGTTTCCTACCAACCATCTGTGTTCTTCAGAGCCTATCATTGGCATTGAAAACAACACAACTCCTATTTTCTAGAGCTTTTTAGAATAACATCTACACGGTCTATCAAATATAACTGCTGGATGGTTTGATTTTGCTAAATTGGTAACTGGAATATAGTAATCCTCTAGACACTCTTAATGGTATTTAGGACTTGTATTTTGTAAATATAGGATGATTGGTCATGGGATTATTAGGTGTCAAAACAATGAATTTTGAAATTCCAAAGTGCAGAGAATTCTGTTATGTTAGAGAGGTTTTCATGGCGAGGTTGAGGTGAGAGTTAATCCACTGCGGACATGGAGTTTGGGACATTAAAGATTGTGGCCATAAGCTTTAGACTTGTCTGTGTTGTCTTGTCATCCTGTTGCAGGTTGTTCAGCCAAAACACACGCACGGATTATAGAATGGGTATGACCAGCAGGGGGCATAGTGAGCTAACAACATGTTTACTAGAACTGTGTTTTACTAAGACATTCTCTTTTATGACAGTAACAACATTGTTGAATGCTTATGAAAGTTGTTGTTATAAGTGCCACACATCCATGAATAAAGATGCTCAATGCTGAGGAGCAACAGATAATGGAAAATGAACAAACGGATACAAATATATTTATATAATAATAAGAAATACAAAAATGAATATATAAGAAAGTTTATCTTTGAATTGTTTTGTGTTTTGTTTTTGTGTTGAATTGAAGTGTTTGATTTTTTTCCTAAAGTTATTGGGTACATAACAGTTTGTCATATCTCTTACATTATTCCCCTGTGCAAAGAGAAAATAGTGGGAAGTCTTGGACATCCAACCTACATTTTTCAATTGAACTGGGCAAATAGTTAATCTTGTATTTAAAGTTTAAAGTGAAGCTTGACTGTACATCTTTAGGCCCTTGTGCTTTGTAACATGCATTTATAAATTAAGACCAGTACACGGTAAGCCATTTTCCTCAATTTACTATTAATTTTTATGTCATATATGCCTTACCAGAAGCTAAACCATGTGTGGAGAGTAAGACCGTTTGTGATCATGCATGCGTCCATACAGCAGATGGAGATGTGTGCTTGTGTACAGAGGGATCGATACTAAAGGCAGATGGACGTTCATGCACAGGTGTGTGTATTTTTGTGAATCATATTATCTGAGCACATTTGCCAATAAAAACACACACTGTATGATAACTAGTGTGTATGATTCAAAAACTTCTTAAAACGACATTTTATCACTGTCTGTCTGTGTATGTTTCAGGCTGTTTGTCAGCTGATCGTGGAGGTTGCAGTCATATTTGTGTGACATTATTCCCGGGCAGGTGGGCATGTGAGTGCCGACCTGGATACCAACTACAGCCTGACGGAAAACACTGTACTGCCACAGGCAAGTGACACTGCACAACCTATTTGCCCAATTTACCTAAAGTTATTGGTAAGTGCATTTTAATTCTAATGACCCAGTCTGCAATCCTCTTTGCTTCATTTCTAGCAGGGCCTCCACCATGCCTGTTATTTGCCAATGTAGTGGATATTAGAAAGATGAACATAGACGGCACACAGAGCAAGAAACTCCTGGAGGAAGCAAGAGGCACAATTCTAGCTGTGGACTATGATCCAGTGGAAAACAAGGTGGGTGATCAGGCTTATGACGTCACTATAGTTAAGATTGCGTGTAAAATCGCCATCTAGTGGTCGTGTGGTGGAAACGCAAGTGGTTGTGAGCAGTGGTCACTTTATGTATTTACTGCCACCTGGTGGCCACACAACACATACGCGCTCATGTTTAAGACATTAGTCTTGCATTGGTGTGTGTTCGTTTTAGGTGTATTTTGCAGATAAAGGGCTGAAACGTATTGAGAGAGCTTCAATGGATGGAGGTTTGAGGGAGATGCTGTTCTCCACTGGATTAGATTCACCTGAAGGACTGGCTGTAGACTGGATCAATCGTAAACTGTACTGGACTGACAAAGGGTGGGTTATAGACAATGTAGTATACAAATAAACAATTTAGGCAAAATATGCTAATTTCCTCAACTGACTGAACATTGTTTATTTCAGATTATCTTCTATTTCCCTCAGTAGTTTAAATGGGCTTAATAGAGAAATCTTTATAGATAGAGACATCCAGAAGCCAAGAGGCATTGCAGTACATCCTCAAGCACAGTAAGACGTTTTACATTTAAAATCATGGTCATATACAGCCTTACTAATATTATAAATGTTAGTTAATAGGCAAAACAAAACTGCTGTCATTGTGTCACTTGCCTTCATGTTTTTTTCTAATTCTAAATGCTTTGAATGTCATAATGACATCACCAATACTGTTTTTTGTAATATGAACAAACATCAAACTTGCCGGAAACTTTTCGCACTCCTGTGGTGTTTTTGTGACATTTGTAAGAGTGACAATTAGTAATTGCTTGCATTTGTTTTTCGCTGTTCCTGGCATGAAATAGCCTTACATGTAGACTCATGCATGGATTTCTATGTGTATGTCTGGAGGAAGGTGTACTGGACAGATATGGGAAATCATCCAGCAGTTGAACGTTCAGGTTTGAACAGAGAAATGCGTGAGGTTGTGGTCAGCACTGGACTGGTGTCTCCCAGTGGACTGTCTGTGGACCACGGCTCTCAGCGTCTGTTTTGGTGTGACCTGAGCAGTGGTATGATTGAGTCAGCCAACCTGGATGGTTCTGCTCGCCATGTACTAAGCGAGAACCAAGTAGGTGAGGCTTCTTTGCCAAAACACAAACACACGTATTTATTTGTGCTTCACAAAATGATGTATGCGTGAGGATGAGATTATACTGATACACACACCAAGAGACCAACAGTTGATGCTTTTTTGTATGTTACAAATTGTTCTTAACCAAACCCTCAGCGTGACTCCACCATGATTTTGAGTGCTGTTTTAGGTCAGTGTAAGACAATGTAATTCATATTTTCTGATTTGGTTCAGGTCATCCTTTTGCTCTTGCGGTGTTTGAGAACGTGCTCTGGGTCAGTGATCAGGAGGATCACCTTCTTTACCGGCTGGACATGAGAACTGGACAAAGCGCTGAGCGTCTGCAGGTCAAGTCAATTCAACCGGCTGCTCTAGCTGTTGTCCATCCTCGCACCAAACCAGGTATGGATTATTAAGACACAGACGTTACCAACTGATGAAAAAAAACGTATATTCTTGTATATTGTTGGTTCAAATAATGTGACCTTCAACAAACTAAGGAGTTTAAAAGTTCTTCACCCAGACTGAATTTTACTCACTGATTTATTCACCGCCATGTCATTCCAAACCTGCATTTTGAAAAATGATGGCAGAATTTTTATATTTTGTGAACTCCCTTTAATTCAGATTTTATACAGTGTAAAAGCATTTCCATATGTGCAATACAACTAATATTGTAATTTTCCTCCCAGAATCGGGTGATAATTCATTAAGTCTGAACAATATAACACTGAATGATGAGAGCACACTGCTTGTCATATCAGACATCCATTCTGAAGGAGACCCGCCAGTGCTCTTCACCAAAAAGATGGTGTCAGGTGAAAACCGATCCAATTCAACATCTGTTTTACAATTCTTCATTTCTCACAATCATTTCTACCTAATTACGTACACGATTTTGTGGTATGACCTGATTTCTTTTTCTCTCTTAGACCAGGATGATTGCTATTCTCTTAACTGTGGTCCGAACGCTCAGTGCACGCTAGAGGGAGGCAGAGCAGTGTGTCAGTGTGTGAGAGGCTTCACTGCAGATGGGCAGCTGTGTGTGGGTGAGTATAAGCATCTGTGTTTGTTGACACTGAATGTCAAATCATTTTGATTTAGTATGGACTTAAACACATGCTCTGTGATGTATCTGTGAAGCTGAATTTCTGTGTGTGGATATTGATGTGTGGGTAGGGTATTATTGGAGGCATTGATCAAGCTTTATGTAAATGTGGGTTTGTTTACAAGTACACCCACAGTATTGACAGTATGTGTGTGTGTGTGTGCAGATATTGATGAATGCACAGAAGGCCTGGCGGAGTGTAGCAGCTCTCATTCTCACTGTTTGAACACAGCAGGTGGATATTTCTGCCAGTGCAAAACTGGATTTAGCAGAGATGGTCAACACTGTATTGGTGAGACAAAACACATATAGAAATCTGGGGCCAAAAACACAGAGGAACATTATGGAAATTTAATTTCTCATTTGTCATACTGTTAATATGGTTTCTGTGTCTTCATAGATATAGATGAGTGTCGATTGGATACGCATGAATGTGATGTAAACGCTGAGTGCTTGAATACAGTAGGAAAATATACATGTAAATGTCGGTCCGGTTACACTGGCGCTGGATTCCACTGTAGAGGTAAGATTCACTTCTTTTGTTTTGAGAAAAAAGTCACTTCTCAAAAAAGAATTTTAAAGGGAATGTTCACACAAAATAAAAAATTCTGTCAGCATTTATTGATCCTTATGTCACTTGGAACACAAAAGAAAATACTCCATTTCAAAATGAAATGTCCTTGTGATTTTGTGTCCATGCAATGGAAGTCAGTGGAGGCCACAGGTATTAGTCCACCACCACTTCACAATTTCTTTTGTCTTCTCCACACGAAACTCATATAGGTTTGGGATGACATAAGGGTGAGTAAATGCGGAAAGAATTTTCATTTTTGAATGAACCATCCCTTTTAGTTCTGTGTTATTGTGTGTTTTGCTTGACACCATGAGAAGTTGCTTAATAGGATAACATGAGTCATAATGCGCTGACATTTATCAAACAATGCATGATACAACATGATTTGGCACAGTGACCCCATTTTAATGGTCTCTTTCTTGTTACAGATGAGTTTAAGGGCGCCTCCTCCAGGTTTAGTACAGGTAGTCCGCTTGATGTGACATCACCATGGCAACGCAACAACTCTGTGCAGAGCTGTCCTTCCACACATGACTCCTACTGTCTGTATGAAGGGGTCTGCTTCTATTTCCCCGAAATGGAGTCTTATGGCTGCAAGCAAGTGTCCGCACTTTAACTTTGACAGCATCTTACACACATCTCTTAATATTAGTCTCTGCATGCTGCACAATTTTCTTAATTTTCTCAAATCTAGAAATCTCAAGTCTACTGTAGATGGCAGTGTAGTACTAAAAATGTTTGCTGTCATTAAATATTTGTCCTTGATGAAAAAGACGCACATTAGATAGTTCTACAGACCATTTTATTCTCATTTTCCGTGATCTGTATGCAGAGGCAGGAAAAACTGAATATTACGTTTCATGTGTTTGTGTGATTGTGTGATTTTGCAGTTGTGTATCAGGCTACATGGGGGAACGCTGTCAGTTCAGTGATCTTGAGTGGTGGGAACTGCAGCAGGCCGAACAAGAGAAGAAGAGAAACATGGCTATAGCCGTGTGTATTGTGCTGCTTGTTACCCTGCTCTCCTTCGCTGCCTGCGTCACCTACTGCTATGGGTGAGAGAGTCAAAGAAGCACTTGTTAACATATTCATTTTTATCGAAATTTTACTTGGTAATATTCAACAACCTAAAATTCTAAATCAAATAATAGTAGATACAAAACAAGAGCATCTGCCAATAGGTGCAGTTTGTTTTGGATTCAACACATCCTTCAAATCCTATTTCGTCATAAATCCTCAATAGTTTCATTTAGGTTTATTTCCTTCCTTATCAGGTGAACAGTATGTAAAAGTGGCATTAAATTGTTTATTTGGAGAGGGTGGTTGGAGCCAAAGCCAACAAAAAAAAAAAGATTTAGAGAAGGTTTTTCTTGCCTTGAGCATGTGTCAAAAGACTTTAAACACACACGCACACACAGCACTCCGCTTCGATGTCTGATTCTGTATGCCACAGTGTTTGGAAGGCTTAGTGACATTGAGCAGCGGTGTGGTGATTTCTTATAGTCTTAAAGCAGCATACTTATGTAGGGCTCCTCTCACTCCATGCGCCTCAATGCAGCAGTTGCA
The DNA here is from genome assembly GCF_947034865.1 of Barbatula barbatula. NCBI lineage: Eukaryota > Metazoa > Chordata > Actinopteri > Cypriniformes > Nemacheilidae > Barbatula > Barbatula barbatula. Next base: position 9,027,149 of record NC_136781.1, read on the forward strand.
CGCTTTCAATTACATGCTTGGTTTAGTTTGTACTACAGCAATTACACTGCAAAATAGGTCATTTCATACGGCCCAAAATGGACCCGGTGATCTATAACATTATTTAATAGCTCCACGAGTGTAAATTTTTCTCTCTCAAATTGCGTTTTTCACTTGGTTACTTGTGTTTTCGCTCTTTCTTTTTTCAGTAATTTTCTATCTATATCAAGTTTTCACGCACTATACCCGGCAGGCTAATACACGCCCACACAAACGCGAAATTGGTTTATTCCTAAGCCCATTATTGCCCCAGGTGTCAAGTTGAGACACACACATCAAATACACATGTTTGTAATAATGCTACTTATCATACCTCCACGACTCGCTGCCATTCTGCCTATTTCATTGTTTCTCAACGGCATCCAGAGATTGGTTTTGCCCTCTGTGTTAGTGTTGGACGATTCAGATCCATGAACAGAGGAAAACCTCAGCGTGCTATTTACATAGATATGAGTGTTATGTGACTGTAAACCAGCCAGTTCAATGATATTGACACTCCGCCTTTTAAGAACAAAAATGATATATTGAAAGGTCATTGGGGTTTAATGACAAGGTTAAAAAAACCTACATTAGATATGTAAGATAAAGAGACATACTGTATGTCAGATGTTTCACCGATTGAGGCACACAAAAAATGCTTAATATGTTTTACACTAATGATTATATATTGTATAGTATTTTATTTCATGTAAGTATATAATGTTGTTTGTCAGGTTTAAACAACAGTTTGGAACGTGTCTCTCAGAAGATCATGTGGGTGACATGAGCATGAGTGAGGACAGCATGACTGAGACGTCAACAACCGCCCCACAGGTAGCCTAATATTTCTCAGTCTGTAATGTGATTTGCTTGCTTTTCTCAAAAAATAATGTGTATTTACTCTTTGTGTTTATGCAGATCTATGTAGTTGTGAACACTATAACGTGTGGCGATGAAAGGGTTATTCATGTTGTGGGGTGTCCTAGAAAAGCAGTATGCCCCTCTTGCTCCTCAAAAGCAGGTAAGAATACAAATGTCTGTCTTCTCATATTTTTATGTCAGAATTAGGGTTGTCAAACGATTAATTGTGATTAATTACTAGCAGAATAAAATGTAGTGTTTACATCAGTGTATTATGCTAATTAATGTTGTATTTATTAACACATACGCATACATGTTTACATATTTAGGAAATATTTATTTATCCAATATTTTAAATGATACAGAAATGTTTATACATTTTAATATTTTATATAATATATGCATGTATGTGTATGTTTTTATAAATACAACATTACTAGCATAGTATTATATGTACATATGCATATATATTATGTAAACACAAACATTTATTCTGGATGCAATTAATCAATGTATAGTCTGAATAAACATTAGCTGTCTCAGTGCCTGAGATTATTAATGCCACGTAGTGCGGATTTGTTGAATCAGAATGTGTGTAATATTGATTTTTTTTCAGGAGTAAGTATTGCTTCAGTTGAGTCTGGGACACTTAACAAACATTGTCTGGATGCTGCCAACTGCTCTGTGTCCTCCAACACAGACACGCTGTTGCTTACAATGGAGACCACTGATAACTTAATATCTCTAGAAGACTCTCTGTCAACACCCCACTGATTCACCCGAAAGCCTTGTTTAGAGGCTGGCCCGTGAACTGCTAATGTGAATTTGTTTAATGTAAAAGAGTGTAACAGTAAAAGTGAGGTTAAAACAAGCTTGCAGGTTCATGTAGCACCAGCGATTTGTCAGCAGATTTCATGTAAAAAAATAGGTCACTCCTATTCATATAAAAACCAGTGCACATCTTACAAATGCTTTAATGCAATTCAAACACGAGCTTTAGAATATATTGAGATCATTTAAGGTCATCTGAAGAGAGACAATTATATATAAAGCAAATGTTACCTAAACAAGACTTTTGTACATGCAAGGAGGTCACTGTTTATCATGTGCTACAGCTGATAATTGTATATGATCTAAATTCAGATGAAAATCATCATATTTAAATTTTTATTAGAAACTATGTTCATCCTGCTACTGGTGTCTGCTTCTGCGATGTTGATGTAATGTCTTTTGCAAGTTATAAAGATCAATGAATAAAGTAAAGGATGATAAATTGTTTGAGAATGTTGTAAATCATTTACAGTTTTTTTAGGGATTTTTTACCGGGTAATCAGGAAGGTATATGTCAGACTGAAAAGGATTCCTTCACAGAATATAGCTACGAAGTGAGAACTCTAAACACTCTAAAATAAATACTACTATATAGCACAAAAATAGGTTCTTTGCTTGAAATCATGTTTTGGTGCTTCCATGGTTCTTCTGCGGTTCTTTGGGATGACTGAGGGGCTGTAATTATATAGATGCAACAAAATAAATGGTGCTTTATAGCACTAAAAGGGTTCCCCTTAGAACCCCTTTTAGTTCTATAGTACTATTCTGTTTGAGTGAATATGTACTAGATTTCTAATTTATTGTTTCCACAGAGTATATGTTGTTTTCACTAAGGTCAACTGTCTGTAAGCTAACCTTTGTTTTATGAGAGGGACAGACCACACATAATTCTCTCTCTCTCTCTCTCTCTCTCTCTCTCTCTCTCTCTCCCTCTCTCTCTTTTAATCTCTTTCTTTACCGTCACTGGCCCACATCTATTGATTTTTTGAGATTGTCCACTTATCTATATATTGCTGTCTGATATGATGAGTAGTGCAGTCTGGGTTGCACTTCAAACTGGGGAGAATAGAGCCCGTAATAAAGATGAAATTGAACCTGCATCAATTGCACTGATAATACAAAAGCCAAGAGACTCTAAAATGAGTGGACATGTTATCTTTAACCTCTCAGCATTTTGCCACTTTTCGTGTTTCATGGTACACGCACCAAAAGGCAAAGGGCATATTTGTTTCATATTTGTTCCCGGTAAAGTCTTATATTTACTGTATTTTTTTGTCTGTGGGTCGGATAGAATTGTGTCTCTGTGGGTATTTTGGTTAATATAATTTTACATTTTAAAGCTCATGATGCCTTAATATTACAAACTGTCAAGAAAGTGCTTCGAGGAGATTATGAGAAACAACAACATATCGCTCCCTATTATAACTTCAGTATGTTCTGGAAGGAATCACGCTTTTCCACTTTTTCCAACTGATGAAATGAGATTCAGGATCTGAAACAATCTGGCCGCGCTCCCTCTGTCAGCTGTAGGGAATTAAAATGGGGGGATCAAAGGATGAGAGAGCTAATCCACCTGTGAGTGGAGGAGAAAGATGGCGATAAAGAGGAAATGTGTGAACAAAGGTGTTTGCAGTTGGCCTCCTTTTCAACGTTTTTTCCCCCAGTTTTTTCTCTCATCAGACAGGAAGCAGTTGGTCTGTGGAGACTCCAAAAGGTGCACAGATGAGAGGACTAAATAAGGCATTAGATGCCCACTCAAAGGCTTTGTTGCTGATCCTCCAGGTCAGCGCACAGCCACTGTGGCCTGTGACCTGCCCAGAGCCATGCTGCTTTCTAGGCTTTGAGTAGATTTAGCGCAAGAGATAATGCATGAATTTGGGCACAGGCACATGTGCTTAAGGCTCAATTTTATTGACGGGAACGCTTGTCAGTGCCCTAATAGAGCTGTCAGACAGAAGGGAGAACTGTGGTAGGCCGGTGACGCTGACAACGCGCATGTTGGATTTGAGCTTGTTTATTGCTCAAGGCAAATTCAATTTATGTTGTGAAGATGCGGCATGAATGATTAAGAAGTGTGATGTGTGTAAGCTTCATGCATAATTGTGATACTACTTTCCTGGTATGAGTTAACCTGTTAACGTATTTAACAAAAATAAAAACATTTAATGTTATATTGAAATATTTATGTTGTGCTGCAGTATCCAATAGACTGCATTGTGTAAACATTATTTACTTGATGATCTGTGCGTCTAGGGTGTGTTCACAACTACCATTCTGTGAAAGCAAATACATATAACACTGCCAATAAAATACTTGAAACTGTAAATAAATATATCAAAGGGATAGACATGTTTTATTGATTTATTATTTTTTGAGCCAGCTAACCATTTAGTCCACACCACTACAAAAAGCCTGTGTATCTGTCACCTGTCCAGTAGGGGGCAATGATAAATAGCAAAATGAAGTAACACACTACTAGCGGATATGCAACTCAGCTCACCCAGCTGCACTGAGAATGATGTGAACAGGTAGGATATGAAACATGTGTTTATCCTGTTATTTCACTGTGGAAACTTCAGTTATATAAGGACTGAATCACACACTATAAGGGTACTGTGTTTTATTGCTTTACTTTTCAGAGCATCCTACAACAACGTAACACTTCTTCCCCCGGTCCACACACACCTCCTGGACAACTGCAACTCTTGTGGTGTGGAAGTGCAAAAGTATTACTTAAATATCAGGATACCACATTCACACACACCAAAAGCCTTTAATTATGTGACTCAACCTGCAATTGAAGAAGTTGTTCATGCCAGTTCCGGGCATGGTTTCTGTTTGTTTTGAATTGTGACTGTTTGAAGCTTTTTGGTGACAGAGTTTGTGTTTGTTGTCCGTCTGAAAAAAGGTAATTCCTCTCAAAACCACAAATTTACTTTATCTATCAAAATCCGCGGTCCTAGTTTTGAAATGGTTCAATTAATTTTTTTGTTATTGTTGATGTTGATGTGAAAAGTGACATTCACAGTAGAAACCCACACAATAGTCTTTAAACGCTAGCTGTGCAAATGTGAATCTCGATTACAAATCTATATTATTTGCCTGAATTGTTAGGTCATGTAAAACTTGAATGTATGGGTTTTGTTCTGTTGCCTTGATAATAGATGCTATTTTCTAATCCATTAGAAGTATGTTGTATTTTCATTCATTATTATTGTTGAATTATGTGCGTGTTCTTAAGGTGATACATCTCGCAATACAACTAAATTAGAACCATTTCCCATTCACCTACTGTAGCCACCAGTGTTTGGTCTCTTTCAGCATGATGGCTGATGTTTTATCAGAGTCTCACCTGACCTAATGACTTTTGTTGCATTCTCCATAGAGCTGAGACTTCAAGCTTATTGTTTTATGACTGTAATGAGACGATTATGAAACTTGGGAGTTGGAACCATATTATGACACAAAGAGCATGAAACATATTCATAAATACACAACATCCTAAAATTAAATTGCCATGCAAATGCCTGAGTTCAAAGTCCAAATGTAGTAATTGCAAAAAATATGTGTCCCAGTCTGTCACAATATGTGTATCCAGGCTGAAGTCTTAAATTATGAAATAATGATCGTTAAAGTTTGATTTTGATATCACTGTTATATTCTCACATGTTTCTTTACAGTATGTAGGATGATTTTATGTGTAAAATAGTAAATCAATCACATACAAAAAAGACTTTAGGCCCTAACAAGTTTTCACAGGTTGCATAACAAAAACTGTATAGAGCGTTAAAGGTCTCAGTTTTAGATGTAATTGTATGCATCCTTTGGTGTGATCTTAAAGTAAAGCTTCATCCAAAAATAAAAACGAGATAGGCTGCGAGGAGTAGGAGGGCCGCCGCGGTGGTCCCTTTAAGCAGTCTTCCAAATATCTTTCTCTGTGTTCATCAAAATAAAGAAATGTATACAGATTTGGAAGAACTCGAAGCTGAGTAAATGATGACAGAATTTTTATTTTTGGCCGAAGTATCCCGAACACATTGAGCTCTGTATAGCTGTGATGGGGGGGAAGATGGACACAAAGTTACTTTGTGAATCCTGACTGTGTGGATTCTGTGTTGGCTGTAGTTATACTTAGTCTGGGCCTCACCATAAAAATCTAGGTCCCACGTTGTTTGAACAGCTTGTCTGGAGTACTTTAAATCCTGCACTGGAATCATTGAGTAAAAGAGTAGGTATCATTTTGTTTTCTCATAGCTACTGTCACACTGTCTTTGGAGCGATTAGTATGACTGGATTCACAAAAGAGTGGAAACAGTTCCAAACCTGTATACATTTCTTTATTCTGTTGAACACAAATAAAGATATTTGGATAAATGTTAACAACTGACTGTTATGGGACAGCATTGACTATCGTAGTAGGTGAAATAATCGTATCATTTTGTTTGTTCTGTTGAACACAAAATTATGTTTTATCAGCAATGGTCCAAGAGGACCACGTGCAAATAATCTACAAAGCCAATTCTTCATCCGCAATCACTTCACCTGGCACTCACCCTATCAGCTCAAGCTCTATAAATAGATATACCTTCTTAACTTTCTTCTCTCTACATTTCACAGCATCCCACCACTCACCATCTTCCCGTTTCTACCTGTGTGTAACTCTGGGAGCACTCCCCGGACAGCACGCCAAATACGCATACCATTCGTTTATTTGACTACCATTTAAATTTTGGGGTGGAGTATCCCTTTAATGTTTAAAATGTTTTAGTCTCAGTTTTTATCTAAATGGGATCAATTGTTTATCCATACATCTGATGCTGTCTGTTTATGTTAAGGTGTGTTATTGATTTTGTTATCTTTAACACTACCAAAAGCACTTATAAAATAATAGGCAATCCAACTGGCAAGCATACCTATTTATCATATATAACTCGTAGAACCCCTATAGACTTCAGTTAAGTATCTGAACATGGTTGTATGTGAAAAGTCACTTAATTCAATGCAAACCTGGTTATATGTTATACAGTATCATCTTTATGGAGATGGAGATTTCAAGAAGGCGTGACTTGTACTTTGGACCATTTAATCATACTTTCAATAGATCATTTCTAAAAAGCTTGAAATGTCTCATAGAAGCATTTCTACCACACTTACTTTACTCCAGCACACACTCACAACCCCACCCTTTCAGGCTTGCACACCACTTAGTGTGGCTTTATAAACCAGGACAGTCGTATGCCTTATGTCAGTGAGGCAATAGTGCTTCCATCTGGCATGCTGCCGAGCCTGTTCACAGCTAGACTGACAGTCATGAACAAAATATGTACCAGAAATAGTGCATGCTTCTCTCAGTGTAAGAAGTAATGAAACGTTTTTTGGTTGTTGCAAAATTTATATAAATAAAAACAGACACATCATTATTTTAGCACTTTTGGCTCTTTGTTAAAATTTCTATAGATGCTTTACATGTATACAGTGCAAATGCACAAGAGCACAATGGACACCAGTGACAGGTTATTTAGATTTGATACAGCAAATATAGACATGTCATGTTGCATTTCGTGTACATATGCTGGACCTCATGGTTCTTTAGACAGGGCTAGTTTGGCTAGACACTACGATGTTGGTCTTTGGACTAAATGAAGGAAATTATGACCTTAAGCCATCGGAAGAAGGCCAGGCGTAGAACTCCGCATTAGAGTCCCAATGATTCATATTTCACAGAAAACTCGAGGTGCTCTCATGATCACTTGGCCTGAATGTCCTCTCAATATTGACCTTCATTGGTCTTTTTTCCCTTTTGTATACTTGTGTGGCTGCTGTTTCAATGAAAGCATACTTTATAGTGTTAACATTTCAAGCCTATTTAACTACGTTGACTATTTTGCCCTCTTTGTTTTTTTCTAAAATGATATGCACATCATGTGGAAAACGTGAAGACCTGAGAGAATTTTGGTGCTGCGATGCTGAACACGGAACACACTGTGGCATTTCTAGCTCAACATGGACCAGTCATCCATTAACATGGCTTTCGTACAAAACTACCGAACACGCTCTAGTATCGATTGAATAAAAAATGGAACGGTAACATTTAATGTTTAGACGACTTGTAGACATTATCACACAATTCTATTCATATAACTTCCACTGAATTTAGAATTCATTTTTTACTTCAAAATGTCCTTCATTCTATTTAAATTTATTCACCTCCTTTTGATCTATACATTTTTTAAATACATAGGATTGGGGACATCACAAAAAAGACACATTTTTGTTCAACTGATATCATATCGTAATGACTTCTCAGTGCAGATCAATAGAGCTCCCCTAGTGGCGGGGAGGTTAAACTCCATACTTTAGTAGTTCATATATGCACAAGCCTTAAAAGTAGCCCCTCACTGTCTTCACTTCCTTAAAGTTCATAACAGTAAAGCCCTAACAGTAAAGACTCTTATTCGTTGGTCCACTTTTCTATTTTTCCCCACCTCTTGTTGATTGTTATTAATTGAATCTTTCGCTTTATTGTCTTTTCTTGGCTGCATTGGATTTGGTCTTGGTGACGTAGGCTTCAAAGAAAAACTGACAGAAGAGCACAAAGTAGCTGAGGTACATGAGGGATGACCATACAATGTTCTGCACATGCGACGGGCACTCTTGGCCTTGTTGCATCCACGAATACACCAGGTAGTTGACCACGCAACCCATCACCATCTGAGTGATCTGTGTCAGAGTGATGAACATGGCAAACCTGCGGGAGATTTTGAAGCCGGCAGCCCTCAAAGCATAGTAAGAATACATAACGGCATGAACCAGGTAGTTCATGGTCATGAACCAACCACCGCCGGCTACCATGTCCTTGTAGGAGTACCAGGAATACAGCAATACTGTGATGTGGTGATACCAATGAAGGAAGATTAGCTTCTGCTTGCGTAGCACAATGAACAGCGTGTCTCCTGAAAGTATGATAAGCAGAAACAACATGAGATATAGAAGGAGAATTAAATATGATTAAACTGTTTTTGTTTTAAGCAAAACCACAAATTGACCATGATCTTACTAGAGCGACCAGAGTTTAACCTTGATATAGTGAAATGATGGTTATACAAATCGTAAGCAATCCACCAAAAAACAATGTTACTTAACTAAATAAAACTACAGTATGCTTCATTTTCCTAAGGGGTGTGTTGGAAAGATTCCAATACACTGTTATTTGTGAAATGGGAGTTTTAGAGAGAAATAAATCTTGGATTCTAATGAATAATATAACACTTAATTAAACAAAAGTTTGAACCAAAAACACAAAACACCAGTCACTGTGCAACAACTACTGTTTTTAGATATCCTTATCTTTTCTATTTTCTACGGGGTTTGTGACCATGGATAGATTGTAAAACTATTGATGTTGTGACATGCACTGTACAGATTCAATGAAACGTACTTGGAAATTTTCAGTATCTAACCATAGCAGAGTTTATCAATGTATTCACTAGACAAAGCATACAATTACGATTTCATAAACGCCTTGTGTAAACACTATTAACTTGTAGAATGAATAAGGATGGAACAGTCAATGAAAAATCATTACTGCCGTTTAAGTCAGTAATTATTACATATTAGGTCATTAAATGTGCGGCGGGTAATTTACAGTTAGAAACTTTGACTGAAGGTGTGACTTTGGGCTGGAATAACCTGTGCGTCCAAACAATGGAAGATGAGGTGTTTTGCATAAGAAAACTGGAAATTGATTTGGCACTGTGTTAGAGGTTGAATGCATACTTGAATAAGTAGCTTATTACCTTTTGAATTACTTTCACATTTGCCCTTCATAACCTTTAATTTATCATGATACAGTAAGCGTGTGTTCAGACGGTCAAAGGTCCGTTATGTTGGCGTGTCCCCTGCTGTATATCAAAGACCTCATGAGTCATTATTTTTGGCCTGAGTCTTTGTGGATGTTAAGGGTTGTCACAATGTCTTAATATTGAACAAATGGCCTGGTAGCCCCTAACCATCAGGACACAGCCAACACAATAGACCCAAGCATGCGAAAAAAGGACCACTGTTCCAGATCTTTAGACTCAGGGTTTTACTGCAAGGTCCACGCTAACAATAAATTAACTTACGCTTTCACAACCGATTATACTCATGCAGATGAACACAAGACTCTCTGCAGTGCTTTGTAGCTGAAATTGTAGTTTGAACCCATTTAACAAAAAGGTGGATTTTTCCACCAAAAAAGTTCTTGAGAAGAAACAACAGTTGTACATTTTGTGTTGTGTGTTTTCTAATCTCAAAAACATTTATCGACAGAAATGCAATATAATACACGTTAATAAACTATGTCTTCAGAGCTGTTTTAAGACCTTACATAATGAAACTTTATGTCATCCACATACACCAAAGGTCCCCTTTCATGGAATTTGCCATGTTGTTTCTACAGTAGCCCTAAACTTCTCTACAGAGCATGTTATCTCCTTCAGCAAGGAAGCGAAAACGTGATGACATCTTTGTCCTGAGAGCCACTGTAGTGATTTGTGTAAATTGGCAACCAAATTTTAAACACTGGGCCTTACGTCAAGCACATCTCCCAATGTGACATCTCATAGGTACTCATGCATGTTATGGCTAAATGTAATGCTGATTAAATTGATTTGTTTGGTGGTTAAGCGGATGTATTACGTGGTTTTACCTATTTAACACATGAACACAAAACAACTTGAATAGAATATCACATAATCTCACCTAATTCAGGAGCCTTGCTGAGAACAAACGCATAAGCCCAGAACTTGCTGACTGGTCCGTTGTAGAAGCTCTGATCGCACACAGACTGCTTCAGGCCCTTGGTCATCAAGATGTTCACCATGTATCCACCAGTTCTGACGGCACCAAATATACTAAGAAGGAGATACGGAACAAAAGGGAATATATATTTATATCAGATACATTGAGCTTTTAAATGATCTAAAGTACTGCTATTAAAACTAGAATTAGGGCTGGGGACAATGTATTGCGATTCGCACTAGTTATAATACCTGTCTAGAATTGATTCTGAATCTCAAAAGGCTTCGATTCTGTGTTTTATGGACAGCTCTTCTGTGAATTACGGCTCTTTGATCAGTAGGAAGTACTGCTCGATCTAAAATCACTACGAGATTGAGTCGTTTATAACGTGCATTTGAACAGCAACACTCGTCAAACATCATCATTATAAATATATTTTATAAAATACCTGAAAAGATTTTGAAGAATTGCGATAGAAAATGACCATTGGTATTTCCTGGAACCATCTTGGAACGGTCCACTGACGTCACTCAGTTTGCTAGAATGCTTCAATGTATTTTAATTTCCGAATAAATTGGATACCCTTTCATTGTTGTCATGTGTTAGTGTAGGAAATATAATATTTGAGTTTACACAACAAAAAATATGTTTTGTTTTCATAATCATCACATTCAGCTGTCACATTCAGCTGACTGTTAACGGACCGGTATGGCAGGGTTGGCAGATCTGTGAGACAAAATCCTTCATCACGAGCCTAACGTCCCTAGTCCAAATAACAGAACTTAATATTCATAAATAAAAACATCTTAAGATTGACAGCTATATAAAAAACATTCCACTCCCAGCCTGTAGATACAAACCGTGGCCCAATTCCATTGGAAAGTAGCAGACTAGGCAACACAGACTGGCTCGCACCGTTCCAATATGGCGGACGACATACAGTACGTAGCTGCCCACAGAAACAGTTGTTAATGCGGCATCTAGTTTTTATATTTATAACGTTTCGTTCCAGAAGGCTGCGTCCTCCGGAGGTCTAATTTGAAGCATGCTACGTCATCAAGGCTGTCTTGTTTCATAAAAGCAGGTAGGACACTCTATATGCACCCCTCTAATGCAAACTACTTTCACGGGAATTCAGAAGACACGTGAGGTGTATCCTTCATGCTAGAGATAACCCACAATTCTTTGTGTCGGCCAACGTCTGTTATTTGAATAAACAGCAGCAGGTGCACATTCAATCAAATATGTGGTGTTTTTAAATGTTAACAGTTTACAACTTGTCACGTTTTTTTTTATCTTAGCAGGCATATGTAGTAATTAGGTTTACACGTGTTAAGTTATTTTTTTCAAACATTTTAAAACAGCAAGGCAAAAAATGGTACATTTGTTTAACTCTTTTGGCATTGCTTAGGGTAGAAAGTAACCAACTTTTTACCTCTTAAAATCATGTAGAAATAATTTAAATTAATATGACAGGTGTGTCAGTGCCACGTGTTGTCATAGCAACGTAGTACTTCCTGTTTCCTCTTCTGCCAGAATGTCCTACGAAGGACGTCTCGTTTAATTCTAAGTAAAGAATCCTCCGTATACTGCGTCCTTTAGAGGATGAGACCTCTGGAGGACAGAAGGACGAAGCCTTACGAAACAAGACACAGCTTATGATTGTGGCTAGAAGGGATACAGCTATGGAATTACATTAGCTAATGCCTACACCTACCCCAACCCTAAACCTAGCCATACAATAATAAAAAAATAGTTATAAACTGTTGTCAGCATGATAACAATTATGCAGTATTGAAGTGCGCATGCTTCTAGCCATAACCCTACAGTATGTTGTAAATCGTTCTTCTGTCCCATTTTCTGAGTTTCTGTGCGAGAGCGCCCTCTAGCTCTCTGAGCTTTTCTGACTTTATTCTCATTGGCTGCATTTATTGATTGACAGTCTGTGGCATTGGGTGGGTGGGTCAAGTTTCAAATTTTGAGTGGTTTGATCGATGTGCTAGACCTTGGAGTTTGCGCCATGTCTCTTCTACAGTTGCTTGAGTGCTGATGTTTATAGATAGATAGTTTATAGAAGAGTGGGTGACAGAGTAAGATGTAAGAGGAGATGAGGTGGAAGTTTGAAACGTTTCATTATATGCAGGTCTTTAGTAAGTAACTTGGAACGAGTAAGTGGCTTGTTTTCTGCCTATAATGCACACCATTAATCTGGTAAAAGGTGATTTCTCCTTCCTGGTGGAACATTCTTACGCGGTACGGTCAACCACATCTTTCACAACCTTCAAAAAACTACTTAAAACACATCTCTTCTGTGAACTCTTGACAGACAAATGAAAAAAAGGACACTAACCCTCTCTCTTCTCTCAACAGGTAGTGGTCTAGCTTTTGTTGAAACTAGTAACTTTGTATTAGCACCTATTGTACTATTGCCCTTTTATCACACATTGCTTATTGCTCCCCGAACTCTTTTTAAGTCGCTTTGAGTAAAAGTGTCTGCTAAATGAAAACATTAAACAATTTATGTACACACATGGTACCTGCCACATTATGCGTTTCTCTTTCCCAGGTGGAAAAAGTGCACTAAAATACACAAATGTAATTAAACTGAGCTATTTTCATTTTCACACACTAACTTTGAACTAGATATACAAAACATGTCTTTAGTAGTAACTAAGTGTACTCAACTGTGGTATTTTAAGACACAATGAATAGAAGTACCGAAGACTTTATTTAGTATACTAATTACAATGTGTGAAAGTGGAGCACTTTAGTGTTATTAAATAAGTGTAATTGTAAATTAAGTGTATTTTAGTGCAGTCTTTTTTGGGGTTGGGTGCCTCTCCCAAGGAAAGTGCCCTGCTGCTGTAAGACTACTGTATTTAAGATTATATATAACTACAGAGGTCCTAATAGATATACTTTATCAAAATATCAAATATTCTTTGTTGCCTTTGCTGTAATATAAAAAAAATTCTGCATCCACAATAGATCATATTTTATTGTATTTGTTAATACCACCACCTTGTGTATCACGGGCATCTGGTTTGCATATTAATTTACATGATGTCATATTTCTTTCACTTCTCCTCCCACAGCAATGTGTTAAATACTTGTAAGTTTTAGAATCGGCAGGTGCTGTGACCCCATATAGATCTGTTGGGAGTTAATTGTTTGGTATTAGACAGTTAGTTTATTATGTACCTAAAGGCATAATTACCTGAAGACGGCGAGTGTTAAAGACCATAGTACCAGCGGTTTCCTCAATTCAAACTTCTCCCTTTGCTTCATTACATGCCGCCCACCAAGTATGCATGCAGCGTAGAGCGCCGAGAACAGGAAAGACTTCTTCCTGTGGGGAGAGAGATGGTAAGAAATGAATAAATATAGTCAAAGGAAATTTAGCATATGCTATAACAACCATCAGCATGACCATCTGTTCACAACATGTTATTTCTTAGTCTTTAATTATGATCATATCAATTATTATGATTCATATTTGAAGCTGTGGATCTTAGCGCCATATTGATGTGTCGATGGAGTGAGGTGATATACGCCACATAAATACAGTGCCTTGCAAAAGTATTCATTCCTGTCATTTTATTCACATTTTGCTATGTTGCTGTCTTCTATTAAACTGCTTTAAATTATTTTATGGACAATAATGACAAAACTAAAAACAGATTTGTGACTTAGAAAAATGTATTAAAAAACGTATAATGCATTAGTATTCATACCCTTAACTCAGTAGTTGGTTAAAGCATGTCTGATGTGACCAGCTTTACACATCTGCATTTGGCAATTTTCTGCCATTCTTCTTCTCAGATCCTCTCAAACTCCGGTTGGATGGAGATCATCAGTAGAAAGACATTTTCAGGTTTCTACAGAGAAGTTCAGTTGGGTTCAAGCCCAAGTACTAGCTTTTAATAAATGTGCAAAGTTTTCTGTTTTATCATTATTGTGCATGGAGTGTACATTAATGTAATGTTTTTAATTTAAAGTAGTTTAAGATAAAGTAGCAACATAATACAATGTGAATAAAATGAAGCGGGATGAATACTTTTGCAAGGCGCTGTATATAGCCGATATCTTGCTCTCATAGAGAAAATGTCCATAAACCGATAAAAGTTGGATTCGAATAAAGCTTCTGCTAAATGCATCAATTTAATGTAAATTACTGTAATCTAATCCTGATATGTATGTCAAAAGCGAGAGAAAAGTCTTTAATAGTGGAGCAATCTCAGAAACTGATATTGGGCCTCATTCACATTCGTAAATGTTTAGTGAGACCTTCCGAGTTAGACCGAGTTAAATCTTTCCTCCTGATTCACAAATACTTTGTAAACGTCCGATTTGACAATAAAATGTGTGTATGTTACTGAATTCCAATCATTCGTAAACATGCCGTGCATGCACGCTCGTTCACAATTAGCATAAATCCGCCTATGAATGACAGCTACGCAAATTACGTATCTATGAATGCCGGAATCCTATGAACTTCATTCTCTGGTTTGGCTACATTATATTGCATGAATGCACAATACTTCAATATGCTTACCAAAGCGTTTTAGCCAGCTAAAATAATAATACGTGGTAATAATAATACGGTTAATACCGAATACCAGTGTAGCTTAAACAACGTGCAGCTGTTTCGGTTGCTTTTCACTGTTTCACTGTGAATGGCCATTCAATGTGTCTTTCTTTGCACAACTGTATCATCATTTTTCTATTTAAACATTCGCTAAACGGAGGCGTAGATTAGATGAATGTAATGATTTTAATCTAAAGTAGCAACCTAACAAAATGTGAATAAAATGGAGGGGGATGAATACTTTTGCAAGGCACTGATATTGCCGATATATTGCTCTCATAGAGAAAATGTCCATATACGCGCATGAGCGGTATAGTTACATATTTCAATTGCGACGCATTGGGAGCGCGCACTGCACGGCTGAACATCAGATGACTGTAACACAGGTGTAGCAATTGCAAGTTCACATTACGTTATATTAAAACACCCACGAGCAAACATCTTCAAAAAGCGATCGTGTTCCCCTCAAATCTGCTCAATATAAGCGTATAACATGTGTTTCTAGTTTTAACTGTTTGTCTGTAGGCCTATGCTATGACAGGAAGGAGGATTGACAGCATGATGCGTTCGCTTTCCTCTCACACATCTAATTCAAGCCTTTGTTTTATGACAAAAAATGACTTCAGGACATTACGAAGCCTGTAAAACACAGCAGACATCACATGCATGTTTTAATAGTAAAATTGTTACTATTTTGTGTTCAACTATTCAAACAGCCCATGGTATGCATTTTCGGGTGGTTGCACATTCTCTTGAAGATGGGAGCAACAGTGCTAACCATAGGGAAAAAGTACCGTAGCGTTGTTCTCTATTTATTTTATTTATAATAATTAGTATATATGCAAATTACCTTTGCATGCTATTCAGTTGTTAAAGCAGTCTAAACTTTGCAGTTATTATAGGGGAAGGCAATTGTTTACATTGTGTAGCTACAAATTTGTTTGCGGAATTTGCACAATTAAAAGGTTCTGTGTTTTGACTGCAGCTGTCATGCATCCAGATTCCTTCACTTCATCAGGAATGCCACCTCTTTATAAACAGCATACTTTTGTGGGACTAACTTACCTACACCAGTGTGGCATCTTTCTACAATATTCACTCACCATGACAGTAGGCCTATAAAAGGGCATTTTAAGTCAATCAACTGCAGTATTTCCTCTCTCAATCATTAGAAAATGTGATGTAAAAAATGGAAATTTAAGGTCATACCATCCAGCACTAATACGTGGTGCTCTTCTGATATAAAATATACGCAACAGTTAGCCTACTTTGTTATTAGTATTTTATTTTAAAGAATATTACTTATGAAAATGCAGTAACCATTAATAATAACTTCTCCGTTGTTGTGTATGATGTTTGGTCAGTGTAGTGTTTGTCCCGCTTCTTCTCCACTGTGATTGGACGGCAGTGTTAAAAAGGACAGTAACAAGCTCTGTGTTTTACCTGAAGTTAAAATTAAAACAACTATAAAAGAAATTGTGAATCAAAATTCAGTGTCATCAGTTTGTCTAAAAGAATACAGAATGTTACGTGCGGTTTTACGCACTATTGACACCTGGTATGGAGCATGTGTACATTTCTTTCGTACCAAATATCATTTTGAGAATATGAAAAATTTCATGAATCTCAAAATTTATATTGGAATGACTTTTGATGATACGATTGATTTACTCCAAAATTTGTTCTGCTCGTGTTTCACGAATCAGGCCCATTGAGCTCAAATCCTAGTCCAAACAAAACATTTCAGATATAAGTTTATATCTTTGCTATAAACACATTGTTGTTCTATCACATTAAATCCTGAACCCAGAATCTAATCCAATTGGCTCAGCACGTTTCGCTGCTTGAAGTGGTGCTGTCCAAACGCATCGAACATAACATAAAAGTGTCATTGTATTTCTTAAAGCCTATACTCATCACTTCTGTCTTGCCAAAGTGAAATGAAATAAACTGTTGTTGAAGCTTTTCGTCACAAACAGATTATTGGGTTTATTCTGACAGCTTGCATTGCTTTTAAGATCTTGTAATATCTGGCAGAGCTGAAGTGCATTTATCTCATAGCTGGAAACAAACATCCACAGTGTGGTCTGATTCCATTTCGAAGGCACTTTCATCCTGCTAAATCTGATTTGCATTAAATTTGTTTCTCATCCATGCCGTCTAGAATGTTGTTGAGAAACTAAATTAATATAGCTAATTCCGGTTAACACATAGAGTTCAGATTATCTGTGATATTCAGTTTGCTTGTATGTGGGACGTCAATTAAATAAAAAAAATAACTACCAAAATGTACTCTGTTACATTGAAATTGATTATTTATTTTCAACTAAACAGTAGAAATTAAAACAATTCACTGCTGTCCTTCTGAAACCTTGCATCTCCATATTTCATGATTTTTTGTATTTTCTCATTTCTCATTATTATTAGTCCCCCTTTATGTTTGTCACTAGGTTTAGCAAATATCTAACCAATAAAACGTATTAAAAAGTGCTTGTCAACTTTGACAACAAAGTATGTAGTCATAAATCAAAGTCATTCATATAAAAAGTAGTGTTTTTCCATTTTCTAAAAGCAGCAAATTCACATATAAGGTTTTAGAAGGACAGTGACTAATTGATACAAATTAAGTAATTTATTAAGTATCAAGTAATTTCTTTATTCATGAAAAATAATAAAATGGCAATTAAGTTTTCCAGCACATTTTAAATTGAAAGGGCTTACTAATGCAGCTGTGCAACTAAGAGCTTTGAATGCTTTTCTATTGTCAATATTTCTATTGTTTTTTGGGTAATATTAATAATCAAAAAGACAGGGACAGGTCTATGAGGGTGCGTTAACAATGCACATGTCTAGAACTACATAACAAACTATGTTTACATTAACACCAGATCTGTATTGGTAAAGACATTGTATATTTTGACTTCCCTCGATAGTATTTAATTAATTAATCGAGCGCTGTCTGAGCGTGTGTACTGTTGATTTATGCATGACTTCTACAGGCATTGTGTGAAGAACAGAAGGGTGTAGGTTGTAAAGGCTCTCTGGCCATCGTTTCTGCCCACTAGATGTGAGAAACACTGACCTCACTCTGCTCAGAACAGCGAGTCTATTCTATGCATTGCATACAGCCTCCTCCAACCTTGGATTGTCATTGCATTGTTCTTTGTGTACAGATGGAGGCTGCAACAGAATGCGCACATTTTAAAGGGAAGATTTATCAGTTTTATTGGAAGACTGATTTCGGTATTGGGGTAAATACGCTGACTGCGTTCTTATGGAGACATTTTGATTGCAGTTACAGCCGAAGTCTGTTCTTGACAAAACGGCCTGTGATGCAGCTAACAGTCATCGGTTATAACATCTGTTATCATTAAGAATCTCTTCCAAATCACAGGATCACAAGTCACAAATGAATAACCTGTGTTAGAATTCACAGATCTTTGGGGCGTAGGGGTAACTGGGCTGTGCGAATCAATATCATGTAAAGAAGACACATTATAAGTAAATATTCAGAATACATTAGCATCAAAGGGGGCATCTTATTCTGTTTGATCAGGGGGAGATGGATTAATCATACGCCATGTCGCTTTATTAAAGCCTTGCACCTAATACTGACCACCCAAAGTAAAGCCCATCAGGCCTTGCTGCATTGTTACCATGCCAGAAAAGCAGAGCTTTGTGAGCTAATGCATCTGCAGCAAGACATTTCTAGAAGACTGTTGTGAGGTGTGTTCCTAAACAACAAACATCCTGCAGCAACCGATTCGGGTCTTGCATCATCAGCTCAAAGTAGGTCTATGCATTGCAAGACCATCGAGTCCTTCATCTGCACTTTTTTTGTCTATGCTCTCATTTTTTCAGCTGAGTACATCAAACGTGCAGCGGACAGTGACCAATGTTGAAGGTACCAGCAGTGGATCACATCTGGCTTCCAAAGTAATTTAAATCCGCTAAATAAACCGAATCTGCAGACTATTAGCAGTTTTAGACTAATGACGATAGCAAAATGTGTTCTGCTAGAATCAATGATTTTTAACCAAGTGCCGCAAAATGCTGGAAAGGTTGATAGAAAATGAGCTCTGGAATGATTTCAATACGTGGACATGCAAATCAGTCGCGTTAGAGGGAAATACTGTACTTGCATGAGAATTTCTGAATACTGCGTAGACACAGATATAGCCAAAGGACCCCAATGCTGATGTAATAATCTATGACACGGTGAACAAGGCTTTAGCCAGAGGTTCCTCAACTGCTGTCTCTAACAATCACAAGCAATCTCTTCTGCGGGGTTACTCATAGTGAAAATAGAAACAAGGTCACTCTTTCAGAGGTCAAATTTGAAATGCATTTTTACGAATTCTCGTGTTCGTGCTGAGGTGGGAAGAGGAAGCTTTAAGTTCTGTCAAAGACCTTTTAGACTTACATTTTAAGGATGCACACTAGAGGTGAATAAATGTGCCTAAAAGGTTTTTCACCTTTATTTTCAAGAGTGCAGGTTAAACTAATTATTTTCCTAGATACTCTGTCGAGGGTATTTTCAGTATTTTTCTGAGACTGAATCTCATAGTGTGACTCGGTATTTGTAAGATTGTAGTAGGGCTGTGCGGTATACCGAGTTGGAGGAATATATCGATATGTTTACCCAACGCGATGCGGGATTAGCCTATATCGTTCATATCGATATGGTTTGATGCCGTGCACGCGCTCGCGTTTTGCGAGAACCAGATCGCGCCCGCTTGCCTGCTCCAGCACACAAGGTAGCATGCGACATGGAGGAACACGTGCCGCTGGTCACCCTACAGAAAACTTACTGGTTAGTAAAAAAGAATAATGGTTCACTCATTTAGAGGTGGTTTGGATTTAATAGTTCCGATGAGAAGCAAAAACAGCCAATCTGTAGGGAATGTAATAAATCCGTTGTATCAAAATGTGGAAGCACATCAAATCTCTTCCACCACTTACAAAATTACTATAAAAAACAGTAAGATGAGTGTTTACAACTTCGGCCACGAAGACCACGCAACTCAAAACATCTGTCCCGAAACAAAGCTCTCTGGAAGCTTTACGAAAAGAAAAGTCGCAAGTGGTGCGATATAACTAAGGCGGTAGCTTATCACATTGCTAAAGACATGGTTCCTATTGCAACAGTGGAACAAGAATGTTTTAAAACGCTGCTAAAACCATTGACCCAAGATACCAGTTACCCAGTCGCAAGTACTTTGCAACAGAAGCTCTGACGCAGACGGAAGCTTTCCGAGCGGCTCGCAAAAGTGTCTCATTTCGCGCTAACATCTGCTATGGTCAAGCAGGACATGCGAGCCATATATGAGTTTGACAGTTAATTTTCTTGAAGATTGGGAAATGAAAACTGCGTGTGCTGTATTTTATTTATCAAATATTTTATATAATTTAAAATATGTTGTGAAGCTGTTTATTTGTAAACAGGGAGGGAAAACCCTGTATTTGCATTTTATTTTGCTCAAAAACTGTTAAAATGAAGGTTTAATAAAGGCTTTGATTTTCGAGTAACCATTTATTCCTTTTGGTAAAAAATACCGGATATATATCGTATACCGCTATTCCTCCTAAAAATACTGAGATATGAATTTTTGGCCATATCGCCCAGCCCTAGATTGTAGTCAGTGACATTTAATGCAAGGGATCCGATGGTGCCAGGAAAGACTCATCAAGAAGGTGGTTCCATTGTTATGTAAGGCTGGCAGTCCGTGGCAGGATTCAGTCTACTTTTACATGGCCATGCATTTTGAGGATTTCATGAGCTGCAGGCCTCCAGACTGCGAACAAATGCTACAGTGCTACTAGTAAAAAAGGTTCATCTGGAGCCCTGAGCTGGTCTCTGACTGACTATGTTAGAATAAGAGAGGGCTTGTTAAATCAACTTTTGGGCAGTGCAACGAGGTGAGAACGGAAGATAAAAATACACCCAGATTAAAGATTGACCTGCGGCTACCTATACAGCCTGTGGTTACCTATACAGCCTGTGGCTACTTATACAGCCTGTGGCTAATTCATTCCTGTTAAACCAGAACAACATGCAACATGGTGCAGTCTACGGGTGCTATGCTGACAATCGGGCATGGGAATGGCCTGAATGAAATGGACCTAATGCGTCCTTTTTCAAATATTTGGTATTCCAAAACTTTGATTGATTACAGATACAGGTTGATGTTCTGATGTACAATCTAAATCCATACAGGCTGACTGACCAACGATTTATTGCGGCCTGGTATGGGCCCAGTCTTGCCTGAGATTTACAAAACATGTGCATGTAAAAAATAATGTATGCATGCTACATACACTGAATTTGTGAGGACTGACTGTGACCAGAAATGCAGCAGTACTTGTAGGAGTCAGAGGTTCAGAGAACTTTAAATATGTTGTTTGTCCTATGTTAAGTGTGATGTAGTTAACGAAACATCTCTAATGAAGAGTCTGACTGCCACTCATACACTAAATGTATATTTATGTACCATATTTTACAAAACGTTACAAAAGGAACAAATGTTGCACTCCATGTGATCTGATTTGAAGCTTTTGTTTATGTAACATAAATAAAATAAAACATTGTAAGTCAAAGCTGTTCCCCTAATAATCAGAAAGTACTTAAAATAATTATTAAAACAGTAAGTCCTCCATAAAAGATATGTCTGAAAAATCACTACTGATACTCCAAAAACAAGGGGAATTTCCTGGTTGTGTTTTTCAAGCAAATGTTTACTTTCTGTTTCCCCTGAAATGCAAATGTGGCACAATGTTAATCGCCCAGATCAATAGCCACAGATACTGCTGCGTAACGGTACAGGTAATTGGTATTTTAGTTCAATTGAATGACCTTTGGCACATAATCACAAGGTGAAATGCAACAAATCTGTATGATAATGAATCTTTGGCTGTAAACAGCTGTACAGGCTGTAAACTGAAAACACACTTTCTGAAACCAAATGGGAATTAAACACCATTCAACCCTGTTTGTACATCTCTGCTATTCCCGGCCTTGATTGTTCAATATCTCTTTATTTAACCACACCTCTGCTGAAGTGCCAAACATCACCTTTGATATGTGTTGTACATAGAGGCTATAGAAAAATAGGCTAGTGACCGCATGGTTTAATGATAATGTTATGTCCATGTCAAATCTGTCGTCAGGTTTGAGGTAAAAATCTGTTTGGTTTTTGTCTGATTTGATCTGTTGTCAGGTGTTCCAGCAATAAAACTTAACTGTCCCCTCCAAGAGTATGGACAACCAATCCAGCAAATCCCCATTTGAAAATGCGCTCATTAAAAATGTCAACGGCTAAACGCTAATTTCTTACATTTTACGCGTGATCCATCTACACAAGCTTGCATAGAATCGATAACAGCCAATGTGATCACGCTAACAAAAGCAGAACAGCTTTGAATGTTACTTTGAACGGTCACCATTGAAATGTTGATTTCCCTTGAGTGTAAACATAGCTTTAGTACAACTATGTATATTAGCAATTGAATTTTTGTAGAATCTGATTCTCAAATAAATCTGTATGAAGTGCTGAAATGTCCATGTGAAACTATTGTAAGAAGAAGTTTTATGAAATGATGGACAGCATTAATGACAGCATGTTAACTAAATACCTTGACGCAGGAATGGTTTATGAGCCAGTTTTCAACTCTGCATTATTTTGATGGGTTGCCAGATTGACGCCAGAGTGTTTGATGCCCGTGTGTGTGTGCGCGCGCGCTCCCGTGTTTTCCATTCATACAGGTGCGTCAGTGTTAGTATTAATTGGCATGGGCAAACAAAGAATTAAGATTTCATTGAAACAAGTTGCAGCTAACATCTACACTGACATTTTGTCATTGGAAAAAGTTAAACAACCAAAAGATTCAGATTCACTGCTCTCTCTTCCCATGAGGAAACAAGGCGATATATGTGTGCAAGCAACCCTGCCCGAGACGTCGGCACAGTTATGCTGAAACGTGATTGGTCAGATTTCTGTCAGCAGACATTAAAAGCCGCCACCCATTGGTCGGTCGATATGAATCTAAAGAAGCCTGACGTCCGTGTCTCTACACGCTACAACATCACAGAAGCGTAAAATCGATACACGTGAGTAATCGTGTCAATGTTACCATGTGTCAGGTTTGTTTCTCAAAGTGGAAACGTGCAGAATGCGCGATTATTTGCCAAAAACGAATTATAAAATACATCTGGAACATGTGCCTTTTGGGTGCTGAAACTATATTGACTCTACATTTGATATCCCTTATAATTAATTCTTAATCATTTCATATCGATACTTGTGTAAGAGGGGTAATGCACAGCAGTTGTGTTTAAGCTTTTAGATTTAGGACTATTCTTGGGAGGATAAACGGTTATTTAAAACACCACATTGCTATGTTGTTTAAAAAAGGGCATCTTTCGTGTATTTCTTAGAAAAATATGCATCCAACATTTCGTCTTTCTAAAGGATGAAAACTGCTCTTACCGCGGACGACACGCAAAGCATCACATTGGACAGGCTGAATCTGATTAGGAAGCAGTGACGCTTCAAATATAGACCCACTCATTACATGCACATCAGTTGAGATCTTCAAAATAACGCAATGCTGAAACCACACTGATGCCACGGTCTTTCAAGGGCGGAAAACGTGCTGCTTGTCTAAACGGAAGCCTATGACTTACAAAAGTCCCTGACGATTTACAGACAGCACCACTAGCTAATGCATGGTTAAATGTTTTTAACCCAAACCGCTGCAAAGGCTGAACATTAATCTACGCACATATCTTATATCATCTGTATGATGATGCGAGTGTTTTAAATTCTACTGTAGTTATTATATCACGGTTGATCATGAAACAGCTACTGTACCAGTTCTCTTGCATCCATCGAATGGCTTCATCTTCATTGAACTGCCTCTCGAATTCGTACTCTTGCAGCGCAAGCACCGACATGATTTCCTTCCTTTGAACGCGTATAGAGCCTTGCTTTCTCGTCTAAATGAGTACAGTTGCGCGGATTTTCTGTTTTATTTCTGTCGCAGACTCCAGCCTTGCCCTCGCATCGCTCTTTGCGCCCCAGCACGCTCGCTAAGCTCTTGTCTAATGTCAGCCTGTGTGTCTCTGAGCCACCGGCATACGCCCTCCTCTTAGTCTCCTGTGAGGAAGAAGAGCTCAAGGTCCTAATGCCGCAGCGCTGATGCATCCTCCTGTGCTGGCGTCGTTCTTAAACTGCAGTGACCTTTGGCATAGATTCAGAAATTATACGTTTTAATAGATGGAAGGAAGGTACCGTCGTTCTTAGGTGAATATATTGATTGTATAGCTTACGTTTAATGCATATTGAGTTGGCTGGTTGTCACCGAGTTGTCTTATTTGCCAGTTACACAAAGGCATTCATCTATTGGAGAGCAAAATACCTCATACTCATTTACTTTACTTCATCTATTCATTTGATTTACTTTATTTACATTAACTTGTAAAGACAAACAGATAATTATGGATTATGGACGTTATCAGAGTTGTCACACTTGATCTTTTCACCTTTGTCATGCCTTTGTCATACATAAGAGTATATGTGTTGACTGATTCATTCATTGATTTCAAGAAACACTTCTGTCCTTCTGTTGTAAAGGTTGTGCAGGTGCGCTATATCGGCTAAAGATAAAAAGATCTGAGCCGACAACTGTATTGTAGCCGTGGGTTGAATTCTAAAAAATAAGCTACTTTTTTAAAATGTCAATGAACTCGGCCTTAGCAGTCCTGTGGGCACCAAAACAAAGTCTACATGTCTACATCTCTGTCATAACTGGTTTCATAATCGCCCCATGATGTGATTTAGTCTCTGGGGCAATGGAATTTAACAGCCCTCATTTACTTTATCAAAACTCCTCTAAGAGAATCCAGTAGCTTCTTATTTTAGCTCTTGGGACAGTAGTTGTATTGATTTTAGGGATTATAATTGATTCAATGGACCACAATGTTCCCTGTTCGTGGGGAAGCAAGTTCAGAAATCGAGTAAACTGACATGTACATTGTTTACAAATAAGAACACTTAGTGAGCTGGAAAGCTTCATGGAGGGTTTCCATTTTGAAAACAGTCAGAGGGTGTTGCAGACAGAATGTGACAACAGACCAGAGAGGGTGTATTTATGTTCCTAATGAAAAATAATGTGAGCAATAGGTAATGGGTAAGAAAATAGATTCTTATTTTTATTTATGTTCTTGTGTTTGTTGTAATACAATGTTTACTGAGAGAAGGCCAGCGTCTCTTGCATTTACACAATTAATAACTAGGCTTTAGAAGTTCTTTCTATTAAAAATTTCACAGATGTTTAATGTTGTATGAAGCACAATCCTTATTTGTCATCCTCAGTTTTGACTTGTCTGATCCTGTAGGTTGTTAAAATCATATTATATTATATAATCAGCCTAAACTGTTTGATGTGGTATGTGTGTTCACCTGAATAGCATATCCCTGTAAAGATTAACGGTTACTTGTAAAATGCATTTAGCAGAATAATTGCAGCGATATTAAATCACAGTACAGATGAGGAGATTACATAAATTAGCAATCCAGGACTGTAATATTGTCAAGATTTAGGTTTGACGGTATTACACAGATCAATGAATGATGGATACTTGTGATGGATGACACTTTTACTGCACCAAAGTTTAATGGAGACATCCTTGTAATAATATTTATTTTCACGTCCTGAACGCTACACATCAAACTACGCCTGTCTGTCATGTGGCGAATTTATATTAGAACTTTTAGAATTATAATTTGTATTTATGTTTGGTAAATTATATTTGTCTTATGATTTTAGGTTTAAGACAAAATACAAATAAAACCCTACGGCTCTTTATGGGTGTGTTGCATAAATACAGTGTTATTGGAGCCTGGATAATAGTACATTACTTATTCACTAATTATTTTTATTTGGTGGTCCTAATAATGTTTTCAAAATGTTTCAGGCTTTTTTACTCATTTTACTTATTGGGGCGGCATCTAGTGGTCATATACAGAAACAGCAGTTCCTTGAATATTCGCTTTAGTTTGCACAGCAATAACCATAATATAACAATAACTGTTCTTTACAGTAGCTGTTATTACATCTCATTAGCATGTTGATTCGTCTCCTACATGTTTATACCCTTTTCATCACCCCTTTTAACTATTTTGTTATTTGGTGAAAATGATGTACACATCCTAAGCATTTATTGAATATAATGTTAAAGAACCAACAATGTGCACTCCGAATACTGATTGTATTCGAAAAGTCATTCCATATTTAAAAAATAAGGATTACATATTTCAGGGTAACAATACGATTGAATACTCTGCATTGTAAATATCTGCTGTTAATTTGAATCGTTTTGCTGACCTCTATCGGACATAAAGGTATATAACACGTTTAACAAAAATGTTTCAATTGTGCCTCAGGCATTTAGGTTTTGGCTAGGTGTGAGTCATGAGCTTATGAATGTATGCAGCATAGATAACATTCATTCAATATACTATTATTAGATGCTGTACAGTAATTCAGACCTGCTGTATGTCATGCAAAAGCACAAGGATAAGTGCACCTGCTGTAGTAAGAAGTTGGAAAGTCAGTTGACAAGCCATTATGAAGACACACAAAGAGGCAGAGCTGACAGACAGAGACAGAATAGCGTGCTTCACTCCTCACTTACATGCATTGTGTGTATCATACACTTCTACATCCACAGAGCATGAATGTTGATCAGCTTATGTCATCTTTCTGCTGAGATTACTATGACCTATGCAAACTGCGTCACGTAATGAGGAGGATGTTTGAAAAAGAATTGCAGCAGATTGCGTTCACTGGTTTATTAGGCCGCCTGCAGGTTCCAACATGTCCAGCATGACGTTTTAATATTTCATAAGAGAAGTCTGCTATGCAAGCATTAAATGTCTTCAAACTGAAATTTGCACGCTTCAATAAAAAAAGTAACTTCCAAAATTTGTTAATTTACAGTTGACATTTTTATTATTTCCTGATGCATTCCGCAATTTTGTCATAGTGTAGTTAAAGTGTACAGTTCTCTTGCTTGAGGCTTAATGCTTCTCACCTTTTCACAACTGATGGTTTGAGGCTTAAGCTATTGATGATGTTAACGTTTTTGAAAGATAATGATGCCAAAAGAGCTGGAGTTTCTTGTTACTGTTAACACTTCAGCGTCACCATGCTGTCTTTTATTCTCTTCTTACCTTTCCCTTAATTCTTTAGGCAGTGCAGACGCTAATTCACATTTGCACGAACATTCTTTTAAATGTGTCTTCTGTTTGCGTAGTAAACATAGGATTCGCAGGACAACAGAGAAAACTGTGTTTATTTCAAGCCTATGTAGAAATGTATGTAAATGATGTTCTGTTTTAGGGTGTGTTCCTCCCAGCTATGACTAGTTCCTTTTGCATTGTTCATGGGAATGACCATGACTTATTCACTTTAAACAATAGAGTTTTCTTCTTGTGTAACTTGTCTTAACGTTTTAAGGATTTATGGCTTTTTTCACATGCACCTGCAGTCAGTGACATTTAAAAATAAAGTGTACTTATTATGTAGTATTGTATAAATGTGGTACATATTTGCAAGTGTATAAAATATAACATCATGACCAGATAATAAATAATATTTAAAATTCTGAAACTCTGTATCTCTCTGCATTCAAAATAAGACGTGTTTGCAGTCTTGACAACTTGTCAGGCTCTATTTAAGCATTGTGTTACATCATCAGTGCTCCGTCACAAGCTTTCCACTACAGTCTAATAGAAAGGTTGTGACAGACTACATACTATCTTTGTTGATTACTCGCACATCGGTGCAGCTGATTTCATCGTGCGTGAAACCCCTATCGATTTTTAGAAAACAAACATTCAAAGTGTTTCTTTTTAATATAAGTAAAGAAAGCAGGAAATGTCTGAGTCATGGAAGTTTATTCCATCGCTGTGCGTTCACACGCTCCCACACTAGCACACGCCTGCGGCAAGAGGAGCCATTCTGGCCTCACTCGGCTCATCAAAGGCAGGGCCATGTCAGACGCACACACACCCCAATACACAAAAAAGAACACTCAAGCACGTCAAGGGATTGGATATATACATAAATGCACACAAGCTCTGGCACATCCTAAGCGAGGTATACGCACACATTTGACCCACAATACACACGCATGTCAGAAGAAAGTGTAGACATGTTAGCGATATGCCAGCACATTTTCCAAACGCAACAAAAAACACAAAGCACTGGAACGTAAGAGAGAAGGGGCACATGCACGGATGCAGGTACAGACACATAGGTACAGTTTAGAAAGGACTGAAACAAGTTTACTCTTTCCCCATAATGATCTGATCCTAACTCCAGGCTGTGACATGTGAGGTTTTCCATACACACACCTCCACACCCATAATCCCCAGATACATTTATTGCAGCCATTCAAGCTCACCCTGTTGATGTTTGCTCACTCTTTAGAAAACATCAGTCAGTGTGTCTACATACACAAATAACTGCAGGAGCAATGTAGAGTCTCTACAGAGCCATTCTTGGTGTGCCAGTGACTAACAACTTTGTCAGATATCTGCTGATCTGTGTCAAGTTTTATAAACTCAACAACACTGAAAGACTGATAAAATGAAACAATTTTAAAGACCTTTGACTTAAAATAATAATGTGTAAGACGAGCAGAAGATACAGATTTATGGTTGACCAATATGGGTTTAATGATGCAGGTACGAAGGTGGCACATTACCATTAGAATGCAATACATTATGTTGTTGTTTTTTTATTTAAAAACATACTTTGCTTGAATAAACACTTAATAAATGTACTAAGAAGTTTACTATTCATTAATTGATTGATTAATGGCGCATTGACCAACAGATGCAAAGCCAAGTTTGCATGGTCACACTGCACACTGCCAATGATATTGTGAAAAGACTGTTGCTAGCATTAACATGCTTGGTATAAAGCTTAATAGAGGTAACAAGTTTCTGTACACCCATTTAATTGCTAGCATGAAACTGAAATTTAGGCCAATGGGAAAAGTCAACTGATGTTTATTCATTATTTCATGAATATCGAAAGAATTGCCCATCCTCTGTTTTACATGTTGCATGTCAGGCAGTGTAATTTTTCATGGTAAGCGCGAGAATGCACGAGGTCATCACACCCGACCTCGCGGTTGAATATCTTTAGTGTGATTGGACAATATGTGCTTTAGCTGACATGGAGTGGTAACAACATTGCCGTCCAATTTATTGAGGCCTATATAGACTACTCGAACAGAAACTCCAACAGAGGTCAATTAAACCTTTCGTTGTTTTATGTTTGATGGATCAGTATGATGCATTTAACGGGACTGTGCTTGGACAGATGAGTTACTAGGCAAAGATGTGAAAATTAACATTAGTCCCGGACACATAGCTCAATCCGTTATGTTAAACTGCCATTGACGGTAAATTACATTGGCGAACCAAAGAAAAAGAACATATTATTTATTTTAATAACAAGGAATCGATTTAGAAATTCGCGTTATTTTATCAATTAATAAATGATTAACATGTACAGTTAAACTAACGCGTGAAATCTGAATTTAACTAATCCTATTATTTCCTCATGGAAATTTGTAAAGGTATTATTTTTCGCAGTTATCTATTTGTTAAAATGAACAAATTAGACCTCCCTACAGACATACTACAACTGAATACAAAGAATTGATCATTATTATAGATATGATCACAGCTATGTTACATTAATACAATAACAAATAGTTATAGGAAATATTTGATTCAGAGGCTAAAGGAACGCAATGAAATTAATGTCAAGTATTTGGCATTCTTTTGAAAAGACTTGATGAGTATAATAATTATGAACAAAAATAGTAAAATAATATGTTTAACTAATCCAAATTAACAGCAATTCTTACCAAATCATGCGTGCATAAAGACGGGTAATAACAAACGACACAAAATAACCGAGCGAGCAATGCTGAAGCCTCTTGAGGGACTTTCGTGAGGCGCTTTCAAATAGAGCACAATTCAATACAAGCGTTTTTCTCGCAGTCAAAAGTGAAAGTGAAACGACGGAGGAAGATATTTGTGTGTCAGCAAATAATATAAACAAACACGGAAAGACAGAAACATAGTCTGCTCTAAAAAGAAAACTCGAATTTCAAATGAATGCAAACACTTGGGCCTTCTCGCAGTCATGCAAGGGCATGTTTTTAGTTTTCTGCAGATAATGTGCATTAAAATGCCTTACCTTTAATGCAGTCTTAAGAAAAGGAGAAGCTTTCAAGGCTGTATTTGGGTCTACTGAAGGGTTCCTCTGAAGCTGTTCAGTATTGCTCCCGTGGGCCCCCCGCTCTCAGTGTTTATTGAGATGTGTATTGGGACCCCAGACCGTGATGTTGCTGGGAATGAATAATTTAGGCCTGGTTAGATTGAAAGCTCTTAACTGGGAAAATCCACCGCAAAAGGGATGATTTATGATCTGGATTTCTGACAAACATTTGTTTTCTTAATGGGCGCATAAAATTGCTCAGATGTTACACTTTTATTTAATAGATATGATTAACACGTTCTCAAATAATTAACAGTAATCCAGCACTGTATTTTATAATTGTCTGTACGCATGTTCTGTCTCGTTTATCATCACTTTATGAGCGCAATGAACATTGTGATGCATTCAGTTGTGATATTCAGTGGACATATTACACTTTTGCAGCATGACACCGATGTAAATGTTCACTCATTGTGTTCGGTACGCGCTGTGACATGACTTTCATGGATAGATACACATTAGCAAACACCTCTCTGCTGCATACCTGACTTTGTGAAAACTCTTCTATAAATAAAAGTCTCTGAATGCTTCATTGTAGTTAATGATGGACGACGAAGACCACCGGTCGAGACAGAAGTGCTGTTGGATATTTCCCGAGAATCTAATGAATTATATTTTAATTAAAATGAAAACGCTTGTCAATTTACAATTGCAATTATTTTATATTAGTTTGATGGGTTGTTTCGTTTATTGGGAAGCAATTTTCAATTAATTTGATGCTGCGAGCTTTCTTTCTTTACAAACAGCCAGTCCATTGAAACTCGGTCAGTTTAATCAAATGTGAAAACAGGCATACTGTCAACCTGATAAAAATACACAGTTTTGTTTGCACAGTGGTAGCCTCTTTATATGAGAGGTAATGCATAATTTATTTGCGCATGTTTGAGCCTAATTTTCCACACGATCCGATCTCTTGGTGTTGAATCGTCATGTATCACTTCATATTTGATTTGCTTGAAACGAGTTTAGCTGGCAGATGGCTCGGTGTTGTGTGGTCCAGGTCTCACTGATCTTATTGCAATGTTATTTCAAGCGTCGCTGATCATTGGAGGCCCAGACTCAGTCAGTCTTGTATATTCGACTCTTTTAATCTGCTCGGGACATCTCGCCCTCCTCACCGGACTTCTCATGTCGCGCTTATGTGTATTAGATTGCCTTTTTTCCTGCCTCTTTATATACTTTAGAAATGCTTAAACCCACAAACCAACCCGTGTGTTATCCGCTTAAAGGTTACCTGCAACAAGAGGAAATTACGAGAGGTCAATAATTTTCAGGAAAACCTTTTGAAATGTTTTGGAACAATATATTTACTTCCATTAAATAAAACACAATATTTTATTTTTGGGATGTTGAAAAACGAAACAAAAATTCGTACCAAATAGTATACACAGAGTAAAACCAAGTTCATTTCGCAGAAACATTTGCGTATTATTACCCAAGTTGCTATTCTAGACCTATATTCACACAGACATTTAATAATAAATTTATAATATAACACACGACTGGTGCGTTTAGTATGTACATTCCCTTGTTCGCAAGCAAGACATGATTCCGGTACGTTTTTCCACATGCTGTTGTTAAACTGATTTTTTTTCTGAAAATGCAGTAAGAGTCAGAGCTTTCGCCTCTACAAACTGGAGATGATATTAAGATATATATATATATAGTCTATATACAACCGTTCAGTCAATTAATGTCCAAAAAATCGAGACGTCAAAATAAAGGTTTTTAAATATCATCAGTCAACACTTGCTAGTGTAAAGCACAAATCTTATTAGAAACGGCACGGTTGCTTCCGTTTCCGACCGACATTCCATCACAGGATTTGACGTGTTTCAGTGGTTTAATCTTGTAGTGCCCTTTAAACAAAAAAATGTAGTCTTTCGTTCCTGGGATTTCTTGATGTAAACTCTGCAATCGTCTCTTACACCGGTCTATCCACTGCGTACTGGCACGCGCTGAGATTGGAGCCTGGGTTCTGCACAGTCGCGTATCCAAAACTCGAGTGCTGCTTGGCTTTCAGTCTCAGACTGGCAAGGCTGGAGTTACAAGTGTCCCGGTAAACATACGGAGGTGTCGGTGGAGCGTAAGGGCACGCCGGCGTAGGAACTCCAGAATTTAGAGAGGGGTTGCTGAGGTTATTCAAGTTATTGAGACTGTTTAAGCTTGATCCGTGTACGCCGGTGACAGCAGACGGAACCATACTGGAGGACATGCTCATTGAAGAAATGGAGTTAGGGGGGGAGAACATGGCTTGAGACGACAGCGGATTTACATTCATGGAATTAAAAAAGGGGAAGCTTTTGGTAGACAGAGAGGCCGACGTGAGCCCCTTTGCCGCCCAGTTGTTGTAGGTATAGCTTGGGTACATATCATCGTAGGGTTGCATAAGTCCATTAAATTGCGGGCCGAAACCATTTTTGCACAGTTCGGCCTGTTGGTTCCTCTCTCTTTTCCTCCACTTTGCCCGCCGGTTCTTGAACCACACCTGCAACAAATGTAGGAAATACGTAAATAAATTACAAAATGAAATAGCCTACGTCCAAAGAACCTTTACAAACAAGTTAATAAAAGTGATTCAACACGATAAAAGTGATGCAATATGTCGGTCTGTTTTAGTAGATACGACGAGTGACAATGTGGGACAGTGTTCGGTTCCCTAATTGATTTCCTTTTTATCTGCCACCCAGAATCTTGTCTGATTCCACAGGAATCCCAAATACACATCCAGTCGCATGGCGGTCATTGGGCCGCCCGACGCTTCAAATGTGTATTCACCCTAAACAGGCGGAGACACGCTTAA
Organism: Barbatula barbatula; assembly: GCF_947034865.1. NCBI lineage: Eukaryota > Metazoa > Chordata > Actinopteri > Cypriniformes > Nemacheilidae > Barbatula > Barbatula barbatula. The sequence continues at coordinate 9,060,394 of NC_136781.1, forward strand.
ACCAAGGACATAACACGAGAATGACAACCGCAAAATACTAGATTTGCACCTCTTTTACAGCGACTGTGTGAGTCCATTAGGGCCTGTCATCAGTACGGCGTCACCTTTCTAGATGGTAACTAATAATTTCTTTCACCCACAATTAGCCTCTCGGCAAACAGTCACATTTGTCACGATGTCCGAATTTACAAAGTTAAATTTAGCACTTCATTTATAGTCAATAGTATCAAATAACGCGTATAGCAAGCATTTACCACATATAATATTACAATTGTTTTTATATTTATGAGACATGCGTTACATATATGATATTTGATAGATAAAGATTTTATGAATTGGTTGTTTTCAAAATATAAAATGTTCTGTTTGTGCCGCGGGACTGTACGGCAAACACGTAAAAGAAATCTTGAATTTTATGCGCGATTTCAGGCCTACCTGTCCTAAAATGTTTCGATCAATTACGTTGATATTTTAACACTTTTGCCAGTTGTAAACTCATTCCGAATGAGTTTAAAAAAGGTTCTCCGAAAACTTCTAATCATCATATATTAGATAAAATATGAATCTTTAGATAAAATATCATATTTTACATAGTTATTTAATAGTTTTAGTGTTGCTATTATTAATATGAATAATATTCATATTCAGACTTACTCTGACTCTGGCCTCAGTTAAATTTGTCCAAACGGCGATCTCTTCTCTGGTTGACATGTCCGGGTAGCGGTTCCTCTGAAAAGTGGCCTCCAATTCCTGGAGCTGTTGGCTAGTAAAATGCGTACGTTGCCGCCTCTGCCTCTTCTTTTTCGGGTCATCGGACGAATCTTCATTTTTACTCTGTCCCTTTTCTTTCTCTGCAATGGAAAGTAAAATAGTATTTATTTATTTTGTATATTAAAATACACTATATACAACATTTTTGTTTTAAGCTTTTAAAAACACGAAATTGTTAAATGAATAAATAAATACAAATGTTGTGTTCAGGAAACACAGGTCAGTGTTTAACACTTCTCTGACAAAACTTCTATTAAAGGTAGGCTACATTTTAAAATTCTGTGAAAAAAATTAAGAATTAGAAGAATAATTATTTTAATCACATTTAACCCAAATCTATACTAAGAAAGACGGGGCATACTTGTTTGGGAATATTTACATTGTTCAATACAAAAAGCCATTGTCACAATGTAAACATTTGTGTGAAGCCCACGTTTTTAGACACAAAAATTAAGCAAATAAAGTCCCGTCAAAGGGCATGACTTATGTAGCTTACTTCAATAACCCCGTGAATAAACTAACTGCCAGGTCGGTATTTTTGCATACCACATACTGTAACTTCCCTTGTTTTCAATTAAAATAAAGTTTAGACGCAGCAGACCTTAGCCAAATCACTCCAGTTAAGCATCTATTCAGAAAACCACGGCTTACCTACGGACTCTGGACTGGAGGTGTCTGATACCGTGTGCACCTCCAGCTTGTGCTTCGAGTCCACAGACCGCTGAAGCGGCTGCAGACTAGAGGCCATCGTGAGCGGCGTGTGTTTACTTCCGATAATGTGGTGATTGTGGTGATGTTGGTCCAAACTCAACGGATCCTTCATAGAGGTCATGGATAACACAAACGATTTACGCAGGGCTCGCAAGCAGCTTTGACTTCCTCAGCGAAGATCACAAAAACGGAGGCATAAATTTAAGACGGGAAAAAATAAATAAAGGAAACGAAATTGTCCGGTAGATTGAGGTAGGCTAGCGATCGCGGCAGGGTTTACAGGAACTGTGTTGCTTTCGCAATTAAATCACTTAAAGCGACACTCACAAACGGCGTTAATCGTCTTAAAATAAACCCATCGCTCAAGAAAGTTAACGTTTTTTTCTTTCGGCTGGGAAAAACAAATCTCGATTTAATTCCGAGAGCTGCAAGGAGAGCCAGAGTGACAGGGACAGGTATGTGATATTATATCCACTCGCATACACACACACTCTTCTGCACATTACAGCTCTCCTCATTTCAGCTGTCCTTCCAGCCGTCCAACCAATGCACCCTGACGTCACACGCTCCGCCCACAATCTGACGGAACATCAGACTCTATACATGACAGCTTTTTTTGGCCAACCGACTGAGAAACGGCCCTAAAAAATATAAAACTTCTACTGTGCACGTCTCTTTTCTTTATCATAAAAGCATGTAAAGAAAGTCGCACTATATTTATATGTAGAAAAGGTGAATAAGAAACAGAATATCTACACACCTTGCTCTTTGAACAGTATTCAAAAGTGATGCTTAAACTTTTGACAGGAGATAGACACAGATATAACATCATACACAGCAGCTTATCTCAAGGACATTTTTTATGAAATTAAAATAACATGAGCGAAAGGCGCAGCCATGTTAATAAGGTGAGAATGTACTCATTATCATGACATTCTAATACATGCTCTGTTGACATTTCCATTTCGGGATTCAGAGACAGTTATTTAACATCATGGTAAGATCATGTGTTACTCCTATTATATCGCCTTCAAGTAACGGCAAATCCATATCTGGAATACATAAAATATGTTTTAGCTTATTTTATTCTTGCGTGTTATTTAATCATTTAGAGGTCAAAAGTAATCTGTCTTTGCCCGTCATTCATATATTTGTCAAAAGTTACCGCAAAAAGTCCACTCCGTGAGCCTTTAAAGGCTATTTAATGTTATACAACGTTATATTTAAAATAATGTAAAATTCACAATGTTTAAGATCAGAATTCCTCGGGGAGAGGACAGTTATTTTGTTTCATTTTCTTATAGATAAATGATGGAAATCATCTGCGTCTTTAAAAAATTTTTTTACAGATCCTCAGATTCAATAGGCTACAATTCCATTTTTCGCACTGCTTTTTACGTTATTCACATCCACTTGCCGACTTTCCCGAATGACTTCTAATACGCTGCAGTAAAATTACCCGAAGCGCAATACGAATTAGATTTAGGAGCACCCCCGAAATAAATGTGCGAAAGTGACAAACGTTGAATAGTGTGAGATGCCTTCACTCACACATTGCTTGTTAAGAAAATAACCCGACCAACACATCAATTACTTTCTTACGTTTAGGCCTACTAACGATGTGAGGATTAATAACATAGCGCAATAAAAAACTGATACCGAACAATCTACACGTCTTTTGAATGAATTTGTAACCTTAAATGGATTTGTGCTTAGTTCAGGTGCGTTCACTACACGTGCAAGACGCGGTTATTTGTGTTTTATTTTTGTATGCTTTCATTTTGAAAACGTAGGCTATTCAAATTACTTACTACTTTTTTTCTAGATCCAAGATAACACAAATAATTATTCTATAAATGCAATTTCTATTTCAAACACTTTAAGTTGTCTAAAATCCCTCATTTGTGAGAAAAGGTTTTAATAGCAGAAATATTAAGTACAAATATCAAGAGTTCGTAAAAGTGGCAGAGCCCGTTTCTTGTTAAAGATGTGGACTAAATTATAGTTCTGTATTTATTCTGGAACCTCAAAATGCTTCAGAGCGCTCTTATTGCCTGCTGTGGATTACTGGCCATGGTGTACCACAGAGCCATTAATTACCAATTCAGTCAATATAAGGGAGACGACAAAGCCTTTCCATAGGATTAAGAGGACATTAGATTCTTCCATTAGTATATTCCTCCTCACGAGGAGGCTTTCATTACACATTTACTTTCCCCCCGAGTCTTTCTACAAGCGCCGCATATATTACCTCTCAGGATACGAGTTTGTCGCTGATCAAGTCACTCGAGAGTCTTTTCCCTCTTACTTTGCTCTTTGCATTTTTATGCTCATTTTCTCTTTTATCTCTTATCTGGTGTAATGATGCATTCATAGGCTCATTTGTCATTTGAACCCACAGTGACGCCCACCTATTGTCATTTAGTATTTACTAAGTAAACCTATTTGAACCTAACCACAAGAGTTGTGTTTTCTTTTTTTTCATGGTGCTTTAATTAGCCTAATGAAGATGCCAGATAATTGGAAGACGTATCTGTTGTCCGCTGTATCTGTTGTCTGTGCTGTACGTTGCAGAAAATTAGAGATCGTTTTTGCTCATGCAATCTACCATCTTATAGGGTGTACTAAAATACAATTTATGATTATTTTAAACAAATTATTTATATATAGTTTCGTACTGGCCGCACGTGATCACTGCAAATACCATTATCGATAAGCTCTCTTAAATCTGATAAGCATGTTGTTTGACCAAATGCAGTTTATTTTAGAGATCATAAACCTGTTCCAGGGGTTAGAATGATCACATAGACTATAAAAACTAAGTCCCTGTGAGGAGCTGCTGCGCGGTAGAAGGGAGACGCGTCCATTTGCCTGTGTATTATCATGTCCTGCCACCAGATGTCCACCTTCGACTATAAACCATAAGGCATTCTCTATAAGTCAAACACCTAAGGTCTTTTGCTCAACCTTTACTTTACCCTATCTATTATTTCTATTAATCGCAAGTAGTCTACTAGTTAATGGTATGTGATTAAATGAGTTCGAGGTGGTTAAAAAACGAAGAAAGGGAACTACGCGAAAAAGTAATAAAACTTTCAGACCTTCTCAAGGAGGGGGTCACTTGTGATTCACAAAGATGATCTTACCTAATTGAGCACAGGTTGATGCAAGTTTGCGGCAGTGGGACTCCATTTAATAGATTGTAGGTTGAGGACCTGTGGAAAAAATAAAAAACAAATATAAGCACTTTTGATATTACAAAAATGCTTTATGGATATATGAGTAAACTTAATAGTTTATCTTTTTCATAGGTGTCAAACACTTCAGACATCCATATAAAGGCTCTCATAATGGCCGGATGGCCCACTCAATACTGATATATTTCAAATCCATTGTTCTATATTGGATAGTTCCTGTCTGTAATAGGATGTGCACATTCCTCATCATTTGTTTTGAAATCCCTTAGCGCTCGCTCTAGTCCCACCTAATTAAGACCCGCGTCTCCGAAACGCACATGAAAACAACGCACAAAGAGGAGAGACAAAGCTGTGTGTGTGTCTGTCAGTGGGAGAAAGAGAGAGCAGTTTGAGCGCTAGAAGTTGAGTGATTCCGCTGTAAAATCAAGGGATTAGTGTCTGATTGAGATGTCTGTCGCTTGGATATTACAAAATTCATTATCGCAGCTCTATACTAACCCGATATGAAGTAACACAGATGGGCCTTTATTAGCCCAGGCTTCAGCTGTTTGCTTATGATAATTTTCGACGGAAATTTGCATGCAATCCTGCTGTTAACCGTTTTCCCTCTCCATTTTTCTCTTTCCGAATGCAACGCTTTACTATAGCCCTCCCCTTATATCACCTGCCTCGCATCTGGGCCTTTAGTCAAAGCTTGAGATACTGGAAATTTAATTCGTTTGCGTTTCTTTTGTATATGTCTACCCAGTTATATTAAATTCGCTTGACTTAGACTTAAGTCATTAAATCAAATACTATTTTGAGATTCTAGTACAAACAACGCAATGTTACATCGTTATTATGAAAAAGCGATTATATTTAGTTGTCTCTCAAAATAGCATGTGACATGGGCGACTGATTTTCTCTCGTTCAAAAAAATGTTCTGACTGTAATCAGTTTTTTATATATCATATTAAATATTGAATACATGTAATATAGTACATACAGTTATTTAATCAATGTATTATATTTCTGAGTTATTTTTATATATTTTTTATTTGACCGTTTTGAATTATAGTTCAAGCAGGAAAGTGATGCCAAAATATATTACAGTACCTATGGACGTGAGAAAATAAACAATATTTTAGTAATGCTACCTCAGAGCAAGTTGCAATAGCTAATATAATTAAAGAAGGGAAATATGAAATTACTTTACATGTATGCAGAATTTTGTAATGCGTTTTTTATTTAATTTACTTTCGTTTATTTACAAGTTTTACAACTGAACTTCACCGACATAATGCAATTCATGAAATAATAATAAATAAAATTGATTTTCAATAATTAATGGAGCCACATTTAGCTTATTTTATTTTATTCAATGTGTGATTATGTAGTGTTGTCACAATTATCGAGTTTTACTATATTCCTTTAAAGGATAATTCTAATACCATTTAAGACATTAATAAATGTATTGTATTTATTCGTTATTATTTAGCGTTGTATGAGTGCGTTAAAATGACATTTAAATAAACATGGATAAACGAATAGCTTATTATGTAATGGTTTACAGATATGGTTTGCCAAGGACAAGCGTTTCTTCACCTAAACATTCTTAGAAGATGTACGTGCATTACATTGTATAGGATTTTTCAGTAATTTAATTTAACCTATATTTATATATAAATGTCAATACAGAAATGTAACAGTTTAAGTCTGTTTCTGTGAGTATTTGTAGCAAATTTCGTTAGCATGATGTATTCCTGCGGATGTTAACCAGTCATACACGTGTTAATGTTAATTGCACGCTCAAATTATGAAGTTGTTTTTATCCCGTTTGCATCGCAGTGTTAACAATATATCATTTACAACAGCGAAACCAAGGTGAGACCTGCCAAAACATCACTTATCATCCCTCTCCATCTAACAACACTAAAGCTGAAGTTCAACCATGGCTTGCAACCCTGAAGTGGAACGAATTCCTTCACTTGCATTATCTCACATTCAAGATAGGGTGTCATGTGCACTTACCAGTGGTTCTTTAAAAGCGGCGTTTTGCAGCCGTGCCCGTCTTGATTTTCTTTGCAAAAAGATAAATTCCACACCTCTGAACAAGCTTATCTTAGCCCTTGCTGAAGTCCGGTTGGATAAACTGTTTATACCAGGTCCAAAACGAACGTAACCTCTTCCACCTCAATGAAAATGTTTGGGGATGTCTCTGGGTTATTGCAGAAACTCGAAAATGGTCCCCGTGTTACCTTCAGACTAAAATGTCACGAGCTACAAAATATAAAGTTGCTTTAGAAGCTCATTCTCTGCAGAAGCTCCACGACTACAACTTTTTCCGCACAAAGACGCAGAGAGTGGTGCATTTCTCCCTCTGGCTGGCTTTGACTGTCAGCGCGTGGGCGTGCGTGAGTTTGTGTGTATAAGCGCGTGCGTGTGCATGCGTGCCACAGTGGGTGTGTTTGTATGCACAAATGGCATGTAGTGTGTGAAAGGGGTGAAATAATGCTAAACTGGGTAAGTCCGGTCTCTGAGTTAGGCTGTACTAGATTTGACCATTTAACCAATAAAACACGTAATGTCGATTCAACTAATTAATGTTCCCGCGGAGAACATTTTATGAACAATTTAATTTTACTTTATTGATTTTAACATTTTAACTCTCTGTCAATAAGCATTTTAAATTGGTCACTATAATTAGGCGGTCTGATTATCTAATGCTGTTAAAAAAGCGGCTAAAAACAATTTTTTATAATTATATGAAAAAATAAACCTTTCCAAGTTTTTAACCTTTTTCGTTACGATCATCTTAAAGTTTAATTTCCTCCATATGTTTATATTATTTTATATCCGTTTTATGTATAACACATGCTAGAAGAGTAATTCTTATCTCGTTCTTAAGATGTTCTCAATAATGTTAAGAATATTATAGACAATGGTTAATAAATAATAATTTGTTGATAAATAAGACAGCAATGTCATTATTGTATCTGTCCCAGTTTGTGCTATTGCTGTACAAACAGCAAACAAGACGGTCTGTAGACTTTGCGTTTTGGTTTTTCCAAAACCGAGAAGGTTTTTGTGGCGACCAACATAATGAGCAGGCTCAACTGTGTAATGTTATTATTATTATTATTATTATTAGGCTATTGTTATTATTTTACAGGACACATTATTTGATTACTAGAATAGGATACGTAATATGATATGGCTGTTTCTTCTGTTCTGTTGAAGTGTGTGTGTGTTTAACTGTCGGTTAGGTCTAGAAATGAAGTGAACAGCTGGCTTGGATGCAAATGATCTTTAAAGATCCGCGTGTACCGGACTGATTTCCATCCACATCTCACGCGAGCAAAGCAGACCGGACGAAGGTTTCACGCGTCTAATCCGTTTTTTACATTGTGGGTCATACACCCATTAAGCGAGTAATTAATGCGCTCGGCCATGAGGGAATTCCCAAGCTTGCGCGCACCCGGGCTTCTTGTGCTGGAATACTCCACTCACTCTGTCACAGCTTTAATAGGCCCGTGAGCCTAAAAATGACATGCATGTTTAACTATAATTCTGCACGCAGACAGCTGTTATTATATACTGCAATTACCTCGCATATGATAGAAATATGAAAAACCAAATAGGCTGCCATAATCCATTTCCCCCCATCCATCCGCATCCAACAACATCCGTTTACCAAAGGCAATACGGCAGTAAAATGGCTTTCATACAAAATATTTAACAGTATTTTTAGTGTCTAACTTTTTTTCTCAAATCAATAAGAATTTTTAAGAAAAATCATGTTAACAACCACTCGTCCTTATGATTTTTGCTCCCGCCCTCACTTTCAGAGAGAGAAAGCGTAGCAGCATTATAAATCTGCTTTAGGACCTAATGTCCATCTCTACTGTCTTCTATGGGAGAGATGCGTCCGCGCGCCTTTCTTTTCTCTTGCAGCAGCTGAGCCTCGTTTTCTCACGCTGGAAAAGACAGCAAAGGAATGCCCAAAGTTCAGAAAAAGGGGTCGCTCGAAGATCTTCATGCCTCGGGGGCAGACCGGCGGCTTCTTTTCATTTCTGGCTCTTTATCGATTCGCTGTTGTCATCTTTGGCATAGAAGGACACTTGAAAGAATATCGCAAAGGGCTCTGATGTTCAGTCTGAAATGACCCGAACAAAACTCTGTTCAAAGACTTCACAGACTCATGCACCGCGGCAAAAATAAGGAATAATGATCATGTATGCATTCTGAATAAATAGTATAAAGGCTTTAATTATTAAATGACGCGAGGACGCTGGAATCTTGTGCATGCTAACGTAAATTCGCTAGAATTTATAAGATAAGTTAAATTTAAAATGTGTAAGATTCGATTTAAAGCAGCTTGACTTTGCCTCTTGAGAATCTAGGTGTGTTATTTTTTTGTTCCTTTTGTGGTTTTAGTCATTACAATCTTGTCAATCACTCATTATTTTGGTCAGGTCTGACATATTATTTCTAATAAAATAATTCAACAGTAATCTGACTAAAATAACAATGTCTTGGTTGTCAGCATTGTTCCTGAAAACAATGCCTTGACTAATAACGGGTGAAGACCGAATGTGTGAAAGATCATTCTATCACAGTGTAGACTCTCTGACATACTGGTTGATTGCTTCAGTATAACAAATTAATTTTTCTTTGTTCAGTTTAGGGTGAACTACGTTTCACATAAGGACTCAATTATATATGACGTATGTCAGGCTATGGACAAAAGAAATGTATGTATCATTAGTATGGCATTCAACACATATAACCTGCGAACTGCTGAATTGTCATATACAGTTTGACATATTATTGATATATTTATCATTGATGTAGTTTGTTTTTATTACATATTATTAATGTAACTTTGTTATAATAACAAAAATATATGCTTAATGTAATATTTTATGGCCAGCGAGTCACTGTAAACAGTGGCTGTCAGACACTTTATTCACGAAAAATACTTGTTGGAATCCATTAAACAAATAATGATATATGCTAGGTGTATATGTTAGACCAGAAGTATTACAGCAGAAACAGACTTTATTGTGGGTGTGTTACTTATTTGTTTATTTATTTACTTTGACTACTTTGGTTGAAGTAAGATGCCTCAGGACGGGAGAAATGAAAAAGGGCAGACGTGGGAGCCACGAGAACGTCAAAGAAACTATGTATTTCTACTTGGCAAATTGATTTGTAAGCCTAGCTAATAGTCACAAGAGCTCTTGATGAGACTGATGACTTTTTTGCTGACAGTTAGCAAAATATCTAACAGTTTTTTTTAAAAGCTTCTGTGAAACATCACTCAGATTCTGGAAAGCATATGATGCTATCATCAGAGACATATGTATTGTGGTTAACATTGACTGTCATAGCGTTTGATGGACAAATATTGGCAAGCAAGTCTGTACCTACATGCTCACACATACAAACTGAACCCAATGAAGCTGTAGTATATACTTAAAAAACACTTACATTTTGCCACTGTCCCACATACTCTGGTTCATTTACTACGGTAGCAGAAACTCCTACTGATGTAATGTGTTTTGAATGTTAAATGATTCTCCAGGTTAATGGAGTGGATGATGCCTGATTATTCTAAAATAATCTACATATACAGTACATTAATGACATACCATTGTAGTCTACATATGTCTGGAATATATTTTCAAGTATGGCTAGAAAATATAAACGTGAGTGCATCGCTTAATTACAGATGCAGTGGTGCCAATAAACAGCTGGAGCGAGCTCTCTGATCGCTGACAGTAGTAGTTAACTGCGGTGATGCCCCTGGGCTGTCGGAGGGAAAATTGTCCAAGAATGAAATGGAGGTAATGAGACAAACATGATGGACGCCAGCGCCCGGTCATCAGCTGAAGAGATCAGATGGCTAGTGAAGCATTGACAACTACTGCTCAGGTGTTTCACAAACCTCCACTTGAGTCAGCTTAGCATTTAATTGGTCCACTGTGACTGAGACGGAGGCTGGCACACAGCGAAAAGAGCTAGAGAAAGGTCATGTTATAAATACTGAAAATCCAATCTTGGTTATTTTTCATTTGATACAATTTTCTTTTTAATGCTGAAATGTATACAATATAAATGCATTATCGTGTTATGTTCATCCTTGTGTGGGTACTTCGGGACAAGCAAATTAGATCAGATTTGCTGTTTGGCCGTGTGTTAATCCTTGGGTGAGACATGGTGTTTGTGTATGAAAGGCTAGAAACACACTGTCTAAGTGTGGGTTTGCTTAATCCAGTCCCTACGTAAAACTGTTGACATTTGTGCCTTTTTTCTTCATTATGTGCCTGTGTCTGTTTTTTGCTGGATTAGCCGCAAATCTTCCATGCAGCACGTTCAGCATGCCACTAGTTTAGGTTCATCAATAATGGATGAAGAGATTGTAATCTAAAAGCATTAAAGGAATGGGTGAAAGAAAGAGACAGGTGCAGTTTTTATTTCAAGTATACCTCCAAATTGATGATCGCAACTACAATCATTTCTTCGGGCTTGGTAGTTTTTGCCGATCGATAGGTGCAATATGGCTGTGGAAGTGACTGTGGACAGTGCAGTGGGTGGCAGGAGGGAAAGTGTGCTGTGTGTTCATGTGTGTGTTCATCTTTGTCAGAGTGTGTATCTTGCCTGTGTGTGCTGTACTGTTTCTCATTGATTGTGTTTACTCAAGCTTCTCATTGCTGCCTATTACTGGAGACAGGGAGACACGCCCTGGCTTGATGCGAGGATAAAGGGGATTAACACACACACATGGAGAGAGAGACAGAGAGAAAGAGAGATCAATCTTCAGTCTCAAATAATGACACATCAGTGATTTGTGTCATTCTGTAAGCATCAGATTATTCGGTATCGAATATTTGTGATTTGTCAGATACCCTAGAAGTCGCGAGACTGTTCATACCTTTATTGTTTCAGAATTTAAACACTTAAACTAATGAAACAAGCAAAGCACAGAAAAGGTAATATCTGAAGATGCTCCCTGTTATTGGTTCTTTGCTCTTTGTCTCGCACACATTCTCTCTTTTCTCTGCTTCCACACTCTTAAAAAGGTTCTTAAAAGGTTCATCAAATAACCATTTTCTGTTCCACAAAACATTAGTCACAATAGTTCCACCTCTTTCTTTCCTTTTTGTAATGAAAAGAGCCTTTCTTTGACACAAAGAAAGAATTTTTTGTGAAACAGAACAGGTTCTTCAGATGTTATAGGGTTCTTTATGGAACCATTTAGACAAAATAGTTCTTCTATGGTGTTGTGAAGCACCTTTATTTTGAAGAGTGCGCAGACCTTTGGATACAAGTTAGTTGAAATAATTTGGGTAACTTTTAAAGTGTTGTTCACCCAAAATTTTACATTTACTAACCCTCTTGTTATGTCAAAATTGCATGAGGACAAGAAGATATTTTGAAAATTGTGGTTGACTGAATAGTAATGGTAGCCATTCGCTTGCATTGGTTTTGTGTCCATACAATAGAAGTCCTTGGCTGCCACCGCTGTTCGGTTATCAACATTCTTCGAAATATCTTCTTTTGTGTTCTGCAGAAGAAAGAAAGCCATACAGGTTTGAAATGACAAGAGGGTGAGATAATATTAGGCTACATCTGTAGTGCAATTCCCAAAACATAACAATACAATAAAATAATGTATTAAAAAGGATTATTTTATATGATCTCTGGTTATTTTTTCATTTCCAATTTGTGACAAAGTAGGATAATAATTATATATTTTTTATATACATACAATATAATGATCTGAAAAAAGCACACAAATGAATACACATTCAAGCACTACTTTTTGTTAATGCACTGCAAGAACACAAACTGTTCACATGTGCGGCATCACAGAAATCTCATCACCATACAATAATGTACAATAATTAAAAATTCACCAAACTGAAATTTGGCCAAAGGACCGTAGGCCTATGTATAGTGTCTTACACTAAGGCACTCGGACTCCGAGACGCTTAGTACAAATAAGCACCGGTCACTAAGATTAGATGAGGTTGTGATGATTTCACAAGACTCCTGTACCTCAGCCATCAAAGCCTCTCTACTGTGGATCAAAGCCTTTGCGCTTTTGTGTGTGTGTATTGTGTGTGAGTGACGGAAAGCTGAAGTCGCGTCCATTTCAGTAGAGGCCAGGGTTAAGAATCATTCAGACTTTAATCTAGCATGGCCTGCTCCTCTGAGCCTGGTCATTGTTGGTATGATGTTTCACTCACAAACATCACCACAATGCGTTTGAAGCAGCTGACCCACTTATGTGCTTGTAGTTGAATTGTTTTCAGCTTTGCCTAATTGTGGAAGGATATTTTAATAGCATCGCTTAAGTGTACGGATAATTTTATCAGCACTGTTTTGTCAGTTTCCTACGTTTATTTAATGATTTATTTTAAAGAGGATTTATAAGATAAACGCCATGGTTGTTTCTGTGAAAACAAATAATATAGTGCGTTTTCCTTATGATCTGTTCATCTCGGTCAACCTCTAAGACATAAGATGCGCAAGGTCCAGCAAGAAGATCCACAAAGCCACTATAAATATCAGAACCCGAGATGTTTTTCTTGGCACAGTACTGCTCACTAAAGATACAAGCTTGTTGGCAGAATGCATTACGCTTAGTAGCACGCTCCTTTCAAGTTTAAACATAGGCTTGCTAATTCATACGAGTATATCATGCTGCCACAGAAGTTGGAAACGCTGCAAGCCTATAGAATACTCCACTTGGTTTACTTGAGGTTTTTGTGTTTTATTGTTTCACAGACGAATAAGAAATGTTGCTGAACCGAAGATATTTACTTTCCCATATACGGACGTATTTATTTAAAATTTAAACTTCGATGATGATGATTTAAAAAGTCCATGGACCCACTGTGTGTTAACCATGTAACTCTTATGCTCTGGGAATCATATCTTCTAAAATGTACTGTATTTGTCTTAACACATTTCATTCAAGTTCGCTAAAACAATTATCATCACTATAGGCAACCTTCAAAGATCTAAAAAATACCAAAGTCACACCATTGCCATTTAATGCACGGAAAAAGCTTTTCAATTTTATTGCTCTAATGCATGGACTGCGACGGGCGTCATAAATCCTTTTCTGACCGTTTGTGATTTGTTGAGTGCTACATACTTCTGAATAAGTCCCTAATGGGCCAAGCTTAAGCGTTATCATAATTTACTTTGGTGGCAGAAGCTGACCTCGTAAATTTTGCTTAAAATAAAATGTTTCCAAACGGTCTTGATGGCACTTCGCTCTCCCTCGTGGCAAGCAACCACCCCTGGCATGTACCAAATGTAACCAAACATCAGAGGGGATTTCCGAAGCTGGAGTACAAACTGTACCCCTGAATTCAGGAGTAAGTTTTCATGGACTTTTAACTCCAATGGTATGTTTTTAAACTGGATCATCTGAAAATGGTACGTGTTATATTTAAACACGTTCTTGTGCTAAACAAGATGTTGACATTTGAACTGACTTTAGTCATGTTTCATCAGTCAGAACTAGTTTTAACAAAATCAAAATCAGGTTGTCTTTTAACCTGACTGATGCAAATGTCATCTATTAACAATAATCCTCATTGAGAATGTGTTTTGTCATGCTCCGCTATTAATCTGTCATTTATCATCTATCAAACAATACTCCTGAATTGGATAGTCTGTAAATAAAGGGCACCACTGCTGAGTTCAAAGCCACATCTGCTGTTCCCTAAGTGGACTTAGATCCTGCAGAGAGAACTTTGGCAGGCACAGCTTCTCTCTTATTGGTGGATGTCAATACGATGCTCAAGGCTACTTTGCAGGGTATTTAGTCTACTCCATGTGTGTGGCAATATCTTAATGTACATTGTCGCAAAACGTTACTAAGCTTACAGGAACAAGTTCTGCTAAGAACTTGGAGAGATGGCACATGAAATTCTGTGTTTTAAATACTTAACGTTTCAACAGTGTGTGTGGAAAAAAAACGCCATAAATTTGTGTGTTCCTTATATCACATTTGTCTTTATGGAGCTGTGATTGGCCGCAGGCGTTTAGAATTATTACCTTCTCAAATGTGTAATTGCTTGGCCAAAGAAAAGCTTTATCAAGTTACAATTAGGATGAACTCTCTCTTTAAGGTCCGTTTGTGTAAAAATGACTTCATATTGCATGTCTGGATGAAGGTGAAAGGTTTTGGCTTTAGACAACAGTCGCCCCCTGTGGGACTTTTTTGTGTGTCCATTCTGGTATTTGATGAATAACTCCCTGACAAGAGAACAAATTTCATTATTGTCATTATTTGTTCTTATTGCTTCACATTCTTGTGGCATGAGTCTGCACAGCAGTCAGGCCTTTGAAATCACCTTGTGTATCTTGACAGAGTTATCTGGACAGTGAGGGGTATTTGTAAGGAGGATGATATCTCTGATATTTCTGGCCTCGTCTTACTGTGCTTATGTTGCAGATGAATGGCTCTTTTCTGATTTTAAGGCCAAAATTTACCCTCACCCAGTCTTCGGCTCGTAATTAAGTTTGTTCACAATCCACATTCCTGTTTGTTTTCCTTTACAAAGCAAAACTTATGTATTAAACATTGAATTCCAAATTAAAGGCATATTGCATGTTGTAATTGGATCCCTTTTCTTGTATGTATTTGAATGTCTATGTCATTTTTCATTTTTATAGATGCACGGTTTAATTGTTTGCAAAGAAAACTCAAAGGGCCGGTCATTCAGCATGTTGAATAATTGTCTATGTTTTTTCAAAATAACCATTTTCAATGATGCATCACCAAGATTTAAAACATCTTATATCCCATTGAATAGATTTTATGTCTATTCCTCACATTTTATTTGCCAAAAAATGAAATACGTTTTGTGAAAATAGATTTTACACATGCATTCTGTGGGTAATGTAAAGCTTTTTACATCTTGAATTTTGATATTACCCCAGGCCTGATGACTCCCGCTTTGTGGCATGGATTTGGAAATCCCTCACGTTGTGCATGGCTTGGTTGTGTTGTGGGGTGCTGTATGACCTCTGACCCCTATCCCAGGGGTTGATTTATGAAGGATAGAGATCAGTTGTGACACCAGCAGGGTCACTTTGGAGGCCTGAATCAGTTTCGTCCGCGCAATCTCATGATGAAGCCAATCGATCAAATGTATTCCCGATTCTTTTTAAACATTGCTGTTTAGCCAATTGACAGTTGCCAAATTATCAAAGTTAGTTGATGACAAGTATTTGGATTATGAAAAATATAAAAAATAATCTATTTATTTGAATATGTAACCCAATACAAGACATTTAAAGGTACTTGCAGTGATCCAACCAATTAAAGTAAAGTCAAACAATAGTTGATTTGAGTCCTCAAATGCTTTCGTTTTCTCTTAAGCCTTTGTTTTTCTTTTCTTTTACACATTCGTTTCTGTCTGCTTTGTTGTTCCACTTCATCTCAGTCGAGACACTGCGAGTACCCCTGCTGACCTGAGAAATAGGCCAGAGAGTAATGGCGCCATGGCAACATGCTGATGACATGAGGGGCTAGACTGGCATTTGTTGGACACACTGCTTTCCTCCATTTTCTTTGCTCTCCCGTCTTTCAAGCAACACACTCCTCTTAAAGTGCTTTACAAGGTGTGAAGAGCCTAAACCACAACAATTGAAATCTGAGATAAACGGTCAGCTGTAGTCATCAATCATACTTCAATCAATCATTGTCGCCCCTGCTGCTCAGCAAGCCCTGCCAGCCATCCAGCCAATAAGAATGTTGGGTAATGAGGGCTGGAATCATCCTGACACCTAACTCATCCATGAGGGCTTGAAAGTACTGTACTGTATGCTAACTTTGCACCGATGGCAAGATAAAAGCGTTCCTGTAGCTAGAATGTAAATGTAAAATGCAAGCTTTGTAAGCCTTTACTTGTGACTAATGGTTAGAGAATTCCACATTTCTTCATTAGAATGCTCACACGGAGGAGAGACTGGTGCTTCATCTACTCTGAAACACCAAAATATTAATTTAGCTCAAGATCAAACTCAAGTATGAAGGGCGGGAAGCAGGTCTAAAGCAGACATTTTGCAGGAGTGACCTATAGAAAGTGGCTTTGTTTACAAAACCCTGGAAATGTTATCAAGAAATGTCCGAATCGTATCTAAAAACGTGTTGAAGTCTTGTGCGCTTGGTTCAATTTGTGGTGCAGTTGGTGATTGTGAGAAATCTCTGTGCCACCAGACAAGCGGATACTGTTGAAAAGGACACCGCATGAAATGAACCGTAATCCTTAGTGCTGGAAAAATGTCCACACAGCAAATGGGAATTCCATCAGAAATTTCAGCATCATTTATTATTTATTGTATCCCTATGATGACTTGAGTATAGGCAATGCAGGAACGAAATTTTGGAAATGGAAGTATATCACAAGTGATTACATTCAAAGCTGTCAGGATCAGTCAAGTAGAAATACAAGGTTTAGGAAATATGTCATGCGTAAGTAAAAAAACATGATATGAATTTTCCATTATGGTCTTGCCAGCTTTTTACAGGAATTTGTAACTATTTTAAGAGGTGGCTAATTCGGATGAAGTCGTATGATGTGAATTGTATAAAAACTTACTATTATTAAGAACACTGAAGCCCATCCACCACCCCTACACCTAACATCACTGGCGCAAAAGCAAATCTTAAAATGTACAAATGAGTAAGAATTTATATGAATTGGCCACCTTGTAATATACAAATTGCTGTGAGATTGTGTTGGTCTTGCATATACAATATATGTTAAAACTGCTCAGCTACATTGTCTTTAAATTGTCTTCAAGAAGTGTCCATCCTCTCTCGAGGAGTGTGGTTCCAGAGCCCAAGCCATGCGTAGAGGTGCAACGACAGTGACACCTGGAGGGGCGTGATTGGGAGGAACGACCCCCCTGATCTGAACCCGAGCGGTGTTCAGTTATTGGACTTCTGTGCTAGCCACAGTTTGTCTATAACGAACACCATGTTCAAGCATAAGGGTGTCCATCAGTGCACGTGGCACCAGGACGCGCAGGTCGATGATCGACTTTGTGGTCGTTTCATCTGACCTGCGACCATATGTTTTGGACACTCGGGTTAAGAGAGGGGCGGAGCTGTCAACTGATCACCACCTGGTGGTGAGTTGGATCCGATGGCAGGAGAGGAAGCTGTACAGACTCGGCAGACCCAAACGTACTGTAAGGGTCTGCTGGGAACGCCTGTCCGAGTCTCCTGTCAGAGAGATCTTTAACTCCCACCTCCGCTTCAACCAGATCCCGAGGGAGGCTGGAGACATTGAGTCCGAGTGGACCATGTTTTTTCCGCCTCCATTGTCGAAGTGGCCACTCGGAGCTGTGGCCGTAAGGTCTCCGGTGCCTGTCGAGGCGGGAATCCCCGAACCCAGTGGGGGACACCTGAAGCAAGGGAAACCGTCAAGCTGAAGAAGGAGTCTTATCGGGCCTGGTTGGCTTGTGGGACTCCTGAGGCAGCTGACAGGTACCGGCAGGCCAAGCGGACTGCTGCCCGGGTGGTTGTGGAGGCAAAAACTCGGGCCTGGGAGGAGTTTGGTGAGGCCATGGAGAAGGACTATCGACTGGCCTCGAAGAGATTCTGGCAAACCGTCCGGCGCCTCAGGAGAGGGAAACAGTGCCCTACCAACGCTGTTTACTGTGGAGGTGGGAGGCTGTTGACCTCAACTGGGGATGTCGTCGGACGGTGGAAGGAGTACTTCGAGGATCTCCTCAATCCCACCGTCACGTCCTCCATTGAGGAAGCAGAGGTTGAGGGCTCAGAGGTGGACTCGTCCATCACCCAAGCCGAAGTCACTGAGGTAGTCAAGAAACTCCTCAGTGGCAAGGCACCGGGGGTGGATGAGATTCGCCCTGAGTACCTCAAGTCTCTGGATGTTGTGGGGCTGTCTTGGCTGACACGCCTCTGCAGCATCGCGTGGCGGTCGGGGACAGTGCCTCTGGGATGGCAGTCCGGGTGGTGGTCCCTCTTTTTAAGAAGGGGGACCGGAGGGTGTGTTCCAACTAAAGGCGGATCACACTTATCAGCCTTCCCGGGAAAGTCTATGCCAGGGTACTGGAGAGGAGAATACGGCCGATAGTAGAACCTCGGATTCAGGAGGAACAGTGTGGTTTTCGTCCAGGCCGTGGAACGCTGGACCAGCTCTACACCCTCTACAGGGTGCTGGAGGGTTCACGGGAGTTTGCTCATCCAATCCACATGTGTTTTGTGGATTTGGAGAAGGCATTCGACTGTGTCCCTCGTGGCATCCTGTGGAGGGTGCTTCGGGAGTATGGGGTCTGTGGTCCTTTACTAAGGGCTGTCAGGTCCCTGTACGGCCGGAGCAGGAGCTTGGTTCGCATTGCCGGCAGTAAGTCGGACTTGTTCCCAGTGCATGTCGGACTCCGGCAGGGCTGCCCTTTGTCGCCGGTTCTGTTCGTAATTTTTATGGACAGAATTTCTAGGCGCAGCCAGGGGCCGGAGGGTGTCAGGTTTGGGGACCACACGATCTCGTCTCTGCTATTTGCGGATGATGTTGTCGTGTTGGCCCCTTTAAACCAGGACCTTCAGTATGCACTGGGATGGTTTACAGCAGAGTGTGAAGCGGCTGGAATGAAAATCAGTACCTCAAAATCCGAGGCCATGGTCCTCAGTCGGAAAAGGGTGGCTTGCCCACTTCAGGTTGGTTGAGAGTTCCTTCCTCAAGTGGAGGAGTTTAAGTATCTCGGGGTCTTGTTCACGAGTGAGGGAAGGATGGAACGGGAGATTGACTGACGGATCGGTGCAGCTTCTGCAGTAATGCGGTCGATGTACCGGTCCGTCGTGGTAAAGAAAGAGCTGAGCCGCAAGGCGAAGCTCTTAATTTACCGGTCAATCTACGTTCCTACTCTCACCTATGGTCATGAGCTTTGGGTCATGACCGAAAGGACAAGATCCCGGATACAGGCGGCTGAAATGAGCTTCCTCCGCAGGGTGGCTGGGCGATCCCTTAGAGATAGGGTGAGAAGCTCGGCCACCCAGGAGGAGCTCGGAGTAGAGCCGCTGCTCCTCCACATCGAGAGGGGTCAGCTGAGGTGGCTAGGGCATCTGTTACGGATGCCTACTGGATGCCTTCCCCGGAAGGTGCTCCGGGCCCGTCCGACCGGGAGGAGACCCCGGGGAAGACCTAGGACACGCTGGTGGGACTATGTCTCCCGGCTGGCCTGGGAACGCCTCCGTGTCCCCCCGGAAGAGCTGGAGGAAGTGTCTAGGGTGAGGGATGTCTGGGCATCTCTGCTTAGACTGCTGCCCCCGCGACCCGGCCCCGGATAAGCGGTAGAAAATGAATGAATGAATGAATGAATGAAGGATTGTGTTGGTCTTGCATATACAATATATGTTAAAACTGCTCAGCTACATTGTCTTTAATTTAAAACCCTTTCCACATTTATATTTATGAGATTTATTGTAAACTATGATTTTAAATCTGAAATCTAAAACTTTTGTCGCTTTATCACCATCGCTGTTTGGAACATACAATTGCAGGTTACTTGCAATGGCTTGAGGTCAAATGACATCACACTGACGGTCTCCATGAAATAACACCTAAATTATTGTTACAGTTACGAATCGGGGAAGGTAACAGATTTTATCACTGTACATTTTAACTTACTTACTCAATAACATTAAAACCAATAAATAAAACAATAAAATTCCCAATGACGTTCGCCAGTTACCTATTTGCAGGCAAAAACAACAATGTACTCTCAGTTTTTAGTCCTCTAGTTTTGGAAGCTTCGACTCAATTTAGATCTCTTCCTGGTTTGGAACTAGCTCTTGTGGTTTTGGCGATCTGCTTGTCTGGGATGCCGTTTTCCCAATGTTTAGCCAGGTTTAGAGCATCCCTAGTTTATGAGGCCATGTCACATTTTAATTTTTTGGTATGTCTGTCTTTGATGTCGTGGTAGCCTTGAAGGTTTCGGTGAACCGTCACAAGGATTCTGTCTGTCTAGTCCAATTTTAAAGGCCAATGGTATTCATCACTCTCAGCTTTTCTGAACCGCCTCTGCCAGCTAGTCCAACTTACTTCCCAGGAATGTGCTGTCCTCCACTCTTTCCTTCTATATCTTCTTTTACTCTGTGGCAAGACAGTGTGTACTTTTATCAAACTTCAGACATTCATTTCTAATTCAATTTAAAATGTGACCGGAAATAACCTTCTCTTATCTGTCATTTTTGTTATTCTCCAGTTTATTCCCGTCTGCAGTAAAATGTACACGGGAAACGTTTCAAGGAAGCCCATTTGATTACCAGTCATTTCATTTTCTGGAATCTATTAAGAAAGTATATGAAGTGTGTTCCCACACAGTGTGATTTGTAGTTGGAACTTTAACCCCTTACTAGTATCAAGACAATGGTGGATGCAGAACTCTGACAGGAAAGCGCTAGCTCGGATTGAGACATGTTAATGTTATTGTTTTTGGCATCAAACACTTTCCTCCGTCTCACATTGATAGTCTCAGTCTCTATAGCGTTAATTTGCACTACATTCACTTCAAAACCTCCACTGGCGACATTTGGCATTGCAGTAATATCATCTACCCAACACAAGAATATCTGTTAAACAACCTGCTTTAAATTCATTAACTCGGGGCTTATAGCCAAACATATTACAAAGATGCTGAAAAGCTACAAACTTGAAGAGTAAATGATACCTCACGTTATAGGGAGGGGCGTACAGACCCAAAGAGTTACACCAAGATACACAAGGCTTGAGATCAGTAGGAGATGTGTGTATTGTGACAGGCGGCTGCTTTGTCTGCATAAACAGAGGCTGGGCTTGTGGGTAAAAGAGATTTGGGCCCAGACGAGTGTTGACAACTCCAGCTGTCTGTGGCGTGAAGGAGAGAGCAGACACTGCAGAGAGAGATACCAGCAGGGCAGGAGGCCAGAAAACATGAGAAGGATACATCATTCTCACTCTCACCAACTTTCTCTCATCTCCATTTTCTTTGTTTCTTCCCTCTTCACTTTGACCCTCTTCTACATGCTTGATCGTTACCCATTATCCACTGTCTCTGCCAAATCAAACCGTGGAGGTCAGAGAGGCACTGGCAGTCTCTTTTCTCATTTTAAGCTTCAGTAGCTGTTGATCGTCCCCTCGTTCCTCCTCCACTTTTCCTCCGAGTGCGCCTCACTTTTCTAAACTGCTCTTACAGCTTTAGGGAAGTAACAAAAAGTGTTGATTGCGCGAAAGGGAAAAGGAGTGATTCCATGGCTGAACTTCATGGCCAGGGAATGTTAAACAGCCTGCTTTTTATTATTTTCCATATAATCCCAGATTCTGCAGTTTAACCTTTACATCCGTGAAGTCTCACAGTTTAAAAAGGTGTCTGTTTGCTTTTTTTGGTATAGGCGTCAGCAAGTGTGAAAAAGATGAGAAGCCCCCAAAAAGTATGTCTCTATAAGTGAATTTTTTTCATATCAATCTGATATGCCGACCGTGAAATCGCTAACTGTATGTTACAAGAGGATTTCATCAGTTGTCATTCACGCCGCAACATCTTGTGCAGCCGTGTTTCTCGTCAAGCGCTGCCAAAGTAAACTGGTCAAAATTGAGCATATAAAACATGAAAAGAGCAGAACATTTCATCCATAAATTTGCTGCTGAAAGATGCCAGCTTTTTTTCAGATCGTTCCTCAGTCTGTTAGTGGACAGAAGTTGCCAGACGGCTCAATCAGAAAACGCTCATACGCAATTAATTTACAGAGCGTCTGCAAAAGTGCAGTGAAGGCAGTTTGCTGGCTGAGAGGGAGAGTGCTGTGGCATTTTTAAACTTGAGATGTCTGTAATCTTAGCCCACAGCCTGTGCTCTGCAGACCAGAAGACTTCGTCATTTCAAATTAGCCTTCGTGTCTTGCCAGGAAACATTTTCGTTTTCTCATGCAGAGGTGCTTGTACATGGTTGTATTGTCTGTGATTATTGTATAAATAGCATCATGTTTAAAAATTAAAACGTCATGCAGTGAGCACTTTTTTACTGTCAATCTTATTTTTGTGCGTGTTTGTAAACATTACCTCCCTAAAGGGAATAAAGTTTTTTTTTTACTTTTTCAGTTTGTGGCTATCAGGAATAGCAGATGATAAAAGTTCTATTTCTGCATGTACATACATTATTCTCAATCTTGAACCAAGACACTGTTAGTCTGTTATCAGTTTCCCTAAAAAACAAGTTGTTCTTGAAGGTCTAGACTGTAATGTATGTAATTTAGCGGGATCGGTTGGTGAGGATGCGAATTGCAATGCGCGTCTGACCCCTAAGAAGTCGTCAGGTTTTTGCTTCTTTGCTGAAGGAGATAACGTCTTTTCAAAACGCTTAATGTAGAGCAGTTTGTCCGTTTAGGTCTACTGTAGAAACAACATGGCGAATTCCATGTACGGGGTCCTGCATTGTATGTAGATAGAAATCAAGAAGATAATCAAACATAATCGAAACATAACGCTTCATTATGTAAGGTCTTTATACACCTCTGAGGACATGTATTTTATATTGCATTTCTGTCAATAGTTCCTCAAAAAAATTACACATTGGATCTTTAAAACTCTCCATCTCTCTATCACTCTCTTTTTCTCTCTTTTCCATTGAATGAGGTGTCACTTTCACTTTAGTAAGAGTGAAACGTAACATTGCTGACAAAATAAACTCTCCAGTGTACCTCTGGGATTTCAATATGTGTAAGAACTTCCCTCAGATGTAATTCTGGGAAAAGTGCTGATGTTGCAGCCGAAAGATGTGAAAAAGAGAAAAGGACACAATAACACACAGTGGCGGTTCACAGCCAGATTTCTGTGGTCAATCAACAACCCACCATATCAGAGTTATAGAAGCTATTCCAAGAGTCCTACTGTTTTCCTCCTCCTCAATGTTTCCTCTATCTTCTGCTCTTAGCTGTTCTTTTATAGATCCCTCATTCTTTCCCTTCTCTAAGCGTCGGTTTATTTTGAGCTGAATCAGTTCGGGCTGTGGGGCTCATGCGGAGTTGAATATGTTTGCAATTTGCATTACATAAGCTTCCCTTTGTTCTCATCAGTGCCAAACATAGTGATACTGGCCCCTTATTATATTCTTGAGTCAACAAGCTGCTTTCTAGGAACTGCAGCTACAACTTTCACATAGAATCACAACACGCTGCATTGATGCTTGAAAATTTGGCTTGATAGTGGCAATAGTAGTTACACCGTGTACCCCGGGTGAGTTTTATGAGAATGGAAGATTCTCTGTAAGGATGGTGAGCAGAACAAGAGCATGGGGCTATCTGCCAGAAGAAGAGAGTGTTTAAGACTACCTAGTAATTCTGCCTACTGATAAAGTTGATAGCAATCCAGTGGCTAAACATTCATCATCCTCCGTTTATCATTACATTCAAGACTTTTATGAACAAGAATAAGGTGCAACTTCATTATGTAAATACATTTGAGTAAATATCTGCCATTCCTAATAAGTTGCTAATATCATTTTTCTTTTCCTTCGTTTTTCCATGTCTCTGTAAGACACACTTGGTAGCAAAAAGACATTATCCACATGAGTGTGGGCTTTTATATTCACTGGACCCTGCCGACATAACTCTAGAATCAAACTCCGAACAGATGTGTATACTTTCTCAAATCTAATATTTAAAGTTTATTAGTCAATGACCTGAAAGAAAAACCTGTTAACTGGTAATCACAGCAAATTCTGAAGAGAAAACAAAATTACAGTAAAGCTTTTTGAATGTTTATGTGCATGTAGTGGGAGGTGGAGTGCAATTATGTGGGTTGCCAGGTCTCCAGGATTCCTCTTCAGTCTCAGCCGGGTTTGTGTTCTCTGGAGTCGTGCCTGTTCCAGATGTTTCTTTTTGAGCCACTGAAAGCGATACCTCCTAACGCAGTGTAGTTTTTCAGAGCCAGACTCAACACCCACACAACACCTTGTTTCTATAAGCAGAATCAATACGGATTTGAATTGAAATTCCATCTTTTATGATTTATGGAATGCTACACTTCATCTCAATCGCTTTAATAAATTGTGGCAGTCAGGGTGATAGTTTACGTGGAAAGGCTTATGTTTATAAAGGCAAAACAACAATAGCGTTAGACCGTCAGATAATGTGCCTTCATCATCTCTCTCCCTTTAACTCAGTTTTTGATGATCAATCATACATTGTTATTTCGTCTTAATTTGTGAACATAACATATGAAGATCACATTTAGAATGAACTCTTAGCCTCTGATAAACAAATTGTAGTACATATTACATGATAAGAACAGAGAAAGAAAAATACAAATGAGATGTGGCAGGAAAGTTTGGACATCCCACTGTCACAATGAAAATGCTGGAGCTTGCAAGAATGACCATTTGAGGACCTGTGGAATAGTTTGTATAAGCAGCTAAAAATAAGCGCCATGGATAGCTTTGAAACAATGCAGCACGTGCTTGTTGTTTGGACGAGGTTTCATTCAGCAATCGATATTTGTCATGACACGGGGAAAGAGATGCAGAGTTGCCATTAAAAACATGCCAGCAACATGACGGGTTGAAGTTATGGCTTTCTTAATGGGTCAATCTCTCTGTCATAATAAATAAGGGAGCGTTTCGTTTGAATGTTTGCCAAAGTTTCTTTGAGATTAATTTATGTGCATCTCAAGTTTCCTCCTCAACTCCAACTCCAACTCTCTCTCTCTCTCTCTCTCTCTCTCTCTCTCTCTTTCTCACACACGCATGCACGCACACACACCCACCCACACACACATATACAAAACATGTGTTTTAAAAAAACAACATAGTACAGAATATGAAAATCAGAACAACAGCCTACAAAAACACACACACATACATATATCAAGTAACATTTAAAGCTCGACTCGGGACCTTGATTTTGCCTAAACTGTTTTGCCAACACTTATCTGTGGGTTTAGTGTGGTAGCCCTGGAGGCATCCCTGGCAGATGGTGCAGATCATAGTCGTTCCATTGTGATGGAGTCAACCCCTACATTGTTTGGCACGGACGCTTTGGTCTTTAAATAGTCCTCTGGTGTAATCCTGCCATTGTTCCAACAGCGGACAGTCACATCACCCAACATACAGAGAGTCAAGAGCAGTCCAAGTTTTCCTGTCATATGTTCCCATCCCTCCATCCTACAGTCAATGCAGGGATGACTCACCTCACGACAGGGGTCTGCTGGCGACCCTTTAGAGTTTCAAGAGTGTCCAATAAAAACCAATCAATGTCAAACAGACTCCTTAAGAAATGGGAAGAATGAGGAAAATGTATTTGTTCATAACCTGTATATGACCTGTATATTTCTTTACACTGAGAAATATCTCAGTGGTTTTGTGTCCATATATTGGAAGTCAATGGGGTCCAATGTTGTTTAGCTACCAACATTCTTCAAAATGTCTACTTTTGTTCATTATCACTATCACAGTGAGGAGGGTTCCACTCAACCAAGACATGGAGGATGAAGTTCCCTTATTCCTGTTTAATGTATCCATTGCAGGTGGTTTTATAGACCCCGTGCCACAGCCTCACCATGGCATCCCGTCTCTGTGACAACAGGTGGGTGAGACTGGCTCTCTCTTCTGTTTTATGATGTTCCTTCTTTCTGTCTGGGAGGCAACACGAGACGTCGAATGTGCCCTTTGCACCAGCAATAAATAGAGGTGGAGCAATGAGGCAGGAGGCACCCACATGCCGTTGGGTTTTTGGTCTATTTAGTAATTTACCATGCAGTGATGAAATATAATCTACACTACAAATAGTTTGCGTCTCACTATAAACAAAGTATTAGCGTATTTGAAGTGCTTGATATAGAATAACGTAACTGAAGAGTTTTCACAACGTGCTCAGGAAACCTGGACATACGGCAGTGATTCGAAAGCCAGCTGGCCAAATTATTTACAGGATAAGATTGTAAAAGATTTAATTTCTAGTTAAACAAGAGTTTGCCTTTGAGGGCTTTATAATTTCATCCCTTCTTGACACAGGATCGGTCTAATAATGATTTGGTTTGTTCTTAAACTAGTCCTAATCTGAGGTACGTAAGCTATATTTAGGCCTGTTTTGGAGCTTCAGGCTGTCTTTGCGAGACAGTGCTGGACTGCAGTGAGAAAGAGGAGTTATTACAGCATAAAGAAAAATGGCAGACGGTCTCCACATCCCCGCCATCCATTTCATGTAATAAAAAAACAATGTGGAGATAAATTCTGTAAGGCGTTTGCCAGTTTCTGGAGAGGAATTTGAAACATCCTCTTCGTTTTCACAGTAATGAAGCTTCGTTAGGCAGAAGCAACCGGCTTGAGATATTCTGAAATCCCCCTTATTAACACATTGGAAACCAGATGAGAGTAGGGGCCAAAAAGAGAGTTGAAGGAGGAGGAGCAGGGGAAGCTAAAGAACGTTTAGCTGCTAAATGACAGATACTTTACGCCCTGGGCGCAGGACGTCTCGGCGGTAGTCTGAGGAAGGTGGGCAATGGCTGAGTGAGCGGCCAAAGCTCAGGTAATCCCTTCCAAACTGGACGGAAAATATAGCCATGGCAAAGAAAAAATACTCTGACCTGAAGATGAGTCATTCCACATAAATATATCATGTCC
This sequence comes from Barbatula barbatula, assembly GCF_947034865.1. Lineage (NCBI taxonomy): Eukaryota > Metazoa > Chordata > Actinopteri > Cypriniformes > Nemacheilidae > Barbatula > Barbatula barbatula. The sequence goes on from NC_136781.1 coordinate 9,087,702, forward strand.
ACTATGAGAAGGAAAATTAAAAAAATAAAAGAGAAAATAATAATAATAATACATATATAACTGTTATAAACTTAATATGATAAACTACAGCCGAAGCCTATTAACTGCTAGAATTTCGGAAAGCGTGTTTACAGTGAACGTTTGTAAAACCAAAAAATATTGTTATTTTCGAAACAATGCAAATTATTGTTGTATAATTACTTGTATCTGTAAATTCATATCAGTGTCTCATACATTCTTTCAGGAGTGACAAGCAACACATCCATCCGTCAAAGTGAAAAGTAATCCATCTCTCCACAACATGGCACAAAATTTCCATATACTTAAATTTTCCGCTTGCTTTAGCCATCCCACAGAATGTAAGAGGTGCATCCACTTCGCCAATTAGATTATCACAAAAGTACTAATCATTTTTTCTTCTGCTTTGAGGCCAACTTTTAATTAGACCAAAGTAGGGCGCATTCTCAGGTGGCGTATCTTACCCTCTCTGCTATTCAGAGCCTTGACTCACAAACTCTCAGCCTCTCTGAGCCTGATTGGGGCTTAGCGCCTGTTTTTCCCCTGTCGGAGAGAGCAGAGGGTGAGATGCGGATGAGTAAACATCCCTCGTTTTTATTTAGGGGTTCAAATCCCCTTCGCAGGATAAGTGGATGTGCTTTAGCTATTTTAAAGTAGTGTGCTTGTGTGAACAGTGGGGACACTAAAGAGCACGATGCTTGTTAGTGTTGTTCTGGTACCTAAAAATAAAAGACCTCTTTCTCCTTCTCTATAGCCTATTACTTTCCATAATATACCAGCTGTGAATTTGAATACTTACACAAGTGAGTGATGGTATTTATTCCCCTGATGATATGCAGTACACGCATGCGCACACACACACTTTGGTAGAGAGTGGTTTGTGGTTGTCTGCTTGCATGTGTGGTGAGGTCCAAAAGTCTGAGACCACCAATGAAATGTCAAATTTATTAGAAACATTTTAAAATAGAAGCCAATTTATATGAATGAGAATAACAATAAGAGAAAGTTTAACTTATTGGATTGAACAAAATTTGAACTTTGCTTTATTGAAAAACTCCCTCTTTCTAGTTGGTTTAACGTTAAAATAAAAAAATCCCAAGACTTTGTATTCAGTGTGATCGCAGAATTTTGGACCATGTTGTTTGAACATGCCCACATGCGCTGAAGTGCGTGTCGGTCTCGGGGCCAGTAAGAGACAGCTGTAAGGGTTGTGGATTGTGAAGGTTATGATCACAGTGCTCTCATAAGGACTTTATTTCAGCTCTGCCCAGCCCCCCTCAGTCCACAGACAGGTGTGCCTTGGGTCTAGTTTCAGAACATTTCCCCCTCCCCCTTTGCCTTTTTTCCATCTCTTTTCATTTCATGTAACTGCATCCACAAACTGAAGTAATCAAAAGAACAGCTTAATATTTGGACTCCCCGCTATGATGGGTAATATAAGCATACCTAAGTCACTTGCACTATTTTAGTCTAAATTATTATCTGTTCATATCCACCTGTACATTTATGTTCATAGTATATAGCCATCTGTATATATTGTTCATAGTATATACCTACTGTCATATTTTCATAGAACATTCCTACTGCAAAATATTTTTATAGTCCATGCCCACTGTATTATATTCTCCCATATTGTATTCTGTATTTATTCTAACTGTGTATCCTGCAGTGCACTTGCTAACTGCACTTCTGGTTAGACCTAAACTACATTTCGTTACACTGTAGGCCTACTTGTATATGTGTAATGACAATAAAGTTGAATCTAATCTAATCTAATAGGTGGGCTGGTCTGTCAATCATTTAATGTTTCCTTTCTGGTAAATCAAAACATTCAGCCTTTCACCCTCCCAGTCCTGTTGTAACAGTATATGGGAATGATTTGGATGATTAAGATAGTGTTCTGTGCGTGTACACATGCATTTGTTTTTGTGGGGAGGCATGTTTTTGCTTAGGCTTCTGCATGCTCTGCGTGTGTGGGGTGGGTTTGTGTCACTGATCTTTTCCCAAACCTCCTTCTGAGTGAAATTAAGGCAACCAGGGACATATAGACTTTTTATGAAGGCTATGTGCGTTCAAACGGGGGCCTTGTTATATATTAAAGTAAATAAAAAGAATTTAATACATGTATAGTTTTTACTGACTACAAGCTCATAATGTGCATAATGCATGTTATACAGTTAAAGGGATAGTTCAACCAAAAATGTACTTACTCTCTTGTCATTTCAATCCTGTATGGTTTTTTCTTCTTCTGCTGGACACTGAAGAAGATATTTTGAATAATGTTGGTAACCGTTCACTTGCACTGGTTTTGTTTCCGCACAATAGAAGTGAAAGGGTGCTGCCATTGTTTGGTTACCAACATTCCCAATGTCAAACTTCAGAAACTCTGTAACTCATCTGTAAATCATTTCTCAGATCACATCCAGAAGAATCGCTTAATTGTTTTTCGTGTATTAAAGCGTCCGCTAAATGCCTTAATGTACAGTTCTTACTAAAATTGCTACACCAATAACTATATGCTTTCTTTAGCTTTCATGCTGTGTGAAATTCAGTCAGATCAAAGGAATTTACTCTGTATTTCTCTAATGGAAATTAGATGTTAAATATGCAAGAGAGGAGCGCAGCAGTACTTAATGAAAAGCTTGTCAACCATCAGGTCACAGGATGTTGTTAAATGTCAGCCGTGGTAAATGTGACTTCAAGAGGATCCTAATTTAATTTTAAAACCCTCTACACTGAAGTGCCTCTATTGGGTGACGGGGTTGGGGGGGCGATATATTACTTTTCTATCAGTGTTAATACAACTCGATGAGAAATTACTTATTAATATGTATTTCTGAACTGGATTCAAGTTTAAAGAATTCTCTTGCTTGTATGTTCAACTTGATTTTAAAATTGAAGTATTTATAAAGGAGAACATTTCTCTTGCACAGAATGAAAGAAGTACAGTTCTGCTTGTCTTGCCAATGGTATTGCTTGTCGTCTTATAAGTAATTCGTCTCTGTGTTGTGTTGAAAGCTTTTAAACCAAATGCCTTTGCTGACGCTGTGTTAGTGCAGTAAAAATAAGCAGACCAGGAGGTCATCAAATATGCCAAAAAATCCCAAACCATTAACATTCTTATGGATGCCAACTTAGCTGATGTATGACAAATAGAAACATTAATTTGCTCCCGCTCATTTCTTTAACAAAGGTTGTGTTCATGCATGCAAATTCCCCTCTGAACATTATTCATGTGCGTCTCACTTTGGGATGTGGAAGATTGGAGTTTTACAATTTCAATAATTAAAGCCTTGTGATTTGTTTTCCATCGTTTGACAACAGACAGGTTTCAAACACTAATCTATTCTCTCCTTCCCCTTATTGTGCTGGCACAGTAGTGGGTTTTGACATTTCAGTGCTGAATGCTTAAATGTGTTTCTCATTGGAGCGGGACTGTGAGCCTCACAACGTTTCACGCATGCTTCCCTTTGAAATTGGGAGCACGCCTGTGCAAAAAACACAAACAAATGTTTGCCACCAAGCACGTTCAAGTTGGTGCCGACAAACCGCTGTTGTACATGACGTGCGTAAATAAAGCAACATGTTTTTGGAGTTATTATAGCAAAAACCCTACAACCGAATCTTTTTTATGTTAGTCTCTTTATAAAAAGTGATTTTTTCTGGAAACGAAGTAGGTTTTGAATGTGTTGGCATGAGAAAGTTTCTTCCAGAAGAACACATGGTAGTCACCTAAGAAAAGTTAACCGGCATTTGGCACAACATATGCTGGGGTTTGGTTTCTCAGCTTTCCTTTTTGAGGCCTTTAAAACTTTTTCTTTCCTCATTTTACTAGCGGTCTGTTTTCGCAGCTATGTGAAAAAGGTTTCATTACTAGCTCTCCTATTTAAGCGGTGCAGATTTAAAATAGTTCGTGCTGCAGTTGTGAAGCAATATTGCTAATCCCTTTCACAAACACTTACATTAGAGATCACCACACACTTCTCATGTGATATTCAGGCTAACATCAGTTTTCATTCCTATTTCTGCAATGTCAAAGGCGGTCGGTATCTCTGTCTGAGCTTAAAATTAGCCCTCAGTATCAAAAACAAAACCTAAGGTGGTCAATTAAGCTAAGAATTCTCCAGTAAAACCACAATCTTTATTTCTCTTCGAGTGCAAGAGAGGTGAAAGCAAAACAATCCTGCTTGTTTCCTGAGACAAATAGTCATGATTGTTGGAAACAGCCAGGGGCGTCATTTCCACTGGGGACAAGGGGGACATGTCCCCTCCACTTTTTAAAATCCTGTTCGTGGCCCCCCACTTTCAAATTGATTTGTTATGATTTTTAACTGCACGCCATCATCGCCACGTAGAAGTAGACCAGTCTGCATGTGTCGATGCGGGCGTCGCGTGCACACTAAAAATAGCTCACTGAAAGGTTGTTTTCAATCACGTGGACGGCAGCAAGTGATTTTCTCCATAGGAATGACAAACTCAAAGTACTTGTATTTAACAACATGAACAATAACCAGGTAAGCCCAAATTTCTGTCAAATCTTACTTGTAATAAGCAGTAGCTTCTGTTAATAGAACAAGCCCTTATTAAACAGATAAAGTAAAAAATCTCACACTTAGCGTCTCTTTCCCAAATCCATTATAAGGAAACCACTTAACCAACCAAAACAAAAACCACCGAAAAAAATTAAATACATTTTGTTTATCACTGTTATCAAACATAAACATGATAACAGAAAAGTTTTGTTTTCAGTTTGTTACTGCCTTGAGCGACGTTATGTGGTTTCTTTAAAATAAACTAGCTCACTGTTATCCCGAGAATAAGTGCTTGTTCTTTTAACAGTAGCTAGTGTTTATTACAATGAAGGTTTAAGAGAAATTTGGTTTTGTGTAGTGGTTGTTTAAGTAGGCTATGTTAAGCTGTTTTCTTCTAATGCACGATCGGACTCATTCTTTTAACAGCAGCTAGTGTTTATGACAAAGCTTGACAGAAATGTGGGCTTCCTTGGTCATTGTTAAGGTACGTTCAAGTCATCCGGCTCGCCCCTCCCGACTGCATTTTTTCATTTGTTTCTCAGTCAATACTCTCCTTTTCCCCCTTCATAAACATAAACTTTTGCTACACAATAAAAACACTGTGTGGGTTCATGGTTTAATAAATTGAAACAATCAAAAACAATGCCAAACATAGATATTTTGAGTTTGTGATAGTGAATTCCCTAAGGAGAAAATCACTTGCTGCCCTCCATCTGTGTTTTGCTCACTTCATGCAGAAAATCCTTTATTTCATGGATTTTGTATGCCTAAACGTATGTAAATGCAGGGATTCAAATCAAAAACATTTTCCCCCATTTTGTGTCCCCCCCCCACTTCTCAAACCAATGTAACACCCTTGGAAACGGCATTGTTCTTCTGACACAAAGATGGCAGTAGAATCTGCTAATTTTTTACAGACTAAACTGAAGCAGAAAATATTAAAGGCGTTCTTCACTGAAAAATAATGATTATGTGCCGTAATAGATTTTATGATAAGTAATAGTTATAATATACTTAATATAATTAGGTTCCTGTTTTCAACAAAAACAAATGTTTAAATAACGTAAAGATCCTGCTATAAAATCGTCTAATTTTGGTTGTTAAGATTTTAAGTAATTTTATTTGACAAATTATTAAGTAAATCCAACTCCATTTTATTATGTTAAACCCATTTAAATTGGTCAAATTAAGTTTACTTATTTATGTTGTGTTGAAACTACATAAATAATTTTTGTAGATATATTACCTTGGCAGTTGATCTGTAGTTCCCAGCATGCATTGTATCTACATTTACATTTAGTCGTTTAGCAGACGCTTTTATCCAAAGCGACTTACAGATGAGGAAACATCGGAAGCAATTATATCAACATAGGCAATAAGGTGCATACGTGCATCAAAACTAGTCCATTAAAGCCTAGCACAGTATAAAAAGCTAAGAATAATGAGGTTAGTAAAATTTCTTTTTTTTTTTGATAAGAAGACAGAAAAGAATTAGAAGTTAAAATCACTCAGCTACATGTTGACGGAAGAGTTGCGTTTTCAGGCGTTTTTTAAAGATGGCAACAGAGTCTGCTGATCTTGTAGCAGCAGGTAGATCATTCCACCAATGTGGAACAGATCCAGAGAAGGGATGGTACCACTATTCGTTGTTCATTTGCAGACTGCAGGGATCTGGCAGGAACACAGGTCTGCATTAGCGAGTGAAGATACGATGGTGCAGACCCGGTGGTGGTCTTGTAGGCCAGAAGCATGGCTTTGAACTTTATGCAGGCGGCAACAGGGAGCCAGTGTAACCTGATGAAGAGTGGACTTCCATGCGCTCTCTTCGGTTCATTGAAGACCACTCTTGCCGCCGCATTCTGGATCATCTGGAGAGGTTTGATTGTGCAAGCAGGAAGTCCAGCCAGAGGCGCATTGCAATTGTCCAGTTTGGACAAGACAAGAGCCTGGACAAGGACTTGTGTAGAGTGCTCTGATAGGAAAGGTCAAATTTTCCTAATGTTGTAGAGTATGAATCTACAGGACCGTGTGGTGCTGGCAACATCAGTATCTGACTGCATTAGGAGTTTAATTGACTAATTTTAGTGTTTTTCAGTAAAAAGAAAGATTTGTTAGTGTTTTTTGTTAATTTAGAGTTTTAGTATTACTTTTAAGTTTGGTTTTTTTAAGTTGTTTCCGTTGTTCAGAAGAGCGGTGCTTGAGGCACGATATTAGTCATGGAGTGTGTTATTTCACTTATTGAGCAGTAACTGTTCTAATGCCAATGCAGAGAACATTTACTTGATAAATGTATTAAATAAGTAGAATTTACTTTATTCTGGTTGTTAAATTATACTAGAATTATAGCAGCAATTTTTAATTAAAACAATTTTGTGCAAATTGTTACAAGGATTTTATTAAGTAAATAGTAACAGGAGATGAAGAATGCTGATGATGTTTGTTGGTCCTGGTCATTGACTGCTCAACTGCACCCTGTTCACATCTATTATATAACTGCTAACCTACACACTTAACCTCCCTAACACTTTTCATGACCCCTAGCCCACAGACCCAGGGTGCTTGTCAAGTCAGATTAAGTTTGCACTTTGGTGGATCTGTACGCTAAATCCAGGTTAGGAATACTATACTTCTTGTTGCATGCAACGATTCTAAACCTGCAATTTGATAGGATGCACGTGGCCCACAACAACGTTATGTTGTATTGTCTATGTAACATTTACAGGACAATGTTAACGTGGGATCTAAAATAAATAATAAAATGATAATAAGGAACTAAATGCACATTTGGTGCTGATCCAAATTTTATGCTTTTAGGGTTAAAAATCTGTAAATTAACGGACAGGTTTGATTTGGCAATATAAAATAGCCATGGTTAGCTTTTAGTACAGTAGGCGACTGACACCCGTTGAAATCGATAAAATACTTTTGTATTACTGTAATCCCACTATGGATTAGTTCAGAGGATCTCATATGTTTAGACCTTCATGTCCGACCTGACAAACATTTAATGGTTTATGATACTTGTTTGTCTATCAAGATAATCTTTACCAACTAACACAATATTTTCTATTGTTGAAGCCTAAATCCAATCACCATAAGTAACATGGATATACTACGGTACTTCGATATCAACGTCACCACTACCAACTCCGCCTCCGACAACTTTTTATTAAAAACATGTTCCTCCGGGAAGTAATTACTCTGTAAATGCATGTTTTTAGAGATTTGTGCCCATGTTGCATTATTTGTGAGCTTTTTATGCGTTATGACGTTCAAAAAGGGATTTTGTCGCTTTTATCAACTTGTTAGCAACCACCGTTGATAATAGACGGACACAAGAAAGCTTTAAAACTCATGAGGGGGTTATAAGGTGTGTTTTATGTAATAGAATAAAACGTGAAAACATTTAGAGGTTTTGTTAACCATACTGTATCATATTGTATGCTTTTTAACAAAAACCCATTTGAAAGCACATTGACTTGGTTAGGTATGTTTTGATGCTGGTTTGTGCTGGTTTAAGATGGTCACATGACCAGCATGTGACCACCTTAAACCAGCATCAAAACATACCTAAGCCAGCACATGCTTCTTTTTTCCAACAGGGCTGGTAACTAATGTTTATGACCTTGAGAGGTGAATCTGTGAATTGGATGGAAGAAATAAAACCATATTGATTCGGTTGGCTTTATTAAAGGAGTTCACTTCAAAATGAAAATTCTGTCATCATTTACTCACCCTCTTGTCATTTCACACCCATATGACTTTCTTGCTTCCACAGAACAGAAATATATTTTTAAGAATGTTGGTAACAGCCTCTCTTCACCTGCATTGGTTACAATAGAAGTGAATAGAGGGCTGTGCTGTTGTGTTGCCAACAGTTATTCTGAAGTATCTTCTTTTGTGTTCTGCAAAATAAATAAAGTCATACAGGTTTGTAATGACAAGAGGGCGTGTAAATGATGACATAATTTTCATTTTGAAGGTGAACTTCTCCTTTAAGAGAGTTTGGCACAATAATCACATTAAAGATGACTTTCTTAGAAAAAAAACATTATTCGACAAGTTTATATAAGACAGTTTGGAAAAGTTTTTGAAAATGACTTTAAAACTATGAACTCAGTGGGATGGAATGGTCCATAGAGAAACCAAGTGAGACAGAGTAACATCATGAGACAGACAGATAAATGAACAGCAGGGTGTATGGGGCTGTTTGTGAGGGAATGTACCCCAGAGAAGAATCCCCCTCAACCGTGTATTAATCACCCGCTCTGTTCGGCAATCCACTCCACCTAAGTAGAGAAAGATGTGCAGCCCTTAATCTGCCAGCATTATAGCTTTGAACGTCACTCGTGCCTTCAGCCTGGACAGCCAAACTACTTGATAAAATTAGAGGGAAGGCAAATTTGACAAAGTCAGTTTTTATATACGTGCTCATTTGCAACCCACGGCATCAAAGCACGGCACTCAGACTGATGAAAACAGTCTAATGTGTTACATTTTTTTCTGGCTATTGAAGAGGATTCTCAGAAGGAGAATGGTAATGAGGGACAGGCTGTGGAGTAAATTGAATTAGGCAGGGCGAGATGACTTGTAGTAAGAAATGAAATGTCATCCTGGCAGAGGCTGGAAATGTAAAACATGTGAATGTTAAACAGTGCTGTTCTAACGTTACTCCATTTTCCCCCTTCTTCTTTTTTCAGCATCTTCAAAATGCTGACTCCACGTTCAAGTGTGCCTTGCATAAATCACAGGCCGCAGAGGAAACAATTTCACTCCATCTAAAACACATACACACACACAAACTCCCTCGCTCACTTTTCCTAAATTAAACTGCTTCCACATATGTACACACCCTGGTGTAAATGATTCAAATTTCCCACGGGACGGTTTGCATCACTGTTCTGTGGTTTGATTATAAGTTTGGTTCGATACTTTTATGGCTTCACCAATTGTTAAATTTGAGATCGATAACCTTTGTTTTAGAGCTGCAACTTATTTCTGATATGTATTTTTCAAATAGCTCATTTACAAGCATGATGCCATATGCTGCAGCAAATTTCAACTCTTCACCAAGATTACAGACAGCAGTTTACAGTTTGTGAAATCAACCATTTATTATCAAACATGCACACGATCGGTTCTGTTGACATCCTTGGTATGTGTGAATTAAACATGTTTTGTTTAGGATAAATTGTATATAATTTCTAAATCACTTATAACTAAGCATGAAGGCATGTTGTTTTTGTGAGCCTCTTTGGTGAGTTCTTCAAAAAAGTTTGTAAGAGATTAACTCCAGACTTTCAGTTCTATGCATAAGCAATAGGCTATAGAGAATTACAGTAATTCCTCCTAAAAACCTTCAAGGTTGCGCCATCTAGTTTGGTACAGAAAACCCAACAACAATGAAAACAAATGTTTATCTTTGTTTAATATATGGGTCACATAGCCAATACTCTGTGGATACCCTGTAAAAAATGAAATGATCAACAAATGCACATATGTTTTTATGTTACTTTAACTTATTCAAGTAAATGTAACTTAACTTATTAAAAATGAATTTAGCACATTTAAATAGCGTTTTCTGACTTCTATAAACCCGGTACAGATTATTTTTAGTGTGACGCTGGCGCAGGAATTTGACACAGAGCGAGAACTGTTTAAATATTCATTATCATCTTAACTCTCACTTTCTATAACTGAATGCTCAGCTAAGGGAAAGAACGGAAAAATTGTGGCAGAGGGGCTTTGGAAGTAACTGGCCCCGGGTCATAAATAAATACGTTTTAGGTGTGAAGAACAAGGTGTACTGTACTGTAAATTGTAATAAGCTCAATGTACTGTAGGTACAATGTACAATGTACTGCATTTCAATAAATTATTAATTATCATTGTAATTGCATCCTATTGAGAACTTACTTCACTTAACTCCGCTTAACTCAATGTATAGACTTTGCTTGGTTTTTACCTTTATATGAGTATGTTATATTCACTTCTGGCTCACTTTGAACCAAGTCACATTACCATGGGATTCAAACAACATGCCCCAAAAGCAACTTTCTGTGAAATAAATACAAGTCTAACAGCGATCACCCCCTAACTCTAATGGCAGTCAAAGTAAGAATTATTTACGCAGGGATCCAGACACACAGACAGGGTGAATAATCCCTCAGTAAACGTGAAACTGCGTCTCAAATCTTTGTTATGCTTTGGGCGGGGTGCTGGGCTGAAGGAGAGAAGGCTCGAGTTTCTGTGAGGCGTGAGGAAGGCCAGATTCAATCAAATGATGGAAACACTCAATGTGGATCAGTCTTCAACACACAATGCATTATTTAATGCTTGTTGCTTTTATTTGATATTTATTTAACACACAAAAGATGTGTTAAATATTAACTCATTTTTTGCATTATGCTATTTAACACTCAAATTATGTTAAAAGTAACACAAAATGTGTTGTCCCAGAAATAACAGAGATGTGTTTAGTTGAGGACAACTAATTTTGATTTTATTATGATTATTTTATCCTTTTCTACTTCGCATTTACAGTAGAACATACAAGCAGTCTGTCAACAAGCAATTTACAACATGTCACTTCCATGCTTTTATGACATCGTTCATGCACTTTTTATGACATTCTGTCACATCAAATTCATGATCAAAGTTATGAGGTAATCTATTGGCTATTTTAAAAGGGGGAGGAGCCGCCTTAATTTGGTGAAAACCCCTCAAACAAAGCTGCTCATCTAGAGTCCATTTAAGCTTTTAATTTTTTTTTATAGGCTTATTGTTTAAAGCCTTTTTGCAAGATTGTTGTACACACTTTACCCACTCCTTACATGCACAGGTTTCATTCATATCATGAACAACAAGCAAAAAACTGAGTGTTTGCATAAACTTCGACCTCAAAATAAAACCGCATTTTGTTGAGAATTTAGACTTCCAGGACAATGAGGGTATTGGCTGAGCCACATACTAATCTGACTCCCCACAGACTGCTTTCCAAATCTGCATCCTCTGTCAACAACAGGTCGCCTGTGATTTATACTTTCACATCCTTAAGTGAGTGATCCATCTATCGTTTCATTTACCCCAAACTGCTTTGACTCTTCACTTGAATGTTCAGAATTAAATTTAATGAAAGATTGTCTTCCAAAGCTTTTGCATGTATAGATATATTTTTTCCGAGACTCAGCTCAGTTTCTTCTATCGCATTTGCTCGCTCCATGCTTTCTACATGTTACACATGCTTGCAGGTGATGATATGCCTGAATGTGGAGTATTTATCATGGTTACTGGCCCATGTTCTACTGAACTCACACAAATATACGCAACCTCCCTCTCGTGTCTATGGACATTCATTCTCAGCTCGGAGCGAGAGCTCACATAGACTGACAAGATCATATGTCTCCACAGCAGGGAGATTCAGACAGTTTGCACACATGTACAGAATAAACTCTCATACACCATACGTGTTCATAATCTCTTACACGCACCACATAAAAAAGCACCATACGTCTTGTCACTCTTGCTGAAATATCAATACCACCCTGAAAACCTCATCCCAAGGAGAAAACATCTGATCTGGAGTTGTCTGAGTTGTTCCGAACCCTTTGGTGCAGTCAAAGTTGTCCATGATTTTTCCATTGCATGAGCGAAAAAACTTCCAAGCCCAACGGGAGCAGGAGGGCTTTTTCATTCAGCCAATGAAGGGGAAGACTGTGGCTTTCAAAGCAAACCATTTTGATAGTTAACACAAAGCCACTTTAAAGCACAGCTGCACCGCTGACGTGAATAATACTGTTTAATTTGTCTAATCTTAGCCCAAATGCAGGGTGGTTGCGAGAGTGTGTGTGTTACTATGTCTTTCGTTCATCTGTTTGGCATTTAGGCAAAATTGCGCAGTCACATCTGCAATAAACTAGTGCATAGCGATAATGTGCATGCACCATACTTGATACATAAGAAAAAAAAGTATGCCTCGCTGTGTTTGTCCGCGCTTAACTGTGCATGTGTGTGGGATCGGGTTTTGCGGCCCATTGTGGTATTAAGTCTCAAAAGCAAAGACAGTCGTGTTGTTTTATGCCTCTCTGCTCTTTCATTTATGTCAGGTCTGTTGTTCGCATGCCTACGATGACGGCAGAGACGAGTTCTAGAGAAGAGGGAGGCTTTTGGAGTTAAAAGGCCTCGTTTTGGCACGCGCAGAGTCAAACCGATGGAGGAGATGATTTTTGGTTTCTTTTTCAAGGCCACTGTAATTTACTCCGGCTCTATAAATCTCCTTGAATAATAAAAGAGAGAAATGCTTACATGCACTGTATGTATTTCGGAAACTATTTGCCAACGCCAGAGACTGTAAAATTCAGCTTCCTTATACGCAGTGCATTGACGGACACTTTGAAGGTTTCATTACTAATACTTTTAGAACATTAACACAAGGCTTTAACTGAGGTTTGCAGCAATAACATGTTTGGGTAAATGAGTGAAGGCTGGTATTTTCTGATTTTATTTGGCTCTTGATGCATTTCTCATGCATTTACAACATTTTTATGGGTTCTCTTTTTCTTCCTTTTACAAATTGTGGTGTGTCTGTCCAACTTTTTCTACTTTTTTTCCCCTTCGGTTTATGATTTCCAGTCTTGCTGACTGCAGCCAGTTTGGCAGCGTTGCATTTATTGCAGAGTTTAGGTCGCTTGTTTGCTACCAACAAGCTAAAAAACATAAAGGGAAATGGGGAAACGTTTTAGAAAGGGGAATGTTTTGGGTGTTTTGGAGATGATTTCTCATGCTGAGAGGTCAGCGAAGTTTTGACTGCTCTCCTCTGGATTTCATTAGCACAGGAAATGTCCCATGTAGACATGCTGGGCGTTTATGCCTGGTGAATGAACTCACATTTACTCTCTTAATCGTTCGAGGAGACTTGTTTAAAAACGAATGTGGATGGAGGAGCGATAGCTGTTGTCATAGCAGCAGGCCATTGATGATTGAACTATATACACACGGACAGCTGTACGGGAAAGACAGACGACCAAAAACATGAGAAATTAAAACAATGTTATAAGCTGTATGTAAGTCAACATATAACTGGTGAACACACTATGTACTGTATGTTTATGTGTTTGAAAGTTTAGCAGGTGTCTTAAAGGCACAGTTCACCCAGAAATGTATTTTGATCTCTAAGAATCAAACTCAGTTTTATGTTTTGGATTATTGTATTGGACTGTCCTGTGTCTTTTGCTTTTGCAAACAAATCACCTTCGGGAAGTTATGTATGAATTTTGTATGAAAGTATGATATATCGGTAATATACAATAATAATAAGATCTCTCTTTGAAAACAAAACACAAATAAATCACCACACAAATAGGTATAACTTGTTCACTGTTTGGGTTAATTTAAGGGTGATTTAAAAAGTCAGTCAGTTATGGAGTCTTACATACTGTACTTATGTGGTTACCAAGACGTGTCTGTTTACTTTTTTTGACAACATGGGGGTGAGAACATGAACAAAAAATTACTTAATGCTGGGGAAGTGCATCAAGCAGAGAAATACTACATCATACCTCCAACTCGTTTTTTAACAATTTGACAATTTTAAGCATGAAAAGCCAGCACGTTCAAGCCAGAATGCATGACATAGCATGTTACCTCCACTTTAAGCTTTATTGAACATCAATGCCTTAGACATAATACGAATGGATCATAGGCATTTATGAGACTGCCTTTACTAATGTGGATCAAAGTAAGTACGCTAAAATATTATCAAATGTATTCTAAATAATATATCATAATATGAATTATATGTGAAAAGCTTTAAAACAAAAAGTTTAAATTGTGCTGGGACTCATTTGACATTTTCATGCCCCGTGCTGGGCCATCTACCCAGATGCACACTTGCACACACATAATGATATTCTTGTGCACTCAAAACATACTCAAATGCTCAGTCACCCAGAGCATGCTATTCTTTGCCCTATGATCAGCTCTGCTATGCTTCAGTGGCAAGAACTGATCTTTTATACTAATTTTGGATTAATGGATTAATTCGTCCCTCAATGCATCCACTCACAGCCACATTTAAAATAAAAAATGGGCTTACCGAACCCCTTTAGCTCTCTCTCTCTCTCTCTCTCTCTCTCTCTCTCTCTCTCTCTCTCTCTCTCTCTCTCTCTCTCTCTCTCTCTCTCTCTCTCTCTCTCTCTCTCTCTCTCTCTCTCTCTCTCTCTCTCTCTTGAAACCTTTAGATGAATAGGGGTCTGCAACAGTGCATAAACACAGTGAATGTGTTCAGGTCCTGCCACAGCCAACCCAACTTTAATCCCACTTAATGCTCAGAGTCAACTTTCGCTCCCAATCACAGTCTAACTTTAATCTCTGCTCAAGCTGGACAAAACCCCCTCCAACCACCCCTAAACCACTCCAGAGAGAATGCAGAAGACAAAGAAGATGATAGAGAGGGCAGAAGGCTTTTTGTGAAAAGCAAGATAGATTTTGACTGTTTTTGATGTTTTTTGATGGCTATCATTGTCATTGTCAAACTAATAATACAAAATCACAGCATCTGTTAATGACAGACACATAAATAATCATACTGAACTAAGCATTAAACTCCCAGGGCTCAAAATGAACTTTTTCCCACATCTGCCAATGGCTGGTGACATAAGAAACGTACTAATAATTATGCTTATAATCACAATTGTATTACCCGTGCCTATGTTGATAAATCATTTTGCTGCTTTGGTAGGGCTTGTATACATAACTCTCTCACGACACAACATCAGGGTCAGTCTCCATCTCTGCACCTGTCACAGAAGTAAAAACCTATTGTGATTTTTATCCTCATTTTCGACTTTGTTGTTTTGATTCTAGTAACATCAAGTTCTGGTAAAGTTTCAACTAAGGTAAAAGTTGCAGGTCTCAACAGATGCCTTTGATTCTCTCTCATGTCAATGATGTGTGTGATTCAAGTCAAATCATCATTATAAATTTGTTATTTCCATAAAAGGGGGACAAAATATTTGGAAATAACTAAGACTGAAAGGGAGTTTGGAGGGCTTTATCCTTCTGAAAAACTTTTCTCAAAACGATCTACTAAGAGTGTTTTTTATCACTTCCACTTTTACAGACAGTAGTTCTTTCAGTGTTCTTCCAGCATCTTCAATATATATTTATACAAAAGTGTGCTGTGTTATAGATGTATAACTTGTTATGGTCGTAATCTCAGCGATCTAACTGAGAAGGGTTTTCTCTGACCTGCTTTTAAATGTAGCTCAACTTTTCTGCTCCCTGTCGCTTAAATCTCAGCATTTGGACCCTCTTCACAGTCTGCCCCATATCCTTTATGAGCTGTGAAGTGACCACAAACCTAAGCCCCCCCTGTGCTTAATATGCTGCTTCTTTCTCTTTTTTGGCTCACCTATTTTTTCTGTTTCCTTTCACAAGCCTCTGGGAAAAATGTATGAGCGAAAAGGGGCTGGAAAGAGACACAGAGAGAAAAAAATCTTTGACAACTTTAAAAGGGAAAATCCCTTAATGCATCTCCAACCTTATCTCAAACACCTCAGTATCTGTCTCCAGCGCCAGGCCTTTGAAAGGATATTTCAGAGTTGGAAAGAGCCAGGAGGAGACTGGGTCTAAGACCGGCTTGGGAATGAGTTATAGGCTCTTTAGAGTCTGGGAATCTTAGAGTTCTGACCAGGGCTTTGACCCGCTGTCTGAACCATGCGTACAGCAGCTAACAACCGTTCCACGGCCCGCTGAAAAACCATGAGAAAACAAGTGAGAATTCAGTGGTGCATAACATTATATTTATTTAGTAAGTTCTTTTTTGACAACTTTTTTATTTGTATTAATTTATTGATAACCACGTTGAAATTTAATGACAGAAATGAATTAACAATTAAAACATTTAAAAAAAAGTTCCCAAATGCACTTTAGTCATTTATACATTTGTATATCTATTTATCAAGATTTTTTTCATAGCCAAACTTCATCTTACTTTTTCTGTTTGAACTTTCTTTGGCTTTAAAAAAACATATTATGTGGTTTATCCTATCTAGTTTCTGCCCTCTATCACCAACACATTCTCTTCTCTTTTATTCAAACAGCTAGTCCTACTTTTTCCTTCCTACCGAGTAAAAATTTGTTTTCCAACAACAACTTTATTTTGATTGACTCGTCCACTCACTCATGCCCACAATCTCCACACGGTCACTCGCTCACAGGTTCACGAACACCCCTGCAACCCCCCGGTCCCATCTCATCCTGTCTGTTATGGCGACTTTAACAGGCTCTGTCCAGCGTAGGCCGATAAATCTCCAGTTGAGGATAAAGTTCAAGTAGATAAAATCAAACAGATGTCGGCAGGGAGGCTCACTCTCTGTGACCCATAAAAGTGCTCTCATCAAAGCCTGGAATCATTTGTTTTGAATTATGACTCTGTTTTTGGAGGGGGAGTGGAGGGCACGTATAGCTGTTTGCAGTGTAATAGGAACTGTTTATCTGAAAACAGTGGTGGAGATGCCAGCACACAGCCCAACCCTGGGAAAGTTACTGGTGACAGACATTTGACTGACAGCTGTCTGCGCCATCAGACGTAACATGGTTGGCTGTTTTCTATGGAAATAATGATGATGTTTTCTATATAAACGTGTGAAAGTGAAATTTTCTAATTTTGAAGGTCAAAATTAATATAACTGTGTGATTACACGAAAAATAAATGCATACAAATGCAAATGGCATTTAAAATGAAGACATTTTTGGAAGCTGAAAATTCACGCAGTTGGCCTATAAATTGAGAGACAAAAATAAATTGTTTAAGTCCCCGAGACAATATTGACTATGTGTAAGTGTTTTGAATCAGGATAGGTGATAAGATCTTAGGCAAACCCAAATAACAAGCTTATGAATTTGAGCAAATGTTTGCTTTCTCTGGCTCATCGGACGCACGTGATATTTTCCTTCCCGTCGCTGTTTTATTCTCGACCTCTCGGAGATAGTGCCATACGAGGGCCATATTTTCAGTGGGAGTTCACGTCAGGGTTAAATAGTTGTTTTATCAGCGTGATCTGGCCCCCAGTTCTGGTTAAGTTAAGGGCCGAGACTAGAGAATTCTTACCTACTGAGGGTCGGCCCTTTAGTCCTCAATGATGTATGTTTTCAGAGAGAAAAGAAATACAGTCCATTTGGCTTCATGCTCAAGACAACGGATTTCCAACTGTCGTCATAATTCAGGCACCGAGCGTGTTGTCTTTCTCCGGCCTGATAATAAACTCGCCTTTAATGTGTCTGTGACATCGGAAGCCGCAGGTCAGCGCGTGAGAGAAAATAGAAAGAGAGCGGGCGAAGGAAAGAAAAGAATAGCTGGATTTAGAGTGCCCTCAAATTTAACATGCAACCGTGAATTTTGTTGTTTTATTCCTTGAACTGCCTCCCCTGTTTTTCGGCATAAGGTTTGGTTCCCTTTACTATTTAGTCATAGTCGATGAAGAGGATAGGAAGAATGAAGACGAGAAAAGAGTTCTCTTTCTTCTTTTGTTTTTCATTTTTATTAGCCATCCTGCTCTTGACCTTGTTAGTCAGTCACGGAAGCATGTAAATCTATCTGACTATACAACTGCATGTTGAAAAGTTACAGCTTCTTTGGGAATTTCACCTTGACTTCTTTATACATTGCAGTTGGTAAACCATTTCTGGACAGCCAGAGCTCAGCTGCTCTCACATCAGGTCTCACACTTGCATGGGGATGAAATGGGGAAAAGTATTACATCATAACATGTTGATGCTTAATTAACTTCTTCTTTGAAGTAGGTTAATAGTATATAGGCTAGTGGATATTTATCAGCATTGTGTAATACGGATACAGCATCTGTCATTTTCACATTTTATAATTTATATTAATTATAATTCATATTTTATTGTATATTAACTGTGTTAAATTCAATTAAATATGTTTTGAACAGTTATTGATTCTTTGCAGAAGTCTACAGGAAGTTAAGTTAGGGCCACATAACGTTTGATTATGTTGTTGCCGCGGAAACCCTTTATATTTTTAATGGTCAACAAGAATCCCAATTTATAAAAAAAATGAATAATTATTATTCATGCGTAAACCTTCATCTAGTCACAACCATCATGACTACCCCCTCACAAAAATCTAATTTGCAGGACTGTCCTCACCAAATATTAAAATAAAATGGCATTTGTGATGATGCTATATGATTTTGAACTGAAGGATTTTTACTAAATGAAAAAAGGCAGAAAGGTTTTGTATGATGGTTAGGTTAAGTGGTAGAGTGAAGGCGAGTTTATAGAATATATGGTTTTTACAGTATAAAAATGATTATGTCAATGGAAAGTCCCCATACATGTGTTTTTCACAGTCCAAGGCGCAGCATTAATGACAGCAGTAAATGTGTGAAGCGGATGATAACAGTGGAAATATAGTGAAAATAAATCATGCTTTGTAAATTGAAGGATGATTTTAAGGACAATCGAGTGCAGTTTATAAACACAACTAATAAGATTATACCAGTACATTTGAAACCAACAGTGTGATGAAACACTATCTCAGCTCACTTGACCCAGCGAGGGGTGTTTTCTTAAGGACTTACTTGGTTTTGAAGCACGCAAAAGCCCAACAAAAGCTGGGATTGGAGTAGATTGTAATCAGGAATCAAAACGATGGTTTTGAGATTAGGTTCTCAGAACAGTTATGTTAGCAGACTCTTTAACGCCACACGGCATTGTATTACATTTCAACCACCTAACCAGTCACAAATATTCCTCATCCTGAGGATACAGCTTTTAAAAAACTATTTTACAAATAAAGTCTTAATTAAATATGTTTTGCCTGTATATTTGCCATTCATTGTTTCAAAAATTCGTTTCATTGCTAGACTCATGCTATACACGCATTCAAGAACATAGCTGAATAACAATAAAAGTGCTAATATAAAAGTCTGAGCACACCTGCAAGGCCCAAGGATGTGTGTGTTGTTAGAAACCAGAACTTCAGAGTGACATTTAACTGTTTGTGGTGACAGAGGCGGAAAGGCCTTCGCGGCTTCTACTTCATTAAGTTTCTACTTTCTTCCGCCACAGTTTTATTGGGACTAGACTGATGATTCACACCACTTAAAGTGACACATTTACTTATTTTACAGTATTTTTGCAGGTTGGAGGTACATAATGTTTATGTGACATCAAAAAGTGAAAAGAAATCGTCCAGATTGGAATATGCAAATTGATAAATAGCTTATTTCTGAGGTGATGTTTCACATAGACAGTCATATGTTTGTACATGTAATACAGTTTTTCTCAAATGCTAAAACACATTTCACAAACGTTTCCTCCATGTTCCCCAATGTCTGAACACAACACCCTTTTCTAAAGCTACCTAAACACAATCACACCTTCTCACTTCAAAACTCAAACTTTCATACCAAAAGAGCAGCTCGAAGCTTTCAAAAATGTAAACACTATACACATCTTTACACACAACAGCAAAACAATTGAAAACACAATGCTCAATTTGTGAGAAGGTTCTTTGTTTCATAACTGCCAATGCATATTTTTAGAAACTTTACAGTAATGGATCTTCTTAGATCTCTGCAGAGCATTAGGCATTTAGATTTGTGAGTTTCATATGAAGAGTATAAATCTATAGTAAATTCTGCATGTACACTACTGTAACACAAATCAATCCAAAAACTGAATCTATTACACACAACAGTACTCTTGAAAACATGGTCAGGGTGTGAAGTTTTTTTATTTAATTCAATTCAATTCAATTTTATTTATATATTACTTTATTCACACCACAATCACTGTGCGGCATCATGTCGCTGAGCTGCATCGGGCCACATCCCCTCATCCACATCGCAGGCTATATTGTCTCTTGCCAGGCACTGCGGGAAAAACGCCCTGGAATGGCGAATCCATCCATGGAGGGCTTCCACTGGGATGTCAACACAGGCCAGCTCCATTGCCCTTAGGAGGTTCTATCTAGTGTATGGTTGTCTGTCATAAACTTTCCATCTCCACGATGAGAAGAGCTCCTCTATAGGATTCAGGAAAGCGGAGTATGGTGGCAGACAAAGGTGGTTACTGTACAAACCACTCTCTGATTTGGTTTGTTCTGTGGAAGCTTACATTGTCCCAAATGATCACATAAATGTGATGGGCGGTCCAGGAGGTTGTCTTTTAGCTCCTCTATCGAGGTGAGGAGACGTTGGATGTTGTAAGACCCAAAGGACAGAATGCCGGTGGACAAGCCCCTCCAAACCCATGGCCGCACAAAG
The DNA here is from genome assembly GCF_947034865.1 of Barbatula barbatula. Lineage (NCBI taxonomy): Eukaryota > Metazoa > Chordata > Actinopteri > Cypriniformes > Nemacheilidae > Barbatula > Barbatula barbatula. The sequence continues at coordinate 9,108,547 of NC_136781.1, forward strand.
AGTGATATTACCCACCCACCCCTCCCGTTGGCCAGGAATCTCAGGTGATGGCTCTTTGGCCAATGATGTTACGGCCTCTTTGCCTTCGTTTCTGCAGGTTGAAGCAAGCCTCATCCAGGAAGAGGTACTCATGAAGTCTGGCCATCGCGTCCAACTGTAATATCCTCTGTGAAAATGTGAAAGTGCACAGGTGTTCAGAACAACAGTCAATCAGGTAGCACAGTATTGTCCAGAAGCAATGTAGGCCACTGAGTAACACAGTATGTCCACTAACTGTACTGTGAACATGGATGTATACTTACTTGCACATACTCGTAACGTAGGTCTTTGTGTCGTGCAGAGTTGCGCTCAAAGGGAACCTTATAGACCTGTTTTATCTGACCGGAGAACTCGGTCTATCGTTGCCAAGCTGACATCAATGCTCTCAAAGTTGACATTATCGGCAGTGACTTTGTCTCTGATCTCCCAGAGTCTGATGAGGTTGTTCTCACGAACCATATCCAAAATGAGGGTTTCTTGTGCCGCTGTAAATATGGCAACCCTCCCACCTCGATGTGGCCTTCTTTCAACTCTAAAGAAATAAACATGTGTTGTCAATTGACATGTTTTACAAATACAGTAACACTTAATGATGGTGCGAGGTTGTCTTGCTCTCCCTCCTGGACCTTCTCCTCTCCCTTGTTGGCCTCCTCCTCTTCTTCCATAGCCAGCTCTTCTCCCTCCCATGCGGTCACAGCATTGGCAACAAGTGTCTTAAATTTTGAGTCGATGTGTGTAATGAATGGTGCCAGGTGTGTTCATTGTGTTCAAATGTTGCTGACTGTGGCAAGCATTTTGCATCACATGAGCTTTTATCTGAGAATATGAGTAGAGTTATTTTGAAACTTGTGTTTTAACAAGGAAAAATGCGTTAAGATTTATGAGAATGGAGGATTGTGTTTTGTGAATTGTGTCTTCATGTGAAATGTGTTTATGATATTGGAAAATGATGGCTATATTTAGTAAATGTGTTTAGACAACTGGACATTTGGTTCAGAGGATTGGCTTTTGAGTTTTAGCATTTGAGGAAAACTGTAATAACCCTGAATAACAAGAATTTAATCTCTATTATAAAATATAAAATGACTTTTTTTAAATAAACAAATGTATGTCTAAATTCTGTTAATATAAGGCTGTGAATGTTCAGTACACAGCAAGTACTTGGATGCAATTGTTTGCGGTTATTTAACATATTTTAAAAAACAGTATGACACGGAAGAAAGTGTGTTGGCTAATTTAACAGATGTGAACTTTTCATCACTGTGCGTGCATATGTGTGTGTGACCTCCTCACTTGCCTGTGTAATTCTAAATCTGATGTCTTTTCTTATGATAGAAGAATGCTCTGATCTGTGACCTGTGTGACCTCAGTCTATTGCCCTCAACCTCTGTGTATCTGCTTCTGCCTTGCTACCATAAAACAGCCACTCAATTTGGTTTCCATTAGAGAGTTTGCTATAGTTCTGCTGACGCTATCGACCCGAAGACTCATCTATGTCTTAATGTCCTATTGAATGGAATGGAATGGAAAGGTGCTTAAGACTGGTTCTAGATACTTTCTCTTTAAAATGTAAAGAAGTGCAGTTATCATCCACAATCAACCTGCAGTTTTTATCAATTGTACATATTCCAAAACCTTGTATGTCCAAATTCGCTGTTTTTTAAGAAATGGATAAAACCCCATACTTCTTAAATGATTCAACACTGTGTTGTCAAAGTTGACAAGCACTTTTTAATAGTTTTTATTGGTTACATATTTGCAAAACCCTGTGACAAACATAAAGACTAATAATAATTATTATGGCAAAAAAACAAATATGGAGATAAGAGGTTTCAGAAGGAGAATCAGTTGAAATTACTGATCCAAACTGTATTTTTGTACTGATAATAACTCACATAATAGTGTGCCTGCAATGGCATATTATACATATTATTACATTTACAATAGTAAACCGAGTATAGAAAGGGAATGGGATTCACAAGTGATGGTAAAATTCCACTGTGGAAAGGTAGTGGGAAGCTGCACATGTCTCTCATTTACACTCAATGAAGTGAGCCACTTCACTAAACTGTAAATTCATAGATGCCAGAATCACAAATATGTATTTTCAATATTAATCGTTGTGTATATTTTAAAGATACATATTTTCATGTAGGCGTAAGGGCCTCAAATATGCTACTTGTGCTGCAAAAAACAACACAAATAGTCCTATAAAACAACTGTGAAGGTTTAAAAATAAATTATATCTTAAACATAAGTGATAACATAAGGAAAGAGTGCTTTTTTAAAAGTGAAACTAGTGAGCTTCTAAAATTGACCAATTATCAAGTTTAATTGAATATAGAATATAGTCTGTTCATTCATTACTTGAGAAGTTTTATTTTTATAGTCTTCACAGATGTGGGATGTCAATTCCTGTGAAGATCATATCTGCTTTATCTACATTTTGCGTTACTGTTCTTCTTTTTTTTCATTTACTTTAAATTATATAATTTTATACACAGCCATGTTGGTAATATTGATGGCAACCAGAGCATAACAGTAAGTATACAGAAATGGTTTAAACAGGTCTAATTCTGTTGTTTTGCAACGTGGTTGCATGACAGTGAGAATGCTTACAGGTGACCCCATGTAAAATGTTTGTACCTGAATTATTCTAAAATATTTCGTCCCGAGGGACAACAAGAATTCCTGTCAAATTTCATATCCTCTGAATTATAATTCATAAACATGGGCAGATGAAAGGTCATTACAAAAAGAGAAGAAAAAAATCTCCCCCCACCTTTTTCCCAGCCCCTGTGTTGCACATTCATCCTTCTTAATACTACAATGGAGCTTCACCTTCTCTTTTTAATCATGGCTGCAGATATTAAACTGCACCGTCGGCTGAGGCTTGTATGGCACAGGGATTTACGGGGGATTTGCATCTTCCTGTTCTTCCAGTTCAAATATCTGTGTCTTCACCGATCAAATTATCATAACCATAGTAGAGCAGAACTCTTCTCCAAAAATACCGTCATAATACAGAGGACGGGGAGAACGAGAATATGTGGAGAAAAATATGACGGCCTTCATTTCATTCCTGCATCAAAATCTAAAGTATAACATTGCAAAGTTACTTCAAAATGTGCCTTTTTCGACTGTAAGTGTGTTCATGACCCAACTCTAAAAAGAAAAACAGGATTACTTGTGATTTTTGTGTGCTCAGCTTTGACACACAATCTATTTTCTGTGTTTAAGAAATTGTAAACGCTTTCACAATATATAAATTCATTTTAACAACACTTCTGTTATTTAACAACGCAGTGACATGTTTTAATCATTGGATGTCTAGTTGTGTGATTACAAAATATTAAATTCCAATTGTATCAAAATGTAAAATATGGAGAAAATTCTTTAATTCCAATGTTTAAAGAATCAAAACAACAAAAACCTTGTAAAAACTTTAGAAAGTCCTTCATTGGAACATGGTAGTCACTGAACTTCAAATGGCTTTTTACTCCTCTGAATTTTCGCAAAGACACATTGATAATTCAAGCATACAATTCTCATTTATCTCATTTTATCAGATGTCGAGCTGTGTTGCGTGACTCGGCCAAATATGTGAGGCCTCAAAGTGCAGGGCTGAGATTTCTTTCTTAATTATTATTATTTGTTTAATTTTGAGGCCGTAAGCTGAGCCTTAGGGTCGGCACGACAGCACAGTGTTTGAATTGTTCACCACCTCACGCACTTATCGTTCAGCAACGTGCAAGAAATGCACACACCTATAGGGGCACCAGTATATCCAGTCTTATAAAATCTAACCTGGAGAGTGTGGGAAAGCGAGTTTTTTCTCTCCCCGTCTCTTCCTCCCTTGCTCGCTCTCTCCATATCTTTCTCTCCCGGGTTGCGAGAGCAGGTCAAATCCTCAGCTAGGTGCCCGAGGCTGTTTTTCCGTCTCTCTCTTCTGCAGCGCACCTTTATACCAATTGAACCAAATCCCAGTAAAGCTTGAAAAAAACCGAGCTACCCCTCTGCTTCCACTTTGGCGTGTGTTTAACCCTCTGGGGCCAAAATAATTAAGATCAATATATATGAAAGTTCAACCTCTTTTTTTTTGTTGCAATGCTGTATGAGGTAATTAGACAGAGCAGCAGATCTAGCGTAAGAGCACAGGCACGGCTTTCACTCTAACACTGCTTCACTAAGACAAGTTCACTCTGGGAAGAAATGACTACAGCGACACAGTATTAAGCAAGAGAAAGTGACGTGTGCTCTGAGGTCACTAGAGAAAATACTGTTTGTATTTAAAAAAAGAATGAAATATTAATTAACGGTTATTATATGAAATTTGTATCAGATCTAATCTAAACATTAATGTATATTAAATAAAATTTCTAATGTACATTTTTTGTTTAATGAATTATACACCTTCATGCGTTTTGTATTGGCCTGAATATTTGCTTATTTGACCACATGCTAACATTTATTCTTTATTTTATGTCATACTATTTAAAGAAATAATCCTTCAACTCTCTTTATTTCCTGGTTTAAATTAGCAATGTTCTCCACTTTTGGACCCTTATATATGTTAAATGTAACAACAAAATCTGACTAATTTACAGTGTTTTAAAAAACATCAAACACATCACCTTTACAATGCGAACACCATGCTCTGCCGAGTGAGCTACATATACTGTTTTGTTAATTTAATAAAAGGTTGTGATGTTGGCTCACAATATATATATCTTTGTCTAATTTAATGAAATGTATAAAACCAAAACCACAACAACGCATTAAAATATATACAAAATATTAGAACACGCTGTACTTGAATAGAATTTGTATTTTTCTTTCTGCCAGAAAATGCAAATACATGTGAACCCTAATGTGATCAGTACCCTATTGACTGAGAGCCTCTGCTGTAAAAGCGATCCTGGATTATGTGTTCTACAACCGAGGGATTTTGCTAACATTCCTTTGCAAATACAGAGGAATAATTCTTATATTTTTTCTTTGCTTTCACTTCCTGGAGTACTACGTTAATTCTCAAAGCTCATTTACAACACACAGCAGTGTATTGTCTTGTTCTGTACTCTGTCCTGAGGGAGTGAAGACGCATTCGTACCGAAGACACATACTAACAAGATTACATTATTAGGTTATTAGAAATGGAGGGGATTGTTTCCTTTTTTGTTTTCCTGCTCAGTATCTTCCATGTTTGTAAAATGTTAGTTTGATTTAATCCTCAACATGGAAGAAATAAAGGCATATGACTTTGTTTAATAACATAATACCACTCAAGTTTTTAATTTTCACATTTTATGATGTAAAGCTTTGCAGCATATTGCATTAGTTTCCATCTTAAATTTGGCAGTGCTTACTTGCTAATTATTTCAGCATGTCTCATAAAGGCCTTCCTCCATTCTTTCTGGAATGGCAACCAAAACAGCTGTAAATTCATTATGTTTTGGTTGCTTACGTCAAATTAAACGTATTTGTAAGCAGGAATAAATAGCAAATACTTGCAAATGAATGAAAGCATTTAATTGTAAAATTAGTACATTTTCTATACATTTTGTACATTACAGCTCTAAATGGCAAGCAGTGTATGAAAGACACAAGAATGCAAGATTGTGTATTTAAAATTGTGTCTGCAATTTCGTCTAATGCTGAGGCCTCTAGTACTTTCAAAACTAACTATAATAGTGACCACTTGACAATTGTTTTTTTTACATTTTTTATTTTTGTTCATTATCAAGGGTGCATTGAAAATGATTTACTTTTTCTCTAGCATACCTGGCTTTTTGATAACATTTTATTGAATCTACAAAAACATTTTGCCGAGTGTTGAACAAAATAGATTGACATTGTCAGGGCCTATAGATCATATGAAGACTTCAGCAATGTTACAAATGTTTTAAAGGGGTCACATGACACGGCTAAAACAAATATTATAGTTTGTTTTAGATGTAATGCAATGTGTATACACGATTTAAGGTTTAAAAACGCTGTATTTTCCACATACCTAGCATGTTTGTATCTTCTTTTTGCCCTGCCTCTCTGAAACGCAGTCATTTTTTTGAAATGATTTTTTTTAAATGCTTAACATATTTGAAACATCAGGTTCCAAAGCAATTGTACTGACAGGTACGCCCACCTTATTTGCGTATACATTTGGGCGGTCTTAGTCAAATCACAACACGAACTGAAATAGATTTGTGGGGGTGTGGTTACACAAGGAATTTCAGGCAGGTCTAGGTAAACATTCACTTTTAGCAAGAATGCATCTTTTGCTCCGACACTTTACAATATTACTACAATAAACTAAATTCTTAGCATTGCTTTAATACATTTATTAATTAAGCCTTCTATTGATTCTTCTATTGGTTTATTTGGATAGGACAATAATATTTAGAAATTGCCTTTGAAATTGTTAATCAGAGCTGCACTGCAGCAGGCCATCCACTCAAAAATAAAAGTTTTTATATATTTAGGGTAGGACATTTACAAAATATCTTCATGGAACATGATCGTTACTTAATATCCTAATGATTTTTGGCAGAAAAAAATCTATAATTTTGACCCATACACCGTTCCGTGCTTCTTAAAGGGATACTTAACCCCAAAATTCTTTCATCATTTACTCACCTTTGATTTTTGGGTGAAGTATCCCTTTAAGACTGGTTTTGTGATCCAGGGTCGCAAATCTTTACTTCAGCCATCTACTATTGCAAAAAGATAATACAAGTATGATGCAATCACTGTGACAGAATTGTACAATTTCAACTGCAGACAATAATCCAGTCATTTCCAAGTAACATCACCATAACTGTGATGATCCTATTCCCCTAAATAGTCTACAACATTTTTGTTGTTGATTCCAAAATAACCTCATTATCTTTTATGCATCTTTATTTTATTACTATCAGAAGTACCAAATAAACTTTTAAGTTTAATGTGCGACCTTGCCAATGGGCAGCCACATTCAAACATCTGCATGTGTGTGGCCTCTGAAATCTTCAAAATCCCAGTGCCAGCTTTAATGCCTCACTATGGAGTTGAAGATGCCAGGCTCAGAGCTTTACAACGTGGGATGGCACGGATGCTTTGGTGAGCATTACTGCTCACTGCTGTCACTTGTTGAGAGTACAATGGCCTTCTGTCATGCAGTCCTGGCTCAGTGTACATAAAGCTCAACCTGGAACAATGGGCAAATTTTGAGTGTGTGTCACAGTACTTTTGTAAGGTTGTGACCTTCATGGAGAGATTACGTGGTGTGCCATTTTTATCAGGCAATAACAATAGGTGAAAGACTCTTAGTAAAGTATTTACAAGCTTTGCTATAGTGTACAGTATTCACAGTAATCCATAGGATATGTGTGCACTCTCAAAGGAACATTGTAAAATAAGCCATGTCTTTATACACATTCAGTGAATATTAATAGTGACTTTCATAGGCATATCTGATAAACACTTAAGACCAGTGTGCATCTCAACCACAAGGTTGTGATAATGCTATATACATATACTATATGCACATGCATGGGACAGCTGTGCAATATATTATTAAATATGGCCATTTTCATCCTTCAAATCGAAATGTGACAAATGCTGTTTACTCTCAGGTATTTATATATTGATTGTTTTGATGGGACATTGTATGCTCCATTGAACTCATTTCCACACGATGATGTAGATGACACTTTCCAAGCATGTTAATGAAACCTCATAAATATGAATCATAAAAGCCCAGCCTGTTGCTGATGATAGTGGGAGCTCAACCTTAAACATTCAGATTCATAAACAAGCAATAAACACACTCACAAACCTCTCTGTGCATTTGGACAGGTACTCTTGGTAGGTTCCTGGACTGCTTGAATCTTTGCTTTATGTCTCTCAATGTGAATCTGGCTGGGTATTGTGGCTTTTGCATGATACTTGGCTTCTGGTGAAGATGGTGATGGGGTGGACTCAGACTATGGAAGCAGGGTTATTAGGAGGCCAGCCAGATTCATTGTTTCGAAATAGAGAGCGACATCATAGACCTGCAATGGCAGAATATACAAGCCAACTTTTGCAGAGTGATGGCAGAAGACCAAACTGAGCAAAAATGGATTATATTAATGGTGTGAGATTAAATTCAATGTATCTGGTGATTTTTTTGAAATTCTTAAATTAAGTTATTATTATAATTCATGTACACAAATAATGACAAAGTAAAAAAAGAGAACATTTTGACAATTCAGGACATTGTTTTAGCACAAATATTTCTGCAGTGTGTGTAAATGTAGTGCTTTGTTTACCTTCTCTCTCTTTCTCTTTCTCTCCAGAAAAAGTATGTCTTTCTCACAACCAGCCACCAATTTTGATGGGAAAAAACAGGCTTAAGGTACTTGTGGTCTTTGGAGTCCCATGCTAAATGCCCTCCTGTCTAAGCTCACTGCCCAGGCTGCCGGTCCTCGTAGTCAAATGAAAGAAATGAAAGGTAAGTAAAAGTAAATGGAATTGCCCTATTGAATGTTATTGCTTGAGGATTGGTGCAGATGGTTATTGATCTGGCGCACGCATTGCCATTACTGCGGGGATGACAATCAGCCGCCAGACCCGATGCCGGTAAACAAGACTGTTTCTCCTGCCACCCAAAGAAAGAGATGTGGAGCGTCAGGTAGTAAAAGAGACGGGTTTGTCTCCCCTGCCGCTCAGCTCAATATCGATCTAACCTGCTCTGTTTGCTCTTTAGCAGCAATAACAATATGTGCCTGAAGAAATTGTTCACAGTAACATATACTTGGATGCACAAACACACACACACACACACACACACACACACACACACACACAACAAATTGTTCACACTATTCTAGACATGAACTATGTAAGCGAAAAAGGTTTGCTCTGTTATGAAGACATGACTTTATTTTGAATGCATACATTTCAAATGTCAGTTTACAGAAGCAGTAAAAAATGATGCACAGAGAAGTACAGCACTAGCAATGCCACGGTCATGGGTTGAAATCCCAAATAATAATAATATTAACAATTCTATTATTATTATTATTATTGATAATGTTATTAATATTGTTATTGTTAGATGTTTTATTATTAATATGATCATTATCATTCTCTTTGCCATTCAAATTATTATTATATTAAATATTATTATTTCTTTTATTACGTTTATTTAAAAAAAGAACCAAAGGAACCACAATAAACGTATTCAAAACAGGTTTATGGTTAAATGCAGATACTGTATTGTGCAGTTAGGTTTATAAAATCTGAATATTGTGCTTCTGTTGGTAGCTCAAGTGTGCAGAATGAGGACGTTGAAAGATGGCTGAGCCTGACCCAGTTCAATAGCTTCTCACCTGTAGCTCCAGTGGACATAATGCCTTGAGCCCAGATGATTCTGAACAGAACACTGAACTTGATGTCTGTCCATCTCTGTGTAAGACCACTGGACTTGCTCTAAGACATTACACAGGTGAGAACCAGAATATCCAACTCTTCTCACTTTCATCAAAACCGCAGGGTCCAGGTTCATAGCTGAACCTTGACTGATTCACACAGGCTATAGAGCGTTAAATCATTGAATGCATTTTAATCCATTTAATGCATTTGCTGCGATTATACTTTTTGCAACTTCATGTCTGTACTTGTTAAGTTATATTAGATGTATCTTTTAAGATTGACTTTAATGTTGCTTTATTTGACTTTAAAGCTTGGAATTGGCTTGCAACTGAATATATTGTAGAATGTATGAAACTTGATCTTTCTGAATGTTTCAAGCTTCCTTTGTGTTCCAGATGTTACCAACAAAAAGACAGGTGAAGCAGTTTATTGGTTTTATACACTTCCGTTTTGAAACACAATATCAGGGAATTAGGGAAGGCGGCTATGTGCACACTTTCAAAAGCTGCCCGGCATTTACGACTTCTTTTACTGTTGTTTGTAAAAAATACATACAGGTTTTTATTTGTTTTGATTTCCATTCTTGTTTCTTTAAGAGATTTTTTTTAATTTAAAATAGTTAATGGTTTATTGATTTATTGTTAAAGCATTCAAAATTCTGAGTGCTCTTAAATAGGAGAAAGGACCCCTGTTATGGAGAGGACCTCAAAATAATTTTATATAAAACAATACTTTTTTTCTCGGATATGCATTGTTGAAGGACTCTTATGCTGGATGCACATCTTTTCTACTTTCATACAACCTCCTCACAAAGTGTAATCCTTTTTAAATTGCCCACGGCCGCCAAATATAGCGGCAAAAGTGTGTCACATTTCTATATTTCTTTTAGATCTAGGTGGGCTTATCGAGATAAAAAGGGAGACACCATAGACTCTAGGTGAGGGACTGACGACATGTAATGGAGTCCAGGCTCACACTGCCAAAATATGTGGAGGCATGCATGGATTCCTCTAGATTAGCAATATGGGCTTGTTTCCGTGGTATTAGCCAAGTATCTTAGCAACAGGATCACAGCAGCCTCACACCTCGTGATGTGCAGCCGCATGTAATAACCTGAACATAATCTTTTTTCTCCTGCTACCTTTTTACCCCCTCCCATGCGTTCTTTTAATTTCAGCAGTGATATTACCGATACATGTGTTCGGTTTGAGATCTTTGTTTAATAAGATGAATTGATGCAGTGGAGATTTGCTCCATGTCATGAGTGGACAGGGCCGAATGCTTCAGGAGCTTAGAAGGAGCTCCATATCTTTTGTCTCAGATTGACAGTAGTCATGCTTGCCCTGATTAAGCTCGGCTGCTTAGCGTGTATCTTTGAACTGAGCGAATCGAAAAATGCAGTCTGAATCCTTAATATCGCCGTGTCGTTGTGAGTCAAATAGAATGCAAATTACCTCTACAACTGAAATGTCAATTTAAACATGGCACACGATGGCTGTGCCTTGTGGAAGAAGTCATTTAGAGTAATTTGGATGATTCAGAGTTCTGCTAATCCTCCTTCATTTTCTTCTCCACCTTTGAGGTTACTGGAAGAGCAGGAAGATGAAAAGAAGAGAAGATGGGGAGGCACAGCTCTAATGCTGTTTGCACTCCCAAAACGTGCTGTGTCTGTCACCTTCACCAGTTTTAAGAAACCTGCAAGTGTGAACAAAAGTTGTACTTTTTAATGCAGCGGTTAAAGCAGAGCTAATCCAAAACAGAAGACAAGCTTGCCCAAAAATTATAATTTTTGTTTCGTGTTCTGTCACATTTTTTTTTATCGAAGTAGTCAAAGTCATGAATATTGATACTCAAACTACGTTATGCAGAGCATATTTGATGATGACAGGAGATGTAGTGTCGGCATAACGTCACACACAACATTAAAACCTAAAATATATATAGAATTCTGAGTCACATATGAAAATTCATGTGAATGTGACCTGCCATTTTATTCTGTTGACAACAGATAATATATTGTATATTTTTTTCTTTAAAAGCCGCTTGTATTGAAAAGAAAAGGGCAGCAGTTAGACTGTGAATATGTTGTATGTTGCAGGCTGTCAAATACTGATATTTCGATTTATTTAATTTATAACCTCATGTATTTTTTAGAGAAATGTCAGGACATGGTAAAATACCTCATGAAGTCAGGAGTTCTGTTTGGCACACTTTAACATTTTATGCCCAATAGGAAAAAAGTGACCCACCCTTAGCAGTAATAAGTAATGCCTTTTAAAAAAAAAACTCCAGATCACCGGTATTTTTTTAGATGTGCTCCATCTCATCACTCTCAGCTGTATATTCTCTCTAAAGTCCATCTCTTTTAGCTGTTTTAAGGGCCAGCAGACTGACCCAAAGGGGCCATTACAGTGCGGCTGAACCTCCTGATTTACACCCCTTCATATGACCCAGGGGTAATATAGTCTTCGGCTCAGCTCTATACACAAACTCACGTGCACACACGCACTGCACTCAGGGACACTTCCTCTCCAGCCCTCTTAATTCTTTCGATTTTTCTTATGCATGTCCCATTCCCTCCAGCTCATGACTGATTGAGGAGTTTGGTTCGCGTGGCTGTTGCGCACATACACCCTCCACTCTTCTGGCTTGAACTGTATGTCTCATGGGAAACCATTTCTCTGTTCTCTGTCCAGTGCCTTAATTTATTATGATCAGACACTACAATTTTATGTCCTCATATTCATCCAAATTTTATACTGGGGAGTTCACAGGGGAGGTGGGTCAAGCGTCTTCTCAATGTTTGTATAGTGCCTTTTTTATCAACTCAAATTTCATGCAGTCGTGGCCTGATGGTTGGAGAGTCAGACTCGTGACCAGAATGTCTGGGGAATGGGCTGGGGGGTAACGACTGAGGTACCCTTGAGCAAGGCACCTTACCCCACTAGCTCCCCGGGCGCTGCAGTGATAGCTGCCCACTGCAGAGGTCACATTTCTGGTATGGGTCATCATATCTGACAAATAGGTCACTTTCAAAGAGGAAATACAAACATTATATTTCTATATTCAAACATAATTTCAGTTTTTTAAACATAACACCCCAACATAAATTTATGTATATAAATAATGGTCACAATTTACAAAAAGCTTGTATTTGTTAACAAGTTTTTTTAATGCATTATCTAACATGAACTCACAATGAACAATACTTCTACAGCATTTGTTTTTCGTTAGTTCACAGCAATTCCAGCATTTTCTGATAACTAACATTAACAAGGATTAATAATTGGTTAAAATCTATATTTTCTAACCAATCCAACATTTTCATTGTTAGTTAATACATTTACTAATGTTAACAAATACAATCTTTTTGTAAAGGGTGGCAGAATTTACTGTTCAATATAGAAGACTCTTTTGATCACATGGTGAAGATAAGACACAAATTCTACATTAAAAATAGCTGTATAAAGAATTCAGTAATGGCTCATCAATATCAATTGATGTTTAAAACAAATACCACATGTTCTACTGTAACCCAAACCTGGCAGTGTACTACACACTCTTGATCAGAGTGCTTCAGCAGACGTAAATTCTCTGAGCTCTGTGTCATGTAATTTAATCCCCTTAAGTCTTATTTTTGCACTCTTAGACAGCGTCTCATAATCACAGGAGTCAGACATGCCCACATCTCTCTCTGTGAAATAAATGACATCCGTACCACTTTTAGATGTTATTTCAGGCTTTCATACGTGTTTTTGTTTAAAATGTATCTTGCATGTATCGTGTTGCAGACAGTTTGATTCTTATTTTGAGGGTACCCAAGGCCATTCTGCAGGTTTGCAAATATCGACATGAAAACGGGCCACAATAAAAATAAATAAATAAAAAGCCATTGTAAAACTGCAATATTATACTGTATATATTATACAGTATATGCATATGTATTAATGAGTGAAAATGCTGTATTGCTTGGTGAACACAAGCAGGCACAATTTAGGATAATTAGCCAGGCTTTGTCATTTACTTATTTTCATATCCTATCCCACAGGAACTTTGGGCAATCGTCTATATACTCCACAAGACATACTTGCCCTGCAGTTACCGTTTCACTGCCAGTGATCGATCACTTTTGGTCAAACATGATATCAGAGACCAGAACCTGTTGAACATAAGTCCTCTAAAAGACATTGATCTAGTAACACTAGAATGTTAGAGACATGACCACAATACACACACACACACACACACACACACACACACACACAAATGAGACCTAATTCATCCTCTCTGGCTGACTGGCATGAGCCTCAACATGTTCATGAAGTTCACAGCTGTTGTCATGACAATAGACTCCATGTTTGAGTACACAGTAATGTTTCATTCTGGGTGTCGTTTCCAGTTCAACATGGGAGACCAGGAAGCGATACATTAAGTTTTAATGTCTGTAACTCTTTTTTTAAAGCGTATCTTGAACACTGATATCATTTTCCTATGCTCATCCATTACAAATGAGAAGTATTAAAATATACTACTTACTCTGTGTGAATTTGCATTGAGGCCAAAAAGTGCTACCCGCTCCTGGAAACAGTAATAAGAATTTAATTTGATACACTTCTGATACATTTCGGTAAGGTGTATGCTGATAACATGTAGAAAATGTGCTAGTTCTCTCTGGTGCAGTACAAATGTGAGAACACTGGAGTAAAATCCCCCTGGCACAACCCTTGTGTTGATTATAGGTCTGGTTTTCAGTGTGTGGTGGTGGTAGCGCTCCTCAGAAGATAAAACCACACATTATAAATGACCACAGTTTCAGCTCCGTTTCATTACTCAGTTTTCCCCATTTTTCTTCTATGTGTGCACAGAAAATAACCAAAAACACACATTTAGAAGTTTTCAGTCATGCTCAAAATCAATTTGCAACCTGGAACGATAAAAAAAACATAATCTAGTCACATTTACTGCCAGCGAAGTTAGATAATGTTGGCAGGTACAAGCTCAATTGTTTGGAACGGCCTCGTTGTGTTAAGAACAAGAAAGGAAAATATAGTATAAATATAGTAACTGAAAGAGTATAACGCAGGATGTATGGGGGGCCAACAGGAGCCATTTGAAATGGACTATTTCAGTTCATTAAAGTTTTTGTTATAGTGAAAGTGAAAATCAAGTAAAATTTCTTTGCAAACGCAGAGGAAACATTATTGCTCACATGTCTTTAATGTTTAAGGATATTTGATGGAGTTTTCAGATGTGTTTAATTTTCGTATCAACTGGTATCAACATCTCACGTGTTTCTTAAAAAAATGCTTGGAAGAAATAAATGAGACAAAAATATCCTCTTGATTCAATTTTATTGATGTTTAGGAGATAATAAAGAGATCTCTTCTGTAGGTTTCTTTTTCTTGTGTTTTTTTTCATAATGAAATAGTTGGTTAAAATCATCTGCTTTTTTTGTGTTGGCCCCCCATTTTCCTTAAAAGCATAGAAAATGTTACTACAAAGAGCAAAGAGATTCTGTGTAAAAGCATGTTTTGAAAGAGTTCGCCGTCATAACAACATGTAATAATGCAGTTCAGAAGGATTTATACTCCTGCGTGCATATAGACGAAACTTCATAAACTCAAGACATGAAAGAAGAATCTCTTTTTGATTCCTCTTAAATGACACCATGCCAAATGGCCGTGTTGAACAGCCTTTGAGCACCGGGGTTTTATTGATAGGAGAGAGACCGTATGCCTCGATTTATGAGAGGAACTCGCATAAACTATTTGTGTGAAAGTTCCCATTTTATCAAGATGCAACAGTACCACTGGGAGCCATTGGCTTTGAGTTGACGTGCATAAGAGGGGGTGGGGGCGTAATTCTGAATTTTGGTGTGGCTCTTCGGTAACAAGGGGAAGACAGCTGTGATTCCAGATTAAAGATTTTTCATTCCCATTCCGTAGCTGTTCCCAGTGGCACAGCGCGGTGCCCCGCAGTCTCATTGTCCACTGCAAGCGTCTATCCTTTAGGGAGAGATTGTGGGACCAGCTGCAGCGGGGACAG
Organism: Barbatula barbatula; assembly: GCF_947034865.1. Lineage (NCBI taxonomy): Eukaryota > Metazoa > Chordata > Actinopteri > Cypriniformes > Nemacheilidae > Barbatula > Barbatula barbatula. The sequence continues at coordinate 9,124,024 of NC_136781.1, forward strand.
AAGTGTAGAGGAAGAGAGAAAGAGTCTAAGCCCTGTTTATTTTTTTGTAATTGCACATCTGTCATGTGTCTTTTGCACCTATAAGAGAAGGAATACACCGTTTTTAAAACAAAATGTGTTTAATGCATACAAAATGGTTGAATTGTGATTTACATTGGCGTTTTAAAGAAAAACTCTTGACCACATGTCAATTGATCACACTTCTTAGATTAGCACGAGTAAAGAAGAAAAAAAGACAAAGTTAACACCTGTGCTTTAATTAATCTGCCAAGATGACATATTTGTAGTTTTTGACCTTTACATTTTACAATAAAATGTGACATCAAATTGAATGATAGCCGGCTAGTTTAATTATCTTTTGATCTATACAGCAAACAGTGAAACGTTAAATCAACAGCGGCTGTCAGAAATAATTCTGCAATGAATGCAAAGCATAATGGATTTAAAAGTTGCTGTCCATTGTCATCTGTGACATGGCATTGAATTATTTTTGATGTATTATTTCAGGCTGTCCTGCAGAAGTATGCTCTCGGTTGGGTTCTACATGTCATGCCTGTGATCTGTTGTTAAGGAGCAGGAGGGGGGTTGGCAAATGTTTGTGCGTGTGTCCGTACGGAAGGTCAGGCAGGATATTGATGCATGCAAGCCGCAGGGTGACTCTGTTCCCAGAGGATTCACAAGATTCCCTCACCTGTTGCTTTTTTAATGGATTGTTCATGGGAACATTCTTCTTGATTAAAGAAAGGCACATTATAATGTCATTTTCGGATTAATAACATTTCACGTGAAAAATATACAAACAAAGAGAGGAGGGTCAAACAAAGGGAGTCGTTGCTCATTCTAGCAAGCCAGTAGGCTTGTATAAGATTATTGACCTTTAAAGTTATAATGTTTTGCTTTTCTCAATTATTATTAATAGGTTTATGGGCTTCTGTTGTTTTCAATGTTATATCGCTTAACATATTGGTCAAACTTTTTTACCCTTTACTTCTTCAACCACTTTAAACACATGTCGGTAAGCAACAGAAGCTTCAAAAACAGTTCAACCTTTGTCTTAAATAACATAAATCAGCTGGACGCACATATAAAGTTTAGTCCACAGGTCTTGAGTTGCTTAGTGGGGGATTGAGATCGGGCTGGTTATGTTTGCGTGGGTGCAGTGAGACATTTTGTCTAATATCTCCGGCTATAGATGTGTAGCTGAAGGGGGAAGAAAGGCATGAGAAGGCGAGTTTAAAGTTTTCCCAGAGCTTTGTTGGAGGCAACAACAGAAAGAAGCTCAGTCTAGACATGCAATTGTACACAAGAAAAAAGAAGCAAGAAATTACTAGATTATACATGCAGGAAAGAGTAAGCTCCATGCTACTTTGTTGGGCTTAGCGTGTATGTCAATGTCAATGGTGCTTGAAAGATCCCCCTGAAGTGAGGCTGATAGTTTAAGATTTACGTCATACTGTTGACCGTAAATAGTCGCATTCCTCTGAGAGGTAGATTGACAAGGTGTGGCCGTCTTGTGCTTCCTGTGTAAATATGCCATGGGTATAAAGAAAGACATTGAACACACACTGGCGGTGGATATGTAGGTTTTGTAAAAAGATGCCACCTCGGAGAGAGCTATCGAGGTTCGGAAAGTGACATGCTAAAATGTCAACCTGACAGAATTGGATTTGATGAATAATCATATTGTGATCATAATATGGCATGGTTGACGTGTGTCTGTATGATTTATTCTTTAAAAGCATGTAATCAATTCATTAATATATATCATGACAGGATTTGAATACAGTATGTAAGAAATAGTATACATATACTGTATGGTTTTCTCTTTGTCTATCAATTGCTTGATGTTTATTTATGAACGTTTATATATCTTGACTTCGCTCTTCTACAAAGTACATCAGATTCATTTATTTTTCTTACTGTTAGCTATAGAGGCTAGTGAGCGATGCTGAATTTGACCTTTAAGACCAAGCTTGTATCTTAATTGATTAAAGTGTCAGCTTAATTACAATTGGAGTCGATTGGAAGGCTCAACTTTTGTGATGTCTCAGTCGAAATGTTCTTCAAGGCAAAAGTAGAGCATCCCCAACCCGGAGCGTACGAAGCCTGAGGGCAAGTAGCCACAAGTCTGTCTGACTGAACCCTTTACCTGTTAAAACAAATATACGGTCCGTCACTCTCTCTTTAGGGCCGTTCTGTTCACTGACGTGCACAATAAACATCATGTTCAGCGACCCATTCGCAATAAATGTCTGTAGTTTTACTTTGCATTGTAAAACCTTAATCATTTTCTCCTAAGTGTTGTATTCAGTCTTATATACTATGTAGAAAATGAGATTTATAAGTGTGTTCCATTCTTTACAAGGTTTATTTTATTGGAGAACCCAAAGAAGTAGTGCATCATTTTTTATGTAATTTAACGGTTCTTTGTTTTAACAATATTTAAAATCATTGAAAATATGAAGACTTGGAGCCCATATAATGATTCTCTTATTAAGTGGTACATTTTCTCTCTCCTCCCTCTCTCTTTCCACCTCTCATTTTCTCCTCTTTTAAATTCAAAGCAGCACGAGCAAAAACAGTTTGTTGTTTCAGCCTGGACCTGATTTACTAAGGCAACAATCAGCATGCATGCAACATTTTTAAACTCTCTTAACCTTAAGAACATAAGCAGAGTTTACCCAGGCTCTTGTCGCACATTTCAGAAGGTCAGGCAGAAGGCAAGGTTTAAAGAAGCACATTAAATATTAGTTTACCCCGGACAGTTATTTTTGTGACTTTATCAAGCACAGATGGCCTCTGTTGAAACGACTGATGGGGAAAGAGGAAGAAGGAAGACGACTCAAAATTTATCACAGCACTTAAATCAAAAGAAACTTAGTTTCCATCAAAAAGATACGACACAGATAACAGAAAGAATGAGAAACCGAGAGCCGGGGGAGGAAAATTAAATGTACAGTAGCAGCTTGGTTGCATTTCAGTTAGATTTACATACATATGAGGAGAAAGATTTGTAAAGATTAATAAGTTTATAAAGTAAATATATATTTTTTTACAATTTTTAGCAATATTGCACATACTCAATGACATCAAATGTATTAAAGTACAATAAATATAAAAATGTACAATGTGCACAAAAGCCATGTATAAAATACAACGCATGTACAACTACAACAATGTTCTTTAAAGGTCCCGTGTGTAATATTTAAAAGGAACTACTGACAGAAATGCAATATAATAGACATTACTGCATTCCAAGCTGTATAAAGTCCTTACATAATGAAGCCTTATATTTTAATTCTATCTATCTATTCTATCACTGTGGGTCCCTTTGCAAGGAATTGGACATGTTGTTTCTATAGCAGCCCTGAACAGACAAACTGCATTACAGAATGTGTTTCTTAAATACGTTATATTCTCTGGCAAATAAGTGAAAATGCGATGACATCTTCATCCTGTGCGAGCCACACTAGTGCTCGAAAGGGTGGGGTGAAGTGAGCCGTCGGTTGCAATTTTCAACCTCACCGCAAGATGCCGCTAACATCTACACATTGCTCCTTTAAATACAACATTGCAGGAGCGAAAATAAAATCTGTAAAAATATTTATTTATGTAAACTGGACAAACAGATATATACCATAAAAAAGATTTCCTGTAAAATTGTTGGATATTTATTTAATTGTTTCCCCCTTTTTCTTGTAAATGTGTAGTCTTTTTCTGTAATTTTATAGTTTTTTAGCGCATTTCAATTTTCAATTTCTTTTCTCTTTTTTACGCTGTTCACAATTATTCCATTTGATGTTTACATTTTCTTAGCACACCAAGGTAACTAGAAATATGATGTTGTCCAGTCATGACTTCTTGTTGCACAGGAGGAGAATATAGATATTAGTAACACAAAGCCCAAACCCCCTTAATCATTTATCACAACAGATAAAACCAAAAAATATAGTTCTGATGTGCCATATACAGTAGTTCCGTTGAGCTATAAAAACTGTTGACAGTCACTGAACGCAACATCAAAATCCTGCCCATCCCAGTTCCCTGACCTAAACACTATAGAAAATGTGTGGGATGAACTGAAGATAAGAGAGCACCAACATTTGAAGGATCTTAAGAGATTCTGTAGGAAGGAATGGACTTTGATGACTTGCCATATATTCTCAAACCTCGTCAGACATCAAAAGAAAAGACTCAAAGCTGTTTTTAATGCAAATGGAGGATGCAGAAGGTATTGAATACAAGGGTGGCAATAATTGTGACCAGGGTGTATTAGAGAAAAAACTAATTTCATAATGTTATATTCCCCCCACTTCAAATTGTTTTACTTTAATGAAATGTTGGAATATTGTAGACTTTTTAAATAAAAGATCAAAAGGAGATACAATGCAAATGTATTTTAACAGCCTTCTCTGCTCATATTTACCAAGGCTGCCAATAAAAGTGTAGGGCACTGTAGAAGATATTTTGAAAGGTCTCATGAATTTAGGGTTCGATGACAGTACACAAAATGTTCCGAAAATACAGAAAATAAGAGTGAAAACCCTTGCACTTTACAAAACACAGTACAATGGAATATAAGCAGTAGAATCATTATAGGCCTTCATCTATTGTTCTGTTTTCTTCTCATTACACTTTTATTTCACAACACAATCAATGTTACAATTGTTACAAATATTTGATTAATTTGATTAATGACGTTCATTTAGTAACACGTTTAAACACGAGGATAAAAGGCACACATCTTCAAAAGACTACAAGGAAGAACGCTGTCCATGACCTTGTCCATGATAAATCACTACATAATGCTTCTGCATGCTGAAGATTGTGTCTGCCTCAACAGATGCTTATAATTGGCCACCCATTATTGAGAGGCTCAAGTTCAAACCCCCTGTGAAGTTCTCTAGCCACATTTGTCTCAAAACACAGACAGAGTCTGGTTTCGACAATCCGGCTTCTACAAGGTGTGGTCATGCCTAGACAAACTGGGCGTCATTTATCAGCGGGTAGTCGGCTGCTACGTAGAAAAGTGTTGTGTTCGGGGCCCGATCTGGGTTTTTGGTCAGGCATGCGTCGGCGGGATGAAGTGGCTACTAGGGCCTAGTGAGTTCCCAGTCCACATCAAAGGGGAAACACATCTGGTCTTAGGCAGGTGGCTACGAAGGGAAAAGGGAGGAGAGGTTTAAAAAGGGTACAGAGAGTGACACAGTGAAAACATCCCACAATTACCAACGCAGCAGGATAGATGAGACTGCAGAGAGGTGAAACATTGCAACGCTTCCTGCAGTGTGTTGACAAATTTGTGTGCTGTATAAATCAGTGTCATAGTTCAATATCTTTTTTTTGTGAAATATTAGTAAATGTGTCAGGGTGAGATTTTTCAGTTTGACTTAATGTCAATTGATTCTCTTTAAAGACTGAAGTTATGCATGTGCTGTTGTCAGTTATCTTGCCATCATCATGAGGCTGGGCTTCAAAAAGACCTATTGTGCATTACAACCAGTGGCGTATTAGCACAAAATGCGGTGACCCTCCCGCAAGAGTGGAGGCGGGGTCATTTTTGGAATTCATGCATTTAAAAATCGTGTAACTTTACCATGCTATGCCACTTACTAGGCGGTATTATCTTGTGTCAAAACTACTAAGTGACACAATAATTAAATTAACTTTTACAAACGGGAATACAGCGAGTTCATGACAATGTCTTACATTCAAGCTATCAAATAAAAAGTTACTTAATTTAACGTTACTGCATCTAAAGAAGAAGCGCAATTAAGCATCTTACCGCAAGACTGTCCAAAACGTCCCTTTCTCCTGGCATTTTTTTGAGCAAAGTCTTTCACAATGTCCATCTAACTTCAGGGAAGCTTCAAAGCATAGCCACATCTGTGACACCGTTTTGGAGATATTTTACTCATTTATCAACTAAGATTATTTGTGGGTTTTCTCGATTGCGTTTGGATAACAACGGCGACGACAAAGGATACTGTGCTCATCGAACAGTGTTAGGCAACAATTAACACCAAAATAAAATGACCATTTATTTACATTTAAAAAAAGAGATTTGGTGGCCTCCCACCACACGCACCTACATTTTTCATCATGCCACATAGTCATGTGACCGAAGGCTTAAGCTTTTTATTGTACGTTTCACACTTACGATATTCAGTGACATAAGCATTTTCAGATGTTTCAGGATGGCCAGCGTTTGGAGAACGTCGACGAAGAGCGTTTTGAAAATGAAAATACATTAGTGGGGTCATAGCCTAAATAAATCTGGTTATGTGTTGTGTACAAAATCGTGTGATAATTTTTGTTAGACAGACAGACCGGAAGAGATGGAACATTTCTCTGCGTGCGCTGTGTGTGCGTGCGTGTATGCGTGTTTGTGTGTTTGACCTCTGTCACTGTGACTGAGCAGTATAGCTGGAGATTGCTAGCAGCATTAAGGTTAGAGGTCACCCCTCTGTGGGAATTCTCCCTTTAAAAGGTTATCTTGCCTTCAATTGGGCCCTCTGATGTGATCTCACCCTGTAATTGTGTATGATTGAAATAATATATGAAATCAAACACAGGCTGAGCCAGCTCTTTTCCCACCCTTCTCTTTTTGATAAGAAAAACAAACTTACCAATTTCGCATGCCTTTACGTCCTCTGTGAAAACCTTGAACAGTATAAATTGTGATCTATATAACTGTGTCCTAACCAGACCAACGTTGACACATTATAAAAGGTACTCCATGTTATTTAGTTTTTGGTTATAAATGGCTCCGACAGTGATACAGGAGCATCAGTGGATTCTCTATGAGAAATATACCTTTTTTAATCTGTTTGCGGCATTGCATTACATCTGTACTCATAAACCAATTCAATTGTGTTGAAATGGGTGTCATAATAATCCAGCAATTTATTTTTTTAAGTAAATCTTAAATTCATTAACTTATTTCATTTAAACTCAAATAAATGTAATTCATTTGTGTTCAGACAAATTAATGTGAGTGCCTCAGTGTGACACTTATATTATATAAACACACATATATTTACCACATGTAAGTTATGTTGTTAGCAGGGAGCACCAGAGAGTTTACTGCATTTGCAGAATATTTACTTACTGAGTAAAGCGGGATGCACGCAATAATGTCATAAATGTGCTCGTCCCCAACCTAAGTAAAACCTTTACTCTTCACCACTATGGTAACCCCCAAAAAATCACAGACAGTAAACACTAACAAATCTCCTTATCTGCACAAAAACAGAAATACAATAGCACTTTAACCATTTTAAAATCTAATTCCAGTCATGAGAGCATATGCCTTCATTGAAATATTGCATGTTATTGCATCTCCATTTAAAAAATATCTTCAGTTTGCGTCTGTTTGGAAAAAGTAATCAATATGTTCTACAAGCCTAGTCAAGCATTTCAAGATCTGTAATTTGTGAACAGTCTCTAATCCTGTACGTTTAAAAGAAAAGCATGGCCATTTCTGGTATCTCCTGTTCTCGATTTGTAGCTGATTATCGTCAAGGCACATAGCTTCCCGTACCGCATGATAAGCGTGTTTATATCGCCCTGCTTTTCCGTAGTGTTGGACTGGAGCTCGTATAAATCCGACGGAAGCTTAATGTTTATCCAACGTGAAAATAATTACTCAAAAGTGTTTCTCTTAATCCAAATAATGAGGGGCCCAGAGTGGGGCTCAATGTCATTGTAAATCAGGAAAGAGCAATTGACTCCTCGCTCCTTGTAAGTTTCAGGTGAGGATGGGGGCGGATAAAGGTTAGCTTAGGCCTAATCCAGCCACGCTGCAGCCCTTAATCTGTTATGATACAAGGATGATCACTTAAAAAGGGAGGGCTGCAGGAGAAGGCCGTTTGACTGGGACCAGTCTTAAAGTGTGCTTAGTGGCCCGCTGTCTCCACGGTTGCCAGAAAAGCTTTTTTTTGTGTGGAAGGCTGTCAAGAGTGCCGGAGAAAAAAGGTGGAAACACAACATCTGCAATCCAAAAATCGTGTGCATATTTAGTGGCCACGGGCGCGTGATTTTCAATGGGGCACATGGGGAAGGATCATGTATTGCAGAGTGCTGAGTGCCATTACGGTCCACATGGAAAACAGCTCAACTTGTTAGGTAGTGAGATAGACAGAGAGAGAAAGTGTTAGAGAGAGAGTGAAAGAGAGATCAGGGATTCAATATCCTATCCCAGGGCTCCAGTGTCATTGCAGGGGGATTAGGCTGAAGAAATCTGCATGGCTTTGCTCTGAGAGCTCAGGGATGGAGCGGAGCTGGCTGGTGTCCAGCATGGCAGCCATCTTTCCAAGATTTCAAAACGAGAAGGTTCTGATATCTTTGTTGCACACTAGTGTGTATTTATTTCCATTTTGTGTGGCCAACGTACTGATATATAGTATATATTGTTATTTTGCACATTTATTTCTTGGAGTTTTAGCTTAACTAAGAGTATGCACCCTTAAACCATGTGTGATGTTTACATAAAATATTGTGCATTTAGTCAAACTCTAGGCCTTTACCTGATGCATAATTGATCTTTGTCCTGTGAGGCTTTTCTGTGCATGTGAATTAAGCTTTTCCTCACTTAGGACGTAAATTATAACCTTTAGAATTTCTATTTAAGGATATATCTCTCCTCATTGACATTTTGTAAATATCCATAATTAAGGTACATCTCCCCATGTTCAACCTATGCAATCTGTATGGTGCTAACAGCGGTTCACCAACAATTATCGGCATATTTACTAGGTTGCTTTATATGGTAATAACATGATGAAATCAATCCACGCATATGTTTATTGACCATTTTGCACTGGCGTATCGATTGGCATGAATGTGACCCAATACATTATTAGCGTGCATCTTCATTATATCATTGGGGAGAGGTTATTAGAGCAATGTTTAAATAAAGTGTGACATGCATGAGTTAAAGCAACCTCAGCTTGTTGAATTAATGAAATGTGGTTACAACAAATTGCCATTTCGCAGCACAAAAAACACCTTCTGGAAATGTCCTCTGAATTTAAAGAGTTCTAGAAAAATTTGAATTATGTGTTATTTTGGTTAAGAAATGTAATATAATTATTGTGCCTATTAAATATTATTATATTTAAAATATATTAAAATTTACAAACCATAAATAATCCATTAAAATATGAATGTTATTTTGTAAACCATTTTGGGTGTCATCAGGGTTGCCCAACTCCTCATTCAGTGAAACCATTATCTTTCTGTAATATTATTGCACTAAAAATAGCCAACTTTATTTATGATAAACAGATACAATGTAGTTCACTAAAGTTGTGGAGAAAATTGTAAATTAATTATGGGTAATTGTTTATATGTGATATTCAGGATTTTTTAAATCTAAATATTGCCTACTGCCTAATTCCTGTTAAAAGTAGAACATGAACAGTGCAAAATCCTCAAAAAGTTTTATAAACTTTAAGAATAAATCAGATACTTATTTAATACACTACGTGTATTTTTTCTTTCACCATTAGATTTGTGTGCAAGGTTTGTATTGATAGTGAAAAAGATGGAAACCTGCGAATAAATGAAGTTTCTTGTTGATAATGTTCTCTTTAAGCAGCAGGAATTTGATAATTCTCTTAACATATGTCTGAATATATCTTCCTAGGCATCGTTTGATCCAGCTTTGATGTGATCTGATCTTACACCTGATAGCCTTGATGGAGTCTCATTATATTCGCACTGGTTCCCTTGCTGAGACTCAGAGTATAGTGACTGAAGGAGGGGCGCTAGCAAGAGAGGGCATGTGCAATCTCTTTTGTCTGGATATAAAAGAATAAATATCCTGCTAAATCCTGAGTGCTTGCCAGGCCAGCTAAATCTTACGCTCAGTATTCACTGCTGTGTTTCCCTCTCTCCACCTCGCTCTTCTCTTTTCCTTTTCCTTCTATCTCTAATTCCCTCTCATTTCAAAGCAGGAGAGGCAGATGAATTGCCTGGCGTTTGATGTGTTGATTGGCAGAAGGAGATGTGATGAAGGACAGCTGTATGTGAGTTTGTCTCAGGGGACAGGGGCTTGATGGCTAAATGAAGACCTCTAGTGCTTTCTTGTTAGCCACTGTGGATCCACCTTCCAAATAAAGCACAATTAGTTGAAGCACAATTAATGCTGCAAGATCTCTGTGTGCACAATATGAAGAGATAAATCACTGCTCCCTGAGCGCTATAGGGTATCAGGGGCTGGTGCCCCGGGGCATGGTGCTGGCCCTATCAGCATCTCTTTGCTGCCTGTCTCGTTCACTCCTCATTTTTCTCTTGTGATGAGAGCTTTGTACTCCCACTAAGAAGCTTGTTTGAAATCTTGGATGGAGAAAATGCAAGACAGAGGGGGTAAGAAAAAAGGTAACAGTGAGAAGTTGAGCATAAGTGATCCTCCTTTTTTTCTGGCTCAGCTGCGTACGCTGAGCTTTAACTATGGCCAGCCTGACTTTGCCAATGCAGAGGACGTTACAAGCCCAAATTATCTTTTAGCACCTTTATTTTTAAGTAGTGTTGCCATAGGGATTGAGTGGGGTAAGTTGTGCCACTTTTCATTTAAAATAACATCCAGCAATATTGTAACGTTGTTTAGCTGCTTGTTTTGCTGCGATTCACATTTGAATAAACCAGACAGAAAAAAGGTTTGATCAGAATTGTTTAATTTGGTAAAGCAATTTTCAATGTTCTGTATATTTTCAGCATTATTACAAGATTTGTTATTATTTGTATAGTAATATTAAATTGTATTATATTGTCAATAAATATTATGTAATATTAATGATAATAACAATTGTTATTATTAGTGATGGTAGTAGTATTCATATTATTAGTATTGTTAGTAATAATATTATTTATTTATTTTTATTCTGTATCATTTGGATTCAAGATTCACAATTAGTTCATCCAGATGCACATCTCTCAGGAAGAGAAATGTAAAATGAAAAGCTACTATTGTTTGAGTCGGCATTTAAAACAATGCTAATGTCGGTTCTTGTCGGTTGGCTTATGAGTTCCTTATCTGTTTTATGGTCAATTGAAATTCTGCACCGCAGCTGAGCTCAATAACGGCCTTACACACCCAGACTCACAAGACCAAACATGTCAGATCATCCCAAAATCGAGAAAATTCTTGTTTGCTCTGGCAGGGCTAAAAGGGTTGGCATGTCCACTCTCCCTTCTGCCGGTCTAATGCAGCATGGGCGATGCTGTCAGTGCAATGCATCGTGGGGAAGTTTGTGCTACTGCATGATGAAGCGTTCTATTTATATTAAAATGAGGGGCTTCTCCTGAGGGAGACATTGAGGGGAATGGAACAACAAACACCCAGCCCATGTGTGTGTGGAAAAGAGAGAGACTGTCCGAGGGAAGGACGGTGACAGCAAAAATGGCAACCCTTCATCTAGAGTGGCCCTGTGGACCCTGGGAAGAGTTATAATGTGCAAGTGATTGTTGTGGGGATTTTTCTTTATTTCTGGTGTTGCAGCGTTTGGTTTTGTGGCATACAGTCATAAAATACCACCCACTGTAATAAAAAAAGACTTAAATCTAGCCGTAGCGATCAGAAGTATATCGAAACTGGTCTCTCAGGTTATTTCTACCTTGTTAATGTGCTAGCCCGAAGCCCTCCGAGCTTTGCTATGGTGATGGATGAGCTATGTTTGTTGCTTTTTAAGTGTGTATTTGTTACTGTATTGACCTCGGTCATTCAGACCTCAGTAAGGAAGCTTCTAGTGCATAGACAGCATGTTAGTATTCTTGTGATTAGTCCTTCAATTTAAATGGACTCATCATAGCCAATATATCTTCATGGTGCGTGTTTGGCTATCACCTGTAATCCATTTTATTTCATTTATTATTCTATTTTGGGGTTCGCACTGACGTGCTGGTGAGGTTTAGACGTTCGTGGGACTGACATGTTGAACTATATCTCATTATGGTGTAATCCCCTTCAGAAAGGCCATCTCTGACTTCATCAATACAAAAAAGCAGGCCTGTGAAAAAATAACTGTGCAGCACTAACAGCAACAAGCGAGTCCGTCTCGTCCATCTGCGTGTAATGATTCTGCCATTACAAACAGTGCAGGTTTCTCTTTTTTTTACTCTCAATCAGCCAGAGAATGGCCTGCACCGGGCTAGTTAATTAAACTCAAGGGTGAAGCATTATTTGTGGGAAAAAATCCAATTATTTCTCCATTCTGCCCTGAGAGGGAGGGAGAGAGAGAGAGAGTCAGGATGTCACTTGGAGATGAGATGGCCACTTCACTTCTCCTAAGCTCCTCATTGTTCATTTGCATGGACCGTTCATTACACAGAGTGACTTTCCTCATTTGCAAGTCGGGCTATGTCATAGTTGTGCAATGCAATACAGACGGTTCCATTCATGCAATATTTAGAAATTATTTAGTATTTTTTCTGTTGTGAAACGCTTCCATACATTTCTTCTGTCAGCTAGTGATAACCTCCGATAAAGCGTCAAACATCCTTGTTATTTATGACTTCAAAGACAGGGGGCAGTTAAACAAAGGCCTAATTTGAAGTCTCTAAACCTTAATTATAACCTCACGGTTTTATTTACGGAAGCTGTAATTGGTGAGATTGTGTTTGAGCATAAACCCGTATTGTACCACTGCAATTAAAGGCCTTAGTTCACGGCCAGCAGCTCCAATGTTATGGCTTCAAAGGAGAAGAAATCAAAGAAACTTAGATCTGCAGGTGTGCTGTTCATTACGCTAGAATTTGGTATTTCGTTTAAAATAATAACAAAGCTGTGCTCAAAAACAATGAGAACTGGTAAAATTGGAAATGTAGAAAGCCGCTCACTGGCATCAAATAGCATCACATTTGTTTGTTTAGTCACCTGTCATGCACTATTGCAATAGTTCTAATTAATGTGTGTGTGTTTGTAAGTGTGTGTTGTAGAAAGAGAGCATATTGGGTGAGATGTAATTTCACTCTTTCATCCATCCGCAGGGAGTAGCAGGGCCCCTAATCTAGCCCCGTGAGCCCTCGCCCTGGGCTGAACTTTAGCCCGAGAGGGTCAGCCACTGGCCCGCTGGGAGACTGCCTCCACCAGCAGGCTTAATCCCAGCCAGTCGATAGACGCAGGACATGGATGAAACCCTCCACACACGCTTAAACGCATACACATGCACAGACATATAAACTGCTCATTTCGATACTTGGTGCTATATTGACAACCAAGTGCAAAAGATCATTCACATGCACACGAGTTCAAAAGCACACACATTGACATGTACCTGGATACCCAAGAGCACCTCATTTTAATACATGCACCGGGTGCTTTTGACCACACACAGGCACATATAGTATCCCATTTCAATACACGGGTAATGGTACTGACATCCTGTATCAACACACACACTCACAGGTATATTTATGCATATGATTCGAGGCAAGAAGTCCTTACCTCAGGGCAATGTTTGAAGGGGCGGCCAAGTGAGTGGAACATTACTTTAGCAATGGGTCAATGGAAGAATGACTTATTTAGATTTGACAGAACAGGATTAATTTTGTTCCATCCACTTTGGTCAGGTTACATAATGGCAGTCATTGAAACCAGGTATATATTTAAAACAAAGGTTACATTGTAACATTGGCTGTAAGTATGTAATAATTCAATAGTATAATATTGACAGATAAGACCACACTTTGTAGAGTTTTGACTGACAGGCACTAGGATAGACTAATAGCTCCCAGCTCCCAATAAGATGGGTAAGTGAGGTAGAGATATTGGTGGCAACTTAAATTACAGTACTAAATAGGAAGTGGTGGTGGGGGTCGACAATGGGTTTTTCAATGAGCATGACTCTCTGGGGAAAGAATCGGTCAGTAGACTCTGCTAGAAGATGGTGATTAAGGTCAGAATGGGCATATCATCATAGGCACTGGGCAAATTTATTTTGGGGTTTGGGTTAAACATATGGTTGTGTGCTTTAAACCCAAAGGCGATTATAAGTTTAGGGTGTGTTTGTGAAAAAGCTGTCTTGTATTCTTCTTCTCTCTTAAAAATAATGGTGCTTAAAATGTTGTTCACTGCAATGCCATAGAAGAACCATTTTTGGTTCCACAAAGAACCATCCATTCAAAGGTTCTTTAAAGAACCATCTCTTTCTTAACTTTTTATTACCCGATGACCCTTTTTTCGCCACAAAGAACCTTCTGTGAAACAGAACGGTTCTTTGGATGTTGAAGGTTCCTTATGAAACCATCTTCTATGGCATTGTGAAGCTTCTTTATTTTTAAGAATCCTCCTCTTCTTATAAATTATTTGTATTAATTGAAGATTTATATTAGCTGCACCTGTACACCGCAACTACTTATAGTAAATACCTTAAAACGATGGCAATAGAATAGAACAGAATAGAATTGAGGAAGATCTTGCATTTTGACTGTTAATACTATACATAAAGTTTATTGCTGTGGTAAAATGTATTTGAAACAATACATTTTTTGGCAGACCTTCATTTACACTAAATAATTTGCGTCTGTCCTACTTAAGCACCAGTTGATGCTAAAAAGCTTAAAATGAACCCTTAAAATGCTGTGTAGATGGGTACGGTATCTGTTATCTCCCACTGATAATGTGCGCAAGGCATTTGCTCATTTCAGTCACTGCAATTTGTATTACTTATGGAGACATAAGGTGTGCGGCCCAGGCTCATCTTTAATCTGTATACTATAATTCATTCCATCATTCTGCCTACATTTTGTTAGAGATCTGCCCAATGGATTAACTCGAGATGTCAGCCTTAATCAACTCTACGCCCAAGGTGTAATATTCGAATGCGGGCATAAGGCGGAGACACACAGGCCTTCGTGGGTTAATTACATCTCATCTGGAAGACTGACAGCCAGATAGTTTGACAGATGGATAGACAGATAGATTGATAAATAGATAACTTTGACCCCAGGGCTCCTTCTGAATTTCACTTACACACTGAAATGTTTCTACCTAAACTGTTTATTAACAAGCGCGGGAGGGTGGGAGAAAAAATAAATAACCTGAAAAATAAATTAGCAGTGGCTTGCAGACCCATCTCAGTCCAATCAAATGTCCAAAGATTACGTCGTATAATTATACTAAAGGGCAATTGGTTGATATGAGTGCAGGTCGGAGGTCGTGGCCGGCATAAGTGATTTGGTGGTAGACTGTAATGTGGTCTGCTCTTCTCCGGCTCTGACCCTATTCCAGTGCTTGATTGCCGCCTGTCACCTTCTCTTCAGCTCATGTAAATTGTGTCTGCTACTCTAGCAGTGGTAAGGAAAAAACGGGTGGGGGGGACTGGCGTCTATGTTTGTGTGTGCAGGTATTCTCTGTCCACCAAGAGCGTAGACGGTCTGCCTGCATCAAACCTGGTGTGTCTGTAATGGTTTCTGGGTGGCAATTTGAAGAACGACGTTTTGGACTCATCCTCCTTAATAGGTTGTCCTCCTCCGGCTAAAATTGAATAGCCCCGACATGGCCCAAGGCGGGCGATAAAAATTCAATAATTCGGCCGGGGTCAAAGTCCTGTCATTTTTTGGGGATGGGGGTGAGTAATTATGCTGCACTAACATGGGGAGGGGGGTGAGAGGTTATTGGATTCAGGACGTGCTGCACCTGAACTTTGATGGTACCATAACCTTCACAAGTTTTTTTGCTCGACGCGTTGCCACAAAACTCCACGAAATAACCGTTCAGTCTACATCCACATCTGGCAAGGGTACATATAGCCAAATTTTCTGTAAATGTGCAAAATCCATATGTTATTGCACATATTCAACGAAGATGCCTTCCGCTTTTAAAGCCTTAAATGCATTTTGACTAGATAAACACTTATGGCAAAAATGTCAAAACATCCCATTATTCTCGCCCATGCGCCTCGTCCATATAACGTATATTTTCCCTGATCCCCATATATGTCACAAATCAACAAGCATAATTCTCCATAAAATGTCACAAAGGCAGATCTGATGGAAAATTGAACGCAACAAGACGAGTCTCGCTCCTCCGAGAGAGAGCTGAACGGAGGGTGACACGTTTTTCGTCCTGTCAGTTTTATATGACATTATTATTTTCGGGGTTGTAAATTTCAGGCATGTTAAGATCTCAGACAACAACAATATAAAATTCAATCAATGAGGTGCTCTTTGTGTCTGCCCCTGCGGATGTTGTGCTGCCTGTGTGAGTTCCTAAATCACAGGCAGGAGGATTCTGCATAATTGCATGGCGGCACTGATCTGATGTGGGCTGTCTGCGTGCTGGCCCGGCTTTTATTGAGCTAATATGAATTGCTGTTTAAAACACAGGCTCATATAACAAGGCCATTGACACGGGTCAGTTTGAAGCTGTGTGTTTTGTCGTATTCGTAATTACATCTAAGCAATGAATATGAGTTCTTAATGGTTTATTGTGGTATTGAAAATAATGTTATTAGTCTGAACCAGTATATCTGCCCAGATCTGATATCAGTGCCGTACAATGTGTTTATATGTAGCCTATATATATATATATATATATATACAGGCAAGACTGACAGCAGATTTCACATTTTGAAAGTTGTCTTCCCTAAGACACTGTACACCACAATTTATTCACCACAATTATTTATTTTCAACTTGATAGTTGTGATGACTTGAGCTGTCATCGTGGCCATTATGCATTCATTTCCAACCACACGCTGTATAAATATGTTTCGCAGTTCGGTTTCACATATGCTATCCTTTAGGACTACCATTAACGGTTTTTACTCCATACTTCTAAATGCAGAAGGTTCTGTATATTTTTTTAGATGGACATCCGATCATGTGCTTTTAAAAAAATAAAAGCAATGTCATTGGAAATATCACTACCTAAAAGACTCTTTCTTAACGATCTTAAAGAAAGATTTAAAGCAGGTTAAATTCTAAAAATATTTTTTTTCCCCTGTCATCTTATCATTTAAGACTTTCTAACTTAAATCCATGCCCGTTGCAAAGGTCTATTTCTATACACGTATGTATTTATTGTGCATGAAGCACGTATTCTGTATCCTAATTTCATTTGAGAAATCTGTGAATATATTTAGCACACATTACTATGAACATGCTGGCATAAATCAGAAAGTGTAATTGCGGATGAGATAATGATTGAGCCTTATCTGATGGCATTGTAATTAGGATGCTAATGAGAGGCCGGTCTATTCCGGCTGGTCTGTTTTCTCTCCGTGACTTAATGAGAATGGCACATCCCACTTGAGACTGATCATCCTCTAGTTAATATTTCCAATCTGTTAATCAATGAGCTGATCGATATATTTTGGGGTGAGAGGAGGGAGACAGGGTCTCTCCAACTGTCAGCATGGGTCCTTCTATGGGATTATGAGGCCACAATGGATCTTTGGATCAGATGGCGGCTGAAGCAGCAAGTCCTGCAGTTTTTACGATGGATTTTAAAATGCTTGGTGTTTAGAAAGGTGTGATTAGAAATGTCTCCACATGTTGTGTTTTGTGTGTGGTAATTATGTTTCTAAATGTGAAAATTAAAGGTTTCATTTCATTCTTTTTTATTTAAAGAAATGTATTGAAGTAGAAAATGTAATATAAAACGTTTTCCAAATCTGAGATAGCGACACTATGTCTTGTTTACTGGTCCATTTATTTTGTACTCACAAAAAAATATATCATGGGTTTTTGCCAAAGATCAAAGTGCAAAGGGGAAGGAAAATCATATTAACAGTGTAATAAGAAAAGATTAGGCTACGCGCTGCAGATCGTGGAGCAGTAGCTGAAGGGAGGTCTTTATTTTGACATCAAGCTCCACAAGCAGCCCCCTTAAAAAGCTTATTATGTTCTCTGGTTGTGGCAGTGCTGGCCCATTCTCGGCCTCGAAGCAGCGAGCGCAGGACCAAGCTGTAGCACATTAGAGCTAATAAATGTGCGTTGGCACTACTCAATTTAAAGTAAAGCCCTCTCTTGCCTGGCCGGTCTGTTTCATTCCTAATAGGGTATTCCACAAACGCAGCTCATCTTGTGCGGGATATCTCATGTATGGCTACTTTTTCCTTTTTATTCTTTATTCTATCCTTTTCTGTCTGTTTATGCTACCTTATAGAGAACAGGACATATTCTTTTATTTTTAATATTTTGACTGATGTTTGCATTACATCGAGCTACGCATAGTTCAGGTTTATTTAAAATTATTTTATTACATTTAAAGACAATTGGATCAGACCAAAACAGACAGTGTCTTCTGTACAGTCTATTATTTTATGTGCTGAAAGATTTTTGATTTCTGCAGAGAGGCTAAAATAAACCTACAAGATTAACTTAAGCTTCTAAAGTTCACAGAGATTTTCTGTGCGTCTATGTGTGTCGAACATTTCACTGTGCAGTGAATCAGGAATTTCACAATCAACAAAACTAAAATTAAATGGCAAATATTCTACATTTTCAACAGGAATATATACATATAAATAGGGAATTATCTGTATATTTACAGTTATTATATTAGAAAATACAAATGAAACAAAAAACAAATATGTAAAAAAACAAAGCAGATAAAATAAAGGGAATTCAGAAATATTTAGAAATTGTATCCGTACATGTAAACCCTATTTTAAAGTGTTTATTTTATATAATGACAGCTGGATTGTTCTGACATAATTAGGATGTTAATACATTTTTGACACTTTTATTTAGCAAGGAAAGATCGCATGAAAAATGTCAATAGCTTTTCTTGTGTGTCATCATTAAGTGCTACTGGGATCTTTATCAGAGACTAATCAAGAACATTCTCCAAGAGCACAACAAGCATTCTCAATGACTGATGGCTCATTGATTGCCTGCACTGCTTTTCCCTGATGGTCACTTGTTTGAGAGTTGTCTTTTCATCTTTCTTTTCCTCCGAGAGGGTCAGGATGAGGGGAGAGAGAGAAAGGGAGTCAAAGAGGGGAAAGAGACGACGCACATGAATTTACACTTTTTAGTTGGGCAAGTGCCTGGCCTCTAAAATTGATCGTGACATTTCACCCCCTTTTTTATCCCATTGCTCACCAACTCATTTGAATTCTCTGTTTGGCCCCAGATGATTCAGTGGCTGATTAATAAGTCACCAGCACACCAGCTTATTTCTTCAGCCTTTGATATGCAGGCATGTCTAAAAGAACCCAGATTACAGAGATGGTTCCACGGTCGGCATGTATATTCACATTGATGCACCGCGTTGGCATTCTATGGCCAAATTAAGCTCCTTTTTGTAGATTTACCACAAATTGGGCTGTCCTTGAGAATTCATTTTGATCCACATAGTTTGCTGTATATTTTCTGGCCTTTATACATACATGTCTTATTTTTCTACTAATTTTCCAGTAATAGACTCATAAATGTGCTGTCCTTTTATTTAAATTGTATTAAATGTATTTTATATTTTTATGACATTTGGTTCTATTTAAAATAGGAATGGACATAATATATATATATATATTTTTCTTGCTTATTAATAATTATAAGGTGACAATTGACATAACCTGTAAATTAAAAGATAAAAACTATTATAGTTTTATATTAATAGATTCTTCTCTTTTTTGTGTGAAGCATCTTGTTGTGCTGTTTTATCAAAATCTTGTTCAGTATGTTTTAAAGACTTTTGTGAAAAGCTCTTTATTATAATTCATAACTCTTATTGAAAAAAAGGATGTTTAGAAATACATAAAGGATTTTAACATCTGTTCCGTGCATCAGAAGAGATGACCTCGTTTTTTCTTCACACCCCGTCTGACCTTTGTTTCTCTGTTGTTGTACACAATCATTATTGTAATTACTGTGCAGACATTGTGTAACACTCGTTTGCCTGACTTCATTAACACAATGACATTTGTCGGTCTCCATTATTCCAACCGACCATCTTCAAGAGTGATGGGTCACTTTTTAACTAGTGTGTCCAATTACTAGGGGCTGTTCAGCCATAAGTGTAATGTTGTCTTCACTAACTGGCCCATTGATCTCATGAGATGAGCCATTAAACATTAACGGGGTGGCGATGGGCTTTTCTCGCAAAGTCAGCTGATTAATAGAGACGTAATGAAGGGGGCCCGGACCCTTAGAACTTACTGATTGACAGCCGAAGACAGAGAGAGATAGCACCTGTTTAGATATTGAAGGATACTGAGGGACCCTGGCACCCTGCTGAGAGTCACTGAGTGATCTACACAAGGCTATTTGCTTGTGATGTGATACCCGAGAACACGCACAGCTCCCACAGAGACTGTGTAAATACACAGGGCGTGAAATAGATATTATTGGTAAACTGACTGCTCATTTATTCAATCAGTCACATGTTCAAATCAGCATATTCTTGGATGCAATGACGAACCCGGTTTTGCACATAAATATAGGCTGAATAAACACATACAAATACACATTTTCACAAACAAATAGTTAAATAAATATCATTAATAGCATACGTTTTAATGCTGAATGACCCCTTTATTTCTCAAGGCATACCTCTAAAGACAGACACGCATGTATCAACATGTACAACTCTGTGTGTGTTCCCACTTTAGGGAAGTAGCGTCATCTGTTACTGACAAAACCCTTTTGTCTGGTCCTGTTATTTTGTTTTGCTTTTCATTTTCATTGCGCACAATACCCCACCTCAGCTATTATCCAATATAATTAGCATAATTTTTCCGTCTTGACATTTTTTTGTATTTATTTCATTTTATTATCATTGACTGTATTGTTTAAAAATCATATTTAATAGGCTGTCATGCAACATACTATATACATATGTTTTACTTGAAACATTTTTACATTTTTTTTTGCATGGTTTTGTCCATTTTCCTACTTTTATAAATGATAATTTGTGATTAAAGCACTGTTTTATTGAAACATAGGGATATATTATGCAATTTGATTTTCAAAATGAACTTAATTCCAATAACCAGCATTAAATGTATTAAATATCATTGATATCGTATGTTTTGATCTATAACAATTTAATGTATAATAAAAGTGATCATTTTCAAATATAAACATTTTAGATTGTTTTAGATATTTTGACTTGTATTGCATTATGCATATGAAAAAAATCAATATGTAAAAGCAATTAATTTCTAAAGAGATATTTTATTGGTTAGGACTGCATGTATATAAAAAAATTAAGCATCCATGTCAATGGTGTGATATTCCCTCAGGGTTAGTTTCACCTCGACTTTCTCTTCCCTCAGCTTGCTCTTTTTAACAAAACCTGACAGCTTTCAAGTGCCTGTGTTTTTACCCTTTTATCAGAAACAAGCCTCTTGGTCCTCTGGTATTTCAAATGCTACACTCAAACCAGATGTCCTTTTCTTGCCGGTGGCACAACTTTCAAGATGACAGCGTGCCCCAAGAGAACCGAGCGAAATCCATGGCCTGCTGAATTTGTGACTAATGGGCGTTTTGATGTGACAGCAGCGGCCGTCTAGGGAAATTGAAGCGAGCAGCGTGTCGATACCTTTTGTGTCTCTCAGCGGTGGGTTATTGTTGACGGACCTTGGGGACAAGCCATGGCCGTTTACGTCCACAGACAGTATGTGGTCAGCAACAACTTTTTTCACTCTCTGCCTGCCTTCTTTTTTATTGTCACTATTGATCTGGCGCTGCCTCGCCGCAGTGTGGCTAATTTGCTTGTTAACATAAATTTGTCAGCGGCGAGGAGAAAGGGTTTCCATCACAACTGCTGGCAATGAAGCATCAACAACCCCCTGCCTGTCCCCCTCCCCTTTCACTTTCTGTCATCTCTATCTATCTATCTATTCCCTCCCTTTTCCCCTTTAGTTTTTCGCTTTCTTCCTCTCTGCCCTCTGGTCCAATGCAGTGCGCTGATTTATTAAACAGCTGGTTGTTAAGCTGTCATTTAATCAATACAGTTTCCCGCACCTCTTGCTCCTTGGAATTAAATGCGAGTTAAACACAAACCAGGCATAATGACCTTTTTATGAGGCCCACTCAGCCAATGAAATTAGCACGAAGGATCAGATATTTATACCTGTAAGCCTGTGTAAGTCATTAACTTCAGACAATATCATTTTAAACGACAACACATGTCTCGCTCCCCTCCACACGCTCTATGTCATTCGTCGGTTTGTCACGGTGCAAGAAGAATTTTGAAGTCTCATAACGAACTGCAGACCTCGGGAGTAAATCAGCATATTGAAAAATGAAAAGAAACACATTGTGAAGCATACAAAGAACAAACATGATTCATTGTAATCTTCACACAATCTCACAAGTTTGCCACAATTTAGTCAAACAAAAAGTTCTTTCCAGTCTTTGGAGATTTTTGTGTCCTATTGTTTTCCGGTCTGTGATGCACAAACAATGGATCAATACTAAACAAATCAGTGGTTTAGGCCACCAATAGACAAGCTACTAGTTAACAAGCGGGAATGGCCGATGAAAGTAAGGTAAAATGTTATATTACTCTTTGCATGAAGTGTTAGAAGCTAATTGCTAAAGACGAAATGCGCCAAAAAAACTATATTTGAAAATATTATGAGAATGTAATAGCTGCTAGTGCTAACAGAGTCTCTTATGCATTTGCTCAGACCACAAATTCTGCTTCATTACAGAAATGTATTAACTTACTTTATCACGACCTCCATAATGTTTGAAATTATATTTTTAGAATGTTATCGAAGCATGTCAGTTAAGGTGTTTTACACTAATATTTGCCTTCAGTACATGAAGGATATAGTAGCCGTGTGCAGTATTGGTAAGTGTGGTGGAATCACAGGAGACTTTGCTGTCTATGCAGTGGGAGTCAGTGGTGAGTTTTTTTGACATGACATATTGTCTGTTTTCCTCTGAAGGAAGAGACACAGCCAAAAAACTGCGGTGGTGGTGTACGCATTTCCCAGAGTGCAATGGTCTGAAAAAGGGAGTGCTACCTCCCAGTTCTAGCGGGTGACAGCCTGGGATGACATCACCAACAACTGCAACAAGATACCAGTGTAACATGAATAATATTTTTGTTGATGTTAGAAATAAATCAGATGAGCCTGTAACTCATGGCTAAGCTGAGATATCATCACCGTCTCAGAGGAATCAGATCTCTCAGTGGGACTCCACGAGCCGTACACGACGACTGTCACCCGTGACTCAACAAAGAGAGACTGATATACTTTAGATGTCTGTTTAAATGTCACCAAATATATAGACCTAAATTAATTGAAATTTAATTTTGCTAATGCGTCTTTTCTTTATGCATTAAAAATGTTCCCACTTTTCCTGAAATCTTACTTTCGTGCAAGCTTGTAATGTGTAGTCTTTAAATTTGTGAAGGAAAAACACTTTGTTTGTTTGTAATTGGTGGAAATAGATCTTTGCTTGACCATTTGCTCTGCCCTAAGGGAAGTGGACATCCTGACCCTAAACAGACCCAAACCTTACCACAACCTCACCGTTCATTTGACCTTTGACCCTAAACTTAACCTTAACACTCACAGGAATCCTGACTTTCACCTTTAACCATGCACGCTGCTCTCCACACAGATCTGTATTACACTGTTTCACGACTTTGTTTATTTCTCTATTTCACGTTGTTATACATCGCACACACTCACAATTAATTAATAAAAAAGCTTGCTATATTGTTAAGTCATTTATGATGACCTGAAACATTGTATGTAGCTACTTTTAACATTATAAGCAAAGTGAACCTTTGATACGCCAGCCTCAAAACTGCCCAGCGGTGTCCAAAAATCGTTTCTTCCCCTCACACATGGCCACACATATGCTTTGCCTTTTCATCAGGATTTCTCTTCTCTCGTTATAACTCATGGCTCCCAGGCAGAGGGAGACTCTCATCCCTGTGCCTGCATAAGTCTCCCTGCGGTGGAGAGCTTAATCTGCTCTACCACTCTAAACCCCCTGCCTCCAGCCGTAGAACAGGCCTTCTCCAACGGGTGGTCAGCCAGTCACCCCACCGACGCCTTCCCCTACCCCCTCCTTAAAAAATTCTCATGGGGAGAAAGTTGGAAAACTAAACATTGTCGCATTAGATGGACATCCTGCAAAATCCTTTTCTCCAATCCAAAAGCTCATATCTCTTTTGACAGTCATTGGGCGGCAAAGATCGTGCTTTAAAGCGAGTGGCTTTTGGTCTCTGTTTTCAACTTTCGGCATAATGAAAGGCAAACATTGAAGAATTCCCGCATTATTAAATAAAACATGTCGGTGGCCTGGGGCCAAGCATTGTCACGCTATGAACAAATGTCTTTTGATAATATGTTCCATGACCATTGGCCCTGATCTAGAATGAGTATATTTGATGTATGGACTTTCTATTCGTTTTTAATATGCATGCAGTCAGATTCATGTTGTGTAATTAAATGATATTGTTTGAAAAGAGTCTGAAGATGATAGAAGGAAACAAACATAAAACAATACAGCTGCAGGAAAACAATTAAGAGACCAATTTTCAATATAGATGTGTTTAGGTCAAGTGGTTATTCTTGTTTTATTTTGTGAACTACTAACAATATTTTCCCCAAATTTGAAACCAAAACTTTTTTGTTTGCATTTATTTGTAGAAAATGAAAACTTGAAGAACAGGTCAAAATAACAGAGAAGATGCTCTGTAAAGAAACCAAGTTAATATTCACGTTTAAGCAATACAACAGTAAATTATGTATATGTGCTTAGGAAAGGTTTTCACCTTTTTTTCAAAAGGTTGATCACCTTTTCTCACGGTTTCCATGTGTCTTGCCATGCTGTCAGTCTTTCACGTTGCTGTTGGATGACTTTGTCACTCCTGAGGTTTGATTTTGTTGAAATTCAACAGACACTGGAGTAGAATAGCCACAATACATAGAAATGGTGATTAAATTAACATTTAGAATGCTTTCTTTTTTCTGCGAATGTACAAGTTATAAAGTTGAAAAGTAGTGCATTTTAAAGGTAAACGTTAACTAAAAGAATAAAGCAAATTTATTTCTAGGTATTAAGGTTCACGTATTCTTTTCTAAGAAAACACAGTATGCAGAAGAAATAGACTGAGCAAGCTCACATTTAAATTAACACCAAACATTGAGCTATCAATGTGGAACACAGCTCTACCTTTACTTAAAGATTAAGCACAGAAATTGAAATGTGAATAGCTGTAAGTGAAATAGAATTATAGTACAATTTATCTATACTGAGTAAATAATTCATGAACGGATTTTCACCCTATTTTCGGAACCGACTGAACTTGAATTGACCTTCATTCTGTCATGCAAATCATTCATTTTTATTTGCAATCACTAGCTCACAATGGCAGTGAGTTAACATTGACCTAGTAAAATAATATGTTGTAATTTCTTTGTAAAACATTTTTTTACATTGAGAATAGCATTATCTGTCAAATTTGATAAAATCTTTTATTGTATCTGTTTAGCAGCAGTATGTTATCCCCATACAATACGAATATGTATGTAAGTATTATGTCCACAATAAAAAATATATTATGAATTCATTTATATTAATTATATTTCTTTCTCTTTTGCTCAATGTCAGATACATTCTGGGTTTGATCAAAAATAGAAAAATAGAAATGCAACACAAAAAATGGAGGGAAAAATAAGATGAATTCCAGAAAAAGTGCCATGCCTTTCCTCACTCCCACTATACCCCAATACCTTTCTAAAGGATTTATGTAGAATATGAGGGGATTGGAGATACACCTGGCTTGACAGACACAGCGCTACTTTATTAAAACGAGTACTGCACAGAGTAGTGCTGTATTAAAATTGAAATAGTGTCTGGACTGGAATAGCTCTCCCCTGCTTTTGAGACCGAATCCAGGCTGGTCAAACCACCAAGAGTTGCTCGGCAGCCTGCACAAGCTAGGTTTACCGAAGCGCAGACACACACAGAAATACAAGCAAACAAGAATTCCCATTGATATTTAGATAATATCATCACATTGGGTTGTATTTTTTTTAGATATTGATTTTAAATTGCAGATTAGATATTTTCTTCATGCTGGAAAGGCATTTTTTCATATAGGTCCTGGTCCCTGTCGGCTCAGCGCAGGCCCTTCTGAGGGAATGTGTATGGATTTTTCTCTTCGGGAACCTTGTTTTCTGTGATGAGGGAGTCATGCCAATAAGTGCTCCATTATATACGTAATCAAGGAGTGGCAAGAGAATTAGTCACCGCTGACCTCTCAGTCCCTCTCACACACACCTGACAGGAATATAAATACTAACACAATCATTCTCACACGCACTCGCGTTTCTGACAGAAATGCATGTTTTCACATGGCAGACTCAGGAAACAGACAGTTTCAAAGCAACAACATAAAAAACCGTTTGTGGCACAAAGATGACATCTGGTACACAAACGCTAAGAATAGAGCCTGTATTATTTCTGAAAACAAGCAAAAGAAAAGTAAATTACATTAGCTAGCAAGTTAAACATCTCTAGCCAGTATTATTTTGAGTTTACAGTAGAAGAACCGTTACTTTACTAAACTTAAATGTGACAAAGTTACACGACCCATTCAACACATTGATTATTTAATATATTTACATACAATAAAATTCAACAAATTGAATTTATTTATTTAATACAATTATAATACAATAAATAACAATTAATATGAGTATAAATTGATTAAAATATAAATAGTTATTTTTCGCCACCGCCCACCAGACCACTAAACAATGGCGTGTGCGTCTGATGAAACCATATATAAAAACATGAGGTAGAAGTTTACTCATTTTCTGTACAATGAAAGCAGGTGAATAAGTTGGTATTTACGGCTTACGTTTGTGCACAACCTGATGATGCACATTTTTATTCCATGATTTGTGAATGCTCCAAAAAGCCTGTTGTGTGCTTTGATGGAAGAAATAGGACATTTTATTCAACCCGGTTAAAGATTTGGTTAACCAAAACATAAAACAACTTGTATTGTAGTGATTGTACAATAATTAATTCCCACAATGTTTCAGATTTAAATTTTATTCTTATTTTCAGCAAACTACAAGAGACATTTTGAAGAATGCTGATGTTGCTCTTTTTTTATATAGAATGAACGTAAATGAGAAGCTTACTTTGTGTTCCACAGAGCAAGAAATGTATTAATGACCCAGAAATAATGCAGAATACATTTTTTTAATAATTCAAAATCGTACAATTTTGTTCATTTCCAGTTGTTAATTAAAATGTGAATCCCATTTCAATGTGAACTAAGACTTTTGAACCATGATGTATGTGTCAAGAACATTATAGCTTGGTTTTTAAATATTTTAACGTCACAGACTATTATGGAAAAACTTTGTAAACAATTCACACTCTGAAAACTTAACACATTCAATCTTAAGTCATACCTAATCGATTTGAAATGTTTTTTAAAGTGGCTTATTGCGTTCCATGTGATGGCGTTCTCTGTGTTGAGGAAATAACAATATGGTTCTGATTACATCTTTCTCCATTAGTTTTACACAGAGGGTGATTATACTGTAGAGTAAGATGGATTCATATGTCCACCCGTCTCAGTGTTTCAGATGAAAAGCCAATGCGTGTACGGGAGGACTCCCTTGAGGAGTGTGTGGTTTTGGAGAGGGGCAGGTGGTGTGTGTGTGTGTCCGATCGTTCCCCATAGGTTCCACAGAAGTCCTACCGAGAAAGAAAGGAAAAGGAAAGGGGGTTGGGGATTGGCACAATTTCATGAGCTTATGAAAAATGACTTGGCAGAAAGTAGTGTTCTTTGTCCAAGGCTGGGTTTAAATGGGTGGGGGCTGGAAGGAGGGATGAGAAGAAATATAGACGGAAGAGTGGAAGATCTCTCCAACCACCCCCCATTTCTCAGCTGTTTATTGCTTTTACTATTTTTCCCTATTTATTCTGCATATTAATTTTGTTATGTGTTCGAAAAGTCTCTGCTTGTCTGGACATCTGCAACATTAATAATCACTACAGTATGTGTCAAACCCATGAGCTGTCTGCGTCATTCTCTTTAGAGACTATGTTACTTCTGAAGAGCTTTACAGTATCTTGTTTATATATATATATATATATATATATATATATATATATATATATAATGTATACCGCTCTATCCTTAAGGTCACTTATCATAGTTTGTTCCTAGTCTTGTCTGGTTCCACAAAGCTGCGTGTCCAGTGCTATTTACACCCGATGAAAATAGCCAAACTGTATTTTTGTTGGTTACATTAGAGTAAAACATATACAGTACATCTAAACAGGGCTGGAAAGGTTACTTTTAAAATGTATTTTCCTACAGATTACAAAATATATGATTTAATAAGTTATCTGTGACGTATTTAGTTAGATTACTCAAGTTTTGTAACTGAATCTACTCTAGAATACTAATAAAGCACATAAAACAAAGGTATAATAGTTTTCCCTCAATGAACTTTATAATACACAATTGGTGTGTATGTCTCACAATTCTAAGAAACAAAATCAGATTTGTGAGATTTAACCTCACAATTGTGAGTACAAAGTCAAAACTGTGAGACAAAACGTCACAATAACCTTAAAAACTCGCAACCAACTATCGCAAAACATGAAAACAGTTGTTGATCATTCAGGTGACGACAGACAGACAATTAAGATTCAAGGCTATGTAAAAATGTATATGTGGTAATTTGTATAAATTCGGTCAGTTTTTCTTGTGGAGTATACAGTATATGTGAACTTCTATTAAGTGAAATTGCTTATTCAGGACAGTACTAAATAAAATTACCACGCAATTTCTATTCAATCAGATCCCTCTTATTTTCTTTAAATTATTCAAATTTTGTATATTCAGCAAGTGCTATGAAACTTAATAGCATAACTGTAGTTTAGAATGCTTTTGTAGATTGTCAGAATCAGAGAATCACAGATTGTTGACATTAATTTCATGTTACAGTTTAAGCAATGTTTAAATTAAATAGATATAAAATAAAATAATCACTTTGGTAATATAAAATACTTTTTGGATGTAACTGTATTTTGATTACAGCCCATTTAAAAGTAACTGTAATGAAATACAGTAACTCAAATTTGGTATTTAAATAATTTTACTGTTACTTCATAACATGTATTTCATTACATTTAGTATCAGCAAAAACATTGTTTCACAGTAGAAAAAGAACCCACACTGAAAAGAACTGCGATGTCATCCACCCTTAGTAATGATTTAATTAGTGTAGCATCCCACAAAATAAGATCTAAAGACATTCCTTTGTCATGGTAGGGAAAGGGGGATCATTGATGGCGTTGTTTGTGCTGACGTCTTTCTTCAATTAAAACAGATCACTGCCCAGAAGAAATGAGAGAGACAAATTACTCTGGCATGGGACTGGCACCACAGGGTAGCTGGGAACGGCACAAATTGGGTCAAGAAAGCTATTTTCAAGTGTGTTACAGTTAAAAAAAAACCTGCTATGTAAGCTCCGTACCTGCAGATCAGGAATATTGTGTCGTTTTGCTTGTGTGTGTGTGTGTGTGTGTGTGTGATAGTTTGTCTGGTACAAGAAAACGGAAGGTTTTAAATTAGGAATTGTGACAGTCACGGCTGTCAGATCCGCCCCATTTCTCTCTGTCTCTCTTTCTCAAAACAGTTTCACTACATGCGTTTATCTGTATCTGAATCTGTCAACACTTTGTGTTTATGCATGTATGTGTATTTTTAAGTATGTCTGTGTTCAGGCCCTATGAAGGGGAGGAGCAGGGGGATCAAGGCTTTTGCCTTGTAGTTTTTTCCCATTATTCATCCAAAAGCCTGGCTTGGTTGCCATTTGGCTCAGACTATCAATGTGTGTGTGCACACATATACTTGAATATGCATGTAAGCATATAGTATAATGTATACTTGCTGTCTTATATATCTGTATTTGTTGATCTACGTATTCCCAGTCAGCCAAAATAGAAAAAAATACAATAACCTTTTCCATATGCGGTAAATAAAAACAAATTTTCTGGTCCAATTCCGAATTTGTTGCAAGTGCCTCCCTTTTTGACTGCAGCTTGTGGAGAGGCTCATTTAAACCAGATGTATTTAAGTTAAAGCAAATGGCATGCGGAATATTGGCAACACACCTGATCGCAGAACAGTGACCAGACAGACTAACAGATTTTTTTCCCATCTGTGTGGCTAATAGTTTTTATGTATGCCAGACAATCCAAAACAACCACAGATTCCTTGTGAAAAGTCTTTGAAATGCTGTTGTGAAATGCAATATACTTTACAGATTGCATTGCAGTGTCTGCTAAAATGTGATCAGATGATTAATTATTTTAATTCTATACTCAATTCTTATTCGTTGTTGACACAAATTAATATGAATCGCTTGGAATTAAGGAAGAAGGTTGACGTCATAAAATAGACTAATTTTATATTCGATTTTTTCTTGTGCATGACGATCTGTTCTGAGAACTGTATACCAAGAAAAACAGAGGAACTAAACTATTCACAACCTATTGACTGATTTGAAGTTGACTGACCGTTGTGACAAATAAAAAGAAAGTTTTCCTTCCAGGATGTATTTTTAAACTCTGCTCTAGGTTATATAACAGGACAGATTTTATGTAATTATACTTGTAACATTCAATATACGAGCCATAACATATCAAATTAGTTCCTTTGTATCAGAGATCACAGTTGGAGATCGAGGATTTACTGCACATATTGAGCTGCGCACAGATCCCCCAGATCTATCAATGACATTGTTTAAAGAATAGCATTTCGTTATTTCTGTTTAAAGAATGATGATGATCTCTCTCTCTCTCTCTCTCTCTCTCTCTCTCTCAATTACAATTTAAGTGTGCTTTATTGGCATGACAAAATGTACATTTATTTAATAAAATAAGATTTTAAAAAAGCAAATACATTTAAGTAGCAGAATTAAAGAATAAAGTAATATACAGTAATATAATGTTAAGTACATATGTGGGAAACATCAGATCAGGGCAGTTTCATTGTTTTCTCTTTTTTTGTGACAGGCAGACACATATTGTGCAGCTAACGCACAGCAGTCCAACAGACATTGTTCGTATATCTGTGTATTCTTCGCATTCTGTTAGGAAGTGGAGTTCCGTCTCAATTCTGTTGAGATCACAGTGTGGACATAGGCTCTGGTCCTGTGGCAGCCATGTTTGTCCTTGACTCTCCTTCGGTAAAGTCGAAAACGTGACAACATTTTAGCCCTGTGTCAGCCTCCGTAGTGCTTCAAAAGGGAGTGTACATTTCATGCAAACACTAGTATGGAAATAAACTATTCCAAACAAAGGCAGTGTTTGTACTGGACTAGTGTTTTCCAAATTAACGTACAGAATAGTGTCACAATACTTCCGTCAGTAACTTAGGGGTTTTGCACTTCAGTCACTTTTGGATAAAAGCGTCTGCCAAATGAATAAATGTAGTCGAAAACTTTAAGTGTTCAACAACTTAGTCACTCTTTAAAACGTTCATTATCTGCTCAGATTAGGCCGGATTAAGTTGTGTCCACACTGTCACACAGCCCACCTCTGCTGTCTGCTCTCCAACATCAACCTCTGGCCACCTGTTTTGATGGCTTTGTCGTGTCCATAGTTGGGCTCCACACATCTTTGCCAGGACACTCGTAAATTATGAATATTAAGTTTACCATGCACAGCTGCAGAACTGTCTGACGTTAACAATTTCAGAATCCAAACAATGTTCTCAGAGAGTTATCAATTATTCTATTGGTTTTGGCAGCTCTTAACCTGCACGCTGTGCACCTATTCAGAAAGTATATCTAGTTACAGCTATTGCAACACTATGAGAAGGCCGTGTGCGCTGTCTGGATGAAGCACAGCTATGATTGTACCTTCATGTCGATGCTGAAACATCCCGCAGTCGCATCCATCACGGCGCCAGTCATTCTGGTTCAGAATTCCGCACTTCGTAAAAAATGCATCCGCGGCTCATTGTGTTCTTCTGGTAATCAATACCTAAAGCACAGCTGTGGTGTCATAAAAAAGGACAGGACTTTGCTCTTGGCAGGCGTAGCGTAACTACAGTTCCCAGGATCCCGTGCTCTGTGAGAGACATCATTGAACATTACAGTTACATAAGATCAGACTCTTGTAACTAATAGTTTTCTGCTGCAGTCGTTTTCCCGTCGATTTTTCTCTTTTTTCTGTTGTTCATATGGGCATATAGAGTATCACCTCACTGCGCAAATTAAACAAGGCTTATGAATATATTTTACACAAACTATATTTTCATTTCGGACCTTGTCATGTTTTTGTACTGGTAATTAACAGAGCAAAAACGATCCTTGTTATCTGATATTGGTGAAATGGGCGCCTTTGGAGACCATCCTAAAACCACTTCTGTCAGTGTCTCTGATTCAAAAATGAGCCAGTGTTCTTCAAAAGAGCCTCTTACTTTTGAAGTGAACTTGTGGGATGTTTGCTCACTAGCCTCTGTCTGAACTTTAGGGGCCTAATAATTGATTAAGTGCAGACGAAAGTCTAGGTATTGTAAATGAGGTGATAGTCAAGGACACAAAGCCACATTCACCACATACATAGATTACTCCAGCATTGTTAGTGGAACTCTCTCACAAACACACATATGCTACTGGGACCACGTGTATAAAACATCTGGAAAGATCAGGAATATGAACGTTATCTCAAACTGGTTGAAGAATCCAGCATAAAAAACAACTGGTACTCGATACATTGTTGTCAAGCACAGATGTGACCTTCATCAGTGTCTGTAATTCTCACAGCTGATTAGAAGTCAGTCTCATCGGCTCCTCGGGGTACCACCTCTGCTTGTGGCTCTAGCTCGTGTGCTAATGCCTTAAAGCAGCTGAGACGGATAAATCAGTCTCATCCTGCCGCCGAGCGGGAGGCTATGACATTTGACAGTCTTTTATAGCGCAGAACGAAACACGTCTGTGTGCTGCGATTCAATTGTGCTGTATCGATTTCTGCCGTCCGCCCGTCATTATTCCCCCGGCCTGATTGACAGCTGAAAATTGGTTACGTTAAGTATTTCATATGTTATAGCGGCTGACATTTGCTTGCCTGCACCTTGTGTCAATATTGTTGGAGAGCTCGGCAGCTTTATGAGAGAGCATTATACACTGAGTGTGGCTTTTGTGTGATGTCCCAGAGTTTTTCCTGACATAATTTAAGATATATTAAAAAAGGCCCCTGGCATCTTTCCACCTCTCAAATGTGTTTAATGCCAATATTATTGTCTGCCTACGGGAGAGCATGTATGCTCATAATCGAGATGCCCTCCACCCTTCCTGCCGTCACTATCAGCGAGCTTATGTTTAGGCATTAGGCAGAAGATGACTGTAAAATTGAGCCGCAGTGATTGATTCATGTCGAGGCTCTGCGCAGGATGTGAACGCCTCCCCACCCGCCATGCTACGGAATTGGCACAACCCGATTATCTCCTCTCCACTGCGAGCGGCAATGAACCATTGATATAATCTGTCACACATTAATGTTGACATTTTGTTGTGTTTATATTAAACATGCGAAGATGACCCCATACATACAGTACATACACAGTGGGATATAAAGTAAAAAAGCACATGGAAAACGTAGGATTTAACGCCTGTTTTAATAAACATAAAGAATGACCAAGCAATGCTATTACTCTGCACTATATCACTGTCAATAGTGACACCATGTTATTCCATGCATGAAAGGTTTCCTTGATTCCATTGAAACACATAAGATGTTCACCAATATTTTTAAATCTTAATGAGTTCATCCCACCAAAATGATAGACTGGGTATAAAAACACAAAAGAATTATGATAGGATAATAAATAATTTTTCATTTTATCTTATTACCTAAATCATAATGCTATTCATTTTAACTTTAAACAACTACATTTTATCACAATTGAAAATGCAATGGTTTTTACCAATGGTCTGTTCATATGTAGCAATACACAATGCACATCATCTATACCCATATAATGATCTTTATCTCTTTCAGAGATTTTAGCACAGTCCATAAAAAAATCATGATTTACAACCAAAACTTACTGAGATAAGTTACATTTCATTGATCTGGAAAATATAACAAGGGTCTTTGCTCCTGCTGGTGGTTTCTTTTGCCTGCCCTCTTTTGGGCGGCCGTGTGGCAGAGAGGAAGGTCACTGTGTTTGTCAAAAGTAAATTGTAAATGTTTAGCTCTGTGCTCCTGCTCAGTTGCCTGTCCCTCAACATTTATTCAGACAGCATTCCCTTTCCCCCCCTCACCCTGCCACATGTCAACATCGGCAGCACACCAGACCAGCCGGCTTATAATTCAGTGTGTGTATATTGTAAATATTATCCCTGAACTGGATAGTCAGCAGCTGTCCCCGCAAAGGTCCAAAATCTACTTTTTGATACCCACCAATGGTGTGTCAATTAAGAAAACTGCAAGTACTCATTCCCTGCTGAAAAAGAACAATGGAAGCCATCACAGAAATGGAAATGATTGGTTTTAGTGACAATAATAAAATCTTTGTGTCTCTCTGGTGGTAATGTTTCAGTTCCATTGGTGTGATATTATCTGGTGAATGGAAACCAATAGACTAATAATGCCCAAAACACACAGCATAATGACAATTTGTGACAAACTGCATTCATTTAGTCACTCAAGATAAATCCAACTTCTCTCTATGAAACTCAACATTGTAATTTTGTCTTTCTTATATATTTGCTTTTGTATCTTAATGTGGGGTTGCAAAAGCTGTTTGGCTATGAGATGTATTTTGGAGATGATTGCTCATGTCGCTGTACATCAGTCATAGTCAGATTATCATTCTTACAGTTTGACTTATGTTGCAGATCCTTATAAAGTTACCTGCCAACTGGCAAAAGTTTTTGTTTTATTTAGTTGCCAAAGCCAATTGTAATTGCATTTGGCACTGACTATCATTCATTGAATGATTTTATTTTGTTTCATAGATTTACAGTTGAATGTAGACCTTTAAAAAAAACATTAATAGGTACACAAAAAAGACAGATTTGTCCAAAATGAATTGCTAATCATAATTGTATTATTTGTTATTGTTATATACACAGTATAACTAAACATTTTGTATTTACTCACAGCCTATTTTAATATAATAATATGAAATTGAACGATTTCAGCATGCAATATTGTTTTTGTTTAGCTTAGCGTTCCTCCTGTGCAAATAATTATTTGTTAAATAAAGTGGTCAATTGAATTTTAAGTCAGTAGGTGATCCTTTGCATACATGCAAGTATGATGCCAAACAAACATTAAAGGTAGTCTATACTGTATGTGATGGATACATCACGTGTGCCCCTTAACCATTATTTATGTAAATGTTTGCATCATAAAAGTTTAAAGTATATTTACACGACTGACCTGACTCATGGTCAGTAAGCCTGGCTTTCAGTCCAGAGGCAGAGTGCTGGAGATGCTATCTTAGGTAATCCGTGGATTAAGCACTCGCCCATCTAATGGCACCCAGCGAGTAAGACAGCTTTTTAGCGAAAGTCCAAAAGCCGCTTGGTCAATAGGCCATATGCATTTAGTTTGAGGGAGGTCTGTGTTCTTCCTTCTCCATACCAGTGTCATTTTAAAACCCATTGTTCTTCTCCATGGCCCTAAAAGTGCATGACATGTCTGGATTTGTCTTGACAAATCTTGTCATGGCAGCTTCTTAAATTATTAAATTTGTGAGTATCCTCATGTGTCCTCTGGTATGCTTTTTGTTAGGTTTGCAACATTTCTCATGTTTCTCAAGCTTCTTAAAGTATATCAGTAAAGGTTCCTTTGCCTTTGCATAGTTAACTGAATGGAAATGGTGATAAGAATGATATTTGTCCAGAATTTGTCATTTGTAATTTTTGTGAAGTTTCTTACTGCATGGAATGGGATAACCAGATAAAGGCTCATTATTAAACTGTAGTGTAATTTATTGTGGCGTCTGGTGGCGAGACTCCACGACTGCGTTTTAATTGGTATTTATTTGCTCTGTAATCAGTCATTTCCACTTGCTGCGCGAAGCAGGGTCAGCGCCAATCTTTTACATGAAAAAAATCTCTTAAATAAACTCAGTTTGCTTTACTGGAACCACATGACCTATGCTGGTTTTCTCTGGGAGATCTGAAGCTGTGTGGTATATCCTGTTCGCCTCCCACTCAAAGAGGCAATCAAAAATGACAGATGAAAATTCAGTGTGTGTTCCACCTGTCTTACTGCTGGAATCACTGGTGCTGTTGAAAGTGCTGAGGTTTGAGGTTGAGTGGCTTCATGCATTGGGATTCTTGAGTCCAATATGCAGAGGTTCTCCAGAGATGTCCTCTACATGGCCAAAAGTATGTGGGTTTCAGGTCTGTAGTGCAGGTGAGTAAAGTTCTTTCTCACCAACGTCTGTTAACCATTTCCTTATTGCTTTTTTGCACATGAAGGGAACGATATTATTCTGGAGCAGAAACTGAGCCTCCCAAACCATTACCATGAAGTTAGAAGCACAAAGTTGACTTGAATGTCCTTTTATAAAAGCTTTAGTAGCATTAAGATTTAATTAGAAGGGTTGTTGGGGTTTTTGTTTATGTAATGTTCTATTATTACGTAACCATGTAAATGTTTGAATTGAAAAGTTGTCAGATGAGTTACAATACAATGTATTTTGTGACAGGTAAGATAAATTAAGCTTTAAGTGGATGTGAAGTTTTAATTTTCTTCATGTGCATTCAATCATTCAATCCAAAAAATCATTTTAGTTGTGAGTGATGACATAATTACACGATTCTAGACAAAGCTAAAAATCACGTTTTCGATACTGACCTCAGTGGAGCGCCCCAAACATCTAAGTGCAAAAGCATCTCACCTAATGTCTCAAATACAAGAAGCCTTAGTTCAGCCGCCATCCCCGAATCACATGAATAATTGCACTGTTCATTTTCCAAACAGGGATTATGATGAGGGCCTTTGTGGAAAATGGAGGCTTACATTAAGGGTCTTTTAGAGATCAATAAGCCAGAATAAAAGCTCTTGGAAGCAGAGAGGATTGAAGGGTATGAATGTGACTTCAGACTGCACCAGACATGGAAGGAATCCTAGCCAGGAGGGGTCACCTTGGGATGCGGCCACGCTATCGGGAATTGCACCGGATGAGCATATCAAAGCCCAGCTCCGCGTCGATGCGAGAGCTGACGTAAGGTCTCCTGCATGCTGCTGAAGCTGCCGCTGGCCTCGATCGCCTCTGATCTCCACCACCGCATTGCTGCAGCCTTATAGTTCAAAGCAATATTGATGCCTGCACTAGTCAAGACCTTATTAAAGGATGCTGAACCGTCACCTGCCACAATGACTGGTTACCTCTGCAATAATGAGAACCTCATGACGTTATGAAAAGGATCAAGCTCTGACTTGAAAGCTGGTGAACATAAATCACTTCTTGTTTGCATTATTTACTTTTTCTGCCATGTGTTGTAGGGTTATTTATTTTCTTTCTGACAAAATCATCTGGTTTACTCCGCTCTCATGGTGACCGTGTGACTGTTTGCTCATTTAAAATTCCATGATGACTCAGGAACGTCCTTAAGTTCCTGAAATCTTTTGGAGACATTTTTTTCACCGCATAAGTGTCAAATTTTTTGCCAAAACTGTCCAGAAGGCGGACAGAAAGATACATCTGAAGGAACGAAGACCGAGAAGTTCAGTCAAAATGCCAGGTTCCACGCCGCTCTGCGGTTGAATACGTTTAATTCTACAATAACACAATCGTCATGCTGCGATAATTCACAGATGATTCAAGCTGAAAGTTTATTTATGGACCTGTCAGGACTTTTGATATCCACTCCTCTTTTGTCAAAACCTCCCACTGCCTAGAGGAAAACTTGGCTCTGAATTGCTGCTCTAGGACCACAAGGCATTCTTGCCTTGGATGAATGAAATCCTCCTTTCTCTGCGGTTTTTAGCCATCCATATGGCATGTAAAGCTACCCTAGTGGGACTCATGTTGTGGTCTGTTGTCTAATGCTTTCATCAGAATAAACATTTTGACCATCTCTAACTTCAAAAACTGAAATTAAGTCGCACAGACTAGCAGACCAATACCCATTTTTTAAATAACACAGACCCTGTGTGTGTGTTTCTTTATTTCTTACTTTCCCATCATTGATTCTCCTTGTCAACCTTCGTGTCATTTAAAGTTCAGTTTATCTCTCAGTTAAATTCAGTTTATCACCTGAAGAAGCATTCTTTCCTCTTTTACAAAGCGGCATTTTACTCATTTAAATTCTCTTTAAATTGTGTCATTATGTAAAATGTGCTAGAAACCAATTCAATTTGCAACATAATCCATTCCAACCACCACAAAAGAAATGATGTCTTATACACAGAGACACACATACACACGCTCACTCATTCTGAGACAGTCTCTAATCCAGCGATTGGTTTTACCTTATCACAGAACTTAAAGCAGTGTACTCTTCTAAGCTGGAGGATTGAACCTCTGTTCGATACAGGTTTGCAAAACTGAATCTGTTGAGCCGCAAAGATTTGATATGGGTATTTAAAGCTCTGCGTGGTATTAACCGAGAGCACAACAAATAACCTCCGTTAAACCAACTCTCTCTATCCTGACCAGCTCGGATGCAAATTAAACTAAGCTTGTAGTGGATTGAGGAGGTCGACGGGAGAGAGATGGGACGTGTAAAGTCTGTGCGTGTGTTTGTGCACATCTGTAGCCATGATAAAATGTCGGACCCTCGGATGAGCCATGTGACAACTGTGTTACCATGGAGCTCTTTCCGTCCCTGTCGACCCTGATGTGCTGCGTATTTTCTGGCACAGTCCATATCTGCCAATCTGCCAGCCCTGACTCACATTAAAGACCTCAGCATCCCAAACAGCTATAGGTTATCAGGCACAAGGCCCTAAATGACATGTGTTGAGATGAAATGGAAAAAAAACTGTTAGTCCACAGATTCATATTCTACGACAGAAAGGCTTGAGATTCATAATATTATTTATGTGGCATTTATATTGTTTATTTTTATACAGCACCCACACATTTACAATGGTCTCTCCACAAAAACATTTTGATTTAACCATGGTATTTGTAGTGAAACTATGGTTATACAAAAGATAATCTGCCGAAAAAACACAATTTCTAATTAAAAAAATTATATGGTTCATCGTTTAGACTGTATTCTACAGAAAGGTCTCGACTTTAAACATTCACACACAGACACAAAAGGCACATACTTGTAAGTCACTATACGGATCTGCCCTGTCTCACCCACTGTAACAAATTTGGTTCTCCTACACAGCTAACTCTTTAAAACCCTGATAGCGGACAGCTAAGCGAAAGTGCACATAAAACAAACTCCTCTCATAAATTCATTATGCTTGTACAAACTCTCCTGAGTTATCACTGTGTACGTCGGGTCCATCTCTGCGTATCGTCTGAATATTACACTATGGAGACATTATTTGTCAGATTTAGCATGAAACCTAAAATCCCTGCGCCCGGGTGCGTATTTCAAAAGACAGAATTGAAATGAAATTGAAAGCATGTTGACAAAAGAAGACTGCGATGAGAACGGGAGAGAGGGAGTGAGTCGAACAGAGACAGAGGGAGACAAAGACGGTTGCTGGATATGTCAGATTTTGTGATGTGATAATAGAAAACACTCAGTGGTCTTTGCAGTGTTGCAGATGTTGTCTGAGACGCTGGTGTCAATGCTGCTTATTCAGATATGTTCCAGCACCTCAGCAGTGAGGAGAGATAGGATAATTCTCCATTCCTGATGTCTATTTGCTGCGGCCGACTCGCAAATAGCAGGCACGGTTTTGAAAATCAACCCCAGTACACATTTGACACTAGTTTAATCGATTGCAGATATTCTGAATGCATTAACTTCCACTTTTCAATGAAGAAACCAATGCAGTTTATCCTTTGTTCTGCACTGCTCTCTTTGAGGTCCTTGTTCGTCGTAAAAGTAAAAAAATATCTGCAATTACAGCTCAACTGATTTAAAAACTCACAGGATGAAATAAATATCAAATTTGACCAATAATAAACAACCATGTCAGACTGCAAGTGTGTGTACGCATGGAAAGAGAACAGACAGCAGGGTAGTTCCTCTCTCTCTCTTGGGTGTGGTGAGCTTTATGGCTTTGGCGTACAACTTTAAAGACTCCTGAGCCTTCAAATCCATGGATATACTCTTAAACCACCAAGGAGGCCTATTGTTTCCAATGCCTTCCCAATCAGTCTGCCAAACTCTGCATTCGTACACACAATACTACAGACACATTTTTCTTCCCTCTCTCATTACGTGACTGAGGCGTGTACTAGGCAGGTTTGGGCGTCACCTGGTCTCTTAAAACACTGGTCTTCACAGTAATTATTTTCTCAGACAATTACTTAGGAACTGAAAGATTACTCCAGAATGAAAACCCAGTATTGGGGTGATTCTTTCGATTCCTGAATGGGCTTTAAAAGTGTTTTTATTAAAAAGAATTATTTGGTTGAAATGTATTTGCTTGTACCTGATGGACATTTTCACAGTATTTCATGTACAGCATTTGTAAATTCATATAATGTCATATAATAGTTCTTGTTAATATTTTTTGCTTTAGTTAGGCCAACGCTGTATGTGTATAGTATGTGTGTGTGTGTGTGTGTGTGTGTGTGTGTGTGTGTGTGTGTGTGTGTGTGTGTGTGTGTGTGTGTGTGTGTGTGTGTGTGTGTGTGCGTGCGTGCGTGTGCGATTTTCCTCACTAAAAAAACTCTGCAACTTCCCTGACATCATACATGTTTTTTGCTGTGTGAGCAGATCTACCCTTCACGTCAAGAGAAAACCTTTTCATTAATCTTTCATCAGCCGTTATTTAGACTGTCTCCTAGTAAAGGTTGTATTTTTCCTGGTGTGGGAAGCTGACATAACATGCATGGTTGCAAATCTGTTCTGTACTTGGGGAAAGTAGCAAGGCTTTCATTTAACCAAACATTTTAGACTGATGGCTCTGAGTTTCTGGTCAAATGTTGTGATAAATAAATCAAAATGATACTTTTGTTAAGCTTTTACTATGACCAAGATGTTGAATTAGTTTGGTCCTCGCCTGTTTTTTGTAATTTGCTTTTAAAATGCAGGCAAGCAACAACTAAATAAAAAAGGTCTTAATGTGCATTAAATTGATATCCTTCAGAAGCCACACATTTAATTTGAACTAAACAATGTCTTATTTACTACTCTAAAAAACAAATGAATGGTGTGAGCACAGGAATCTGAGCCCTCCGTCTTGACGTGGATGTGTATGGATTAGTTAGGTCTGTTTAAGCTGCATTGTAATGTTCTTGATCTCATATACCTGTGAATTGCTCAGTTGTGCTGTCCC
Organism: Barbatula barbatula; assembly: GCF_947034865.1. Lineage (NCBI taxonomy): Eukaryota > Metazoa > Chordata > Actinopteri > Cypriniformes > Nemacheilidae > Barbatula > Barbatula barbatula. The sequence continues at coordinate 9,165,379 of NC_136781.1, forward strand.
ACTCAAACACTCCATAGCTCTGTTTCCATAGCCGGTCTTAGGCCGGGGCAGATGTCAGTCATGAGTGAGTGGATTCACATAGTCCGAGAGGTAATTTATTTCACCTAACATACGTATGGCAATCTTGGCGTTGTGCTTGGATTTTAGTGAAAAAGATTACTTCCTTCTTTTAAGTGTCTGCCTGCCAAAGGATTCAAAAGCACATGCTTAAGTTGTTTTGGTGAATCCCTGGCTCATATGTGGTGCTGTGGCGATTGCACATTCGCTCGCTGATATAGGATCCCAATTACATAAAAAAGTATATGCATTTTTCCTTTTAAAAAATCTACCGGTGTATGCTGGAATTATTAGATTGAATGACTATATGAGCAACAGTCTGGAAAAGGAGCAAATAAGATCGATTAGATACAATTGTTGTTGAGACAGCCTTTACCACAACATCTTTGTATTTGTGCATTGATGGTATTAGGTCCCCTTAATCTGATATTGTCTACAGATTACCTGTCTGGTTGTCCGTAATTACCGCTAATGGACCTGCAGACACTCTGCAAACCCGGCTTTAGGGTGTGTGTGAGAGATTTGAGCTGCTCATTGTTTAAAGATTTGGAATGTTGCTTCATTTGTAGGCTTTGTTTTCTTAGACAGCAAGACTTCATTGCCAGCTGTAAACATGAGTCTTGACTGTCCTACAGATGATTTTATTAATTGACTCTGAAAATGTAGTTTGCCATGTTGATTGTTATTCACAAGTCATCCAGGTGCCTCCTGTTTAATTTATTTGTCAAATTTGGTAGCTCAGGCTTTTCCATGGGGAGACACAAACAGGGAATATCTAAAGTCTTTCCAGGTCAGCTTGATCTAAAACAGACACTGACAAATGTCTGGCTTTCAGTCAGACTGCAATGGCACACATACACAGCATTATTATTTATTGTAGGATGGTAAGCCAAGATATTTTAGGACGATGGTAATATCGTTGTCAAAATATTATCTGTCTCCCTTGAAATGTAGTTGAAGTATTATAAATTACAATATGTTATTTAATAACGTTTCTAATAAGGAGTTGTCCATAAAAATAAAACTATCTGTATTACCTAGTATTCCAATTAGAACTCATTTGATATTTAAACTAAACTTTAACAGGCTGAAAGCCTGTAAAAAGCCCTTTTGTAAATACAAAATATAAATTTTGAGCCAATAATTTACATTCATTTTTTTCAATAATTTTTGTCACCGAACAAGAACAATCAGATGTTTTTGTATATGTAATTGTAAACTAAACATTTACAACAATCAATGTTGGATTTATTGCTTTAATTATTATTATTATTATTTAATCATTAAATTATAGGAAAAATGTTGCAGAATATTGTTTTAATAATGATGAGCATGATTCAAATTACAAGAATTACGCCTACATCTAAAAACGCAGAATTTTTTATGCTTAGGCCTTTTCCATAAAGTTAGATGAATCCGTTTACTTAAGGTAATATCACATTATTACTGTACAATATTCTGGTCAAATTTTCTAATCGCTTGGCTTCGTGCTGTGTCGTTCATACAGTCAAATGGGCTGGTGTTTGAGTAACTCCAATACGGAGTTGAGTAAACCCCAGAAAGAAATGCGAGGTACTTTCAGAAGGGGTAATGTGCCCTCTGCTGGACAAATTGACAAATTTGAACCCACACCTTAAATTGCTTTCCGAAACATCGGTGCACTTCAAAACGTCACAATTACTGAAAAAAACTCAACACAATTCTCTCATAAAGTACCGCGTACGCTGACACGTTTAAAAAGTACTGGAGTGAGCAATATTCGCCATCAGTTTAGGCTACCCCTCTTTTTTTAATAAATGCCATAAATGGTTCAAAGGTTAAAACGGGAAATGTTGCTTTATCTAAGATGTCAACAAAGTTCAAATGGAATTTAACATTTACATTATTTTATGTATTATTGAAGCAGAACATCCGTTGATGTCTCTGCGTGCGCAGCTTCCCGCATCAGACGAAGTTCCTCTCTCCATCTTCCACAGGCTCTCGTCGAGTCTTTTCTCTGGACTTAAGTGTAGACCACTTAACTATCTAAGCTTCTGCAGTGATCAGTCCATTTATCTGGGATTATTGCAGTGAATTTACTGTTTGGTTTCCTTCCAGTACCCAAATGTCAAGTCCAAAGTCATGTGTGCAGTAGCTTTACCGCGCAAGAGCCGCGCAGATCCCCCGAAAGCTGGTAGCAGTTGATCTTTGGATAGAGCATGAAAATAAATAAATCCTCTTTAGCAGATCAATATTCATCCCCTTTAATGCGGGAAGTGAAACTGCTGGATTTGAGCTGGTAATTCTGATGAACAGCTAATCGTTGAAAAACAAGCAGGAGGGCTTTGCCATCCACAGCAGTATACGTACGCGAAAAAGCACTTCGTAATCAAACTAAGTTTTTTATTCATTTAAAAGCTAATGGATTATTTGAAGCTAAATTCGCTTATTTGGACGCTAAAAAATACGAGCAGGTAAATCCAAAGAGGACATTTAAGTGGAAAGAGGACGCATTTAGGAGACAGGAAAAAACAACAACTTCATCAAGTTTAGACATTACATAAAATTAAACTGTATGTTATTAGTTCTATTTCGTGATTTTTGCTAGCGTGACTTATGACTAAAAAATATGTATTTACATGCAGTAGGCCTATATGTGAAGAGTTTGGTTCCAAAATGGGATTCAAAAATCATGTTCTCTTGTTTTTATTGTGTGTTATAGTGTATGTGTATGTATATATATATATATATAATAGGGTAAGAGATGGTTACTGTTCATTTTCTGGTCATCATTCATTTCATTAGGACATGGAAAAGGCTATTTAAAATTAGGTGAAGTCGGTCATAAACATCAAGTATTCCCAAAAGTTACCAATGCACATTGTGAGTGGTTTCTAAAAATAAAATAAAATAATGCTCATGAGTGCATATTCAATGACATATTTACATCTGAAATACCTCTGTGAAAACATGTCATAAATAGTTGCTGTTAAATGTTGAAATATTACATCCCTGAACTTTTGACTTCTTTTAATAAGGAACATCCCATCCGAAACTTTACTCTTATTCTCTTTCATTCTACTTGTTTTTATTCAGTATTTCAATATAACAGATTTATATCATTGTTAAAAATAACAGGCCCAGGTTTACATACCAGCTCTGCAGAATTCTCTGTTTCTTTTAGTTAGTGCACAATGATAGATGGGCCCAAGATGGGCCGTAACTCAGCAAATAAATAAATAAGTGCTGTTCTGGAATATGCCTGGATTTTTCTTATAAAATATGTTCAGATTTTATGGCCAATTCTATTGCTTTAAGCAGTGGGGATGTTTCAGACTTTGTTTACTATTTTATTTGTGTAGATCAAAGCTTTAACGAGCCCATTTATTTCATCGATGAGATGCAGACAGTTTATTGGATTTTCTGACATCAACAAGACAAATTACATGTTTTGTCTACATGGTTTTGATTTAGAAATATCACAATATATTTCTTTTCATCTCCCACCGTGCAAAAAGAGCTAGGTGTAGCCATAGGGTAGGCAAACAGTCTCTATTCTCCATCAAAAATACAGCCGAAAAATTCATGAATTCAGCTGATAAATACCTGTGTATTAAAGCAGTGTTATGTTACCATCCCAGTTGCCATGAAGCTGGTTAGTTCAGTCTGAGCATGTGCACCACACCCTGCGAACGACTGCTGTATTTCCTTCACTAAGCCTTCGCTTGCTTATACTGTATAAATTATCCTGTTGAGACTTTGTGAATGGCTTTCTATGCTTATGCCTGTCACTTGTAGGAGAAAGTGACCGTCAAATAAACTGCATGGGAGCCAAATAGCCTACTGAAACCCGTAGAGTGAGAGAAATGACTAAGCAGAGACACAATTGGTACAGAAACGCTCAAATGGGATATTTACCAAGACTCTTTGGCACACATTGCTACTGGGAGGAGTGAGCCAGAATGAAAATAATAAAATATGGGTGAAAGGATATTTAAATTTTTTCCCCTTCATATTTTTGCAAACAGCCCAGGGCTCTGAGCTCTATTTAAATAAACATGAGTGATGCTTTTATTTTCATTGCAGTGTTGTGGGCCATACGGGAAGTGTTATGTCACTCAGCTCGGATGGAGTGCACAGAAATCAAACAAGCTACTTTTCAGTAATTTTTTTATGGCCTCATTTGTTGCATACTCTTGCCTTGTTGCGTTTATTTAGTTGATGTTATTGTATTTTAAGGACTTGGTGAGTGGATAATAGTTTCTACTTGAACATACTGTAGGCCATACAGGTATCTCTATAGAAATTTAAAACTTCCCACGTTGTTACAAATACTGACCACAGGAGGGAGCCCTGATATGAACGCTTTCAAATAATTCACTACGAGACTCTACCTCTTTTTGTGACTTGTTAAATATTTTGGTCGCCTTTAATATTAAAATAAGAAAATGTCAGATTTTCCAATTATTTGTTTTAAAATTTAAAGTAATGTGCAACATTTTGTATCAAACTAAACTTATATTCAATGCAAAAGCATTTAAATACAATTGTGTACAGTAATCATTTTATTTCTATTTACCTATATTATTTTAACCTGTATTTTTAAATAACTTCCTCATAATAGTTTAAGTGCTATTTTATAATTTTTTTGTGTATTTCTCAGCAGCAGGCTGTGTGTTTAGTCGTCATGTTAGTGGTCAGGTGTAAAGTGCATACCTGACCACTAGGGACTGACGTAAGACCATCATTTCCAGCTGTAGAAAATGCTTTTAACATTTTGTTGCTTACTGTAAGAATCATTAGGCCAGCACGGAAACCCATATCAATTAAAAAGAGTAACAAACATACATTTTATAGTTCACAAATTGCAAATAAAGATCCAGTACGTAGTATATATTAATCCATGTTACATTTTTAACCAAGCCAATTGCTTACAGTCCTCTGATGGTTTTCTCTTTAACATAAATTATGCAAACATAAAATATTTTTCCTACTTTTATACTGAAAGGAACACATTTCTGGTTTGTCCATGCTGACAGAAACCCTCCCAATACTCACAGCTGCAAATATGTGTTCCAAACACCTCCTTGCACATTATACTGCCAATCTAAAGCATGTCTGTCAAATAAAGTCCATACTCAACAGCTGGTTGTACGGTATTATGTATAAAACCCTATTAAGCACCTACTGCACTTACTCCCTAAGACGCACTTTGTCGGGTGTGAACTTTGGAATTACTCTTCCTAATCTTATCTTTCCCCCGCCGCTCAGAGTCAGACCCCACTAGGTCAATGGCAGCTTGTTTGACACACTGCACTACTGTAAGCATCACTTTACTCTATGCAGACTGCTTGACAGATTGGTCATGAAATTAAAAGAGATAGATGGTTTGGCAAGACACGGTACTGTTATGTAGCCATTGGTATAGACCGTCTACATTTAACACTATTGTAATTAATTGACCAATGTTAAAGTTTGACAGCTGATTTGCATAAATATTAATTTATCCTGTTTAAATTGTTCAGCTTGTATGACTGATCTGCATTTATATTTTGTGGTTGGTGAGACCAATTTTGGTGGGTGGGAATGAATGTGAAGGGACGCAGTGTTTATCCAAACTCCACACAACCAATAAGACAGGAGGAGACTAGAATGGACGGTATAGGAGCACTTGATAGTAAGAGTCTCTACAGGGATGACTTCATAGAAACAGACAGATAAATGACCTAAAGGGCTCCATGTGGTATTTTAGCAGCCTGAACAGATAGCTGGCATGATTTATACAGTTTGCATAAGACACACACACCTAAACAGTTTAAATCCACATGACCACAATGGCTCCGCCCAAATTCCAAATGGAATTTTTTTTATTTGCATTAATCGTTGCATTATGCATTTGCAATGGTGAACATTGAATCAGGACAAACCGGTCAAAATAAAGAACAAGATGCAATGTTCGCGGATCTTGAATACTGTTAAATAAATTCATGTTGATTTGTAAACAACCTAATTATAATGTATTTCAGGATCAGTAAAAAAAAGAACATATGTTGGAATAAGCCTGTATCTTTGCATTCTCTCAGTTTTTCACATTCCTGTTGGGTGACTTTGTGATTCCATAGGTTTGTTTCTGTTGAAATTCAACAGACACTGGACTGGAATTGCCACAATACATGCAAATTCAAGGCAAAACTTAACTCAAAATTTTCCATGGCTGTATATACAGCTAACAGAGTTAAAGAAGTACAAATACTGTAACTGTACAGAACATAGAGAAATCATTATCTCATAATTTATTTTCAATATTATACAAATCTGTCTGTCTAAAGATGAATGTTTAGGAGAGTAAATGTAAGTTAGTAAGTATTAAATGTTTTTTGCCGTATTTGTATAGGTTGTAGAGGCTTATTTGGAAAACAAACCTGGAATCTGTCTTTTCATTCCATCACACTAGGACCTGACAGAAAGCTTGTCCTGCGGCGATAACAATGTCATCAGTCAACTGCCTAACAGTTTAGACCCTGTCCCGATAGTCTGAGTGAGACCGTACATCTGTAGTCTTATCAATGACTGTCCACACATGTTGATGCCAAACACAACACCTCTCAAATCCACAGCAAATACCACAGACTAACCTTGTAAGAAAGACCCACAGATTGCAACACTATATTACTTTCCAGTAGAAAAACATTTAATTAAGATAAAAAATCTTTTTTGTCTTCTTTTTCGTTTGTTAAAGCTTGGTTTAAATCAGTGTAAACAAAAATAGAAGAGCAAATACAAAATAAATTACACTGAATTCGATGTCTTTGTTTGCTGTGAGTGTGTGAAAATATGAGGGAAAGAAAGAGAGAGAGAAAGAAAGAAAGAAAGAAAATACTACACTGTTGTTCTTATCTTTGACTCTTTGATTTGTGTGTTGGTGGGGGATGGCAGATGTCTGTGTGCATGTTTTCCATTGATACTTTAGTACTGGACAGTCTTAGGTGGTGTCAAAGCTTGGAATGTGGCCCCTCTTATCAGCAGAGAGAAAGAAAAAGTGCAGTACAGACATTCCTCCATCCAACATCTCTGCAACTTCAGCCTCATCATTGGTACCACTTCCAGAACTTTCTGTTTAGTCTGCCAAGAACCCAAAGTCTTCCACATTTGTCAAGTCAAGTCAACTTTATTTATATAGCGCATTTTAGTTTTTTTTACAATTCCAAGCAAAACATTTAAAGTTATACAAGTAAAAACAAAAAAGGTGAAAACACACATCACAGACACACATGGTTTCAAACACACCCACATACAAAGCATGGACTTACAACTCCACACACAATAAAATCACGTACTAACAGACACACTCACGGATGCAAACGTTTACGATAATTAAATTATAATTATAAATAAAGTTAAAGGAGAGAGAAAAACAGGTCAAATATTTAAACAGACTATACATTTTTTGGTTTAATATTAAATAAGTTAAGTAAAACTTAAAAATTCTAATTCTAAAGCAGCCAGGCAACCAGTGAAAGTATGCAAACGGTGACGAGGAAATTCCTTTCTTTACTTCCTTCTTGCTTAACTTCCTATTTCTTTATTTGTAAACTCACATAAGTGAAGTCAGTAAATTGACATTACCAACAGCACCCATGTAACATTCCCTGTCATCGCTTTCCATTTGCTTTGCTCCTCTGCTGTTGATTTTACAATTGCTAGACATATCTGCATACTTTGTTGACTTTTGCAAAACTCTTCACACAGCTCTCCTAACAAACTTTCATCTTGGCACAGCAGTTTATTTCACATTCAAAATTCACTAAAACTATCAAAAACACTTCATTCAAGTCTCAAATCAGCTCATTCTTTCATAACACTATAGCAAAGGTTGTCAGTCAACAAACATACTTGGTCATCTTATAAAAAACACCAACAACAGGTAGCATTACGGTAAACACTGAGTTGTCTGTAAAAGAAAAACACATTTCTACTGTTTACTGCATTGTATGTAACAGAAATTAAAGTAATAAAACATTACGCTATATGTACTTTTTATTTGTTTTTAGAAGTCATTGCCAAATACAAGAAGTTACACCCTCCACAGATCTGGTAGGAATACTAGTCAACTCGATTTTCTGCATTTGGCCACAGATTCTCATCCACATCACATTTCATCCAGGGCAATAACACCTAGGAAAGAATCTTTCGGCATGCCTGATCCATCCCTGGCAACCTCCACTGATATGTCCAGGCATCCCGCTCATTGCATCCAGAAGGGACTTTTGATCATGGGGATGGTGGTCATAATCCTTCCACCTCCACAAGGACAATAATTCCTGGTCTCGCAAAAAAGATGGTCTCGCAGAATACAGCTTACCTGTTGGTTTGCCGGAAAACTCTAACAATAGATGCCACTGTTGATCTACTACATGATTTACTACATGATCAATTATAGTTGCCCTGATCTCATCTGAGACCACAGCTCTTGATCTTCCTCTTATTCTTCTTCCACCACGCATACATATTCCTCTTTCTCTTTTAACCACTTCTCTGCGTCTGGTTTGGTCCATGTATATGTTACAATTGAAATGATTCCTAATTTCTCCTCTTTTTTATCGTAATGAAATTACATAAAGGAGTGACACATGTGTAGGTCTTAAACTACTATTGGAATCATCTGTGGTTGGTCCAACTGTTTTGATAGCATTTAGTAAAGGAATTTAGGATGGTGAACAATACAGTATCACACAGAAAACTGTTCATGTGTATTTCTTTATTTACTTTAATATAGGTGTGGAAAAAATGCATGATACCAGGTTCTGATTTACAGTAACAGAGAGCTTTGGGTTAAATGGGGTGCCAGACCTGAGCTCCCCAACCCAATTCCATGGAAAGTCACAAGTTATAAATTAAAGCTGCGAGCAGCGATGTGCGGGCCCTCGGGCATGCACCGCAACCATGTTCAACCACAACCGTTGGAATCAGGAACAATGAAAGGTATGCAACTTGCATACAGGGAGTTTCATTATAGATTTTTCTGTGCCATATTTCCTATTGCCAGCTGGTGGCGCTATTACTAAAGGTCTATTGACATGGATATGTGTTCAGGCCAGGACTATTATCAAACATGTGAAGTGTGAGGCTGGATGGATATCGTGTGCCTCAGCTACAATATAGCTTCATGTTTCCTGCAATATTTCCTATTGCCAGCTGGTGGCGCTATTACTTTTGGTGAACACTGCCGTGGATATGCGTTCAGGACAGGACTTTCGTCGAACACGTGAAGTGTGAGGCCGGTCGGATATCGTGTGCCTGAGTTACTGTAGCTTTATGTTTCATGGCGAAACATCAAACTTTGTCAGGCCACCACGGACACGCCCCTCAAAGAATGTCAGCAGATTTCAATGTACCATCACAAAGGTCTGAAGATCACACTGGCTATACTGTTCAAATATGAGGCTGACTTGTTTGAATCTGTATGAGCAGTTAAAAACATGCCATTTCATGTTTCCTGCAGGTGGCGCTATAACTGTATCTGGATATTGCCATGTAGAGAAAAAAAGAAAATAATGGTGATACAATTAATGCTGGCGAATTACAGTAGTATTTGTTATTTATTTTTACGTGTCATAATTACTGTTGCCAGCTGGTGGCGCTATAACTATTGGAATATTACCATGTAGATGTATTCAGGACAGGACTTTGAACAAATGTATGAAGTCTGTGGCCTGTTGAACATTCAATGCCTGAGTTACATCAACTTCCTGTTTGAATCTCTATGAGCATTTAAAAACTGTATAAAACATGCCATTTCCTGATTCCTGCAGGTGGCGCTATAACTGTATCTGAATGGAGATGTAGATGTAGATGCCATGTAGATGTATTCAGGCCAGGACTTTGAACAAATGTGTGAAGTCTGTGGCCTGTAGGACATTGAATGCCTGAGTTACATCAACTTCCTGTTCATGAAAAAACGGCAAACTTTGGCAGGCCGCCAGGGTCACGATTCCCCATGAAAACTCTAGATCTCCGCAATTTAGCGTCGCAAAGGCCTTAAGATGAGAATGACACCAATATGATGTCGATCGGATAAAAACTCTAGGAGGAGTTCGTCAAAGTACGACAGCTTGAAATTGCTAAATATTGCGCAATAACACAGAAAATTTAAAATAACTGATTTCCTGTTCGGTTTAGGGATATGCCCCAAGAGGCTTTTCTTCCTGATCCGGGGTGTTACACGTGTCTACCAAGTTTGGTGCATGTACCTTTTGCGGATCGGTCTGGGCAGTTCTAGGTGGCGCTAGAGAGCCATTTTGCCACGCCTAGTTTTAAAACCCATATCAAACGCCAAGTTCTGCAACGTCTGATGCGCGTGCAAAGTATTGTGAGTTTTAGAGCATGTTTAGGCCTTCAAATTATCGATCAAAGCGGATTCGGAAGAAGAAGAAGAAGAATTAAAGCTGCGAGCAGCGATGTGCGGGCCCTCGGGCATGCACCGCAACCATGTTCAACCACAACCGTCGGAATCAGGAACAATGAAAGGTATGCAACTTGCATACAGGGAGTTTCATTATAGATTTTTCTGTGCCATATTTCCTATTGCCAGCTGGTGGCGCTATTACTAAAGGTCTACTGACATGGATATGTGTTCAGGCCAGGACTATTATCAAACATGTGAAGTGTGAGGCTGGATGGATATCGTGTGCCTGAGTTACTGTAGCTTCATGTTTCCTGCAATATTTCCTATTGCCAGCTGGTGGCGCTATGACTATAGGTGAACACTGACGTGGATATGCGTTCAGGACAGGACTCTCGTCGAACATGTGAAGTGTGAGGCCGGTCGGATATCGTGTGCCTGAGTTACTGTAGCTTCATGTTTCATGGCGAAACATCAAACTTTGTCAGGCCACCACGGACAGGCCCCTCAAAGGAAAGTCAGGAGATTTCAATGTACCATCACAAAGGTCTGAAGATCACACTGGCTATACTGTTCAAATATGAGGCTGACCTGTTTGAATCTGTACGAGCAGTTAAAAACATGCCAATTCCTGTTTCCTGCAGGTGGCGCTATAACTGTATCTGGATATTGCCATGTAGAGAAAAAAAGAAAATAATGGTGATACAATTAATGCTGGCGAATTACAGTAGTATTTGTTATTTATTTTTACGTGTCATAATTCCTGTTGCCAGCTGGTGGCGCTATAACTATTGGAATATTACCATGTAGATGTATTCAGGCCAGGACTTTGAACAAATGTATGAAGTCTGTGGCCTGTAGGACATTCAATGCCTGAGTTACATCAACTTCCTGTTTGAATCTCTATGAGCATTTAAAAACTGTATAAAACATGCAATTTCCTGATTCCTGCAGGTGGCGCTATAACTGTATATGAATGGAGATGTAGATGTAGATGCCATGTAGATGTATTCAGGCCAGGACTTTGTTCAAATGTGTGAAGTCTGTGGCCTGTGGGACATTGAATGCCTGAGTTACATCAACTTCCTGTTCATGAAAAAACGCCAAACTTTGGCAGGCCGCCAGGGTCACGATTCCCCATGAAAACTCTAGATCTCCGCAATTTAGCGTCGCAAAGGCCTTAAGATGAGAATGACACAAATATGATGTCGATCGGATAAAAACTCTAGGAGGAGTTCGTCAAAGTACGACAGCTTGAAATTGCAAAATATTGCGCAATAACACAGAAAATTTTAAATAACGGATTTCCTGTTCGGTTTAGGGATATGCCCCAAGAGGCTTTTCTTCATGATCCGGTGTGTTACACGTGTCTACCAAGTTTGGTGCATGTACCTTTTGCGGATCGGTCTGGGCAGTTCTAGGTGGCGCTAGAGAGCCATTTTGCCACGCCTAGTTTTAAAACCCATTTCAAACGCCAAGTTCTGCAACGTCTGATGCGCGTGCAACGTATTGTGAGTTTTAGAGCATGTTTAGGCCTTCAAATTATCGATCAAAGCGGATTCGGAATAATAATAATAATAATAATAAACAACACAGAAACAATAGGGCTCTGCACTGCAGAGCAAGCCGGTGGCTTGCTCTTTCGTGCTCGGGCCCTAATAATAATTAAAGCTGCGAGCAGCGATGTGCGGGCCCTCGGGCATGCACCGCAACCATGTTCAACCACAACCGTTGGAATCAGGAACAATGAAAGGTATGCAACTTGCATACAGGGAGTTTCATTATAGATTTTTCTGTGCCATATTTCCTATTGCCAGCTGGTGGCGCTATTACTAAAGGTCTACTGACATGGATATGTGTTCAGGCCAGGACTATTATCAAACATGTGAAGTGTGAGGCTGGATGGATATCGTGTGCCTCAGCTACAATATAGCTTCATGTTTCCTGCAATATTTCCTATTGCCAGCTGGTGGCGCTATGACTATAGGTGAACACTGACGTGGATATGCGTTCAGGACAGGACTCTCGTCGAACACGTGAAGTGTGAGGCCGGTCGGATATCGTGTGCCTGAGTTACTGTAGCTTCATGTTTCATGGCGAAACATCAAACTTTGTCAGGCCACCACGGACACGCCCCTCAAAGGAAAGTCAGGAGATTTCAATGTACCATCACAAAGGTCTGAAGATCACACTGGCTATACTGTTCAAATATGAGGCTGACCTGTTTGAATCTGTACGAGCAGTTAAAAACATGCCATTTCCTGTTTCCTGCAGGTGGCGCTATAACTGTATCTGGATATTGTCATGTAGAGAAAAAAAGAAAATAATGGTAATACAAATAATGCTGGCGAATTACAGTAGTATTTGTTATTTATTTTTACGTGTCATAATTCCTGTTGCCAGCTGGTGGCGCTATAACTATTGGAATATTACCATGTAGATGTATTCAGGCCAGGACTTTGAACAAATGTATGAAGTCTGTGGCCTGTGGGACATTGAATGCCTGAGTTACATCAACTTCCTGTTCATGAAAAAACGGCAAACTTTGGGAGGCCGCCAGGGTCACGATTCCCCATGAAAACTCTAGATCTCCGCAATTTAGCGTCGCAAAGGCCTTAAGATGAGAATGACACCAATATGATGTCGATCGGATAAAAACTCTGGGAGGAGTTCGTCAAAGTACGACAGCATGAAATTGCAAAATATTGCGCAATAACACAGAAAATGTAAAATAACGGATTTCCTGTTCGGTTTAGGGATATGCCCCAAGAGGCTTTTCTTCATGATCCGGGGTGTTACACGTGTCTACCAAGTTTGGTGCATGTACCTTTTGCGGATCGGTCTGGGCAGTTCTAGGTGGCGCTAGAGAGCCATTTTGCCACGCCTAGTTTTAAAACCCATATCAAACGCCAAGTTCTGCAACGTCTGATGCGCGTGCAAAGTATTGTGAGTTTTAGAGCATGTTTAGGCCTTCAAATTATCGATCAAAGCGGATTCGGAATAATAATAATAATAATAATTAAAGCTGCGAGCAGCGATGTGCGGGCCCTCGGGCATGCACCGCAACCATGTTCAACCACAACCGTTGGAATCAGGAACAATGAAAGGTATGCAACTTGCATACAGGGAGTTTCATTATAGATTTTTCTGTGCCATATTTCCTATTGCCAGCTGGTGGCGCTATTAGTAAAGGTCTACTGACATGGATATGTGTTCAGGCCAGGACTATTATCAAACATGTGAAGTGTGAGGCTGGATGGATATCGTGTGCCTCAGCTGCAATATAGCTTAATGTTTCCTGCAATATTTCCTATTGCCAGCTGGTGGCGCTATGACTTTTGGTGAACACTGACGTGGATATGCGTTCAGGACAGGACTCTCGTCGAACACGTGAAGTGTTAGGCCGGTCGGATATCGTGTGCCTGAGTTACTGTAGCTTCATGTTTCATGGCGAAACATCAAACTTTGTCAGGCCACCACGGACACGCCCCTCAAAGGAAAGTCCGGAGATTTCAATGTACCATCACAAAGGTCTGAAGATCACACTGGCTATACTGTTCAAATATGAGGCTGACCTGTTTGAATCTGTACGAGCAGTTAAAAACATGCCATTTCCTGTTTCCTGCAGGTGGCGCTATAACTGTATCTGGATATTGCCATGTAGAGAAAAAAAGAAAATAATGGTGATACAATTAATGCTGGCGAATTACAACAGTATTTGTTATTTATTTTTACGTGTCATATTTCCTGTTGCCAGCTGGTGGCGCTATAACTGTATTGGAATATTACCATGTAGATGTATTCAGGCCAGGACTTTGAACAAATGTATGAAGTCTGTGGCCTGTAAGACATTGAATGCCTGAGTTACATCAACTTCCTGTTTGAATCTCTATGAGCATTTAAAAACTGTATAAAACATGCCATTTCCTGATTCCTGCAGGTGGCGCTATAACTGTATATGAATGTAGATGTAGATGTAGATGCCATGTAGATGTATTCAGGCCAGGACTTTGTTCAAATGTGTGAAGTCTGTGGCCTGTGGGACATTGAATGCCTGAGTTACATCAACTTCCTGTTCATGAAAAAACGCCAAACTTTGGGAGGCCGCCAGGGTCACGATTCCCCATGAAAACTCTAGATCTCCGCAATTTAGCGTCGCAAAGGCCTTAAGATGAGAATGACACCAATATGATGTCGATCGGATAAAAACTCTAGGAGGAGTTCGTCAAAGTACGACAGCATGAAATTGCAAAATATTGCGCAATAACACAGAAAATTTAAAATAACGGATTTCCTGTTCGGTTTAGGGATATGCCCCAAGAGGCTTTTCTTCATGATCCGTGGTGTTACACGTGTCTACCAAGTTTGGTGCATGTACCTTTTGCGGATCGGTCTGGGCAGTTCTAGGTGGCGCTAGAGAGCCATTTTGCCACGCCTAGTTTTAAAACCCATTTCAAACGCCAAGTTCTGCAACGTCTGATGTGCGTGCAACGTATTGTGAGTTTTAGAGCATGTTTAGGCCTTCAAATTATCGATCAAAGCGGATTCGGAAGAAGAAGAAGAAGAATAATAATAATAATAAACAACACAGAAACAATAGGGCTCTGCACTGCAGAGCAAGCCGGTGGCTTGCTCTTTCGTGCTCGGGCCCTAATAATAAACAACACAGAAACAATAGGGCTCTGCACTGCAGAGCAAGCCGGTGGCTTGCTCTTTCGTGCTCGGGCCCTAATAAACAACACAGAAACAATAGGGCTCTGCACTGCAGAGCAAGCCGGTGGCTTGCTCTTTCGTGCTCGGGCCCTAATAAAGGATTATGCTGGGTTTAACTTAGCTGGATTCAATGTGTCAGTTACTGTAGATGTCACTGGAGAATATATTGCACTAATAAAACTGAGCTTGTATCCATCCTTAAAAAACTCAGATGATGTCAATACAGATGATGTTGTTCCCAAAGGCCACAGACCAATCTCAGAGAGATGCTTGTTGTGTATACGCAATCAGATGCAACATCCAACGTCTTCAATGGTGGGCTTAAAGAAGCCAATTAGAACGATCATACTGAAAGCAAGCAATTTTGACATTAATGATATGGATGTTGGGTGACTTATAGGCCCACAAAGAGTGAGTAGCATTGTAGTGGGCATCTATGTCTTTTTTGGTCTGGCAGGTGACCCCTAACAACAAAAGAAGGAGCGACAACTGAGAATAATTTAACTGTCCTATAGCCGGACGGCACTGGAGACACAAACACACTCGGCTTCATAAAAGTTTGGAGGTTGTCACAACTACCAGCATGTGGAAACCAGGAGTGTTAGAGTGGATTCAATTGTAAAGCAACAGAAAACTCTTTTAAATAATCTGTGGTAAATTCCTGAGAAAGGGGAAGAGAGGTAAGCTCCTCTTAGACATACAGAGTAGAAAAAGCCTAAGAGCTGATGTTAGTGTCTGGGTGGAACTAGTGTAGATTTTATCATATTTGGAAGAGTTTCTCACTGAACTTGAAACTACATGGCTCTCTGTATTGCACTGCAATGTACATGTGAAACATTGACAGTCATGAAAATATTATAAAAAATCGTATTAAAAGATGAAAATTAGATTCGGATTAATTTAGAATAGCGTTGCTCTATATAAATTCATATATATGGAATGAAGGAAGGAAAAAACAATTAAAAAATGTATGACTTGAACAGTGAGGCTATGAAAACACGCAGTTAGATGTTCTGTGGTTAAAGATGCTCTCCTACACGGTCCATGCCATCCATGTCTCTGTCATTATATCACACTAAGGCAATGGAGCATTTCCATACTGCATATATTCATTTAATCTTGACATGCCATCTCTCCCCCTCTCCTTTGCTTTTAATATTCCAGACATATGTACACACCATCATACACACATCCCATCTGTTTAACTTTCTGACTGGCACTTGATCAGTCATTTCCGTCTGTTTCTGGGAGTGCTAGAGAGAAAAGCCATATATTGTGCTTCACTGTGTACTTTTTAACCCACTCAGAAATCTTCGCTGTTTGGGCCAGATTAACCAGATCTCGATGTAAAAATGATCTTCATTTGTAAAATGTGAGGGCAAATAAAAAAAAATTCACTTCATTTATAAAAAAATAAAAATCATTATTTTCTGTTCCAGGAAGAGATGATGTTCTCATTATTCAAAAATATTTATTTATTTCCCATTCTACATCAAAATTGGCATAGGCTGGCATGTTGACAGTCGTATGCTGTTCAGACATTGAAAAAGCTGATGAGTGGAAAGACTTACAGTGAGATTTCTGTGCCAAGTTTGCACCAGTGATGAACTTGGTAGCCGCATTGCGTGGCTGTCTGCGTGTGACTTATGAGCTGTACAACTGTGGAGTCTGTGTGCGCATGCACACTGTAAAATGCCTTGACAGTTGAGGCTCATGCATGCACTGTATTAGTCAGGATTATATGTGGAAACACACACACTTGTGCTGGCGACTGTAAGGCTGCAGGCAATGTGAATGAGTGGATGCAATAAAGAGCCCAGGCGGTGAGATGGGTCACGCTAAAGGTTGACAGAATTAAGGCAGGGAATTTGCGGGCAGTACTCCTCATTGTGCCGCTGTGTGTTTGGTGGGCTTAGTACTGCCATTTCAACCAACACCAATGAGACGAGGTTAAACCTCACACACCATGTGTGTTATTGTTCACAAAAGAGTGTAATGAAAAGCGTTGTGACCTTGTGTAAATCTTTGACTATAGATTATGAGTTCTCTATTTATAGTCATGGGGAGGTTGTTGGAATTAAATGTACAACAAGTGTGTTAAAATGTACAGCTTGAATGCACTGTAAGCTCCCTTGGATAAAAGTATCTGTCAAATGCTATAATAGAAATGGAAAATAAATATAGGGCATCTATAAAATGTTTATGGGAATTTTTAAAATATATGGAATAATTACAGATAGCCTACATATTTTTGAAATGTTAAATATTTTAAATATACAGTCACAGAAAAAAGTGATCATTTTTCTGAATTAACTATTTATAGGTATGTGTTTAGGTAATAATACATTTGTTTCATCCTGTGAACTACTAAAAATGTTCTCCCGAATTTCAAATGTAGAAATATTTGCAGAAAATGAAAACTGGAATTGCAGGTCAAAGTACCAGAAAAGATGCTGTGATATTTTCAGACCTCAGATGCTGCAAAGACACATATTCATATTTTCATATTCCCGTTTAAGCAATACAACAGTAATGTTTGTAAATGTAAAAAGAAAAGTTCAAAAAAATGTTTTGTCATAACCTTGATTTGTATAACACATGCTGTCAGTCTTTCACATTGCTGTTGGATAACTTTGTCACTCCTGAGGTTTGATTTTGTTGAGATTCAACAGACAATCCTGAACTCAAATAACCAAACTTAAAACCAAATCCTTATATTCCACTATGGAAAATTGTTCAGTTTGATTTGTGTAAAATGAATTGACCGTATATTAATATTACTCTCCACTTACAGTAGACACTAAAATAAAACTAGGCAGTGTAAACGCCTCTCAAAATTATCTAAATGATTTTAATAGTCATTGTTATGAATACTTGAAACAAATGAACATACATTTCAGTTTTAGTGCAGCAGCTGACATGTTTATTATGCTGTGTGTATTTTATGCTTTGGGGTGAGTATAAAACACAGAGTCAGAGTTTATAGTATATGTAGAGCACACACACACACACACACACACACACACACACACAGTGCACAATGATACTGTCCATTTCACTTCACTTTACCGAACCTCTGTGTACTCCTGAAACTATACTTGGTAAACGCTCATCTATAACTAATGATATAATCATGTGGACTCAGGGGAGCCACACTTGATATATTTTGATGCTTGCAATCCTGTGAGAAGAACCATCCGCTTAATGAAAGGAGGAGGAGAAAAAAGGGGTTAATATTTATTCTTCGCTATCAGGTACAGAGGCAGAGCTGCTTCATGTTTAATCGATGCCCCTTTTAAAATACCATCCACTTTTGGTGTGTCATCTCCAGCTAGATTCATGTATATGGATGGCTCTTTTGTTAGTGTATGACTAGAGCCGGTGAATTCCCTTACCTCTTACCTCTTACTTGCATAACCCCATCACTTATCTTTCCCCCACAGATGTGCATACACATTAAACTACTAGTGACACAAAGTTTGGAGATGATAATCTTTTCTGTTCACACTTCACTTAACAAATGGCAAAGCGTTTCTCAACTTCATTATTGTTTACATTGATATTACACAATTAGGCTTTCGAAGAGAAAAATAGTTTTTGAATTCAAACAGACGATAATTTCCGCAGCCTTCTATATAATAACATATAAGAAAAATGATCATTTTAAATGACATTGTGGTGATGTTTAAGGTTGGTTTTCTTCACTCCGATCATTCTCTATCTCTTTCTTTATACCTCTCAGTAAAGCTCTGTTGCATCTCTTTTTAATTTTCTCCCCCCCCAAGTACATCTGGTTTTAATTTGAGCTGTCCTCATGAAGTCTCACCCGTCTCAATGATAATAACAACAGGCCTCAGTTTGGATCTTCACTGGCTTTACACAAACATACATGACTATTACAAGATGTTTAATCTTGCATTGTTTGACCTTGCCAATAAAATGATCTGTGGATGAATGTCCAACCATGTTACATGGTTTAGATTTACAAAGGTAAAGAGGAGTAGCGATGTTAAACCTATACGGAAGGTGTCATTCTGCTACTGCCTGTCTCTTGAATAACACGTTTGACTGTAAGGGTTCACAGCAGGTCCATGTTGCACCATGGTGTATGTTACTTAATAAGGTAGGGTAAGAGCTGACCCTGATTCTGTGGATGGAGAGTTTGCGCCTCTGGGGAGGTGAAGGAGTCTACTCCTGTTCCATGCTCTCCCAAGCACCATCCATTACGGTTTGAGATCCATTGTGTGAACATATCTAGAGCATTACATGGCCCTGTGTGTATCTTTCATCAACGTAAAGAACCTACATGACTGCTCACCTATGCTATTTCTCATCACACTCATCTTATTCTGTCTTTTTGACTGCACCCACATTCATGATTTATTATTTTGTTCACACACACGGACACACAGTTGGGTTTATTTAAGTTTTCTACATCTAGAATTATT
Source organism: Barbatula barbatula (assembly GCF_947034865.1). Lineage (NCBI taxonomy): Eukaryota > Metazoa > Chordata > Actinopteri > Cypriniformes > Nemacheilidae > Barbatula > Barbatula barbatula. The sequence goes on from NC_136781.1 coordinate 9,184,978, forward strand.
CCAATTTGCAATATGGTTTCAGTTATGCATCATATGTTAAAGATACAATAGTTAACATCAGGGTTAAGTAGGGTTTGGTTTGTTTTCATTCCAATCCGTGTAATAAATATTAGATGCAATTATCAAATGTTACATTTTCAAAAGAAAGTTGTTACATATAAAAAAAATAATCCTTTGACACCTTCATGTAAACTAATTAAAATCCCTTACTGGGCAATGGCAAACATTTGGTCTGTAATTTTGTTTTATTAGATATCATGTCAACTATTAATTTTTATGTATTTTAATTTCAAAACCCACCAAGTTTCTAACAGACTGTAATAAGAAATATATATTGATTCCAACCTAGTAAGAAAATAGTTAATTTTTTTGTCAATATTTCTTTTACCAATAGCATTTTTACGTGCTCCAATCCCTCATCTGAAGTATATGAAATAAATTTTGTTAAAGCACATTGTTCAGAACAGCTTTGGAAGATCAAGACCACAGACTGTCTTCGCAGTACACACACTGGCTTAAAACATAAAACAGATTGACATCCTATCAAAGGCTCAAAGTGAGTGACAGATCCTCCTGACAACACGAGAACAGTCTTGATTTGTAAAATAAAGTGCGGCTAGAACTTGTCCTCACTGCCGTAGTTGTAGGCGCTCACTCGTACATCACACGGCATCAACAATATTGACTCCTGGACTGGAGATTAACGCCTCTGCCTGTTATTTTGTTAAGGGATCAGCCTCTTTCATGTCCTTACCTAAATATAACTGCGCTTTACTACGGACTGCCATCACACTCGTGCTGGTATTTATTTTATGAGCACAGGCGGGACCAGCAACGCTTCGTCCTGTCCGTCTCGGGCTTTGCAGGATTATCAGACGAATTTGTGTTTTCTACCAGCTGTGCATTAGGAGTCCCTTGGGGTCTATATATGGATGTGACATATTTCCTTGCATTGCCCGAGGTCACAATTTTTTTTTTGTAACATACATGTGCTTACTATAAATGCCTTGTGCTGTTCATGACATTTTGATTCTTGAAAAGTGTTTAAATGGGTTGCAAAAATGATAGATTGATTAATGATTAATTTTGTATTTTCCATATATTTCTGTATATTTCATTGTCTATAAATTATAAAATGCTTTTCTTAAGTTTGTAGTGAAATAACTAAGAGTAATACAAAATATGAACTTTTCTCTTGTGTTTCCCATAGCTATGGAACCTGTGTGCATGTCCATATACAAACACACATACACATTCCTTGGGGGTGGGGGTCAGACATGAGTAATGATGCAATGTGTGCTGGTGCTCAAAGTCTAATTCTGTTAAAGTGACATGAATCTGTTAGGCTTAGGATGATTGATCTATTTATAACGGTCTTTATGTAAAGCCAGGCAAACATGTGTTGACAGCGTGTGTTTCTATATCCTGAAATATCCCCTTCACTATTATCTTTCGTTCTTTCTTTCTTTCTCCCTCTCTCTTTTGTTTGAAGTTTCATAACTTTTTCTCCCAAAGACAGATTTATGAGTTATTATGTAATATAGCAGTGAAGAATATACAAATCTCAATTGATTAGATTGATCAGATATTATATTTCTTACATTATGGTATAACAATGAAAATTTGATATTTTTTAATTATTTATGCCATGGTTTAAAAACACATGGAATAACTTGTTCCATATGTGCCAGCTGTCTGAATGGAGTATTTGGAGCTTAATCCACTGTCAGCAGGTATTGCAGCCCTGTTATTTTAAATATCGTATTTAAAGCTACTGCTACTGTTTGGCTTTTTTATAGTTCATATCGCCTATTTATATTCTAGAGGGTTTTCCTAACACCTACCCCTGCTATTAAAGTTTCCTAGGGGTCGAATTTAGACAAGAGCATATCTCCTTTGAAAGGCAAGTCTGCAAGTACCTCTTTCTATGTTAGAGACATGAAACCCTTTTGGTCATGTTATCTGGATGAATGCCAGGGCCTTAAAGTGAGCTTCTCGGTGGGTTAACTAAGTGAGTTAACCCACTGGAGAGCCTTTATCTGTGGTATGTCATGTTCACCCAAGCCTCTGGATCTAGCTCTCCATCCCCCCACACCTTCTGTCTTCTCACAAACCATGCCACCACCCCACCAGGACAGATCTACACTCGCTCGTCTACCACCTCCAGTGATCAGCTTTATCTCAAGCTCTGAAGTGGAGGACACATTTGTTCTGCGTTTTCCCATAGCAGGCCAGAGAGGAGGCAGAAGGCTTAGAAGAAGTTATATCCCCCTCCTGAAAAGATAGACCTCTCCAATACCTTTCCTGTTTAGTAAATTATTTGTCCAAAAAGTGGGCAGGTACAGTGGTTAAAAGGGGAGGGGAATATTTCTGACATCATTTACTTACCCTCATGTTCCAGACTTGTTTTAGTTTCTTTGGATTATTTTCATACCATGAAAATGGTTTGGGATTATAGGTTGGCAAATTATTATAAAGTATCTTTCCTGTAGCTCAGTGGTAAGAGAATTGCGTCAACAATGCAAGGTTTTGGGCTCGATCCCAGGGGATTGCAGATACCTATGTAAAATGTATAGGATAGTGCTATGTAAGTCGCTTTGGATAAAAGCGTCTGCCAAATGCCTAAATGTAAATGTAAGTAGTAGTATGGACTACATTTAAAGTCTTTGAATGTCATGTGATGTTTCCCATTGGCTTTTTATTATTTGAAAAAAAAGCTTTGACACTTAAAAACCTCATATGTGACCCTGGACCGCAAAAAAAATCTTAAGCATGGCACAGGAATATTTGTGGCAAAAATCAACAAAACATTGTATGGGGCAAAATGATAGATTTTTTGTTTATGCCAAAAATCATAAGGATATTAAGTTAAGATGTATTAAAACATTATTTTTGTGAGTGGATCGCTAACAAAAATGGTCAGAAACACGCCTACAAACTTCACTCACTCATTGGGAATGTCCCACTCAAGTTTGGTCTCCATGCAAAACTTATAATTTCTGCTTTCAGGCTCATCTCCTCTCCACAACAACATTACAGCGGTAAGACAATAGAGAGCATTAAAACAAATCTGTTTCTTCTTAACAACGGTCTTCTATAGCGCCCAGCGTTTAACAACAAAGGCGATATTCTCAATATTTCGATTTTTTTGCACCCTCAGATTCCAGAGTTTTAAATGGTTGTACCTGTTTGAAATATTGTCATATCCTAAGAAACCATGCATCAATGGAAAGCTTATTTATTCATTTTATTCGAGTTTCTAGTTTTGTTGTCCAGGGTCACATTGGGGTTTAATGGTATTTAATGTATTACAGAGCATTCGTGTGGATGTAACAGAACATTTAAAGGTCTAAAGATCCAATTGAAAGTAACTGTTGGATTCTGTATTCTGAAAGATTTCTGTGTGTGACCAACCTTTATACATTTCACTTGTCCATGTCCAACAATCCCCTATCTGGGTCTGTTAAAGATCCACGATATCTCCCTGATGTGATAAAACAATACTATCAGGACAGGAGGCATCAGAACGCACATTGGTCGACTCCCACCTTCTGTCTTCTGTTCTTCAACCAACCACCAGAATCCCCTAAAATACATAAACACGCTTACAAACTTCCCAAAAAGAACAGAAAAACCTCTTCTACACGAAAAGGACGATCAGAAGGGATTAGGAGCTGTCGGTGCCCAGCTCCCTCCCTCTCGCCCACAGTGCTGACTCTGAAGGTTGCTGCAGTGATAGCATGCAGCTAGACTTGATTTGCACAGGTTTAGTCGCCCAGCTTTGGCTTGTTTATAGGATTACCGAAAGAATCGAGGGGTTAAATCTACCAGACTCAACATCTAAGAAGCGGAGATATTTTATTGTGCATGTGAGAGCGTTTGTGCATGCGCATGCTTTTGTTGTTGCGATGGACAGAGACTGGCAGCCTCCCTAACTGTGTTTGTCTCTTTGCAAGCTTTTGACTGACAGGTAGCGAGATTTGCCTGAGCGCTTTTGCATGAGAGCCAACAAGGGAAAGTGAACATGGCGGATTAGCTGGGATTATGTTGTCAGAGGGAGGGCTGACGGACAAACTACAGAGGAATAAATTGGAAATCTGTTTGAGGAGTGGAGCACCCCGCCTTTTTTTTGTTCCCCATCTCCCACCCCGTTCAGAATGACAAGGGTAAAATCATTAATAATTTATAAACAAGCCTGGCACATTACCCATGCGTCTTTGGCTAGCCATGTGTCCGTATGTATACTAGTTGTCTCTTGTTTGCAGTTCTGGCCTCGTTGGCTGGCTAATGTTATTTATTTAACGCCTTGACAAGCAAGCCATTGAGATAAAGACTGAGGTAAGGCTGGGCCTGATGGAGCTAATTTCCCATGCCCTTTCTACTGCTTGCATTGACTTCCATCCTGCTTTAAACTATAGCACATGCAGCCTGCCAAAGGTGTCGTCCTGTCTTCCGGTGCGCCAAGGGCCTGGCGTTCTCCAGGTTGCAATTTCTGGCTGATTTTGGTGCACATTAACATCTTGGCTTTTAGTGATGTGCTAAAAAGGTTTTAAGGAACTTTATGATTGTGTGCAAATGCAGACTTGTGTTTATAATGTGGTCCATTAATTGTAAGGGGCACTTGACTATGTTTCACACTGTTGTAAATCTCTGGATCTCGTGATGAGTTGGGCTTCTGTTTGCTTGTCTGCTCTGCTTCAGTTTAGTCCTCATATAGAGAATATTCCCCAATACACTCCAGAGCCGTCTATAATGTTGACTTAAAGGGTCAAGTGAAGTAAACGATGTACCTGACTGTTTATAATAAATGCTGAATCGCCATGTCGACATGAATTTTTATGCATATTTGTATCTCATCGAGGTTGGAGAGGGAACGCTGAGGGTAATGGATGTCCTCACATACTGTGCATAGGGTCATGTAGTGAAACTATTCTGTGTATTCTTCAAGGCAAAAATGCATAGGAATGGTTGATATTGTACTTTTCCTATTCTGAAACTGTGTTCCTGCATTATATTTTGGTATGACAACTTTTAGTTTTTTAAACTTTAGATTTGCTTTTAAGATTAGGTTTGCTTTAGATTACATTTTAAACTGAATCTTTCACATTTAATAAATCTTATGCTTTTAATTGTTGTTAAATCTAGCAAATAGGTTTATGTCTGTATGTTTTCGTGCAAAATAATATAAATAACATCAACACATATAATCCTTTCATGTTAATTTCTTCTGAGAGCAGAGATCTTCATTAGAATCGCTGGGTTGTTTAGAAATGCACGGCACGCAATATTAATGAGTCTACGGCATTCTGCAGGAGGTTGTAGCATTAAGGATGCATGCCTGTATGTTAAACATATGAATATGCATTGGCATAGAAAATCTGCTCTTGGAATTTACAATGGGCTGGTGCTGTGCTCAGAATAATAAAACATAAACAAGATTAAAATTGTCTGACTTTTCCCTGCTAGTTTATTTTGAGAGTTAAATCAGGCAGAACTAAACAAAACAAGTTGTGCAGACCATTACTATATTATTTTAATTGTATTATTGAACCATTACATTTAAGTCATGCAATTTAAAAATGTTTCACTGTCATACGTTTACATTGTGACTGACAATGTGAGTGATATACATTATCTGTATAAGTAATCTGCTGATGTCTGATGATGTTTTAATGGAAAGTCTGGTCCTCATGAGCCGTAACCCCAGTATCAATGTTTGAGCAATTTCACCAAAGCTCTCCTGTTTCTTTACATACACACACACAGCTGTCTCTATGTTCATAAAGCACTGCAACTGACCCTTTAGCTTCCTGCCACAGTTTCTGTCGTCTGCTGCAGCTCCTTCACATTCTTTCTATGAAACACACACACGCATACACCGAGTCTCAAGTTACTGTCATAATTTCGCAAAGAGAGATAGATAGTAATGTGTAATGTTGTCCGGTCAGAGAGGAAATTTGATAAAGTGGTAAAAACAATATCAGACTTGCTGTATCTCATACCCATCATCCATCCTCCAGTTTCTTTTATCCATCTGTGGGACACCAATATGTCTGGTGGGAAGTAAGATTGGAAGGAGGTTAAGTTAGACAAAGTTTTAATAAAATACAGGATGTTGATCAGTCAGGTCTGGTCAAAGCACGAAGTCTTTAAACTGTGAAGTGGTAGTTTTTCTATATTAAAATACATCCTCCTATATAAATATACAACATGTTGTGAATTGATTTATGTTTAAAAAAAATATTGTGAATCAAAACAACAGAAACATTGGCTGTACCAATGGCAGGGATGGGAAGAGTTTAGAAACATAAAATTTTCAATGAAAGCTGTCAAAAGTTATGTTGTTTTCTGTTTAGGAAGGTACAATAGCCTTTGATATCATGATCATATGTTATCTCAGTATGTGTGGAACACTCCGGGACAGCTGACACGTGCTGGGGTAGCATAAGGCCGCCTTGCTTCCAGATCATTTCTCCTCCCAGCATTCCTCAAGTCATGACCCTGGAAGCTGCTTTTGAGACTGCGGGGGTCTGTAATGACCAAACAGCCTTAATCATTCCCCTCACCCCAACATGCTTATCTTTCTCAACGCTTCTCACCTTCCCATAACCTGGCCCCTTTCCCTCAAATTTCCTAATCGTGATCTATACTCTAGCGTGCGACCAGCCCACTGGCCCGAGTTTGACTCGGGCATGAACTTAGCTGGAATAACAAAGTACTCTGTCCCCTCCTCCACACATCGTCACAAGAAGAGGAAAAGTAAGACCTTCTCTCATTCTATCTATAGAGTTCTTAGTTACCGAAGCTGACGGTTGTTTGTTGCTGCCCGCAAACCCGGCAAATCTCGATTGCTTCTGCTATGATAAGCGCGATGACGCAGATAATCTTTGTTTTTATTATTGTTACTTTTCATTACTTTCATTAATTTCTCCCTGCGAGGCTGGAGCTAGTTATGAGATCCAGACGGGACCAAAGCTCTCTTTGTCTCTCTCTCTCGCTCGCTTCCTTTTTTCTCTCAGTCTGTCCCGAAAAAGGTTAACACTGCCACCTGCAGTGACCACTTGATCTGTTGCTACTGCTGGAAATTTCCACCATACATGTTAAATGTAATAAATCGTTAAAATCACACATATAGCTGATCCCTATCTCTCTTTCTGTCTCCATTTGATCATAATTTCCAGATACTCTCACCTCAAGCTTAGTCACAGCCGATGTTCCATCCAATAACTGATGGAGCCTTTATAGACTCGCCCACAGATCCTCTGTCATCAAGCCCTTCACAAAAGTGGCTGAAAAGAGCTAATCACTCTCATTTATGTTTATCCCTTCTCTTAATCACCTTTGGCAAGACGCTAACAAATATTATCCCATTTTGCTAAATCCACTCTGCATGGCTACACTACACGTTTATGGACGTTTCTGAGTTTACCTCGGGATTTAACAGGCTTGGGTGTGAGTGGCGGCGGAGCTGAGAACGCTAATCTACACGCCAAATTTAGGATTAGCCTGTTGAGCCAGGTGACCTCTGGGGCCTGCCTCTGATTGGCCACATTAAAGAAAGGGCTGTAAAATTATTGTTTTTGAGTAGATGTAGAGGGGATTTTATCTCTTAAGTAATATATGAGTATTTTTCTGCTTTCTTTGGGACATTTATTATGAAGAAGAAAAAAAGCATCTTTTGCTTTTTCTCAATCTTTTTTGTCTCTGCATCAAGCATTAAATGTAAAAAAATCAGCTTTCTCATGCAGAACATCTGATGAAGTGTGGTGTGTCACAGTATGGTAAACCATTCTATACAGTTAGTCACAGTTATTGACATTTACAATATCCCATCAGCTACACTAAGATTATCTATAGTTCTTGCTTCCTTGTGAGAATTTTTCTCTGATAACCTTGTCATACTGTGCACATTTTAATGAAATACTAGGCCTACTTCAAAAAGCCAAGCTCAAGTCACTCTATGTCAAACATGAGCACAGGCGTCTGTACAGTTGTAAGGGGATGATTTCTAATTTCTTAACTGATAACAAGCATTTAAAGGATTAAGTGGCATCGACATTGAGAGCAGAGATTAAACCCTTTGTCTCCTGCTTGTCTTTTTATGCCTTCCTTTATCTGTATAAATGTGAAAATGAAATTCATCATGTAATGAATCAGTACAGGTCATGATGATTTTGAAATCCTACAAGACTGGAACATATTTCAATTTAAGTTAAACTCAAACTTGTATTCCCTGTGTGTTGTCATAATATTGGATTCAATGTACCTTCATTTGGGTGCAAGATTTTGCGTTTATTACTATTTCTGTTTATCACTTTTATGTTATTTAATCTGATTCAATAATGTGAACTCTCATGTGAAACATTCTTTACTGTCAAAACTTCTGTTGCATTTTACTTGATTAACAAAATGAATTAAATGTTTGTCGGATTCACGTACCGAATTGAAAGTACATCCATAAAGTCTGACAAACTTCATAGTTCACTGTCATTGCAATAAAGTCATGTTTTATTAATGCATGTATTTTTATATTTTACAAATAAAATAAATGCAGTAACCATATTTTGTGCTAATCTCTAATTGTGCCTTCTGAAGATGAGTAAAATGACCTAAAAACCACAAACTTTTATGATCATGTAAAGAGTCGCTGTATCTTACAAAAAATCTGATGCAACGTTGGCATGTGTCCTGCAGTATCTTGGAGACAGGTTGCTTTCCCATCCTCCCCCAGCTGAGTTGTAATGAACGAGCTGCCTTACCCAAACAAATAGGCTCTCTGGAGAGACATCACAGCTACCTCTCTAATCCAGGAAGTTGCTCTTATCACACTCCAAATGGAGAATAAAGATGGCTCTATATGATACGTACAACCTGTGATTTTATAAGATATGGCAGACCAAGTAAAGGAATCAGGATGTATAAAAGAAGAACCTGTAGGGTTTTATGAAATGATGATGTATCGCAAGCTGCACTTGTTTGGTTTTTGTTTATTTTATATTGTTATTTTTCCTTTTCTTATAAATGAATGAAATGTGAATAACCTTCAACCATAAGACACTTAACACACCTGAAAATTTAGGAATTCATTTGCATTAGCCCAAGAGCAAACAAACTGTCATATTTTATCTACAGACAGCCCAAGCACACTTATCCATAAGAACATTTCAAATATAGGTAAAAATGATTTTAAAAGAAAGCCCTCTATTGCATAAAATTAAGTTTAGTCAGACTTTATGGAACAGGTCCATCAATTATTTAAAGAACTCATATCTCTGGAAGAAAAAAGAACAGCAAGGAGGTGAAAATCACAGAACAGCGCATGCAAAATATAAAATGAACTCCGAAAGTGGGATTTGGCAGCAGGGAGAGTAATTTGTGCAGCCGTCCTGATGTTTGGCGCCGTTCATTAGACAGCTTCACGGAGAGCTAAAAGCTGCTTCCAGCGTTCAGTCCACTCCCACGCAGACCGCCTTCCGTGTCAGGCACCGCACACAAACACACATTAGACTTGTAGTCACATATTCAATAAGCCAGGTCATTCTTGACATCACATTTGTTTTGCTGGGTCAAGAACAATCTGTCATAAATATAAATAAGGACATTAAAACCCATCAGCAGCACACTGCAACTGGAGAGATTTTCTGGGCCTGAATTTAGATGAGGTGTGTGTGAAATGGCACTGTTTTTATAAGATGATCCAAACAGTGTCATTTTATAACGAATGGCTTTGCTACTTGTTCACTTAATATTGTGTAATGGAAACAAGCTACTTTCTGGAATCTAGTTTGTTAGGCAATATAACAAATATTCTATATGCATCTAAAGGGAGGCTTGCATTCATGTAGCATGCTGCTCAGCCTTACAACTGTGCAGCGCCTATACTGGATTCAAACAAAGTCACACCAGACTGAATACATAATTTGTAAGTTGTCTTCATTCTTCTTTGTAGAGCAGTTTGTCCGTTTAGAGCTACTTCAGAAACAATATGGTGAATTCCATGTAAGGGGACCCGCGGTTTATATAGATATAATATAATGAAAACATAAAACTTTATTATGTAAGCTCTACACATAGCATTTTTTTATCCATATAGATGCAGAAAATGACAGTATATGTCTGTATGAAATTTGTATAGCGTTTGGAGGCTATTGCAGGCATATAATATGAAAATCTAAATTTTGAACACTCACAGTCACGCTTATTGCTTTGGATAAAAGCGTCTGCTAAATGACTAAATGTAAATGTCACTCTTCTTGCACTTTTAAAACGAACTCACCATAAAAACGTATGTGTCTTTAAACAGCTGTGGTTTTACAACTTATGAAACATAACACAGCACAATCTTAGATTTTTATTATACTGTATATACGCGAACTACACCTGTCATATCCATCGGTTTATAATGCCTGTGTGTGTGTGTGTGTGTGTGTGTGTGTGTGTGTGTGTGTGTGTGTGTGTGTGCGTGCGTGCTTGCGTGCGTGCATGTGTGTGTGTGACAGGGAGACCATATCCCCTAGAAATACAATCATTCCTTTGTTCTTGACTCAATAATAAAAAGCAAATAATCTAAATAAAAAATGGAAGCAAGGTTTCCACACAAAAGTTCCATTATCAAATCCCATTTGTGGAAAATTCAGTGATGGTTTCACTGAAAACGTCTGATTTACTTTTAAGAACTAAAACTTGATGGTTTGTCTCCATCTGACTCATTCTGGTGGAAATGAAATGATGCCCCCTGTTGGCACAGATCTTTTGGGGATTAAGATGCCTCCCAGGATCAGCTGAGACCTGCTCGGTCCCAAAAGAGGTCAAACAAATATTAATCAGCAATAGCTCCATCACAGACACAGCACATCCATCCAAGGGGATGGAAGGAGTTAGGAATCAGATGTTGTGGGAATGGGGGAGTAAAGACACCCCTGATGCCTGGATGTGTATGCGTAGGAATAGTGGTTTACTATGGGACAGGAATGTTTGTCTTCTTGCTGCCATCCTAAGTTTGGCAGAGCTCTGTCCCTGCACCATGTGTGCCAGTGTCAGCCAGCACAGCCTGCCCCGCCTCCACCTGCTCATTCGGGCAAAGTTACCACGGCGCCATCTGGTGCCCGGTGCAGCCATGCAACCCTTGCCATATTTACTCAGTGCATATGAGCAAACAGATCGAGCAGGCTGAGCCAGGTGGCAAATCCGGCCGCCCGGTTGACTGAAGGCCTGAGAGGCCCAACCCAACGGGGGCATCAAAGCCGGCCCGGGATTTACAGAGTAACCAGCCCCTAATCCACCCCCTTATTGGCTCCATTCATATTGAAATGTGTGATCAGAGGAAAGATGGAGAGCCTGGTCTGGCCGGAGAACAGGCCAGCACAGCTGCAGGGATAAAGTTCCACCATGAGAGCAGCACTTTATTAGATGGCTAAGGCTTCATTGATTGGATTAGAGTTTGGGGGGTCATATGTGGTAGTCTGCGTGTGTTTGTGTATACTGGGGGTGGGGTGGTTTAAGAAAATGTATTTTTCCAAAGAATCTTCTTTCTTTGAGTGCGTGTGACGACCTGCGATGGGTGCGTTTGTGAAAGGTTTGTACAGTTTTGGTTGGTACATGACTTGGCAAAGCACGAAAGAGTGAAAGAATCAGGGAATGGGTAGAGCAAAATGGAGAGCAAAAGCTCAGGCCTGGTGTCTGTGCTGAGGATTGATTCCATCTCGCCCTCTCTGCATGATCCTTTCTGGTATTAAGTTGTAGCGCAGTAGAGGTTTTTAGCCAGACAACTGAAACAAGAATTAGCTAGTGACTTAAAGGTTTTCTCTGATTCCTCTGCTAGGAAGCAAAAGCCGTTTAGGAGTGATTGAATGTGGCTTACCAGGGATCACAGATTATCCTCTGCGCTGTTTTGTTTGGGGTAGATACTGCATGTATCGAATGTGTGTGTGAATATAAATGAGTGAATGCGGTTAAATTTTAATATAATTCTTTAAATATAATTGATCAGACAGACTTAATAGGAATACATAAAGGTTCTTAAAAGTGTGTAAAGAATTTCCCATAGACCTAAAGAAATTGCAAATAGTGCATCGTCTCTGGTAATTTAATTCTATATGCGAAATAGTTTGACTGAATTTTACTAAAGGGATGTTCAATCTTTTTTGTTTTGTTTTCATTGTCTTTTGCTTCATAATTTTTTACTTGACATACTTTGACAGAGCACAGAGCCTAAACATATATATGCTGCAAAACTGCAAATATAATTAAGTTTTACATTAAAAAATATGAATATAATCATCAAAGAGATCATCTGAAATGAATTAAATTAAGTTAGAAATAATATATGATTACCAAAAGCAAAAATGCCTTTAATGTCGAATACGTATGTGTTGGAATGTAACCACAGTGTGACCTGGCAACAAGCATTTTAATGTTTACCTTAAACCGTATATTTTTCACTTTATCCAAAGAAAATGTTCTACTGCACTGCAGTGTTTTTTGTCGATCCCTAGACGAACAGGATCAAATCATAAGTAACAGCTACAAGCTACACAGATTTGTTTTAACACAAGACTACATGCGGCGAACGCGTGGTTATGTAACTGCTATTTGGACCTTTGGTTCAAAACTTTCCTGGAGAACAGCCTGTTGAGATTCCTCTGGAACTCTTAGCTAGCTAACAAGTGTGAAAAAACAAGTATCATGTGCAAATGAAAGTATGTTCAAACAACACCAAATTACACTATGAGATCAAGTTGGTGAAAAGTCTGTGTCCAGAATGCATTAGTGGGTCCGGCTAATCCAATTTAAGAGTGTTTAGAGTCTCCAGCCAGCAGACCTCAGTGGAATCCCTGTTCAAATTGAGCCGGCCCTGCCAGCCGGCTAGCTAGCCATGAACTGAAGCCACACTTGACATCTTATTTAAAGCTTATTGAGTGAAAAGACGTTGTGCCAAGCAATTTCACAGTTATTTGCAAAAGATAAACCTTGGATCTGGAATCAGAGCATTGTAATCTGACAGAGGGGAACAGTTACCGTAGATAAAGCCCTGGGTTTTTCTTCAATGAGGCAATGATGCTCAGAGCTCAAGTCTAAAGGGCCATCACTTTAACAAATTGACAACATGAAGAATCCCACGTCACATTGCATTGATGGATATAATCAATATGGGATATTTGCCTATTTGTTTGGATTAAAATAGTAATGCACATCTGTTGCCCGGTGTGCATGTTTCATATCAAATGTCAGTCATAATATGTATCAGCATTCCTCATGTTCAAACATCTTTCCACCAAACGCCCACCCTCTCGTTCCTGCCCGCGGTATGTGTCCCTGCTCACCCGGCATCAAAGGAAGATTTGTTACCCTTTGTGGGAGAGGTGGGGCAGGGAGAAAGGTCATGTTGCTCCACCCTTGCAATCTAACATATTCGTGCTTTTGAAAATAACCTCTCACCAGTGTTTAAAACATATACATGACCCCTTCCTCAAATATTATATTGCTTCCTAATAATTGTTTCAGTGCTTGGACTTATATCCTGTCTCTTAGAATGAAGTCAATGAACTCACTTCAACCATCACTGTGAGAGAAGCTCCAGTATTAAAGAAGGTGTAGCACAAAATGAAAGGACGCTGCCACATGCTGACTCTCTGGCTTATCTGTCAAAAGTCTAATATTATCTAGCATGTCAACAGTTATATAGTGTTTTTAACTAGTCGTCCTTTAATTTGTTAGACCACGTGAAATGCCCTCGTATACATGTATTTTCACTGAATAAATTAGACTTTTCTGTCCTGAAAGTGCAATGGTTCCTTATTTCCGCTACATGGTGAAAAAAGAGACAAACGACTAAAACAGAAAAGAAAACTAAATAAACTATGTATTTCTCAGAGGCCTTTCATGTATTAGACAGGGATTCAGCTTCGGTAACACAGTCCTGATAGAGTCATCTGGTGAAGGCATGGTATTCTTCTTTGGTTCAAAATCATGGGAGATTTATCGCAGTTTCATTGAACATACGTCTCAGTGCCATAAAAGTTTATAATATTTTTTCCAGGATGAAGATTTTTTTAAGCACATCTTTACTTCTAGCATGAAGATATAAATCACAAAGCCTGTAACTCACCGTGCTGTGGCAGAATTTCAAAGCATTAATACTGGACTGCTAGAATGTGATAAATGACCTCTTTGACGCTCCACCGTTGAACGTTGCACTACATGTGAACGGGTAAACAGGCAGTATTGAGATTACTGTAAAAGTCAAGCAGTCTCTCACTCTGATTGCTAACACTTGAGTTTGACATTTACTTTTCCCATTGTTTGTGTGCTATGCTCCATCTGTGTAGTTTGGCTGACATTATTATCTTGTGAAAAGTTGGAACAGAATCAGGGTAAAATAATGACACACCATATTTCACATTTCTGAAGTCGGTGGCTTACTTGGTAAATTGAAACCCATGAATCCATCATAGCACTCTGGTGCATTTCCACCACTATAGTACAACATTATATTTTCAAGTGCATCACTCTGCTATTATTGTTTTATTTCATTTCTCCTCTCTTCTGTCACACGTTGCTTTCATCACGATCCTATGGGAATTGCATTGCCTCTCTTAAAGCTGTATGTTTGATTCTCTTCACGTTAGCTCCCTCGTGTGGTCATAATAACGCATGTCAATTTTGTTCATTGTTGAAGGTTGGCTGTTTAGTTGTAGAGGATGTTTACCATGTATTGTCAGTGTACTTTTTTATATTGTGGTTTTACATAGTACCCTCACAAACAAATTATTAAAGGTGTAATTATTATTTTCATTTTGTCAAATACTGAAGTTACTTACATAAAGTGAATAACGTTGGCCTGACCTTACAAGTCTGCCCCCATGAGGTGACCCGCTTTATATACTGTATACAACCACCCGAACCAAATCAGTTTTTCTGATTTTAAGATGCACTATTAATAGGTGCTTATAGCCTTAGTAAAATGAAAATGTTTGATTCATTCTGTGAACTACTAACAAAAATTCTACCAATTTGCATGAGTGAAAACTGTAAAACAGTTAAAAATAACAGAAAGATGCCCAATTTTCAAAAGGAAAGTTCTCTTTTAAGCAATTCAAGAGTCATTTCTGTACGCTATTTAGGGAAATTATTGTTTTAATGTGATAACCTCGATATCTTTACAGTTTTGTGTCTTGTAATGCTGTCAGTCTTTCACATTACTGCTGGATGACTTTGTCACCCCTGGGGTTTGATTTTGTTGAAATTCAACAGACACTGGATTGATATGGCCACAATACCTAGATCTAAATACCTAGATAGCTAAATATCTAGCAATGCTGATTAAATACAAATTTGGAATGGTCTCTTAATTTTTTGAGCGGCTGTATATATATGACATCTAATTGCAATTGCAAGTAACGTCTTATTAATGTGTCATTAAACTGTCTGTACAAGTAATTTAATCTCACCTCAAACAATTCAAATTTACTTTGTGTTTTTAAAAGTTAATATTTTTTACATTAAATTAGTAAAATGATATTGTACCATGAATATACAGCTTGCCTTACTCAGCAACACAACTTAATGCTCCTAATTTCATACATGGGCTGTTCTGTAATGAATCATTTATTTACGCCACCACACTCTCATCCTCAAAATATTCACCATTCAACACCATTAAAGAACTATAATCCAAGGTCATCTGTCTTCGGTAATTGTGTGTGTTATGTATGTCTCCATTAGAGTTTACCTGTGACTCAGGTAATTAACACCTTGTGCAACAGCAATTAAGCACACCTCTGTGGGTGGCTTTAGGGCTGTGGGCCAAGACTAACATGCCTGAGGATCTGCCATTATGTAAGCCTTCCAAAGACACGCTCACCGCCGGCCACCCACACACAACAGACTTAATACTACGTTCCAACTAGGCCATAGATCCTCAGTGTTGCCACAGAAACCAATGTACAGTTCTAACCAACACAGAGGAACTGATTGGCTCAGGTTATAGACCTTGCTGACTCAGTAGGCCTCAAGGTAAACATTCAGAGCAATGATAACCACACATCATCTTACGCAAATTGTATTCCCAGACAAAGTGCAACTTTGACCTCGCCGCAGCTCTTTGTGATTGACATATGGTCTCTTGCATGTTTTTGGGGCTGGGTCTCTAACCAGGTGAGCTTTGAACACTTCTGATGAGGCTACCTGTCGGGGCAGATATTTGGGCACTGCGGGGTGGGAGATGCCTGGAGGGCCAGCGTGACTGGATTAGAACTCAAATCCTCCTGAGCTACACACAGGATGGGTGGGTCACACAGTCTAAACGGCTGAAAGAGACGTGAATCTTACCTCAAAGAAGCGCATTGATTAATCATCTGATGATAATATGCAATGTTATTTGATGGCGAAAACAGAGACGTCAATGTAGCGCAAAAAAACATTCACTTTCATCTTTCGCTATTTAATTCAATTAAAGGAAGTTTTGTATCAGCTGCAATGGATTCTAAATCCAACCTATACAGTCTATGCTGCTAACTCCCATTATCAGTTGGCGTAAAGAGATCAGAAAACATAGAGGTCTCCAAATCACGGGGAAAATTATGTATTTAGTGTCACACAAGCTGTATGTGAGCTTTTCCTAAAAACACAAACATAAGCTCAGCTTCCCATCTGAGCTCCAGAGGAACCAATAAAGCCCCTATTACAGAGAGGATATGGGGCATGTTTGTCTTTTCTGACACAAACCTCTCAGTCTCACAAATGAAATCACCCTCGCACAAACAATGCAGCCCCAGTGCTTTTCAAGTCTTCATCATCTTTCTGTTCTGACGGGGAATCACGGTATTGGACTGGTGTTGACTTCCAAAACGGCATCCACACCTGTGTTTTTGTAATTTAACTTAAAGATCCATTTTCGAAATTCTAATCGAAAATGTTATTTACTCACCAACCCTGTAACATCTGTGACCCTGCCTGTGAAAAAACAACTTCCTGTAAAGAAAGTTTTGGGATTTACTGTTGCTTTAATCATTTTTCACATAATTTAAATATACTGTGAAAATAAAAACTTGATATCTTTAATATTGATGCGACATTGAAACAAAAAATTATAATCAATATTTAGGATGTCACATATTCCAGTATTGTTTTGTGAAAAAAAGTGAAACACACTAGTAATAAACTCAAATAAAAATGTTAGTCTACCAAAATATCTCAATAATCATTTACAACAATAAACACACTCTGCCTTTTTCGACCCTTTTTGGCTATGACTAAAAATGAGACTAGCCTGGATTTTACATCTTTTTTGGCCGAAACACAAAAGAAGATTGTAGGCAAAAACTGAATAGTACATTTCACATAAATGACCTGAGAGAGAATTTTAAATCCCTTTACGGGTCCTTCAAACACTCCCTTACAAATAAACCGTTTACTATTATGTTTTTAAATGACCAATATCCTACAGTACGTGGCAACAGGTAAAATAAAGTTCTCACGAAAGAAGCAGCTCTTTATACTCTAAAAGTGAAGGATCTGTTCCCTAGCCCTCTGGTATTGAGAAGGCATTACATATTCACAGGGGGGATCTAATGCAATTATGAGTGTTTGCTAACACCATGTGTGGCCCCCTTCTGCTGCTCTGTGCCACTGGCTGCCCAGGCCAGCCAGGAGGAGATGAAAAGACGAAGAACGGGAAGCCAGTGTGGCTCTATTTGTTTTCAGAATTTAGTCCATCTCCCCTTGTGAGAGACCGATCTGAGACCCCTGCTAATTAAAGTTGCCCAAGAAAAGCGTGTAGAGAAAAAGATGCGTTTGGATGAGAACCGAACTCAAAAGCAAGCTGAAAGTCTAAAGTCGGGTTCAGCGTGGTGAATAAATAAACATTATCTATAATGTGACAGCAAGTAGCTTGTTATTTGAGTATGATTTTTTGTTTTAAAGATTAGGTAAGGCTTCTTTATTAGCTGTCCTCTGAGGAGGTCTGTCTAAAGTGGTTTATTACTGATGTCGTGCACATGCATGAGGGCCATCTAAATGACCTTAACCTCAAAAAATGTTAATTAAACAAAAGTTTTGTGTGTTATCAGTCTCCTCATGAGATAAGCTCCATGCGCGCAAGTTACATTCGTAGAGCTACGTTTTAAGCTTCACACCCGGCTTGTTTGACTTTCTTCATATTTTGAATTTGTACCTGGGGACTGTGGTGACATTTAATGGGTGTGTGTTTTGTGGCTCTGTTGATATTAAGCAAATCTGCCGCTGCTTATATTTGCTCTAAGAGATTTTAAAAAGTAAGCAGCCACAAATGGGAAAGGTTTCCGACCACCTGAGGGGGAAGCGTTCGATATTTATTAAATAGATAAAGCCCCAGAAGGCACTCACAGTATGAGGTTAAAACACACATTCCTCCCCCATACGCAAACGTTCATATTCAATCAATGCTCTCTTCCAATTTGAGCCTGAAGTAACACTGTTCACCTCCATTTAAACACGAGCTGACCTTCCGTTTAAAAATATTCTAGTTATGCTGTCTCTCTTACTCTGAAAACAGGGAAAATGTAGATCCTGATGTGTAGATCAGAAGATAAAGTGACAAATCCATTGGAAATCTCCAAGCGGCATATGGTGTAAGATTTAAGCCTATGAGCTATTGAACCTAGGGCCAGGCTTAACTGAAGGTAACAGAAAGCCTATATTCAAAATGTCGTTTGTATCTCTGTTGTGTGGGTGGTAGGCAGAGAGTGATGTCGCTAACTGCTTTTTTATTGGTTGTCTTTTGTGTAACCAGACATTTGGTGTCCACAACTGAGGGTGTAAATTTAGATTTGATGTCAGTACAGTAAAAGCAGGTACAGTTTGAGTCAGCCCCTAAGTCATATGCGCTAAAACCCATCCTTCTATTTAGAAGCCAGACGAAATGTGTTAACACTGCAGTTGCGTAATTGCTCCACAAACACCCATGCAAACCCTCCCTTTAGATGGTGTATATATAGGTGTTTTTGTATCCATTCAGAGCTGTTACACAACATGACCTCAATCCTTCAAATACAGAAGCAATCACAAGTCATGGTTTCAGACAAACTGCTTTGTCTTGAGATTTCTTATGTCACAGATATTATAACCTTGTTGGAATGAGATGACTATGATGTAGATATGAAGTCATTTCAACAGTAAATGATTTGCATTGAAGCCAAGCATTTTATTTGAGGTCTGCTTAGATTTTATAGGAAATGCAGAACACAAGTACCTATATCAGGTTTGTGTTTATTTTCAGGTCTAGATCTTTTCCTTCAAACTCTTTGCTAATCCAGTTCGGACAAACTTCAGACAATGAGATCCGCTCGAGTGCAGGTGTTCACTTCAGTATTGTTGACCTTCTCTAACCCTTGAAGGCTCTTTGATAAAGGGTTTCCCTTGCTAGAACTGTGTCACTGGATCCACCTTTGCTGTGCTGAGCTTTAGGCAGGGGATGTCTGAGGCATTGGCTGGCATTAACACTAATGGCCTGGATTTACTGCTAAAACAGGGCCTCTACTAGGGTGGTCTTTTCCCTGTCTTAGGGACGCATTCTTCCATGGCAGTTTGGGCTTTGTGTTCATCTGAACTAGGCCTCTGTCTCTCTCAGGCAGGTTATCATTGCCACTGAAGCTTGAGTGTACCATCAATTAAGACAATCCGGAGGTTCTGTTGGTTCATGTTCCCTGCCATACCCTTTGAGGTCTGAACAACACATGAAAGAAAACCAAATAGATGTGCACATCTCAAAGCAAAGAAACGCCAAAGACCAGACACAACCAGAACTATATTTTATGCCCCACTTAGCACAACAAAATAACTTGCTCAAGAGTTTGGTTAAACAATCAAGACATTCATATACTGAATGATTCTTGGTTCAGTTGTTCATACTTGCACAAGTCTCGAATTTGCATTGTTGTGTGCAAATTTTGTTCTACCAGTGAAAATAATTAAGACACAAAATTGACATAATTTTTTTTTATTTACATAATAACATCATTTCAAATAGTTTTTTGCGACATAGAGATACAATGAATCACAAGATTTGTTTAAATCCCTTAGTTTGTATAACTTGATGGTTTTTGGCCCAGATTCTACTGAGATGACATGTATGCACAGGTATGGTTAGTCTGTCTTCTTTTCATTCAGAATGAACAGATTAAGAAGAAAGCAATGTGATGTTTTACAACCCTTGACAATTGGGTAAAAAAAGAAATAAACCAGGTACAATTTTAGTGGATAGTTCGCATGAAAATGAAAATTATGTCACCGTTTACTAACTCTCTTATCATTTCAAACGTGTATGACTTTCTTCCTTCCACATAACACAAAAGATTTTTTATAGAAAGTTGGTAAGCGACTAACTGCTGTACCCATTTACGTATTTCTATTGTACGGACACAAAACCAATGCAGGAGAATGGGTACTGCTGTTGTTCGGTTACATTCTTAATACCTTCTTTTGTGTTCTCATACAGTTTCTAATGACAAGAGGGTGAGAAAAATGTTGAATCAACATTCCCCAAATACCTCACCTTTTTGGTGTTTCATGTTCATAAGTTATTATTTTACTTAAATAAATACAACTGAGACCTGACGCTATGTGGTGGCCCACACCCACTGGTCTATCATCGATCACCCCGCCACCGTGTTCACTGTAAAAACTTGTTTTGCTATTGCTCAATCCTATGAGAGTCCTCCATGCTTCAGGTTAGAAATTTTTTTATATTATATTTTTATATTTTAGAATTATTAATACATTGAAAAAGTTACTTGTATTGCTTACTTACTTAAACAATTATATAAACATGCGGTTTGGCTGCAAATGTTTTTTTAGATGATCACCTTACAACTTCACTTACAAACGTTCCTTGGTGACCACGGTTATTTGGCACACGGATGTATGGCGCCATCATCTCCACTAGCTGTCATTCAAATTCACAGGTGCGTCCCCTCCCCCCTACACACAAATACATTCAAACACCCACACACACATTAAATATAATAATTAAGAAAGAAATCTTTTAATCCTCATCTAAATATTGAGGAAGGCAACCGAGCCCCTTTGACATTTTTTCCCTTCCAGGCTATATTTGCTCAGCATATTTACCTATGCTGGCATTTCCGTTGTTTGTCAATTTTCCTTATGAGGCTGTCATGTCTGTCGGAATGATGCACGGGCTGACTACACAGCTGGCAGGGTAAACGCCTGATATTTGCCTGGGCCGAGCTCAGGAATGTGTCTCATATCTGTCACGGTAAGCGCAGAGGACAAATCGTTATTCCTCATTAGAATCTGATACGCCATTGCTTTCTTGTCAATCAAATGGATGAATAAACAGGGTGACAAAATCAAAGAACGCCCTCTCTTTTTACTATTCGAATTGCTATGGAATCATTTTTTAAGTAAATTGTTAAATACATAATAAATGATCATATTTTCAAACATGACCTGCATGTAAAATACTGCATGTGATGCAGAAGAGTTTATTGTCTGTCAAGTGGAAGTGTGATAACATTTCTTTGTTATCATTCTTTTTTAACAGAGACATGAATTCACCAATTTACAGTAAATGACCCACTTGATTATGTGCACTTTTATTTTGCAAGATACATTTCGATAAAAAATAAATAAAGATGTACAGTAACAGAATGAGAGAAAGAGATCAATTGTAAATGTTGCCCCTACAAAATTCCCATCCTTCACAAATAAGCACACAGAACATGCACCTGTTGCTACTTGTCTTCTTTCTTCTGTCGTTTGATGTCTCTATTTCTCAGCGATCTTTCTCAGCTTCAATAGAACGGTCAAAAAACCTTAAAATCTTTGATAGATTGCACTATACGGCAGAGGGAAGGCTAATCGTAAGGCAGACCCCATTTTTCCATTTTGGGAGGTCAAGAGTATTTGATCTAAATGGATCTACAATAAACTAAATTCCCGGACAGCTATTCCAGTTCATCATGGATAGGCATTTCCCCAGCCAGCCTTTTGTCTCAAACTTGGACAGGCCACAACTGCTATTCTAACCCTCATGAGCACACTATATTAAATCAATATATAATATTACCAAGGTCAAAATGCCACCCCTATCAGCTGCATGTGTTTCACGACCCCCAGTGGCACGGACCCATCCATTTCCCGATGACACAATTTGCTCTTTTTTATGGGGGCTTCGTTCAAACAGCATATCTTTCTATAAAACAGCATATATTTCCATAAGGGGTCCGGTGATTATATTATAGTCGTTGAAAACCGGTGGATAGTGATTTCAAATGACAATAATGGCAAATATTTATGCATTTTAGTGGTTTGCAATGATAAAATAAAGATAAAGTGATACAGATCTGACTGGAGAAACATTACACTATGTGTCTCAAAGCAGACAGCAGGGGTGGAATACTGAGTTTTGCTCCAGACTGAGAGAATAGACAGAGAGAGTAGAGGAGCACTGTTTTGCAGTGCAAGCTTGCCATCTACTGTTAAAAATGAGATACAACCAAATCAAATACAACAGTCTAGCTTTATTGCATGAAACTGAA
Source organism: Barbatula barbatula (assembly GCF_947034865.1). Lineage (NCBI taxonomy): Eukaryota > Metazoa > Chordata > Actinopteri > Cypriniformes > Nemacheilidae > Barbatula > Barbatula barbatula. The sequence continues at coordinate 9,207,516 of NC_136781.1, forward strand.
CAGAACAAGCTTTTAAAAACGTACCGTCCATTTCACATCTTGAGCACTGAACGAATACTGAAAGAGAGAGAGTGAGATTAATTTGGTATGTATTTTAGTATATTCTTAAGATTATATTGAATATAAAACAAATGTTGGGTTTTAATTTAAAAATGTAATTCCTTGAATGTAATTACAATTATCAGACACCTTATCAAGATAAATGGTACTGTATGTGAACATATCATTTGAATATTGTTTTGCTACAATATTTTGCAACCATTGCTGCCTTCACGTGCTCTCAAAAAAAGCGATAATTTCACGTGAAGGCAAGCATTAGATAAATATTGAATGATGAATGATTAACGCAAATTTGATCATATAAGCACTATATAAATGTATGATCACCAGATGCACAGAATTTACCTTTTCCCATTGACCATGAGATCAAAAGCCTCATTAACTTGATCTAGGGTCAGTGTATGTGTCACAAACTCATCCAGCAGAATACGTCCGCTCATGTATTCCTGCACCAGCTTGGGCACTGCTTCTGCACTTTTCCAACCTGTCAAGTAGAAAGAACTTCAACAAGTTAGTTGTGTTTTTCTTATTGATGTATATAATCTAAATACAACGCACTGAACTTAATTTGGTTCAGAATTTGTGCGGAGGCAACATTTTCACAGCCTTGCTAACCTTACTGAAAAGGCTTAAAACTTGTCCCAGACTAAAATATGTGTTAAAATGTCTTTACGGAAACCATCTTGCACTGAAATATCTAAATAATTCGATATATTTATAAAGCGCTTTTCTGGGTACTCAAACCCAGAAAAGCGAAGTGTAAACCTTAAAATACATCAGTGTCATTTTATGTATAACAGTTATCTTTACACTTTAGATTAGGGTACAAATCTGAATATTAATAATTAACTACAACTTTTGTATCAGTAAACAACTAATTATTGCTTATAACGTAGATTTTAGTTTTAAGTATCGGGTAGGATTAAGGGACGTAGAATAAAAGTAACTGTTTGATAGTGAGAACTGGACCCTAATCTAAAGTGTTTTCTTTTTATACGGCACATTTATAAAAGCGAATTAAACGTCCTAATTAAGGCCTAATCCTCAAGTAATCTAAATGATGTCCCAGAAACTCAGATTATCCCCACTTCAGTGAACTGAAATCAGATACCACGATCAGGCATGCATATGTAACGTGAATAAAAGCAGAATTACTCTTACCACCAAAATAGGAGCCTTTTAAGGTTTTTCCTAGCAGGATATCCTCAGAGTCCAGACTAAGTTCCCCCTTACGAGTCCAGCCAACCATTACACAGATACCCCCCGCAGGGCTGCATGCTTCCAAAGCCGCCCTCTGTTCATAAAACAGGATACTGTGTTAGTTAAACATGGCAAACAAATCCACATGCTTGCAAAATATGAAAAACAAACCTGCTAAATATACCTATATCTAACCTAATATAATTTGCTTTTCTGTACTGTACCTGCCAAAATTATAGACAGCTCACCCAACAATAAACATTTGAATGGAAGTATTTATTTACCCTCATGTCGTTTTCTTTTTCATATATATTTTGAAAAATGTCTTTGTGAGTTTGTGTATATAAAATGGAAATCGATGCGTTCCAATATAGTGAGTTTACAAATGTTTTTGGAAAGGTCTTTTGTGTTCTGCATAAGCAAGTCAGTCAAAAAGGATTGGAATGACATGAGGGTGAGTAAATGATGAAAGAGTTTTACATTTTTGGGTGAACCATCCATCTAATGTAAACTTGATGGGCTACTTGTTTTTGGTACGTACCATAACTGCCACATTCCCCACACATTCAAGAGCAAAGTCAACGCCACCATTAGTCAACTCCTTTAGCACCTCCTGAATGGGTTTACTGTGGTCCTTAGGGTTTACAAACTCAGTTGCTCCAAATGTTTTGGCAAATTCAAATTTATCTGGGTTGATGTCAATGGCAATGATTCTTTTAGCATCAGCAGACTTGCATCCCATGATAGCCGCCAGCCCAACAGCTCCTAAACCAAACACTGCACATGTAGAGCCAGCTTCTACCTGTGGAGGAAAAGTAACAGCAGACAATATCACCCGCTGCAAAATGTTTCTGATTCTGATATTTTACTGTATGTGCTTTTTTTTTTAATATTATTGTACAAATCATACTTCGCACACAAACACACACTTTGCCTGTGTTCACTGCTGCCCCATATCCTGTAGATACCCCGCAGCCCAGCAGACAGACTTTGTCCAGTGGTGCGTCTGGGTGAATCTTGGTGACATTGTCTTCTGGCACAACAGTGTATTCAGAGAAGGTGCTGATACCAATAAACTGATAAACCTGTTGATTTCTGCATGTGATTCTGCTGGTGCCATCTGCAAGAAGACACTGCTGAGTTTGTACCCTAGACGACAGTGAAAAAGAGTGCACATATAATAATGCATGACACATACCAGGCTGATGCACACACTATACTATGCACACATACAGAATACGCATGTACATTATTAAAGTAATAATACTATACACCCATCTACTGTATATACTGCAATACCGACCAATCACTGTACATCGTATGTATATTTGTAGTTGTGAGGTTATGTACAAGTCTATTTCTGAAAATTATGTGTCATCTGTTGTATTGTTATGTTTAAACACTGTACAGAGGGAAATTTTTTATTTTGTAATTGTGTCCAGTCTAGTGGACATTATTGTAATTATTGTCTTTCTCTATCTACAAAGATATCACTGAATCATTTTAAATCACCAGTTTTTAGTGCAGAGGTTTGTCTTTGGGCTCAGGCAGCGTTCACATTGTCCACATTGTGCGATGAGAAGAGGAATAACTTTATCTCCTGTGGATATATGGTAAGTCAGTATTTTACATACAATGAAGTTATATAAAATGTCTACAGTATATGAAATTCATTTCAAGCTTGCATACGAGTCATTGCATATCATATGAAAATTTAATTAAATTATTTCGAATTTCGCACGTCAGCACTTTTAAATATTTACATTAAATGGTTTATGTAGGAATCTGAAATCCATTTCTGTTCAAAACAGATGTCTATTTTGCCTTTTTTCCTTTATGTTTCCCTCTAAATGAAAAGCCTTCACCAATGCAAAAATATTAAAAATAGCCTGTCAACCTTGGTTAACACATTGTTATTTTTTAAATATGGTGTTTCATCATTTTCTGAAAAAGTAGCCGTTTTGAAGATACAAGTGTCCGTGCTACAGCAACGAAAAATAAAATAGTCAATAACAAGCTTAAAATAGACAAGGTTGGCATTTCTAGAGTTCTGGTTTACCTTTGGATACCTTTGTGACACCTGGTCCAACACTCTCCACGACTCCAGCCCCCTCATGTCCCAGGACCAAAGGAAAAGGCTGGGGATTCATAGTCTCCCCAACCTCATACAGAAAAGTCCAGTCTGTGTGACAAACTCCTGATGCAGCTATCTGATGTTAAATGATAATCATTGATAAGTGACATAAAAGTCTACACCCATTACAGGCAAAAATTCTAACACATACACCACAAGTTATTTTTTGTGCACATGCAATGATATACATGCTTCCACGCTTTTGGATCAGTTTAAATAAGGCAATGTTCACAAAAATAGTCCATAAAAGTGTTTTAGATGTCCTTTTCATTAAATGAAACCCTTAGAATATATTAAACACACTTCTTTGTTGTTTTTGTTTTTAAGTCTGACATGGCCATTGTGTCTTGAACCCACCTTAATGCGCACTTCATGGGCTTTGGGTGGAGCAACCTCCACTTCCTCAACGGACACTGGTTTTCCCGGTTCCCAGGCAATTGCTGCCTTACACTTGATCACCTTTGTGACGAAACATTAAGTTTTGTAGTAGTGTGTTTGTCTTTAATAACAACCATACCAGGCTTTTAATGTATGCCCTTACCTTGCCCTCGGTTTCCATGACAACAACACTCGTTTAATTTATGTGGTCTGCTATAGACACCCTTCTAAAAGTGTTGCAAAAACATATGACAAAGTATGACATTTTTATTATTTTTCATTACAATATTAATAATTGCAGGCCTATTTGTGTTCATCTCAATTTCAACTCATTGCTACTGTCCACACTTAAAGCGCTTTCCCGTTGTAACGTCACATTTTAACCAATGTAACCATTTCATTTTAACTGATAAACACATCAACTTAAACTTGCAGAAATCTACAAGTTAAACAAGTAAAAATAGTGCCTAACAAAATTATAATACAATTATGTTACATGAAACCAAAGGCTAAAGCAGTTTCACCAGTGCAAATCTGTCTCACTGTGGTGTAGCTTCTGTACATTAAAGCAGATGAAAACGTACAAATGTTTTTATAGTTTAGATGCAAAACTTACATGCAGAGGTGTTCCTACCGGTGTTCTGAAGCGAACCTGTTGTTTAAGCAGTGAACTTTGTTCTACTATTATATCATAAATTTTAACTTATATGACATGCTGGATGATCGACACGTACAGCCGTCGAACACGGTCCAAAGTACAGCTTGGATGTAAATAACTGCAAATTGTCTTTGACTGTGAGTCTAGTTACCGCCATCTACCGGTGCCTTTTGGAAATCTGAAACACTGGATGTGAACACAGTAGTATATTCTTGCACAATCGGAGGGTGCAGTTATAGGACCCCGGTTATAGGAACCTAGATTATTTTGTGACAGCGCCACCTGCCGAACTGGATGATGACCAGAAACAGTAATTTGAGATGGACGACATACAATCAGCCTGTGAGTACCGATATTCAATTAACTTGTTTTATATTAGGTCTAAACGAAGCAAGTTTGGCCTGAGTGAGAGCTAACTATCAATTAATAACTAATTCCCGCGAATTTAGAATTCCATGTAATGTGTTTGTGTGTCCTGCTCCTGCACTTACAAAATGTACTGTATGAACTGCATGCTAGCACTACTATATAATGGCTTGCTGTTCGGTAGTGGTATTAAAGTATATTTATATTAACGTTTTTCATAGCATCATAAATGCCCTGGCTGTCCTCCAGAATGTCTCTCAGGAGGCTGAGAGGGTCTTCCTTTCTGGTCCAGCTTATCCTTGCGGGTCAGAGTAGATTATAATTTTTTCACAATGCGGTGAAAGTGGAAGAATTTAATAGACATATTGACAAATAATTTAGGAAAGAAGGGAGACCATTCAATTGGTGGGTATTGATCTTATACTTACACAGTTGAATTAGACGTCAGTAACATGAACATTCTATTTGACTTTATCTTTTTACAACTCCAACATTTCATAAGTGTTAAATGTTTCTTATTTAACTCTCTTACACTCTCTCTCTCTCTTTCTCTCTTTGACTTGGCTTTGACTTAAGTTAAAATCTTCATTTTTGCTTTGGAAACAAATTTTGTCAATGAGCCTGTTAAAAAGTCCACAGTTTTTGATATCTGCCCTTTAAATATAATTCAATGCTTAATAATACTAACAAACCAACAGCTACAATGAGAGGCAGCGAATTTATAAATTATTCTGAATCGCTAAAATGTTAAAACAATGTTTTGGTAATCATCTTTAAGTATTTACTAATAGAAACTGTTTCTGTTTCCTTACCCATAACATGACCTTCTATGAGAAAATGACAGGTGAACTGATAAGATCAAGGAGGTTTCAAAGGGCACTAAAAGTAAATATTTAAGAGACTGCAGTCCTGTGGTTTGTCAAGTGTTTAGTCCGGCAACGCTGAAAGGTATATTTCACTCTGTAATGTATCCTCAGTCTCTATATACAGTTGATGACAACCAGACCAACTATTTTATTGTGCACAGATCTTTATGCAAGAAGATTAAATTGACCTGTATAGTATAAAATGTTGATGCGGAACATAGAGACCAATGGGAAGGACTGATAGTGTGAGCATCTTTTTTTTGAATGAGAAGGGCCGTCAACTCCATCATGTCACATCTTGATCACTGTACAAATACTGAGGAGAGAGATCATATCATTAACAAAAAATGACGATAATTATCCATATTCACACTACACACAGAAATAACTGATGAAAACCAATGTAATCATGATTGTCTTTATTAATGCAAAACTGGCCTTTTCCCACAGACCCAAAGGCCTGGTTAACTTAATCTAAAGTCAGTGTAAATTCCTCCACCTCAATCCAGCCCACAATCCCACAAATCCCCCCTGCAGGACGGCACGCTTCCAAAGCCAACCTAAGTGGAATCCCTATTAGTTACAAATAAAATATTTTCTCTTATGACTACATTTCAACTTGACTTGCAAATATGTTTACTTCAGTTTCATGTAATATCACCTCATCTTCTACTTTTCTTAATACCAGTTGCTGGCACTTACAACAACAGCCACATTCCCCATGCATTCAAGAGAGAAGTCAACACCGCCATTAGTCAACTCCTTCAGCACCTCCTGAATGGGTTTACAGTGGTCTTAAGGGTTCACAAATTCAGTTGCTCCAAATGTCTTGGCAATCTAAAATATTTTCAGGTTGATGTCAATGGCAATAATCCGTGCGGCACCAGCGGCCCTGCATCCCATGACAGCTGCCAGCCCGACAGCTCCCAAACCAAACACTGATCACATAGAACCAGCTTTTACCTGCGGGAGGAATAACAACTCTAATGTAACGTACAGTACTGTGGTGGTATGTGATGCATTGTTTTAAGAAAAATATCTTGCAACAAACACACTTTGCTTGTGTTCACTGCTGCCCCATATCCAGTAGATACCCGCAGCCCAGCAGACAGACTTTCTCCAGTAGTTCGTCTGGGTGAATCTTGGTGACATTGTCCACTGGCACAACAGTGTATTCAGAGAAGTTGCTGATACCAATAAACTGATGAACCTGTTGATTCCTGCAAGTGATTCTGCTGGTGCAATCTGTAAGAACACCTTGTAGAGTATTCTGCCTTAAAGGGATATAAAGTGTGCATACATTTAGCAAATATAAGCATTGATAATCACTTTAAAAGCAATAAAAAAAAAATATTTCAATATTATCATGTTAAAGTCCAGTGTGTCACTTTTTGGAGGATCTATCGTAAACATATTTCACACTGGACCTTAAAATAATATATTTATTAAATAAACGTAAATATATCTAAATAAATATAAATAAACTTTTCTTTCCTATCTAAAGGTGATGTTTAAAAATATAACAATGTTGTATAAGGGTTTTTTCTCACCATTTTTTAGGGCAGAGGTTTGTCTTTGGGCTCAGACACCGCTCGTCCACACTGTGGCAGGTACAGAGTAATAACTTTATCTCCTACAGACACATGGTCATGCAACTGTCTGAGTTACGACAACTGGCACGGCTGCACTATTTTCAATTATTTTCCGATTGTTTACCTTTGGACAACTTTGTCACACCTGGTCCAACACTCTCCACCACTCAAGCCCCCTCATGTCCCAGAACCAAAGGGAAAAGGGCGGGGACTCATTTTATAAGCTTTATCGTTCAGGTAAGGCCAATCGGGGTGGCACACTCCAGATGCTGATATCTACAGTAACATGGCTCAACAGATTTATTAGTATGGTAATAATCATACAGTGAAATCTGTACGGTAGTGGTTTATGGACACACAGGACTGTGCAAAAATATAAGGCGTGTTAGTATTTTCACCCCAAAACTTGAGCCAGTTAAAGAGATACCTCACCCCAAAATTCTATCATAATTTACTCATCTTCGAGCTGTTCCAAATCTGCATTAATGATAAAAGACTTCCTCATGTTCTGTTGAACACAAAAGAAAACATTTGGAAGAATGTAGGGCAGCAAATCGTTCTTGTGCACTTTTGACTACCATTGTCATTTTTTCCTACTATGGTAGTCAATGGGGGGCAAAATCTGTCTGGTTATAAGCATTCTTCCAACTATATTCCTCTGTGTTTATCAGAACAAATACATTTATACCGATTTGGAACAACTCGGTGGCGAGTAAATGATGACAAATGTTTCATTTATGGTTGAACTATCCCCTTAAACATATTGTCAATACATAAAACTTCATTTGAGTGAGAACTATTTAAATTTCTAATTCATATCTATTAACTTTATGGAGCCTTAATGAATAATGTAAGTGGACCCATTAATGCGCACTTCATTGGCTTTGGGTAGAGCAACCTCCACTTCCTCAATGGACACTGGGTTTTCCTGCTTCCCAGGCTTGACTTGCACTTAATCACCTTAGAAAACACATACAGTATGTATGACATATGCTTTAAACTGAAGAGCAACTAATGTGATTCTGTAATTCAGTTACCACGTACCTTACCCTCAGTTTCCATGACAACTTTACATTTTCATTATAGCCTCCTAAAGGTTTACACAAACAAAACGTGTTTGACAACTGATATGATGTTGTGTGTTTAAAGAATCTTCCGCATGAAAACATTTTACTTTTAAATTCTGCCAAGGCAAGATATTTAAAATGACTGCATGCAAATAAGCTTGCACCCACGTGGCAAATGTATATGGTATGTATTAATGTTATTTTGCATAAAGAGCAGTGGTTCATCGATGATCAAGGGGTGTTTGTTGACACTTGAGCTTTCTTCCCCTGTTCAATCTTGGCGGAACGTTAAACGCGATCGCCATCTATTGGAACATGTTGGAAGCCGGGTGAGATCAATATGTCCTTTTTAAAAACACTCTACATGTAGGCATTTATCCAAAGGGAATTACAAAAGTGAGAACAACGAACGAGTCAGCTTAAAAAGACAGTAACGCAAAGTGCTACAGTGCAAGTTTCAACTATTGTTACACACAACTGGCAGGTAGGCAACATGTTAACAATGTTGTATATGAAGATTTCCATAATGAGGTGATCGTATTTTGTATGTTTTATTTTATGTTATCGAGTTGTATTGTGTTAGTAAGCTGTATTTGTTTGAGTTATCGTGGCTAAAATCAAAACAAACCAACTGCAGTTTGATTGATATTAATTGGAATGCACAATAAAAAATATCTCATATATTTCCGTCATCAGCTTTGAATTAGCAATATATTTTATTGACACGCTGTTCAATGCCACATTGTTTGGAAATAAGTTAATTGGTTAGTGATCAGAGTAAATTGGCATTAGCTAAGTGTGGTCAATTAATGACAGCTGGTTTACAACAAACCATTTGACCTTTTTCCCACAATAACAAATGTTTTTGTCTTTCACTGAGGTTCTATATAAGAGGACTCATGGCTGTTGTAGCTGTTATTGTGCTTTTTGTTGTAACATGCTTAAGTACATTGTCAGCTGAAGGTATATAACATGTTATAAATGAAAGAAGTTTAATACATTGATTGACACAGTTCCTAACCTTACAGCTGATATTAAACATGGTTCGGTCGTATGTTTTTTTACAAATCCTGTTTTCTGTCTAGAGCGCCCTTGCACAAGCAGTGCCAAGGTATTTTCCTCTAATGAAGCCAACTTTACAGACACAACATATGGCTTTGTGGCATGCGTGTTTGCAATACTGCTATATGGAAGTAACTTTGTTCCTGTTAAAACGATAGATACTGGAGATGGTGAGGAGTGTATCTTATTTTATCCTTCAAACCATCGGTCCTATCTGATAATCTGTTTTGTTTCAGGCATGTTTTTCCAGTGGGTATCCTGCTCCGCGATATGGTTCGTTGGACTGGTGGTTGACATTTTGTCTCACCCATCTAGATCCCATCCTGCAGCTATGCTCGGGGGAGCAATTTGGGCCACTGGTAAAGTGTATGTGAGTGTATGTTTAATATACGCTGAAGTTTTGAGGAAACCCATATTTTCTCTCAGGAAATATAACCGCTGTGCCAGTTGTGAAGTTTATTGGCCTTGGACTTGGAATTTTGCTTTGGGGATCCAGTGGACTACTAATTGGATGGGCAAGCTCAAGGTAAATGTTCTTGATCTTTGACGTAAAGCGCAAACTGTGGAAAAAAATGTGAATGGAAGTACCAAGATGGTCTTTGCAGTGGTACTATTGAATGCAAGTTACCAGCTATGATGGGCTCTTTCCATTGAAAATCCTTTCTTAGCAGTTTATTGGAAATAAACAAACACATGTATATGTGTTTTATTATTTAGGCAATTACAACATTATGGATGTGACATAAAAATGTTCAAAGAATTAATTTGTTACGAATATATTTTTTTAAAGAGGGGAAATAAATGTGTGTTATGGATGTGACAAAAAGGATGTGGTTTTTGGGAGACTGCAAACTTTGTAGGGTTTCTGTGACATAAACTGCACAATCTTGAAGAAATAATTCCCAATGAATGAAGACATGCCTCCTCAAAGAACATAAGTTACTTCATTTTCATGTGTCCGACTATGTGGAATACGAAACATTATGGATTTGAAAAATCATGCACGAAAAATGAATTGAAGAGAGATCTCACATGGGTGTTTGAACCACAGAATATTGATATCTGTGCTGTAACCATAGTGAAATCCCCCTTTGTAAAAACTTCTTTTCATGGTAAGATTGACATTTTCATGGAATTGCCCATTTGTGAACATAAACAGGCAAACTAAGATTGTAAATTTGTGTTTCTCTAGATTTGGTTGGTTTGGGTTGCATCCAGAGGAGGTATCCAAACCCATACTCAATTATTGTGGAGCAGGCCTTTGTTTGCTCAGGTAGGATAAAATGGGGGTTCTTGTTTAATTTTCTAACATGGTACAGGATGTACTGAAGCAGTTACATGCAAAACCTTTGATGGAAAACCACAAAGATATTTTGTTTGTGAGGGTTTCAGGTTCCCAGGAAATTTGCAGAGACTGGCTGAGACCCATACTGTATATGGAAAGTTGCTCCAAGCACACCGTTTAACACATAGACAATTTTTCTGTTCAGATTGGATTTTTAGAGATACAGTCGCAAAGGTCTCTTTGAGATCAATGTGCTCCTGCTTCACTCGCCTTATAACCAGCTTTTCTGAAATTGAAAAAGCAATATTCTGTGTAAGGAAAGAATAAATCCCCTGCTAAGACCTGAAGTCAAATTTTATTGGTTCTCCGTTCTATCTGATTCTTGCAGGACAGACTAAAACATTTAGTTCTTTAATTTATTTTGAGGAAAACCCTTTGGATCTGTCTAGATTTTTCTGTAACACAGTTATGTCTTCGTTTTAGTGCCATCATATTCTTCTTTGTGAAAAGCGATGTTCAGAAACGTTCATCTGCTGAAGCCATGCCTTTGTTGATTGATGACACGGTGAGTTTGTAAGGGGCTTTCGCATTCTAAGGTTTTGCATGCTGTTTAGGATGTGTGTTGGTGTATTTTGTCTCTGATGCATATACATCTTGCTTTTGCTGACTGTGTGTATTTGTCTTTAGAGGTTCAACCCTGACAACACAAGTTCCAGTGATTCATGGGTGGACACGATTTCACCAAGGAGCAAGAGAGTGTTGTATGTATCTGTAGGCCTAACAATTTCTACTCTGCTGGGAAAAAAATACATAGTTTTGTTTTCTTGTAAAAATTCAAGTAACTTATTTTAAGCTGTGGAAGCTCCGTTTTATGAAAGAGAAAATTACATAAATCTATAGAATATTAATTTTGTACAATATCCTCTTGTTTTCAGGGGCTGCATCTTGGCCATATTTGCAGGTGTCCTTTATGGCTGTTCTTTTGTGCCCGTATTTTATATTAAAGTCAGTGCCAAAACCAATTCCAGTATGTTCACAGGATCCAGTCAGAATGGTATGTTTGCGAAAGAGTTAAGAATATTTTGAGAATTTTGTATTCTTGTTTAATGCTATGTGTTAACAAACATTTTATCGCCTATTCTAATTTCTTTTGCAATCCATTACAGAAATTGACTACTGCTTTGCCCATTACAGTGGAATTTTCCTCACAAGCACAGTGTATTTTCTTGCTTACTGTGCGGCCATGAAGAACAGACCTCGGATATACCCCAGAGCTATCTTGCCTAGTAATGTTGCTCATACATCACATTTAATGTAGGAACATTATTATGTTTCCCTGCATCACCTTTATTTTAAAAGCATTATCTGATGTATTTTCAATGGCTATTTTGCAACATGTTGCTTTTAAATTCCATATGATTTAATGTAATTGTGTTAAATACACCTGTCAGCCATTGAAAGTTGTACCTTTGTTTATAATTCAGTCCCCTTTTTCTGTCTACTATTCTGGGTTTTTGCATTTCTTAACTGATGTCTTCCATGCAGGTTTCTTAAGTGGCTTGATGTGGGGAATAGCCACATATGCCTGGCTTTTGGCAAATTACTACCTTAGTGCAGTGATCACATTCCCTATAATTAATGCTGTAAGTATTGTACAGGCAAAATAAATGTCTTGTTTTATGTTGCATTGTTTATCTTATAATAATACAATTCCTGCTTTGTTTTCAGGGATATGGTTTAGTGGCTGCCCTGTGGGGAAGTGTGGTATTTAAAGAGGTCAAAGTAGGTAACGGGAATTATGCAGTCTTTTGTTTCAGCTGCTTTGGATAAAAGTGTCTGACAAATGCATATGTCCGAAGCATTGCAATACCAAGTGTATATCAAATTAAATGTTCACATCTTATGAAGAATACATAAATAACAGATAATAATTGTATTACCCAGGGACTCGGGAATCTGCTGCTGTTTGTTTTGGCATCTTGTGTCGTCCTAGCTGGCTCCATCCTAACAGCTTATTCGAAGCTTTAAGTCTGTACACGATATAACCACAAGATGGCAATGGCGGATATATCTTCTATCAGCTTTGCGGTCACCAAAGTCCTATCACATTGAGTATTCAGTGGCACTTGGTCTCAAATGTTCTCATCTCCAATGCTGTAAAAATTAGTTCTGTGTTCTGTACCTTCACACACTTTTTTGGAATGAAATACTGGTTCCCCTTCTGACTTGAATAAGTTTGTGTATTGTATGTTATCCTGTGCTCTCCAAATAAAAAGGCAGTTTTCTAATCTGCTTTATTGGAAACCACATGACATGTTTGCAATATTCAGAAAAGGAAGATTGTTTTAAATTTGAAGTTGTCATGGTAACTTGAGTACAGCTTCTTCCTGTTAACATGTGATACAGTCATTAGTTTTGCGGGGTCTTCCTGACAGAACGGTTCGTGATTCAGTTTCCTGTTTTGGAAATGTACTCTTATAGACTTTCCATTCTTTGCATGAGGGTTGACAAATAGCTTGTGCTGTTTTTAGTTTTATAATTCCCCGTAGGTAAAAAAAATCTGATAAATGATTAAACCTACGCAAGGTTGGGAGTAAATGTTTTGAAGCCATGTGAAATTATTTGAGCGTGAACAGTCGCACTGTCACCATCATCTATCTTTAATGCTGGGAATGTAAACATGGGAATATTTACTTAAACTAAGTTAATGAGGTCACTCGAACATGCACATGTAGTGTAAACGACATAGTTTATAAAGGTTGCTTTCTAGTTTTGACGCGTCTCTCGCTGGCAGTGTGGCTTTAGGATACGCGACATTCTTGTCAATTTGGGACTGTTTTCTCAGCTGATCCGACGTCGGGACAGTTGTCTATTCATTCTACAGCTTGAGCTTAACGGGGAGAAGATGCTTTTTTTTATCATTTTTATATAAAAAAAACATGCCATACTCTCGTGAAAGGAAGGAAATCGTCCAATGAATACGCGTTCAATCCGTCCTGGAAATATTGCAAACTCTCTGCTTTATTGGTCCATATCGTTTTGGCGATTATTCAACTGCTGTAAGAGTTATTCCTCTACAAGAAAGTATTTGTTTGTTGCTGTTGTGTGCTTTATCTACTTGTTTTTTACTGTTTATGTTAATAACACGACTAACAGAGACAAACGTCCAGATCTCTGGACTGGTCAGGGTAGAAGTGACCCGGAGTTCACTGATGGAGTCAGGGATGGGGATGCAAACGAGTCTTTTAGTCCGACTAGGTCTAATGTGGTGTACATAACACTGAAATCCAAGCGGCACAAACCAGCTAATATCAGAGGCACAGTGCGACCGAAACTCCGTAAAAAGAAAGTTCGAGTGAGACACCAGGACGCGCAGGATGGCACACGGAATAAAGCGAATAAGGACGAGCACACTTCAAACACAAATGACAGATCGTGGAAACTTCTGGGACATTCCGATAGATTTAATAAAATAGACAGACTGTATGGCAGTGATCCGTCCTCCATTAGGATATACAGTCAGAGAGCTCCCCAATGGTTCAGCGATGAGGATATCGCGGATATGCGCTTTCTAGCGGATAGCACAATTACGCACATTGAAGAAGTCACACTTCGGAGATTTTCTTCTTTCATTTTATTTAAAAGTGAGATAAACCGCACTGAAGATGTTCACGAGCCTGGCAAATGTTGCGGTGTGGTCAGGAGCCCCCTGGATGTGAGTGAGGTTTTTGCATTTCATCTGGATAGGGTCTTAGGTCTTAATAGGACTTCACCCACTGTCAGCAGAAGATTTCATGCTCTTGGAGGTAAAGTGTGGTTTTCTTTTATTGTTTGTGTGTATGTGGCATACGATGAGCTAAGGAAAACATAACTTATGTTGTTTCAGATGGTCAGTCTTGTCCAGTGGTGTTGTGGGATCCTTCTGTAAGCCCAGTAGCTGATGCAGATCAGACCTCTGAGAGACTGACCTGGGGCTCATACCAAGCCTCTCTCAAACACAAGTGTTGGCATAAAGGAGTCACCCCTAAAGCAGAGTGGGGCTGCACCAGCATACATCACCATGAATGGAGCAGGCTGGTAGTCTTTGATTTCCTCCTTCAGGTAGGCTACTCAGTTCTTTAAGTACTATACTGCATCTTTCCTCATTCACAACATTTTTTAACTGATGAAATGAAATAACAAAATCAAGTTGGTGTGTTTCTTCTCAGATTTATGAACGCCTAGATAGAAATTGTTGTGGGTTCAAGCCCCGCCTGGAGGATACCTGTGTTGAGCTTGGTCACCATGGAGAATGTAAAGACAAGGAGAGCGTAGAGCTGACACATATTTTCCACCGCAAACATGATCCGCGCCACCTGGTTTTCTTGAACAACAAGGGCTACTTTGACAGAGATGAAGAAAATCTAAACTTCAAACTACTGGAAGGGATTAAAGAGTGAGTAAATCTACAACAAACATACACATCTAACACATTTTTATTTTCTCTCATTTGGATCTCATGATAATGATTTTGTGTCAAGGAAGGTCAATATCTTTCAATTTTGTTGATTGCCAAATTGTTTTGATTGAGCAGACATAAATATCACAGATTGTGGTCCAATGATGTTGATTCAAAATGATTTATTCACATGCCTGATTAAAGACAATTGTATTGTACTTTGAACAGAATTGTATTATAAAAGTATATAATACTATAGTACTATTTCCATTTATGAGTGCCCTGTGTTTTAAAACACACACACGCCACCAGGGCTTCTTCACCAAAAGTGCTTACCAGACAACTGGTGATATTTTGGAAAATTCTAACAAACAGCAACTAAAGATTCATTACTGTGAGACCACAAGTTTGAACTTTCTGTAAGCCAACACCTCCACAACACCACTGAAGACGTAAGCAAACACATACAGCAACAATCTGACACGTTCTGTCTGAGCTTAGGGATTCTGATGGCAATGCTGCTAATGTGATACTTCTGGGAAAGCCAGCCCACTTGTGCAATAACATAAATCAGAAAAAATTGTGGGCCTTTAGCACAGCCGGCTTCTCTCATTGGTTTTGCTTACTAGCATATAATGTGCTTTGAACACTATCATGGTTGGAATGATTTAAAAAAATCATATTTACCTGTGCAGTATTTTATAGTGTGATTTTTAATATTTTTTTATCATGTTGCTCAATCCGTTTTGATTTAAAGATGCTCTCAGTAATGTTACCGTCATCAAAATTAGTAGCTAAATCATATTAAAAGTGCTATTCGCATAGACTCGTGTAGGATTAAGTCAGATGAAGACATCAGTATCGTAGTTCAAATTTATACGTTAGTATAAAATTATGATAAATATTCTATATAATCCAATATTTTTACTCTTCCCCACCAGGCTACCAGAGCAGTCCATATCTGTATTGAGGTCTCAGCGTCTCAGGGAAAGGCTCCTGCAGTCACTGTTCCTAGATCAGCAGTACTGGGAAAGCCAGGGTGGCCGTCAAGGCATTGAAAAACTCATTGACGTAATTGAGAGAAGAGCCAAAGTCTTGCTCACTTACATTAATGCCCATGGTATTAAAGTAGTACCAATGAACTCTTGAGGGAGCCTCAAATATCATCAACTTGCCTTCCATCAAATGTTAATGTTTTCACTAACTTCATATGCCGAAGAAGAGTAAAAACGCTATGCACTTCAAAAACCAAAAGTCTTTCTGCTATTTTTATTGCTGATGTCCTTTAGCTCTTCTGTCTATTGCATTAATATGCTTCAATATCAACAGTTTAGGAAGTCTCCTATGACTCTACATACTTCTCTTTAACTCTAACTAAAGTCTAAGGCTATCTTTTGCCCCACGGACATTGCACGAGGCGCTGTAAGCGATATTAGCAGTTACACTAATTTTCACCCCCATATGCCCACACACGAATGTCAGCAAACCTGAAGTTTGAAATCTCCTCAAAATGACTGACAGTCTTCTAATTCCTAGTGTCTTGGGGTCAGATGGTATTGTACTATTTATAGTGCGTTGTGCTGTCATTTGTTTTTATATCTTTAGTAGAGACATTTCCTGCATGTTTTTTCATAAAACAAGCCTAGAGCCTCTTGTTTTCACAGATACATGCTCTTTTCAGATTTTCATACATTTGTTAAATTTCTTTGGAAAACAGCTTTTCAAGGTAGTTCATGCTATATTCAAGTGCATGTCTTGTGCCTGCTTTTAACATTATGAACATGGTTAATGTTGCACTTTTATCATTTTTTTAATAAAACACAGTATTCATTATACAAAGAAAAGTGTTCACCTTTGTACTGTGTGTTATTGTAAAAATCTAATTAAAAAAATGTGTTCCACATTAGCCCATTGAAAAGTGGTAATGGCATTTTAGTACAGCAAATTTCTGGTGGGCATAATAATGGTTGTAATGAAGAAGTGTTTCATTTACAGTTCTAATTCACATTTTTTTCTATCTATTGAGCGCAGCAATATTTCAGCTAGAGGTCAGATGTGTTCCGCCATCTCTTTCTTTTCTGTTCCTCTTATTTGCGGTTTGGTTTGCCAGCCAGCTCTCCCTGATAAAGTAACTCCTTTATGAAAGAGAACCAGACACATAAACCCACTCAAATATGCACACACAAGAACGTTTTTATGAATGTGAAAATACTTAATATTTGGCAGACATAGCCAGAATTCAGGACTGTTCTCACTGCTCTTTAGACTTGCTGTGTCTTGCCACACTCGTTTGCCAAACAAAAATCGGAATGTCAAATCGCCTCATCTGCTCATCTTAGCATCCATATTAATGCAGTTTTTTTCCATACGGTGTAAGACTGTTTGCATAATTAGTTTGACAGATGAACGTGTCTCTTAAATGTATGTGTTAAAACTGCCACCAAAGATTTTTTTCTTTACTGAAAAAGCACAAACAAGCACTCTTAGTGTGTCCCTGAGGTATACAAAAGGAATAAAAGATCTTTTGAGATCTGACTTTGCATATGATCTCATTTTATTTCAGTGCCTGCTATAACATACCAAATGCAATGTTCATTTTTTCCCACTCTTTCATTTCCTTCATTGTCCTTTCACACAGTAGCTGGTTTCATTCTATGAACAATTCACATCCGAACAAGGAAGCTTTTATGCCATTTGTGCTGATGATGTCTAATGCTAAAATGTTACCACTCTTTCAAAATACTAATTCTCTATCTCGCTCCTGCTCTCTCTTTCTCAAGCGTGTGACCTTAACCAGACTTGCAAAAGACAGCTGAATATCTCATTAGCACTTTCATTTCATTCTTGAACAGAATTTAATCATTCCATGTTATTATCAACCTATTTGTCACTCAATCCACAGATGTTTACCTCCAAACATATCCTAGCCTAAAATTATCCTCTCATTTACCCACACTCATGTGCTTCCATTCTTACTGTTGCTCACTGCCTGAACACTCTCTTTTTTCTTTTGTTGCTATGACAACACCACCCCGGCAACATCCCACCTGAGTGGCAGACGTAGTTGGTTTTATGTGGGTTTGAAATCATACAGACGAGAAAACAAGTACAGATGAAAGCTCATACCTTTGGTCAAAAGAGTGAGACTGTAGACATAACAAGATCACATTATCCCACCCCAAACCCCCCCCCCCCGGCATCTCTGAGAGATGAGTCTTGCTCAACATTAATATTGCCTCGGAAACAAAAAATTTAAAGTATGAAACAGAGGGCTAAAAAGATTTTGAATATCTCTCGAATGGTTTCCACACGTTAGGACATGTTATGACCTGATAATGCACTTTGTGATGAGATAAAGGATGTTTTCAGTTCCAGAGTTGAGATCTACTGAGCTTTATGTTGTTCATGAGTTTTTATCTAGGAAAGGAAATATGCTATCTGTGTGTAAAAACAGCACAACACGCCACAGTCACACAAGGCAGCCAGCCAGGATATCTTCAGTTGTTCCTGAACTTTGTCCAGTGTAATCTCTCTTTGGGGACCGTGCACAGCTGTCAGGGTGAACAACATGGAACAAGCTGTTTAACGGTTCCCTGAAAAATCAAGCATGAGTATGAACGGAATAAAAGATAAGTTAAAGCAATACTGAAAACTAAAACATTTATTTGTTCAAATATCTGTGCTGTTATCCTTTATTCTGTGGAACCCAAACATCGATTGAAGAATCTTCACACTATACTTTCTGTGATACAGTGTTAGCAGATAGTGCCCATATCAGTCAGGATACAGGATATTATCCTGTATACATTCCAAACAGTATACAATATATAATGAAAGTACCACAGAAGCTTGTTGGCAGTGACATATCTTATTTGAGAGCTGGTGGAGTGGAAGAATTTTGGAATAGATATGTATTAGAGCACAGGATTGGATGAATGTGATCACCATGAATTGTCATTTTATAAAACAAATTCATGTGAATGTTGGAAGGACATAAGGGTGAGTAAAAATTAAAACTACGGTCACACTCTGCCTGTCTGTCCCTTTCTCGCTCTTAAATTCTCTTTGCACCCCTCACCTCTTGACACTATATTATGTGTCCCTTTGTCTGCCTGAAAGGAATGCATGCACATGGAACAAAGAGTAAAATAAGCTATGCCTGTGAGATTATGATGTGGAGTCGGTGTTTGTGTGTATGTGTGTGAGAATAGTCACTGGCATGTTGACAAAAGCTCACTCTAAGCTTCCTCTGTGTTGGGGGTTAACCCTACATGAGAACGAGATTAGACGAGCAGCACGCTTTGCTTATTCACATGTCCAGATATAAAAGCAGACCATGGAATCTGCCTCACACTGGCGTCTATGCTGCTGTTTGATATACACAGGCATTGCTTTGTTATGAGGAACCTACAGTAGTGTCCTTTCACTAAATATAGATGTGAAAAAGAACACTTTAGAACAGTCTTTTAGATCAGCACCAAAATTAACCCTTTGGTGCTCCTCATTTAGGGGTCACACCTATACTAACTTATAACTTTTTTTGTGAAATCAACGTAATATAAATTTGCTCAATAATATTTGTATTCAATAATAATACAATATTTAGGGAGTTTTTTTGTTTTATTTATATTTATAATTCAATAGGATATTCTTATTATATGATATATTATATTCCCATGGCGGTCAGGAATAAAATACGACTGAATAATGTGATTTTTAGGCCTTTTGAAATTACATCAATTGTTCATTTTTGTGTTCACAAAGCAAGTGCCACAAAAGTCAACAAGTTTCCATTCCGTACCAGAGGATAACAGAGATCTAACATCTATTATGCTTTCATATCAAACTACAGTTGTAAGCCATAATAACAAAAAATACAGCTTACTAACACAATAAAAACATTATAACATAATATCAATAAAAACATTTTTGAAAATTCTAAAAACAGCATTTTGGAACCAAACTCTTCATATCATTTTGAATAATAACTCTATGATAAGTCTATGAGACCAGACCAGCTGACTAGAGCTTCAGGCTGAATATCATTTGAACATGTGGAAAATGTATTTAGAGATTTTTGAGCACAGGCCTACTCATGCCTTTTTTTAGACTGAAGACTGCTGCTGACTGCTGCTTCCATTGTGTAATTATACCCATGTTGAGTTTAACCACAGTCAGTATCCAAAAAGCCACAAATGTCTTCAATGCTGGTTAATTGACTTGTGCATAGAGTTAACTTTTGATAGACATGTCATGAAAAAACTGATGTAGAGGCACGCAGATCCTTTATTTGTTATTGTATCAGTTGATTTATGAGTAGTTTCAGCTGAAATACCAGCTCATAAAGAAGGCAGGTCATGTTTGGAGGGTGTCTATTTGGGAGCTTGAATATATGCTGGCTCCAACTAGGACGGATACAGCGTGTAAATCAAGACCTACGACAGCTGCTGGACGTTAAACACAAACTGATGTTGGAACATATCCAGAATGTCAAATTTACCAACAGAAGCTGTAAAACTATGTTTAGAGTTCAGTGTGGATAAAGGCATATGTTGGAATGGATGAGAATCAAAGGTCAGGAAAAGTAAATACATAAACAGTTACCTTACTTAATTAAAAATAATATACATTTCTTTTTGGGGAACTTTCGGGAAATTATTTTGGGATTAAATTTGCACCTTTTAATACTTAAACTTTTTGCTGAAGGCTTAAGAACAAATCATCATTCCTATTTTCCTTTTAACATGCTGTAAAGACCTTCTGGGAAATGACCCAAGCAGGAAGACAAACAGGAATGGGCAGCTTAGAGCACACAGCCAGCTAATGTGGCAGGATGGACCAGAGACGGAGGCAAAACTTCATTCCTGCTGTTCAACGTCATCTGAAGGCAAGAGGGAATAGCACCAGACCTCAGTTTAGTCATTCTTTAACCTTTTCCTCTCTTCCTCTGTGTTAACACACTCTTCATGCCAGGAAATGCTGACTCTTCCAGTAAGCAACCATGGGATCAAATAAATAATTTCTGATTCATGTAAACAAGAAGCCAAATGTTTGGGAAAATCCTCTCTAAAATAAGAAAAACTATTTATTTAGGTGCACTCTTTAAACTCAGGATTGGTACGTTCAAACCCAGAATTATTTTTTTAATAGTGTTTGTCTGAACTGCCAAAGGATGATGAAATAAATAAATCCTGTCACAGTTTAGTTTAGGGTTCAACAGTCAAAACACATTTCAGAAGTCCTTTATGAACCATTTAGAATGTCTTCAGCAGTTCAACAGATTCAATAGCTCATTTAAAGTCTTTAACAGAGCTTGTGGTGTAACTTTATCCACTCAAAAAAGGGAAGGGTTACTTGTTTATCAGAATACAAAGTCAATACAAGATTAGGGTATAACACCCAGCAGAAATTTTCTGAAACATTGTGATATTTGTCTGGTATTTTTTCCAAACTCCACCTGCATACAGGAATTTATACCATTAATATGTCAATTTTACACGTGACGTATAAAACTCTACTGCCATCTACTGTCTAATGTTATAGGCTTTAAATTACACTTTGTATGTTTTCTGTAATATAAAACCAGGGCTGGGGAGTAATGAAATACATGTAACTTAGTTACGTATTTAAAATAAAAAATTTGAGTAACTGCATTTCATTACAGTTACACAGCAAAATCACCAGTGTTTAAAAAGGTCAAATTAACACTCACAGTCTATATATAATCCACACTCTCAAAATGTGGATTATATATAGACTGTGAAAGTTAATTTGACTTTCAACATTAAATTACAGTTACATACAAAAAGTATTTTAGATTATCAAAGTGATTACTTGGAATTTGTCATTTATTTCATTTAAACATTATTATAAACTGTTACATGCAATTAATGTGACCAGCAATCTGTGATTCTCTGACTCTGACAATCTAAGCATACGAACCTACAGTTATGCTCATACATTTCCTATTTCTTGCCGAATATGCAAAATTTGAATAATTTAAACAAAAAAAGAGGGTTCTGGTTTCATAGAAATTGCATGGTAATTGTATTTGGTAATGTCCTGAATAAGCTATTTACATAATAGAAGTTTGCACATGCTCCACAAGTCAAACTTACTTAATGTTTTACAAATTGCCACATCAAAAAATGTACACAGTTGAATCTTGTTTTATGTACCTTATTAGAATTACAAAGTATTCTTAAGTATTTAGATTAAATTACAAAATTTGTGTAATCTAACAAAATATGTTACAGATTACTTTTTAAAGCATTTATTTGTCACAGAACGGAAGGACTTAAATGCAGTTTCCAACAAAAATCTCAGAAAACCAAACAAAACACAGCAAACACAAATGTCACTTGGAAACAAAAAATAATGACGTGGTTTTGTGCTTTCTGCACTCATATCTACTGGAACAGTAGGCAGAGAGGATGACTGATAGGGTTCAGTCTAGCACTCCCAGTCCGGCCTCACTCTCCACACAAAAGGCGTTATTAAATCCTCACATGAGGGTCCTGGACACAGTTCAAAAGAGGTTAGACAGTTGCACATAATACAGCACATAAGATATACCCACACCAACAGAAGACAGGGACAGGATAATATAAGGGATGGCAAACTAGCCACAGGTGCAGGCTGCGAGCTGCGCTGTGAGTTAGCACTGATTGCTCCACCACATGTGGGTAAAACTGACAGGACCAAAACAGCCCCCATGTGCAACTGACAGTGACAGCACATCACAATGTAGCACGATCATGGCAGTATTTTGTAATCTGTAGTGAAATACATTTGTAAAGTAATCTTCCCAGCCATGTATAAATTAACGTTACTTTTCACTGGAAGTTTCAGAAATATTAACTTGACTTTAAAGCTGCCATAACTCAGTTTCGGTATATCTCATGTTGATCTTGAGTACTTACAGAATAGTATCGCACGCTTCAAATATCCGAAGAGTCTTCAGTTTGATCACATTTATGAAACACAGATACAGCTGTACAATTATTTCCGAAAACATGCGACACCTGTGGGGGGAGGGGGGTTAGAACTAAAGCACATGCACACATTGCCAAGAAAACACCGACATCAGTTCCACTTACCGTGCATGGTTCATGTCCAGAATATTCAAGCACTGGAAACGCCGCCCCATCTATCAATTTCAAACGATCTCCTGGATAATAATAAAACAAACAACACAGCTGAACTTCGTGAACATAGTGCTCTCTCTCTCTCCTGCACACAAGTGAAAGTGACTTGTGCGCATGCTCCTTCTCCCGCTCTCCATGGTTGATGCGTGGGCGTGCCTTATTTTCCAGTAAGCGACTAAGAAAAGTTGTTACGTAAAATAACTTTCCGAAACCTGTATTAACACTGGGGGAGTGTTTCGAGCACAGAAATACTACGTAATACGACGTTAAATGACCATATAAAGCATGAGCACGTTTAACATTGTAAAGAAGTCAGAATGCATGACACAACGTTGCACCACCCCTTTAAATACACTAAGGGAGGCTTAAAGGCTTTGTCAGAAATAATAAAAATAAAAATGAGAAAAAAGTGTTAATCACTAAAAATGTATAGGGACATGTAAAATATATAAACGTATCCCTCATCGATCCCTTTAGTATTAGATTTTGACAAAAGGAGCAAGAATTGAGCCTAAAGCAAATAAACTTGACCAGATCACTTTTGTGAAGTGAGATATAGATGTGTCTGTCTGTCTTTGCTGTTGTCTTTCCCTTTATTCTTGTTCTCTTTATCTGAGCAACAATGTAGAGTTTGGCAGCAGAATGTGGATACCACCAGTATCTGCTCATCTTTGTGAAGAAGAATTTATGCTGGTTCCCATGGCAACCGTCTCTCTTCGGGATGCTGATGGGTTCCTGTGCAGATACTCTTTGCTGCCCACTGTTCTCTCTGACACTGCACTTGTGCTGCCAGCAGCTCTTTCCAGCAGTGAATGAATCAGCATCAGATGGACACAAAATATGTCATACACAAGAAGCACTTTTGTTTCAAACAAAAATTTTAAATGGGAGTAATCTATAAACCAGAAATCATCAATATATTGTGTAATCTTGTTACATTAAATATCTCCAATTTTTTGTGCAATGTTGTTTCTTTTGTGATATTAGAGCCTCTCCATTGTTGTGATCTTGAACAAAGATTTCTTCCAGATTTCATAGACCTGAGCGGTGGAAGCACTTTGCTAATAGTGACAAACATATATTTGCTAAAAAGGCTTGTGGACCTTGTGAAGCTGAGCTCTGTTTGCCATTAGAGAAGGTTACCCTGTGAAATCAAGAACTATCACACTTTTATATCAGCTTAGAAGCTGTGATTGAAAAACTCTGTTATAGATCTGGCTGTTCACTGTCTATAACCCCTATGCAGAGGATGAAAAAGTTTTATAAGGATTGATTGCACCTCATCAGATGAAAACAGATGAAGAAAATTTGTCTATAATAAATATATAATACAAAGTTAAACATTCTAAACATCAGTGAATATGTTGATAGAAGGTATTTCACGTCAAGGTTGTTTTTCTGTCCAGTACCCCATCAACAAAAAGGTTTTTAAATTTGAATTACAAAATAAAGAAACCTGTACACTGTTTTAACAGCAGGAAACTGTTCCATTGCAAGAGTTTTTAGAGAGAAAGGGAAAGGAACATCTTGCACAGATGGCAAAAATGTTGCTTTATTCACAGCTTTTTTCATTTAAGATGAGTCATGGATAAATGACATGAACTTTTCCTCACTATGGTACTGTGTACCTTCTTCTGAAAAATTGTTATTTTAAACTAAATGAGTCATCCGATTGAAGGACATGTTCTAGAAAAGTCAACTTTCAGTGCTCAGTTTGACTAACACAGAGTAAAAGAGCTATATTCACAATCAAGACGAAAAAGCCAACTGAAGCTGAATTTTCAGCTTTCACTGTCCAAATTATTTCAAACCTGTGAATAATTCCTGATTTTTATGTTTTCATTTCTGATTTTTGTTTCATTTCAAGCAGCAGTCAAAACTACATGGTCTGAATTTATAGTTAACCCTGTTCTTCATTGCATCCTAAATCTTTACACTGTAACAAACAATCATGCAAAATGACTGGAAAATAGTCAAACGGAAGCTGTGATTTTCCATTTTATTACAAATTCTGGTTGTCAAGGCCTCTCTCAATCTAATTTTAATCATTTGAATGGCCATTGGAGGGCAGTGCTCCTCTGTAGTTGTTACAAGCTCCAAATGCAAATTTGCAAATCTCAAGTGCACTAAGTGTGTTTAATATGTGACCACTGCTGTTATGTGAGCGAGACATTTTAATAGGACGGATCCAGACTTCAAGGCCATTAAAGCACTGGGAGCTTGTGGATATAAATTAAATTTTAATTAGCCATAACATATCTGTCCACTGTCGGATATTATAAACCAAGATAGTGTTTTATAGTACATTGTGTTGCTTGAATAAGATCCCACAGAGGGGTTTTCAAAGTACTGATTTAAAAAAAATGGTTTACACGGAAGCCATGATTGCCTTAAGAGTGAGCTATGATGTAAAATGTATGAGAAATATTAATGTGATTTTAGGTTAGTGTTTAATTTTACGCTCTGTTCCAACTTATTTCACTCTCTGAAGGGGTTTAATGCAGCCTTTACTGTGACATTCTCCATTCACATACCTCACAAATCTTCGCAATAACATACACAGACATCGGGGATGTTTAAGTAGTGTTCTGTGTATTTAAGTGTTTTATGTCAGGCCATGAACTGATGAAAATCCGACAGGTTGAAAATGATCATATTCATGATATGTTGATACGTGACCAATTCAACATCTCTTTTCCAACTTACAAACAGATATGCAAACAGTGTGACTGACACAGGAGCCTTTTTATTTGTGAATCAAAGAAGACTTTAACATCATCCTTGCGAGAATCAATTCTATAGTATTTAAGTTGTTAGTTATACATGGACATTTTTAGCATTAAGAGGATGATTTCAGAGAATAATAATGAGCTTTAAAAATACATAAGAAAATATATATCGGAAATATTTAAATTATTATTTTTATTTAAATGACCTTTTTTCAGAACAAATCTCGCATTTTAATTTATTTTATTTTACATAAATGTCTTCAGACGTGCCAAGACATTTGCAGCTTATGAAGGTTAAGAGCATGGATATTTTTTTGGTATGTAACCTTTACAAAACCCAAAGTTTAGTAATGTAAATTAGGGATAAGTATGAAAATGTATGAAAAAGATATGAAAAGATTTCTTGTTAAACTACAGAGTACGAGAAATAAATAAATATTAAATTCCCATTGCTCTCTGGTCTAGTCAAAACTGGCAACAGGAATTCAATTAAAGCCTTTTTAATAACCCTCTGAGGAGATCCTGCCAGATGCCTACTATATTCTGAATGTGATTTAGAACTGGCCTTGTGGAAAAAAATGACATCCCAAGCCACCCTGGATGCCACAAACTGAACTGGTGAAGAGCATCACTCTAATGTGTAGTATAGAGTATGAAGTCTATTTATTTGTGCTTACAGATAGTTTCTGTTGTTTTCAACGGGAGTTTAAAAAGATGTATTTGTAGGGAGAAAAAATATATACAAAAATATCATAGTTGCTTGTTAGTGTCTTCATTCCTATTAATTCAAATAGTTTTAAACCTACAAACCACCACGTCTATCCTTGAAGCCATAATTCAGACTTCAGACAGTCTTTCTTATAGTCCAAGGCAAATTTTTTCTTGGTATAGTTCTATTACCAAATATGGTAAAATGCAATGGACCATGTAGATTTTTAAATTAAGATAAAATATTAAGATTATAGAGTCCCCGTCTAACAAGGATTGTAAGTAAATCCTCTTTGATGATTTTGTTCTTTATAATGCTTGATAGTGGGTAAGATTCTGTAAATCTGATGCAGGACTACAGAATGATCCTAACCTTAAATTGTCATCTAACTGCCGAGTGGACCTTTGAAATGTGAAATGAACTTGCAAAGAAACAGGTCAGACCAATAACTAATGCAGAGCGTCCTGTGTAAATCGCAGCTGCATTAATGTTCATCTCAGTGTTTGTCGCCATAACAACAGCTTTATTTATAGCTTCATGCAAACCAAGAAATCGAAAATCTTGCAGGACAGTCGGGGCAATCATTCAGTTTACAGTATGACATGTTGCTGATGCAAAGAAAACAGGACCACATATTGCATACCATTGCCTGTGGCATTATTTCCCATAATGATCATTGTCAGTGTAACACTGAATGTAAGGCTATTGCTTATCCATACTAAGATACTATAAATGTTGGAATATGATTTCTGTAAGGACTGAGAACACTCAATATCTTTGTTTTGTTGTGTAATTATTTGGACAGTCAGATTAAGCATGGTTCAAACACAGGTATATATATATATATATATATATATATATATAAATATATATATATATAAATATATATTTATGCAATGATGTCCAATTTTGGCCAATTGACATCATCCCATTTTTAAAACTATTACTAAAAGTGTGTTTAAAACTTCATGTTGCATAATTATTTTGGGGTTTTAAACTGATGCTTACACACAAACAATTACACACAATACATGTGCGAAGTTTATAAAGACAGCTCAAGAGAATGACTAGATATATAGAAATAATATGACATGAATATTAATAATATTTTATTAAATTAAATAGTAGTCAATATTTACTTTATTTACTGAACGCTTTTTGGTTTTCTTTGTATTTTTACAACACTAAGCACCTGCTATGCTTTAGTTTCTTATCCAAAATGTCCAAGAGCTTAGGGATTTGTCCGTTTTTCACATACACCCCATATTTCAAATGGTTATCTGAACCCGTGTGGGCATCAAAAGCAAATATTGTACAAACATGTCCCCAGACATCACTTTTGGCCACTATTACATATTGTTTTAAACGTTGAGACTGGTGGTCAACTTCAGCTCATAGTAATACAATTAATTCAATTTGGTTTGTATCCCCAAAGCATATAAATTATTTTCTTTTAAGTTCCTATTTTATATTTAAGGCTACTATAAAGGCACCAGAACAACATAAAGTAGGCTATTCATTATGTTCATTTTGTATTTAAATACAGTACAAAGCTAATTCTAACAGCTACTTTGTAAATCACCAAATAACATTATCAATTCAGCGTGAGGCATTAATCAAGTTTAAAGGTTGATAATGACGTTGGTCCTTTTCATTCAGAAATGAGTCTGTGTTTCATTAAACAGTCCAGCTGAGCCCATTTTTTTTAAAAGTGCAGTTTCATCCATCAATGTCATTTTCTTAAAAACTAAACTCTCTTACAATATATTAGACACCATGGTTATTTGAGGTAGCCTTTATGTGTTCTTGTTATTTTCTTCTGTCTTTTATTTTGTAGTCTTGTATTTTGCATTATGGCTGACTTCCTGTTGTTGTCTTATTATGTTGTAGTTCCTCCTTTCTCTGTTTCCCCACACTTACTGTGTTTAGGTATGTCTTTATCGAGCTGTTCTGTTTATATTTGTCTTTGTGCTCTTTGCTTATGCACTGAATTTAGCCTTTTAGATTTACTGATTCTTTTTTGCCTTTTAGATTTATTGAATAGACTAAACTGCAGATGTAGCATATCCTGCCTCTTCACCTCAGTCTGGTAGGCATCCATGTTAACCACACAAACAACAATATGCTAAAAATACAAAAGATGCTTGATCATCTCAGCTAAAAAATGCTCACATTCAATAATTTCTGGTTGAACTGTTGGATAACAAACTCGTCTTGGTGTGTTTGGCTTAATATTTCTTTATTTATATTTAGTTTTGGAGCCATTTTCACACGTACGCTTTGAAAACATGTAACTGTTTTATGCAGTGAGTAGTCAGAGTGTCGATGTTGGTGGTTGGATGCATTGAATTTGGCTTAATCTCAGGTGCTGTTGGGGTTTCCCTGTAGTGTTAATATAAAATACCCCTTTCTTTTTTTCCGGAGGATCCTATTTGACTCTAGTGGGTGTCATGGGGCCATAAGACCCTTCTGATCTCGATTTTGAGTTGATTTGAGTTTGGTTAATATTTGATTTCCCTTATCTTGTTGTGCCTGAGTAATCGCAGGACTGGGAAATAAAAGAGTAAATATTTGTGATTCCTACTTTGGTTTATGGAGTGTCCAACAACAAGTTTATGTACATACTAGGTGTACACATTTTTTTTTCTAATAATAGGCAGTTATTATTAACTCTCTGACTCTCAAATGATTCGTTCAGCGATTGATCTGTCTTATCACCTCCTTTTCTGTCAGCCTAATCTGATCTGATTGGTCAGATGGTGTAGTCTACTGTGATTGGTCTACCGTGTGCAGTGTGGCATAGGCGAGCATTACACGGAGTGGCGCAAATCCGACCCGGAACTGACTTTTGAATGACAGATGACTCGTTCGTCTGATTCAGAGTCATCTCCTTTTTCCCCAAGCCAATAACTTTGATATTCGTCCACTTTCGGATTTACAATTTGGCAGATTGCTTACATTCACACACAGCAACATTACACACTGCATGAAATGAAATTTTAAGGATATTGTAACATTTACTCTTTAACAAACTCAATACAATACAGTACATGATCAATTGTACTTAATAACTGAACGTTAAATCATCCACAAATGGGAATACTGCAAAAATTGCATTTACTGACAAAGCCTGATGAGGTGCGTAAAACTTTGAAGTATGTCAATTATGTGCCAGTACAATGAGCAAATAAAATAGCAAAAATCACAAACACTCCTGCCTATGGTTAACCATTTATTAGGCTAGGCAAGAAGTGATCCCTTACACGGCAAAGTATTTTCTTTAAATGTCAACCCTACCTTACTTTTTGTTTTCCTTTGTGAAAGTCGATATTAATAGACATTTTTTGACCCCGTTTTGTGTTTAGATTGTCCTAGAAACAGTTTCTTCCTTTAGCTGCATTGCAGGTGTAGCTATGCGCATCATTTTAATACAAACTGTGAATATGTAGCTAATGCTAAATGACTGACCCATTCTCTGCACTTGAGGCCTTGCACGGTCTCTTCTGTTTACGTGGTCCACAGGATCATTTGTCAGAGAACTGAAAGGTGTTCTACGGTAAAACATGACCAGAGTGTAAGTCTTACTAATAGGAATGGTGTGAGACGGTTTATTTGGAGGTTATTTGTTACACAGTGCTAACTCTGTAAACTCCCCAACTATGAAGTGGTCTGTGAGAGGGGTCATTTAGTCCTTCCTTGGCGAAAGATAAATGTTCCCTATGACTGAAATGCAAAAAATGCTGTTTTGCAGTGGAGCAACATTAGTAAGTGGCTTTACATGATTATTTGGATGAAATGTCAGAGAAGGCCATGCATCCCCATTACTTCCAGATTACCTCCATATTGCCCACCATGCTCAATTAAGTAATGAGAGTCCGGTTAGTTAAAGGTAATTATAAAAATTGATGCGTACAGTTGGTTAGAGAAGAGGTGAGAGATATACGGAATGCTTCCTTTCGGGTGTAAACTTACTCAGACAATTCATCTTACCGAGGCTTTAAAAAGATTCTGGAGGAATTCACAAAGAATGAGTTGTGCCCACTGATGGCACTGTTTATTTTATTTTGTAAATCTCTACGAGCAGTCACAGAGTTATGCAAATCCGGTAACTGCACAAATGTGCCCATAAAATATATGCAAGACACAATTTGCATGCCGCATATCCGGATGCAGGTCGTTTTTTATTACTAGGCTGTGGAGGATGGAGGATAGCACCTTAACAAACATCACTGCACACTTTGAACCTGACACTTGAATCAGCTTTTTTTAATTATGCCTATAAAGTCCTTAACTAAAGACTATAATAGCTTATTTGGGTGCAAAGTATAAACATTTTGCTGAAAGACAGTCTACAAAACCGGACATTGAAAGTAATTCACCACCTCTGGTGTAGAGTAATATGAAACATAGAAACATACTGTTGTTCACGGGCTTAATATAGTCCCTCAACTTGTCTGATCCACCCGTTGGTTTTATCCTTTAATTAGACCCAGAGACCTTTTCCAATAACGGTCGTGTTTCAGCCCGGTAGCCTAGATTTATCTGAGCAGCAGAATGTAAAGTGAACTCCATAGTCGAATTTTGCCTCACCAACCATTTGGTCTGATCTCTGGATAAAAATGAGTGAGGTTGGGAAAGAGGCAGGGACCCACATACAGTAAGTGTTTGCATGGTTAAATCAATAAAGTGTTAGACTTACAGTATTGGTTCCCAAACAGCAAGGAATATTTGTAAAAATGTTTCAGTAATGTCTCATCACTCTAACAACTCTGATGATGATGTAGCCATAAGAAAAAAAGGTAAGACAAATGTCACATTGTCAAATGTTCTGTAATAGCCGTCTTTTAAGAAGACTTCATGTGATTGAACTATGTCTCCACCTTCACCTGCTTCAGCAGATGATTTTAACAACATGTGCAATGTGTTGTTTTAGCATTACTAACACTGAGTTTAGCCCCGCCGTAAAACGTGACTTACAGAAGCCCTGAATGTGAGAAGTCATAAAACATTCTCAAATAAAAGTTTTTTACAGTCGATAATAACCTTTACTTTAGGCTATATGATGGTAATCACCCACCACAACAATTCCATCTCTACCTTTATATTATTTTAAATGTCCTGTTCTTAATTAAAAATAGAGAAAGTATTGATAAAGTATTATTAGCCCCTTCCATTTGGTTAATGTGTGATGCTAAATCAAATCATGAAAAGATCAAAAATATGAACAGGGACTTTTAAAATGTCTCCTTTAATGATATTCAAAGAGAACATTTTTGGATGTGCTGTGGAAATGGAAAGTGTTACGAGGTATATTTATAATTTATAAATAAATGAAAGCAAAGTAATTGCATGCTGCTGAGAGAGAATTTCAGCACGTGTCCCGAGAGTTTTAAACACGTGAAGAACTCTCCCATTGTAATAATTGCAGTAAACCGAAAAATTTACTAGTATTCTAAATATTTTCATCTTACTTCTACATTTTTCTGAAGAGAGAGAAGCCATACACTTATTTATCAGATTCATGATAAAGATGCCTTTTTTATTCTACTCCTGTTAAACACACACACGGTTGGAACATCTAAGAAAAACTTAGGACATGATATTCTGAAAAGTGATCTGATGGTAAGGACTAGGGATGCACGATAAGTATCAGTACCAGCCGATAATACAATTTAGGCCAATAAATTATAGCCAATAAATTATGAATTTTTTCCCTCTGGTTAAACTTCTTCAGCTGCACAATGCTCACAGTTAACATTTTTTAGATTAGATTAGATTCAACTTTATTGTCATTACACATATACAAGTACAGTGTAACGAAATGTAGTTTAGGTCTAACCAGAAGTGCAATTAGCAAATGCAGGATATACAGTTAGAATAAATACAGAATACAATATTGATAAAATATTATACAGTTATGAAAATATTTTACAATAGGTATGTTCTATGAAAATATGACAGTAGGTATGTACTATGAACAATATATACAAATGACTATATACTATGAACATTAATGTACAGGTGGATATGAGCAGATAATAATTTAGACTAAACAATAGTGCAAGTGATTTAAGTGTGCATAGATTATTGACATTAGCTGTTAAAGTTGCAATGCAATAGGTGAGTTAATGCAGTTGTTGAAGTAACAGTGCAGTGGATGAGTTAATGCGGTTATTAAAGTTACGGTGCAGTATAAGAGTTAATAATAGGTTGCAGTCCGGAAGACGAGTTAATGCAGTTAATAGAGTTACAGTGCAGTAGATTAGTTAATGCAGTTATTGAGGTTACAGTGCAATAGATGAGTAGATGCAGTTAATAGAGTTACAGTGTAGTAGATAAGTTAATGCAGTTATTGAGGTTACAGTGCAATAGATGAGTAGATGCAGTTAATAGAGTTACAGTGCAGTAGATAAGTTAATGCAGTTATTGAGGTTACAGTGCAATAGATGAGTAGATGCAGTTAATAGAGTTACAGTGCAGTAGATAAGTTAGTGCAGTTATTGAAGTTACAGTGCAATAGACGAGTAGATGCAGTTAATAGAGTTACAGTGCAGTAGATAAGTTAATGCAGTTATTGAGGTTACAGTGCAATAGACGAGTAGATGCAGTTAATAGAGTTACAGTGCAGTAGATTAGTTAATGCAGTTATTGAGGTTACAGTGCAATAGATGAGTAGATGCAGTTAATAGAGTTACAGTGCAGTAGATTAGTTAATGCAGTTATTGAGGTTACAGTGCAATAGATGAGTAGATGCAGTTAATAGAGTTACAGTGCAGTAGATTAGTTAATGCAGTTATTGAGGTTACAGTGCAATAGACGGGTAGATGCAGTTAATAGAGTTACAGTGCAGTAGATTAGTTAATGCAGTTATTGAGGTTACAGTGCAATAGATGAGTAGATGCAGTTAATAGAGTTACAGTGCAGTAGATAAGTTAATGCAGTTATTGAGGTTACAGTGCAATAGATGAGTAGATGCAGTTAATAGAGTTACAGTGCAGTAGATAAGTTAATGCAGTTATTGAAGTTACAGTTCAATAGACGAGTAGATGCAGTTAATAGAGTTACAGTGCAGTAGATAAGTTAATGCAGTTATTGAGGTTACAGTGCAATAGACGAGTAGATGCAGTTAATAGAGTTACAGTGCAGTAGATAAGTTAATGCAGTTATTGAGGTTACAGTGCAATAGATGAGTAGATGCAGTTAATAGAGTTACAGTGCAGTAGATAAGTTAGTGCAGTTATTGAGGTTACAGTGTAATAGATGAGTAGATGCAGTTAATAGAGTTACAGTGCAGTAGATAAGTTAATGCAGTTATTGAGGTTACAGTGTAATAGACGAGTAGATGCAGTTAATAGAGTAACAGTGCAGTAGATAAGTCAATGCAGTTATTGAGGTTACAGTGCAATAGATGAGTAGATGCAGTTAATAGAGTTACAGTGCAGTAGATTAGTTAATGCAGTTATTGAGGTTACAGTGCAATAGATGAGTTAATGCAGTTAATAGAGTTACAGTGCAGTAGATTAGTTAATGCAGTTATTGAGGTTACAGTGTAATAGACGAGTAGATGCAGTTAATAGAGTTACAGTGCAGTAGATTAGTTAATGCAGTTATTGAGGTTACAGTGCAATAGACGAGTAGATGCAGTTAATAGAGTTACAGTGCACTAGATTAGTTAATGCAGTTATTGAGGTTACAGTGCAATAGATGAGTAGATGCAGTTAATAGAGTTACAGTGCAGTAGATTAGTTAATGCAGTTATTGAGGTTACAGTGTAATAGACGAGTAGATGCAGTTAATAGAGTTACAGTGCAGTAGATTAGTTAATGCAGTTATTGAGGTTACAGTGCAATAGACGAGTAGATGCAGTTAATAGAGTTACAGTGCAGTAGATAAGTTAATGCAGTTATTGAGGTTACAGTGCAATAGATGAGTTAATGCAGTTAATAGTGTTACAGTGCAGTAGATTAGTTAATGCAGTTATTGAGGTTACAGTGTAATAGACGAGTAGATGCAGTTAATAGAGTTACAGTGCAGTAGATTAGTTAATGCAGTTATATAGGTTACAGTGCAATAGATGAGTAGATGCAGTTAATAGAGTTACAGTGCAGTAGATAAGTTAGTGCAGTTATTGAGGTTACAGTGTAATAGATGAGTAGATGCAGTTAATAGAGTTACAGTGCAGTAGATAAGTTAGTGCAGTTATTGAGGTTACAGTGTAATAGATGAGTAGATGCAGTTAATAGAGTTACAGTGCAGTAGATAAGTTAATGCAGTTATTGAGGTTACAGTGTAATAGACGAGTAGATGCAGTTAATAGAGTAACAGTGCAGTAGATAAGTCAATGCAGTTATTGAGGTTACAGTGCAATAGATGAGTAGATGCAGTTAATAGAGTTACAGTGCAGTAGATTAGTTAATGCAGTTATTGAGGTTACAGTGCAATAGATGAGTTAATGCAGTTAATAGAGTTACAGTGCAGTAGATTAGTTAATGCAGTTATTGAGGTTACAGTGTAATAGACGAGTAGATGCAGTTAATAGAGTTACAGTGCAGTAGATTAGTTAATGCAGTTATTGAGGTTACAGTGCAATAGACGAGTAGATGCAGTTAATAGAGTTACAGTGCACTAGATTAGTTAATGCAGTTATTGAGGTTACAGTGCAATAGATGAGTAGATGCAGTTAATAGAGTTACAGTGCAGTAGATTAGTTAATGCAGTTATTGAGGTTACAGTGTAATAGACGAGTAGATGCAGTTAATAGAGTTACAGTGCAGTAGATTAGTTAATGCAGTTATTGAGGTTACAGTGCAATAGACGAGTAGATGCAGTTAATAGAGTTACAGTGCAGTAGATAAGTTAATGCAGTTATTGAGGTTACAGTGCAATAGATGAGTTAATGCAGTTAATAGTGTTACAGTGCAGTAGATTAGTTAATGCAGTTATTGAGGTTACAGTGCAATAGACGGGTAGATGCAGTTAATAGAGTTACAGTGCAGTAGATAAGTTAATGCAGTTATTGAGGTTACAGTGTAATAGACGAGTAGATGCAGTTAATAGAGTTACAGTGCAGTAGATTAGTTAATGCAGTTATTGAGGTTACAGTGCAATAGATGAGTAGATGCAGTTAATAGAGTTACAGTGCAGTAGATAAGTTAATGCAGTTATTGAGGTTACAGTGCAATAGACGAGTAGATGCAGTTAATAGAGTTACAGTGCAGTAGATTAGTTAATGCAGTTATTGAGGTTACAGTGCAATAGACGGGTAGATGCAGTTAATAGAGTTACAGTGCAGTAGATAAGTTAATGCAGTTATTGAGGTTACAGTGTAATAGACGAGTAGATGCAGTTAATAGAGTTACAGTGCAGTAGATTAGTTAATGCAGTTATTGAGGTTACAGTGCAATAGATGAGTAGATGCAGTTAATAGAGTTACAGTGCAGTAGATAAGTTAATGCAGTTATTGAGGTTACAGTGCAATAGACGAGTAGATGCAGTTAATAGAGTTACAGTGCAGTAGATTAGTTAATGCAGTTATTGAGGTTACAGTGCAATAGATGAGTAGATGCAGTTAATAGAGTTACAGTGCAGTAGATAAGTAAGTGCAGTTATTGAGGTTACAGTGCAATAGATGAGTAGATGCAGTTAATAGAGTTACGGTGCAGTAGATAAGTTAGTGCAGTTATATAGGTTACAGTGCAATAGATGAGTAGATGCAGTTAATAGAGTTACAGTGCAGTAGATAAGTTAGTGCAGTTATTGAGGTTACAGTGTAATAGATGAGTAGATGCAGTTAATAGAGTTAGAGTGCAGTAGATAAGTTAGTGCAGTTATTGAGGTTACAGTGCAATAGATGAGTAGATGCAGTTAATAGAGTTACAGTGCAGTAGATAAGTTAGTGCAGTTATGAAAGTGGTCCATTAGTGCAAATGAGCATATTTCAGATGTGCAAGTGAGCAGTATAGAGTGCAAATGATGCTGTGCATGTGTAAACAGTCCAGTAGAGCAGATAACATGAAGTACTGGTGTGTACAGTTCAGTCATGCATGCAGCCCTGTAGTGCAGTGTAAACAATGTTATACCAGCTTGGAGTTCAAGGTAAGAGAGGTAAATCAGTGGGGGGCAGAGTTCAATAATGAGACAGCTCTGGGAAAAAAGCTGTTTCTTAGTCTGCTGGTTCTTGTCCGGAGGCACCGGAAGCGCCTAGCGGAAGGCAGGAGAGTAAACAGTCTATGAGCGGGGTGAGAGGAGTCCTTGA
Source organism: Barbatula barbatula (assembly GCF_947034865.1). NCBI lineage: Eukaryota > Metazoa > Chordata > Actinopteri > Cypriniformes > Nemacheilidae > Barbatula > Barbatula barbatula. The sequence goes on from NC_136781.1 coordinate 9,244,462, forward strand.
GAATGCTGCGAGCTCGACGCAGACAGCGTTTCTTCTGGATGTCCTCAATGGGAGAAAGTGTAGTCCCTGTAATGCGCTGGGCTGTTTTCACCACCCACTGCAGTGCCTTGCGCTCAGCAACAGAACAGATCCCGTACCAGACTGTGACACTGTTGGTCAGGATGCTCTCTATCGTGCAGCGATAGAAGTTCACCAGGATAGTTGAAGACAGTTGGTTCTTCTTCAGTGTCCTCAGAAAGAAGAGACGCTGGTGAGCCTTCTTGACCAGGCATGAGGTGTTGGTGGTCCAGGACAGGTCCTCCGAAATATGAGTCCCCAGGAACTTAAAACTGGAAACAAGTTCAACAGCCATCCCATTAATGTGGATGGGGTCGTGTGTGCCTCCTTTCGCCTTCCTGAAGTCCACGATGATCTCCTTTGTCTTGGAGGTGTTAAGGAGCAGGTTGTTGTCTGAGCACCATGTGGCCAGGTGCCGGACCTCCTCCCTGTATGCAGTCTCATCGTTGTTGCTGATGAGACCAATCACCGTTGTATCGTCTGCAAACTTTATGAAGGAGTTAGATCCGTTCACAGGCCTGCAGTCGAGTGTGAAAAGGGAGTAGAGAAAGGGGCTCAGTACGGAGCCCTGTGGTACACCAGTGTTGAGGGTGGTGGTGGTGGAGCAGATGTGGCCTAACCTAACAAGCTGAGGCCTGTTCGTCAGGAAGTCCATAATCCAATTGCAGGTAGAGTTGTTAATGCCTAGGTTTCCAAGTTTGACGTTACATACAGTACAGGACTATCTTTGTGTCATGATCATTCACTTACTACAATTAGCTAAACATTGTTGATGTAGGTACAGTATTTGTGAATGTTTAAATTATAGGAACAAAACCATATTGTTTGAATCAGATTGCTGTCTGAATGCGTTCTGTCTTGAGACCTGTTAGACATGTGGCTGTTCATTTTCTGGGTTGCTCTGGGAGAACATCTATCATTTGTTTATTAAATAAAAAATAATATACCAAAAATGTTTGAAGGTTAAATAATCTTTAACTAGTGTAAAGTAGGCTTGGTACATGCTTCTTTAACTAATGGTTACCTTATTTTCTGCAGTCAATGTTTTCAATTAAAAGCAGTTGTCCACTTTTTGCCTTTTGTTTCAATGTTAGGAAATTTGATATGAATATTTAGATACTGTATATCGGCCTATTTATCGATTATCGGCTTCCAATGTTAAAGAATTATCAGTTATCGGCCAAAATGCACATATTGGTGTTTTTGAGAGATATTTTCCTTCAGGAATTTTAGGATGAAGCTTTGTGCCCATTATATAGCAAATTGTGTCTATGGGGCTATTAACTTAAATTGCCTCTTCTTTTAGTGAAAAATAAAATGAAAATAAGAACATGCCCTCTTGTCGCAAATTCGTTCTTTTTACTTTGACTTTAAAGAATTAAACCAGTTGAGATGAGAACAACATTTATGAAAATAGTGTGAGTGGGGACGGTTCCATTTTTAATTTTGGAAACATTTGCTGTGATTTCCCTCTGGAAATGCTTTGTAATTTTCATTCATTTGCACTCGTGTGATTTTGCATGTGATTTAAAGAGACAGAATTTGAAGGCTGATGAACATGATGATCAATAAACCGATACAAACAGCACACTGCATATGGTCTAAGCAGAGTGCTCCTTGGAGTCCATGTTTGGCTCGCTACAGGCAATCCTAACCCAACTGAGCGTGTAATGGCAATGATTGTACATACCATCTCTGATCAAGAAAACAGACAGACAGAGGAGCATGTCGGGGCAAAAAAGAGAGAAATAAAGATGAAGCTCCTGAGATTCAACAGTACAGGAACAGTGCAAGATGCTTTTGAACTCAAATAGCAGTGGGAGACTGTAAGAGGGCAAGTGGACAAATGAAATGACATTGAGTTCGCAAACTGGGTACAAAGGTCTAAATGATGATAAGTGCCAACACCTTTTTTCGCCTGTTCTTTTCTCCCAGTCTCTTTTGCTGGATTTGCTCTGTACAATGTAATAATTGAATATAGACTTATATAACTAGATACTGTACAACAAATGTTACACATGTAAAACAAATTAGCAGAATTAGAAAATAACGGGGCAGTAACACCCTGTAAAACGTGTATATGCAGGTAGTCATCATGGCTGTGTAATTGCGAGGAAAAGCAAGGATCAGCATTGGGGTTCGTGTCCGTTTACGATGGCAGAGGAGATAGAGCGACTGCGTGAGGAAGCTGGACATTTTATAGAAAGACTTCAGATATATGTCTGATTTATTACATAAAAGTAAAGGGCCAGAGGATTATAAGTGTAAAATGTTAGAGCTTATTACCTGAGCTGAGATAATAATATTGAAAACTTTCCAGCTGCGTTAGGACCTGCTTTACTATGGTGAAGGTGTTTCCCACTGTACTATGGCAAAGATTTTCCAGCAGAGACTTTTGGAAGATTGTCCACAACCACAAGATCAATGTGGATCAATATGTGGACAAATGTTGTTGTAAATATGTCATATACTTGTGTCGCTTTCGTTTTAATTTGCATTATTATTTTGTGTGGTCTCAGCTATGACATGTCCATTTCATGTTTTTATTTTTAAGACGAAGCAATGCAGGGTGTTGCGTGTTTCTTTAGCGTAGTCCAGCACAATGATTGTTTTTGCCAAACAAAAGAAAGCACCCACATTTTTTACTTCATTAATATTGCATTCTGCTCTATCTGGGGCCCCTAGGGGTCATTGTGCCTTTTTTATTTCCTCTCTCCGGAAAGCTCTGCAACCAGCACAGACATGGATGTTGCTAACAGGCTCAGCGGTAGCTATCAATTCGACATCAGGATTAATAATGTGCCCGTCAACAAACGAGAAGCCCACTGAGAAGGGCGCCACATGCGGTGGCATAGGGGAGGGGGGAGTGAACTGCTTGCCCTTTCCCTCTAAACAGCCCCATACACTCACATGTGTCCATCCCTGCAGCTGCCCACATGACGAGCATTGGCAACCTCCAAATGCCCTCATCTAAAGTTTGCACTTGTGGAAAAATCTGCCATCTTTGCATGTTATGAGGAATGAAACTTAGCTTTGGAAGCCTGGCAGGTAAATTGCATCATGTTTTAATGCTGGTTTGCATTCACAGTCATCCACAAATTATTTAGTAAGGTGCCAATTTAAGAATATCATGGGGCAGACCCTTTTTTTTCTTCTTGTCAAAAAGTGGAAGAGCTGAAGCATAATTTACCACAGCCATTGATCTTTTTTTTTTAATGCTAAGGAAATCTTCTGGCTAGAGTAAATTGTACTAACAATGCACGTTTTAAGATACTCTCAGACCCGGCAATCCAAGAGTACTTTTCCACCATGGCACCGAACCGTTCTAAGCACATTCTGAAATGGTTACTTACAGTTATGTTTCCACTTGAGCCTGGTTCGGCACGATTACAAACTGCTCTCGGCTTGGAATTTGCGGCATCTAACGCAGAGGTGTTATAGCTTGACGTGTGACGCGTTTGTTTTTACATTCTAAAAATTTCTGTTATTAGCCCTGCGGTGGAAGATGAAACCATTTACGTGCCGGCTGGCATGGATCGGCACGGAGTGGAACAATTCAACGAGAATGATGCAGCACTATGATGGAAACGCGCTCTAACTCTCTGCGTCTGGGTACAGTGCATAATTCCCTGCCAGAGTACTGCCCTTCTGTTCTTCTTTGGCATCAGTCTCTCTCACCATGTCCACCATATGTCAAGTGCTAGCCTGGGATGCTTTTCAGTGGCATATGAGAAAGGCTGTCAGAAAGCTGATATAGACTAGAGATTAAAGGAGCAGTGTGGAGATTTTAGTTGCATCTAGAGGTGAGGTTACGAATTGCTGCCAACGCCTTACTCCACCCCTCCCTTTCGAAATAATACGGTGGCTGAAAGAGGACTAAGATGACGTCATGTTTTCCCTCCTTTCAAAGGAGATAATGTATTTACGAAATGCAGTTAGCATATCTGGGTTCTAAAAAACCAAGGTTACTCACAAACTGATACGAAGCAAAGCAACAGGGCTGATTTTTACGTCTCTCGGCTGGAAAGTATCTTCATAGATATCTATGAGTATCTCTCCTAAAAGCCTTAGTACTGCACGTCCTAACACGCCTCTACTGCAAAGTCTTTGTAATATTAATGCAGGTCCTGACTTTTATTCTTCTTTTTATACTTAAAATCCATAGACCCTTTATTTTATAAATAAGACATCACTCTTTCTAATGTCCGCATTATCTCTTCCCTGCATCAACATGAGAAGACACGCTGTCTCAGCCGACGACATCTATTTGTACTGTGGTGGCCACCATCGTGTTTTGAAAGGGAGGGGTGGGTGGAGGACTGAGAGATTGGTTGCATTTCTCAAACTCACCATCAGTGGATGCTATGAATCCCACTCTAGACCTTTAAGATATTTAATTTAATCATTTAACAGAAATGTTTTAATAGTTTTAGTAAAGTATAATACTCTTGCATAAGACAGGTCATCGTGCATGGCACTTATGATTTCCGTATGGGACAAACATACAGTACATGAATGGGAAAACACAAATTATTTTGTATACAATCACACAGAGAAAATCTGAGGACATTTGAATAGAATGTTTCTATAGAGAGCAGAGTTTTAATCTGAATATGCCTCAATGAAGATTCAGTCTCCTGCTGCATCTTTGGTGCAGAGACCCAGAGGGCTTAGAATCATGGTAATGCTTTGAGGAGAAATTGAAAGAGGATCCCCACCTGGAGACATGAGTCGCTCATTTATGTTCTGTTGAAAACCATTTCAGTTTAATCTTGCTTGGAATTGGTAAGAAAACATGCAATGAAACAGGCATCATCACCATTTACAGACATTGAGGTCTCGCTAGGCAATAAACTCTTTTCCAAAAAGTCACAAAAATATGGTTTCATGGTTGTTGTATTCAGTAGTTGTACAAATTTAAGTGTGAACTTGTGTCACACAGCAACATTGGTTTACTCTGTGAGTGTAGGACACAACAACTGTAAGCTTTTTTACAATACAATGAATGGTGTAAAAGTATCTGTTTTTCAAATAGTGCAGCATTTCCTGTAATATTGTGTGTTAATTTGCTATGCAAGCTTTGTCTTTCGCAAGCAAACACCAATTGCACAATGAATTAAGTGAGCGGAAACCTTCAGTCTAAACAGTAATAAAGTTATATTTTATTTATTTTGCTTGGATATTAAGATATTTTCTTCGGTTAATGAGGCTTTGAAAGACATATTTGTGAATCATGACTCAAGGCAATATTATGTTTTGTATAGACAGATGGATTGAGTGAGAGAGAGCGTGAGAGAGACCAGATGTGGAAATGGGTTATGAACAGATGTATAAAATGGGCCTTAGGTCCTGCCTTGTCTATCAACCTCACACCTCGATTTACCCTTGGCCCCAAGTATTCTCAAAACCAGAATTAAAAAGGATTAGTGAGTTGATTATGAAAAACATGAGATTACACAAGCAAAAACTAATCATCCCCACATGCTCTACATTCTTGCATTATGTTGCGCACATAGCCTGTAATAGATACAAACTCAAGACCCACAAGGAAAAAAATGAATTACAGTGCAGCTTTAATTTACAGATTTATTTCTTTATTTGTTGCTAAGGAGCGTGAGTCATACGCTCTGCCATAGCTTCAATCATAAGAGTCACAGATCCCCTCTCTCAAAGAGAGAGACACACCATTTAACTTGCTCTCTTTGTGTGGGGGGTGAAAGTGAGCGTGAATAATGTAGAACATTAGGGAACTGCAGATCATCCACTTCGTTCTGCTGACTATTCAGAAGAGATGGTCTGATGATTTACCCTCTGTCTCGATCAGCTCCCTTGCTCCGAGATCGAGAATCAGTATATCTTGTACATAGGTCCGGGCACTGGTAAGGACCCTGGCTCCCTTCTCATTGGGACAACGTTCTGTGACATGACTGCTTAAGCGCGTAACTTGTGATACTTCACAGCTGCTTGTTGAAGTACATATTAGAAACACTTTCATTATTCTGTTACATATCAGTGCACAAATTTGGTTGACAATAACTGTTGTGTTTCCTGCCTGTCTAGCAACGTTTGTTTATACATAACACAAAATAACCGTTTGTCTTTTCAAAGTTATATAGCGTTTCATGAAGTTCATTGAGTTGGCTCCTGCCATTTCCGGTTAAATCGCTTTCAAAACTTGTCACGTGATTTCCAGTAAGGGAACATAAGGAGCATCGATACTCCCTTGGTTTTTCTTTTTGGTGCATTGTGGTAATTATTAGGGAATTAACGTTCCCTTCAATCACTTTGTATAGCGTTTAGCAAAATGCTATGGGAAACTCCTGTTTTATCTGATACTGAAGCCAATTGGTTATAGTCTTTGAAAATGACAGACCAATGGTGTTTGGGACTGCCATTTTGGGCAACACCGCTCAGTCCAGGCCTAATACCATTCAGTACCGTTTCTCCTTCAGCGCAATCATCTCGCTGCTCAGGTAGAAACGAGCCCTGCAGCGGAAACTATGCTCTCGAGCACTTCCCCTGCGGCCATCCGCTCCCCGCATGTCCCTCTCCAGCAGAGACGAAGAAAGCAGACGAGCCGCGCCCCAGAAAGCGAGCACACAGATGAGCCCACGCCTGATGAGCCTTGGCGTAATCTCTCTACCACAACGCAGCGATCCTGTCTGCTTTGCCTACGAGGACCTACGCCCTTCCTCCAGTGCAGCGGCATGGTCTCGTTTGGCGGTACAGATGAGCTGAATTAACTTTTGCCCCTCGCCTTGGAGTGCAATGATTGGGCCTCTTTGAGCTTATCAGAATCCTGTCGAAAGTGGTTGCATCGACAGGTTGTCTCCGATCGAGCCGAAACACAGTGGCCTGGACAAGTGGTTCCTGCAGGAGGGGCACCGTCAGCAGCCTCCCTCCAGAGAGACCTGCTCTTCCAAGCGGGGGGAACAATCTGTCATCCCAGAACCGAGCTGTGGGATCTCCATGTAAGGCTTCTTGACGGTGACCTCCCTCCCGAGAGGAGTTTTTACTAACCAAGGCTAGAGCCCCTTCCACAAAGCGCCTATACTCGTAGTAATGGGCTATCTTCATTGGCTGGTTCGAAAAGAGGAAATTAGACCCATTAAGCTGTGAGAAAGTTTACATTCTGTCTTTACTCCAAGAGTTACTGGACGGCAGCCATGCCCCCTCCACCCTTAAAGTCTACACGGTCGTTCAGTTGTGAAGCACGATCTAATCGTTAAGTTTCTCAGGGGCACTAGGATATTAAATCCTCCCCCGCCAAGCTAGGTCCTGCTCTGTGATCTCTCCATCGCCCTAAGAGCTCTGCGTGGACCACTGTACGAGCCGCTGGAGTCTGCTGACTAACGATCCCGCTCTCTTAAAACCGTCCTCCTCCTTGCACTGGTGTCAGTTAAACGAGTTGGTGATCTGCATGTCTTTTCTGTGGAACCGTTCTGTCTAGAATTCGGCCCCAACAACAGTAAGGTGGTCCTAAGACCGAAAGCCTGATACGTTCCCAAGGTTTTATCCACCCTATGTAGGGTTCATCTGCTTGCTCTCCCCTTTGGCAGACAATGAACAGCCACCGCACCCACTCTACCCAGTCAGGGCACTTCGAGTGTACACTGACCGCTCTGCTCAATACAGAAAGTCGGAACAGCTGTTTGTAAGCCTCGTGGACCGCATGCTTGGTTGCCAATCTCGAAGCAGCAGCATGTGAACTAAATCTCAGTTCCCCTGAGATAAGTTGTGTTTCAAGCCGTGCTACAGTGCCACGCAACAAATCTTTACATTGCACATTAGTTGAATATGGTACAAAATGGTGTTTGGCCCGGACATATATAGATGAGCGGTGCCGCCCAAAATGGTGGGCCCAAATTCCATTGGACTGTGATTTTCACAGATGTTAACCAAAAGGCTACTGTAGTTTTCCCATAGCGTTTTGCTAAAAACAATGCACATTCCCGTTGTCTCAGGGAACCAGGGTTAAGTGAGTAACCTTATCGTGTCAGTGTATTAGAAAGATTTAGCGAATGAGTCAGCCCTTAAAATGGCTGACTCCCTGGTCAGCGCCCTGACTACTGAACAAGGGAGCTAAAATTGAGACACAGCCTTAGTCCACTGTACCTCGTTTGACTTTATCACAGCGCGTAATTTGTGATGGTAAGTAGAGAAAATTATAAACAAATTTGTCCTCACACAAACCCAGCACCCCCCTAGGTTGAGTCAGAAGTTGGCCATGTATGTTGGTCTGCTCAAACAAAAGACACATGTTTTGAATACTGTATGCCAAAGACATATAGAGAGCATTTTTTGCTTTTAAGGTTTAGTAGTTGTTTTTATCTGCTAAGCTTGGAAAGAGTTGTTTTGTTTTTATCAAAACATTTATCAAACATAGATATTAATAGATGAATGGAACATTTACATTCAGTATAAATTATTGAATGGAAAAACAAAAGGATCAGTTTGTTTTATTAATTTCTCTGCTTTTCAAAAGAATATTTCTGGTTTCCATCACAACATACTAGGTTACATAAAGCACATTAAAACCCTTGCACAATGGTGAATCTCTTATGCATGAGGTGAGTAATCATCACACGGAAGTGGTTGCCATAGTAACTCATGCAGTGTTGAGGCGGCAAACACTAGTTGATCTTCAAATTAGAATGTTCTGTGACTAACACAGCTAGCGCTTCCACGTTTCAGGGTTGCGAGATCAAACCAATGATTTGTCTGGATGTGTTTTTGACTCGTATGGGTGACATGGATGTGATTCAATTACCTCAACATCTACAGATCACACATGCTAAACAGGATCCTGTTCCTCACACAGGAAAGAGCACAGCCAATTCTGTTTCCATGACAACTCAGCCAGGGGGTAACAGGTTCTATTTTTTCTCCCTTCTGTGCTGAATTCCAACCTATTAGAAAAAAATATTTTTTTTCAAAACTGTTGTCAGAGATAGCTTTGAGAAGAGAGAAAAGATGAGCTACAGTATGTGCAGTGTCTCCATAAGTCAGCTCTACAGGGACAAGATTTCATATCACAAAATGTCACAAAGGCAGATGCCATCTGTAACTTCGAGACAGGATTACAAGTCTGTTTCTTAGGATCCTGGCTCCCATTTTAACAAGTTGGCATGTTTTAGAGAGGGACTTTGTATCATAATGACATAGTTCATCTTAAATTTGGTAAAGGTAATTCATAATTTAAAAGTGATTGACAAACATCTGTGCAGTTTCTATCTGTGAGTACACAAATTACTCTCATGAGCACGTCTGAATGCTTAGATCTGAAAGCGAGAATAAAATTTGAGTTTTTCCTGGTTACTCACATTATCTGTACACTGACAAAATTGACATATTGTGATGGATGAATACAATTTATGTTTGTAATGTTTCTGTCCTTCTTGATGTCCAGATTTTCTTTTTTAAGAAATGGAAAAAAATACTGTGTTGTCAAAGTTGACGAGCACTTTTGAATACTTTTTATTGTTTATATATTTTCAAAACCCAGTGACAAACATAAAGGGTGACTAAGCCCTAATAACGTCTAGATCCGCCTACCTTTCATCACCAATAGAAGAAAACCAGCACAACCCTAGATTTTTATTTAACACAATGGCTAAATTAACCAAAAATAACAATGTCATTTTTGGGGGTGTAGAGAACCACAACTTCTGATTCTGTATACCAGCATAGCAGTGATGAATTTATGAATTATTTCACAAATAACATCCAAGATATTAGAGAAAAATTTATAACTATGCAACCAGAAGTGAAACCTGCCGAACAAACAACTAACTACAGCGCCCCTAAAGTGAAATTGCTATTATTTTCTACCGTAGATCACGATGAACTATCTAAAATCATTAGATCATCTAAATAAACTACGTGCATGCTACACCCTATACCTACAAATCTGTTCCCAGAAATTATAGATCCTCTTCTTAGTATTATTAACTCATCTCTGACACTAGGATATGTACCTAAAGCATATAAGGTGGCTGTTATAAGGCCCCTTGTCAAAAGAAAACATCTCGACCCTGGAGAACTAGTTAACTACAGACAAATTTCAAATCTACCTTTCATATCTAAAGTTCTGGAAAAAGTAGTCTCAACTCAATTATGTTCCTTCCTCCAAAGGAATGACATCAATGACGATTTCCAGTCTGGATTTAGAGTACATCACAGTACAGAGACTGCTACGATCAGAGTTACAAATTATCTGCTTTTGGCGTCTGACCGAGATTGGATCTCCTTATTGGTGCTGCTAGATCTTAGTGCTGCATTCGACACCATTGACCACAGCACGCTCCTACATAGACTTGAAAATGATGTCGGCATTAAGGGAATAGCTTTGAAATGGATTGGATCTTATTTATCCGACCGTTTTCAATATGTAGCAATAAACAATGAGGTGTCACGCAAATCGCAAGTCCAATACGGTGTACCACAGGGCTCAGTCTTAGGGCCTATGCTCTTCGCATTATACATGCTACCTCTATGAGATATAATAAAGCGACACAGAGAAACTCGGACAAAACAGAAGTGTTACTTTTTGGACCAAAAACCCACATAAGATATTTAACCAAGATTACTGTTTAACAATTGATGGATGTTCCATAAAACCCTCATCTTCAGCAAAGAATCTTGGCGTTTTATTCGATAGTACTCTGTCCTTTGAGAACCAGGTCGCCAACACCTGTAAAATTGCATTTTTCCATCTTAAAAATATATCTAAACTTCTTCATATGCTGTCACCATCAGATGCAGAGAAGCTAGTTCATGCGTTTACGACATCAAGAGTAGATTACTGTAATGCACTATTAGGTGGTTGCCCTGCAGGCCTATTACAAAAACTCCAACTAGTGCAAAATGCGGCAGCTCAAGTTCTTACACGTACAAAAAAGTATGAGCATATTAGCCCAGTTCTGTCAACCTTGCACTGGTTACCTATAAAGCATCGCATCAATTTTTTAATCTTGCTTATTGCCTATAAAGCCCTACATGGTTTAGCTCCTCACTATGCTCTCAGGCGTCCGGTCAGTTGGTAATACCTAGAATTTCAAAATCAAGTGCAGGTGGCAGATCCTTTTCCTATCTAGCGCCTAAACTTCCCCGCACTGTCCGGGAGGCAGACACACTCTGTCAGTTTAAATCTAGACTAAAGACGCATCTTTTTAATCTTGCATACACTACACTATAATAATATATATATTCCGAAAGGTTTAGGCTGCGATAGTTAGAATAACCGGAACCAGAAACACTTCCAATAACAACTGATGCATTTAATGCAGAACAGTACTCTACCCTTTTGTCTCATTGTTCCAAGGTTACTAGAGCAGGCAGGACGCAGTCCAAAGGTTACCAGAGCGGGCAGGATTCAGTCCATGCCCAGACCTGACAAAAGCTGTGATGATAGAGCTGGACAAAGGACGTGGCAACTCTAGAAGTTTTCGGCCGCTATTAGATTATTAATGATAATATTAAATCAAATTATATTTTGCCTTGTTGTGCAAGCACTGTCGAGCTTGTGCAGAGGCTGCAGCTTTTGCCAGAGGGGAACTGGAATCCCCTGGTTAGGCCTGGTTTCCCTCTGAGGCTTTTTCTTCTCCTCCAATGGAGTTTTAGGTTCCTCACCACCGTTTGCATACTGTTTTGCACTGTTTGCCTGGCCGGGGGGGCTGCTAGAATTTTATTGTTTTATTTAATTAACAATGCTTGGGAATTTATAGTCTGTCTGATATCTGACCTGTATTTTGACTTGCATAACCTTATATGTTTTGCTTATATTCAATGTTTTCTTGTACAGCTCCTTTGTAACAATGAAAATTGTATAAAGCGCTATATAAATAAAGCTGACTTTCAGAAGGACAGCAGCGATATTTTCTGTTACACGTTATTATATAAACGTTTAACAGATGATATGCTTTTTAAAAATTTCCCAATTATATTTTAAACTATTTATTTAACTCTTTATTCATATTCTCAGACATAAAACATTATTTGCCCTTGACCCAAATCCATGAATATTTGCATGTCACTCTGCATGTTTAAACAAAGTTTATTGTTGAATTACTTAAAGCACATTTTTGATTGTGGGTATATTGGATTATGACATAAAATAAAAAAAAATCTGTCCCAGAAACTAAATGAAATTGATCTAATGTATGTAAAACACTCCTCTGCAGACCCCAGGATAGCTTTAGGGCGTCATTATAAGAGCAGCGACATGAAAGGTAAGGCTGTATTAGGTATCGATGTCTCGACAGCTCTAGCATACCAGGGCAGTCGTGTTGTTCCTGCTATCATCTGACTGTGCTGTGGGTTTGGGTTTATCAATGGTTGCTTTGATTGAGACAGCAGCAAAGATAGCAATCTTAGACACGACAGCGGGTTTATCCTACCAGCCCCCTGGCTTATCATTGACCCAATGAGTCTTAGTGCTGGAGATAACCTACAGGTCTGACTGATGTAGATTCATCCGGGGTTTATTCATCCTTTTGCCTGTGTATCAGATGAATTCCTTGTAATGGATCTTTAAAGGTCTTAAACCTTGTAAGTTTTATCACAAGTTCTGTTTCCATATAGTTTCCAGAAACCAAATATTAATACCTTTGTTTACCATTGGAGAAAAAAATATAAAACATAATGCTATTACTGAATCAGCTAGTATAGTGTTTGGGGAGCCAATATACCAAAAATAGAAGTAGAATGATTGTATCTATTGGTTTTGTCTCCCAGATCATACATTTCTTTATCTTCTTCTTCAAGAAGACTTTTAAATGCAGGAACATATTTGAAGTGTCCAACACAAACTCTGATAAAATGGTGCAATTGAACAATGTTGCTCAAATATGAGGCCTCTAAAGTGAAAACATACCCATATTTAAAGACCCAAAGAGCCTTTTATATTTTGAAACTGAATTTGTTGATGAAGATTAAATGTGAATTTGATGTCTACTGAGTTACTAAGCACCATATGGGCAGCAAGTCTGGATGAGGGATAATGTAAGAGGATCAGGAGGAGGGTATAGCTGTCATCTCTGAATGGGTGACATTCATTATCACCAGAATGTCACAGAATGATAAGTTATGACTATCAAAAAACCTCTCTCTTTTAAAATCAGCCAGCAGACACATTAAAATCCAAAGCAACAAGAACTGAGTGGAGAACTTCATGAAATGTCTTGTATTATTTCTGTAAAGTTTCCTTGTACATACTGAGCTTTACGATTGTACGGACATTCTAGCCTCATCATAAATCACTGTATGATCATGCCTGTCATGTGACCCAGGGGTATAGTACTGTATACAATATAGTTCACCTAGACCGATAAGTAAAGCACGATTTTTTGCACACAACACAAAAGTATTAGTCAGATTTTATTTAGAAAGAATCCCAAAAAATAAACAAGTTGGCACACATTCATTTACAAAATGGTAGAGAGAGAGAGTGGCCCTTAAAATTACAATTCAATTTATATCATGATCAAACTCAAAGTGATATTGAGTGTTTGTCCCCCAGGTTACAATTAAAGAAAAACTGGGAAATAAAGGGAAAAAATAAAAACGTTATTAAAATTATTTAAACTGGAAATTCTTGAAGAAAAATGTTAAAGAAATTCAAGATGCAGAGTAAAATAAAGAGCCATATGATGTCATATTGTGGCGATTATGCTAAAATGTTTTTTAAAAATGGGAGAAAAGCGAATAATAAGCTAATTATAAATTAGGTAAAATCCTTGATAAATCACTGTGTATACCATCCAACTGTACATTTACTAACAAAACTTACAGAATGTATTGACTACATTCACATAACAGATTAATATATGACTATATTTGTCAATAATTTTGGCACACTTAATTATTTGGCATTTTTAACAGAGCATTTTGTTGATGTGTATCTTCTATTCATTTCACAGCAAAACATATGCAATAATACAATAGGTACTTCTCTTTTTCATTTTTAAAAATCATTTTTATGTTTATATTGTAAACATTTGATCTTTTTAATATAATAATCGCTACCCTGGTTATAAAAAACAAAAGTACGAACAGATTCTTAAAACCAAACAAGTCGATGAAAGAATGATAACAACTGCGGAACCCACTTTTCAAACAGATTTTAAACGTCAAGCATGGCTAGATATTTCATAATAACACCAAAATGTTAATGAATATATCAGACTTTAGAGGACTAATAAATTACAATATAAGCAACATATTTGGCATTAAAATGTGAAACTAGTAGCTAAGCTCTTAAAAGTATGTAGAGATTATGATTTACATGTTTAAGTAACTGGTGTGTAAGCAGATTTATTTAAAAGCCGTTTTTGTGAAAATACATAAAAATACTTTTTAATAGACTTTTTTTGTTCATTTTTTTAATAAAACAGACTATGTAAAGTGTGCTTGAGCTGAAACAGACATCGGGTGGCGTCAGCTACGAACACAGACGTACTTGATTGACTTCTCCTTTTCCTGCACATCACAAAGCTTCTGTGAGCTTCACATTCACGTCAAGTTTGTCACCAAAAATATCCGTCACGGGGAATAGATGTCATCAGCTCGATAAGTGAGCGTCTTTGTGTTAGTTGGTGTAATTCCAATAGGAGAGTGCATCTTTTGTTGTAAAGGGCCAAGGAAGGATTATGTCTCTATGACATCAAATGAGGCCTCCATCCTCCATTCAGCCACGAAGAAAGGCAGGAGATAGGGTAGAGGGAGAGACCGTAGAGAAATCATTGTGTAAGGCACTCGGCAGGTTCTTATCAATCAGGAGAGATCAGTCAGACTGACGTTCATTCCCACACCAGGTCTTACAAAGGGCATCGCATGTACTGCTTTAGGGAACTCAGGACTCATCACACGTCCATTCTCGCCAGTACTCCCAGTTATAGACACCCTCGCTTTGCTCCTCATGGCGTCCGAAAAGGTCACCTAAAACACGAGACGAGCAAAGAAACACACGCACACAAAACAGAGAGAGCAAGATGTCAGATCACTTCCTGCAAACTGGCTTCAAACTTATTTTTAAATGTTTAGTTGTATGTGAAATGCAGATGTGATTTGATACAATATGATGGAGGAACATCAAAAATGAAGGCTTGAACAAATCCACTGACCGAGTTACAAGCAAACACGGAGGCGTATTCAGGAAATCATATCGCAAGCAGGAAATGAGGGAGATGAGTTCTACAACAGTCATACATGACGATGTTGACGAAAACACAAGCATATGGATTTAGAAAAAACTTTTCTCTCCAATATGTGTGTCGTGGACGGGGAGTTTCGCTCTAGAACACCAGTACATACGATCCAGCCTTTTCCAAACCTCTTCATTCAATAGAACATTTAGGGAATGGAACAGATGGAAGCCAAAAGAAGCGTGCACGGGGAGAGATTTGAATGACGGCCGCGTTTCCTACCCCCTTAAATTTTTACACTTTCGATCCCATATACGTTGTACCCTTCCTTATAAGTGGCAAAATTCTGTGAATTCTGCGAGGAAGTGGGATTAATATTCTGTGCATTCTTTGCCACCTTCATGCGCTTGGCTTCGGCCCGGGACTTGTAACAGAACTCGACCAGGGCCACCAGCATGGCCAAGCCCAGGCCGCCCACTAGGATGTAGAAGACCCCAGCCACATTGCTCAGGCTGAGAGCACTGGTCTTCTCCTGCAATGGCACATGAGACGCGAGTCAGTCACCAGAGATTAAACACAAGATCTCAGTAATGCATTTAAATGTATACATACAAAAATGTAATTACAATAAGTGGCAATTTTGTTTCTATGTGGATACAAATGCACAGCTCAGGACAGTAATGTTAAATCAATATCTGTGCTAAGTAGAATGTGCTGCTGCTGGTTAATGTTGTGCCCTTGAAGCAATGCAATGGGGGCATTCAACATTCTGCTTTAATGGCATGAATTTACTAAAGCCTTTAACATTTGTTTAAAAAAAGGTTACGCACAAAACCAATAATATGGTTGGGATACATGACGGGCCATCACATTTCCACATGCTAATGGCTGTAGTAAACAATATTTCTTTGTTGAATTCATGACTATAGCGGGGCCAATTTACTATGCTTAGCCTAGATATGAATTACGCCCGTGTAAGAAAGCCTACAGGACCATTTAAAGGGATGCTCAAGAGAGGCATCTGGATGAGGCATAGCAGTAGACACAGGGGAAGCAGATGACAGGCATCAGGGTTAATAGGCAGGAGAAGATAAACATACATGTACACACCCATTACTTGGGGATTATGGGCTGTTTTAAGATCATTTAAGAGAGCTTTCCAAATATTAGTGTACTGTACTGTGCACAAAATGACCACGCATAAAAAACACACAGACACATAGACGAAGCTCACTTTTACACAATTCATAGTGCAATAACAGCAATAATTGGGGGCGGGGCAAATATAAAATTGATAAATACACTTTAAATATTGGGTGGAAAGTTCTTCTTACTTCTTACCCAAGAGCAAAGCATAATAAGGTTGACTACAGAAGTTTGACTTCTGAGCATCTTTGTACTGCACATTTCGTGTATAAATATGCAAACATGGCAATGCATGATGTATCAGGTATCACATACATTCATATAAAGAATTGTAGTAAACATTGAAACAAAACACACACACTTAGACAATCGACGAAACACAATTAAACGGCATAACACACAATGAAAATAATACAGACATGTAATAATCTTGGACACCCTTGTAGATGGTCCTACAAATGACCTGAGAGAAATCATGTTCATACAATTTGAAGTCTTTTGTGCTGAATATGAATGTCTGAGAATTGCTGTACTAAACTTGGCTCAGTTCTGCAAGTAAAAGCAGGAACTGAAATTCTCAGATTGGGAAGCCGAAAGGAGACTGTGGTGGTTGTGTTACAGATATTACATTAAGTGCATGTGACTGCGGTGGCATGCATTACTTTTTATTACAGTATAAGTGGATGGGACCAGATATTAGTAGCTCTGCAGGCATTAGTCATAGAATCTCACCAAGGCATCTCATGCTTGTTTGTGCATTGTTCATCTAAAATAGTTTGTTATTTAAATATGGGTCCTGCCCATTTAGCAAAAGTGTGCTTGATCACATAGAACCTGCAGCGACTAACCTTACTTCCAGAGTCCTTGGCTCCACATTCACCTTTATCGTACCACCATTTGTTTTTCAGCTTGTCTAAGGTGCCTTGCTCACTGAGTTTCAATACTGCAAGGTTTACTGGCGTTCTTCACGTGGGAAATAACATAAATAACATTACCAATGTTATTTTATGTTATTATTACATCAACTTTCTCTTAGATTCCACCTTTTCTCTCCTCTTTATTGCCGTGGCGATTTTGACGTTGATGCCCCATTTGGCCTAAGCAAATGCAAGTTTTGCAGAGCCAAATGTGCATTAACGTATCGCCTGAAGTAAGCAGCAAGGGCAACAGCCAGGTGCGGTGCACGCAATCGCCAATCCGAGACTTTGTTGTCATTTATGTGTGTGTTTTAGCGATGTTTGGCTCGTACACGTTGCTTTACCGATTTCCGGGTTTTTGGTTCCTGTGCGGATTTGCTGCTTACTTGAGTGTTGCATTGAGTTACCCATCATTTTGCTCTGGGGCTGACCTTGGAATCACCTCCCCCGCTGCCGCATTCTCCCTTGTCGTACCACCATTTGTTTTTCAATTTGTCCAACAGGCCTTGTTCATTCAGTTTTAGTACTGCGAGGTTAACCGCATTTCTTGAAACGATAAAACATAACTTGTAAGACAGGGTGAGCCAACTTAGCAATTGTCAATGGTCCTCTTTCAAACCTGATGATGGCTTTGATCTTTATCAGCCACGTAGTAAAAACGAAGAAATCGGGATTTCTCCTCCCTTTCAAAATTAGCTGTTTCAACTCGAAACTAAGACAAATCTACTGATTGAATGTATCTCGGGTGGCTTTGAGCCATTTGAGAGGATAGAAGGCAGAGTGCCATGCATCTAACGCAGTACTCGCGTCCATAACTTACATTTACAGTTACTGTGGCCTGCCAGTAAGATTACTAGAATGAGGACAGCAGAACAGCAATGGCAATAAAAGCTTTTATCTTCCCCATGCCTAACTCAATTTGTGCCAAGACCCACCCACCCATTTCTTATATCTGTCCTGATTGGTTGCTGTTCACAGGAGGAGGAGAAATAAAATGCCAATCCCACTAAATGAAGGCTAATAAAGCTAAATCAAATATCTTGAATTAATGCATAACATTTCAGAAAAGGTAAACCCAAGCAGTGCCACCTGTTACATGAATATGACTAAATTTGGTTTGATTGGCCAAATCGGAAGCTCAAAACACATCTTTGTTAATGTTCCTTAAATAAAAGCGTGTACTGCATGGGTTTGGTATCATCACATTAGAAAACATCACATTTTAAAAAACAGTTCAGAAATGATCACATTATTAGAAATAAGCAAAGGCAACACAATCATTAATGACTATAGAGAGATAGGAAACATGAAAGGAGAGGATATTGAAAAGACATTTAAAAGACAAAAATGAGACGGTACTCTTGAAAAACACTTACAAATGTCAAAGACATATTCTTCAGATTACTTTTGACTTGTTTTTAAAGCAAATGCAAATATAATGTATATATGCATCTTAATGATTAATAATTTAATTCTCTAAAATGTTCTCTAAAACATTCTACACTTTATATTTTGTATAAATATAAATATATTTTTTTAGTAATTTTAATGATTTTTTAAATTAAATTAAATTAAATTTGTTTTCTTTTATTAATGGCTCTTATGTATCTGGCTACTTCTATCTCTTTAATACAAACCAGGACACATGAGCACAGCTACATCAGGGTAGGTGGGATACTATAACAACATTGGACACATTGTTATACTATTCCACCCACCTTAATGAGGATCCTTTGGGAGTGGCGATGCCGTAGCCTTTGGAGTCCAGGTTCCCTCCGACCTTCATGGTGTCACAGGGTTTACGCTGTTCGATGTACTCATTCATGGTGGACTCCAGCAGGTAAGCGTACTTCCCCTTGGACTTCCTCACCCGCATCACACCTTCCGCTGTTGTCTTAACAAATACAGAGGGCTCTGCACTTTTCATGTACGTCCACATTTTGTCAAAAAGAGCAATTTTGGAACGCTGAAGAAATGAGGGAAAGAAATGCATTAATATTTAAAAAAATCGATATCCCATAAACAAGTTTTGCAATACAGTGGGAATGGAAATAAATGCTTCCAATTTACTGTTACTGCAGGCTGCAATCTATGTTAATTCAGCTTCGGCATATAATATATAAGAGTGTGGCTTTTCTAAATGCAGTCCGTTAGTTATATCCATTTAAAACAGACATTAGGAGCAAGTGTGAACAAAGTCTAAGTCAAGTTTCTGGGCTTTCAACTGTGGATCATTTTCTTATGATTAGATTAAATAATATGCACATGAATATCAGGCATATGAAAGATTAATTTTATATATATTATTTAATATTTATATATGACTTACCCTGAAAAACTCCTTTGTTGAGCCAGAATCCAAAGTTCCATAAGCAATCTCTGATTGCTTTGCTAAATCTTCTGCACTTTCAATTGGAGACACCATCCGCTCCACTGTCAGGAAGGCAGCCAAGTTAGCCGTGTAGGATGAAATTATGATCAGGGTGAAAAACCACCAGACTCCGCCAACTATCCGTCCAGAAAGAGACCTAGTGAGAATTTGTCAAGTGGAGTGCATTAGACATGACAGGAACATAACCAAGTTTATAACACACTGTATACATTTTAGAAGTAAAATGTGTTTAATATGTTAAATGACAAAGACATATGTATAAAATGTATGTGTTTTAAATATTTTATATCATCAATATTTTGGTGCTTCTCATTTCGATGTATTGTATTATATGAATATAATAAATATCTCAAAGATGTATATTGATGTGAAATCATTTATTTTACTGTATGTTCATTTGTAAATGATGCAAGATGTACCTACAATGAGTTTTAATGGACAATTATTTGTTTTGTCTTATACTCGATCACTTATGTAATGTTTTAAATTCCTCAACATTATTACGTTAAAGTTAAAAATTATTTGCATTAACGTAAATGTATCTAATTATTCATTATTAATTTATCTTCATAATGATTCCAATTTATCTTAAGTATGTAAGACTGGGGATGTAATATAGGCTAGACATACAGTAGACTGTAAAATAGTGGCTAGCGTTCTTTTGTTGGCCTTTACTAAACATTACAATTTGATTTGCCTGTAAGAAAAGGCATGTTAAAACATAGGAAGAAGTTACAGTACGTTTTAAACACAAACCTTGGTGAGATATCACAGCCTTGTCTCATAAAAGCTCCAAGCGAGAACCAAAGGCTGTTGAAAATCCCAAACTCATTGGTCGACTCGTTGGTCTGAATCTGTCCGTCTTCATATTCCTCTGTGTGCCACTCGTATGGGCTAAATCGGCTGACCAGGAAGAGCACCACGCTCACGCCGATGTAGGCAAACACGATACACATCCAAATCTCATAGGCCAGAGGGTCCAGGAAGGAGAACACACCAGGCTTGGACTTCTGAGGCTTTTTGATCATGATGGAGATGCCCAGACTCATGAATGGTTTTGAGAAGTCAATGACTTCTTCTCTGACTAATGTGATTGTCAGTGGAGCCACTGCTATGTCCGCTTTCTAAAATTAAAGAAATTGTATTGAACAACCTATGGTTTAAAACTACAAATTAAGCAACTTTTTGTGTTTCGTACATGTTTCTCTTACCCCATAAACAAGCTCTCCAACCATTCCATTCCATATCTTTGTTTCTGCATCTCTTGCTCCATATTTGCCATCTCCAACTATTTTTAGCTGATATTTGAACCCACAATGTTTTGCAATTTCAGCTGCCAAGTCCACACAGTAACCTTCATATCTTTCGTTATCCATAAAAAGATCAGCGTTCTTCTTCAGCATTACATATGGTGCTTCCTGAAAGAGACAACAGCAAACGGCTTGTCAAAGACCACAGATTTCAACAGTTTACTGACCTATAGTTAACCCCAGGTGAGACTTACTAGAATAGTAGTGACGATCACAGTCTTGTTTTCCAGTCCCATTGTATCATTTGGGAAGAGATCAGACTTTGTCACAACCATTTTATCAACTTCATTCCAATAGCCAATCTGAGACCGACAGGAAATCGAAAGTCATTTTTAACATTTAAAGTTATTGCAAATTGGTAAAGGTATTTTCCATAAATGAGTCTTACCTTAACTGCACCATTGCTTTTCAGTTCCATGACGTTGACAGTGTAATTTATCCTCTTTCCATATTGATCAAACTGAATGTTACCAGTAAGACCGTCAACTTTCACCTGCATCAAATGACATTTGTAAGATTTTTTCAGTATGTTTTAGGACAGTGTCTATTAATTTCTAGGATCTACTTGTGCTTGATTATAGGCTGTGTTGGCAATGAGATACATCACCTGTTTAAGGGCTCGTTCTATCTCCACCCCCTGTGCCCAAGGAACAGCAGGATTGGCCAGACAATCTCCATTGTTTGCTCTACGGGAGATGTCAATTCGCTGCTTGTGCAGGTAGCGGAAGGCCTCAGTCATCACTTGAACTGCATCATAGGTCAGTGCTGAAGTATACTGGACAGAGAAAAGGAAAAAGTTTTGCTAATGGATTTTGAGAGAACATAACATTACATGATTAATCTTGTCTGTAGCCATCTTTAAGGATCGGTTGAAAACGCATCTCTTCCGTCAACACCTGACCGATTAGTTCTGACTTCTATTTCTTTTCTACTCTTTCTATCCTTAAAAAACAAATTTGCTTTGCATACTGTGGTAGGCTATATGAGACCAGTTTTTGCTGTACTTATGCTTTTCGTCGTCCTTATGTTGTTACAATTGCTTCTATTGTGTACCTAAATTGTAAGTTGCTTTGGATAAAAGCGTCTGCTAATTGTAAATGTCTATTTACTTTTTTCCTTAAAGTTAACATGTGCAGAATACATTTTTCTTAATCAATTAGATGTTTTTTCCAATGTGGAAACAATTAACACTCATCCAAATAGTTTTAGCTTGCAGTACAGAACTTAATGTGTCTACCAAATTTAACATTAAGTCATGTAACAGACGCTTTTATCCAAAGTGACTTACAAAGTAGGAGTTTAAGTGTGAATGGGCGTGAGACTGATACGCTCTTTGTCTCTGGGAATTAAGCACATATATAGTCTTAGTGAACTGGTGAAAAGACAGATGAGACAACATTTTAATCTAGTGTGGAAATTGAGTAACACACTTTTTCTAATATGGTTATAGCCTTTTAAATGAAGGACTTTTATGTTAATTTAGTAATTACCTGGACATATCTTTCAATCATATTCAGTTCAACTCTTAATTTAAAGAGCATGGACACACTGTTCTTACTCTTATCTTGCTGTCTGCTCCAGGATACTCTTTCTCCTCTAGAGCTTCCCAACGCTGGTCAAATTTGGACACCAGTGGATCATCAAAATCCACAATTTGAAAGCCTGACACATTGGCTCCACCGTATTGGATTTTGGAAAGATCTCCATCCACGAATCCCTGGAAAC
The DNA here is from genome assembly GCF_947034865.1 of Barbatula barbatula. Taxonomy (NCBI): domain Eukaryota; kingdom Metazoa; phylum Chordata; class Actinopteri; order Cypriniformes; family Nemacheilidae; genus Barbatula; species Barbatula barbatula. Next base: position 9,267,152 of record NC_136781.1, read on the forward strand.
AAGATGGTTTTCTGAGCATCATCATGTCCTTATCAAAAGGTTGTGTCTTAAGCTTTTGTCTTTTGATGTGTAAATTATTTGGCATTTAGTTGGCTAAAATAAGAACTGCACACAGACAATAGGTTACTCTTTATTATTATACAATTTTAGGGAACTTACTAGATTTGCTATGATGTAGTGATATCCCTTCACATGCCTGCCAATAGTTATCACCTGAACAAAATGGGAAAAACTGCATTAAAGGAGCAATGTGGAGATTTAAGCGACAGTGGTGAGGTTGCGAATTGCAGCATCGGTTCACTCCACCCCTCCCTTTCGAAGCACTACGACAACTGTCTACATGCACTACATGGCGAATTTCATTTTAGGGGACCCGAGGTATATGCAGATAGAAATAGCTCGTTCTAAGGTAATAAAAACATAACACTTCAATATGTAAGGTCTTCATATACATCTGCAGACAAAGTTATGTAGATTATATTGAATTTATGTCAATAGATCCTACAAAAAATCACACATGGACCTTTAAATCTATGGGTGTCATCAAATCATTGGGTCTTATCAAATAAAATTACAGCTAATCCCTTACAATAAAAAGTAACAATAAGATATGTTCTTCACCACACTAGAATTTAAATGAAAGAATAAAATAAAAGAAGTCTGAGAGGTTAGAGCATTGCTAATGGCAATGGTGTATAGATAGAGCTATATTATAGAGCCCAGATATAGAGCTATATTATAGAGCTGCATTGATTCTGGTGGTTGGTTAAACACACTTGTGCAGATCTTAAATAAAAATCAATAGCCCTTCTCTGAGGGTACAGAAAGCGTGAATGAAAAGCCCATCTGATGAGGAATTTTCTGCACACTAATGGCCATCTGTTTGTGTCGTCTACTGATTTATAGTTGTGGTGCACTTAAAATGCTTTTAGTTCCTATATCATTCATTCATTTAATTACTATATAGACGTTCATGTAGAGTCATATAAAGATAAATACATAATTTATTTTCCTTGTGAATGTAAAATAGGGCAAGGAAAACAGTGACAAAATGTGTTACAAAATGTCTCTGCGCATGTTTGATATCTATACCTGCTCCATGATGTCTTTAACCTTGTCTTGTTCGCAGTCAAGAATGACCCTTCGCTCCTTTTTGTTTTCTAGGTCTTGAAAGAGCGAGCGATATGCCTCATCCTTTCTGTCATCCTTCATATTTCCCACATTGATGGCAGTCACCTGCCATTTCTTCTCTGCTGCTGTGTCCAGCACAACTTGAAGAGTGGTGAGTCCTGATTGAGAAAAAGAGACAAACTAGGTTTTTAGAAGATGCTTAAAATAATTTGAGAATTTTGTTCAATGTACGTATGTGATAGGAACTTATCCAGTGTGTTTTGACAAGACAATAGAAATCGATTCACAATATCTGTAAATATGTCAATATTTTCACAATGCTTTTTCTCGTGTGTTTTGCCCTATACATCAACTAAGAAAAACGTATATTTATGTTCACATTTCCCTTGCAGTGTAAATGTAGACCTGTTTTTTTCAACCAGGAGGCTGGAGACCTGAACAAACCTAAAAAATGTTTTTAATGAGTACAAATCTATGGGTGTGAAAAAGGTTTGAGATCCACAATGTAGAAGTATTCCAGCAAAGAAATTAAAATGTATCCAAATCACATTAGGGATTGACTTCTAAAGAGTTAATGATATCAAGGGCCCTATAGTCATATCAAAACGGAATCTAGGAGTATCTTATATGTCACATTAATGATTCAGGGGTATGTTCCATTTAAATCTATTTAAGAGATATGTTAAAACTTTTAATAACTAATATTGGGTTAATTCATGTAATATTTTTTGTACTTTTTACATTTATTCATATTGCTGATATTTTAATCCAAAGCAATTTACAGTACATTTAAACTAGAACAATTCTATATGTAGACACACCACTGGACGTATCCTTTAAATTTACAAAACGCACAAAAGTACCTATGTAACTTTAAAATAAAAAAAATCTAAGAATGTGTGACTGAGATTATTCTCAATAACCTTACACTTTTTAAACCAAACAAGTCAAATAAAAACAAGTGAGCACACTTAGGTTTAATATTAGCTTTTTATATTACTTTATTTTACTAAAATTGTAACAATATGTTAGATTTCAATATATTTGTATAATAATAATATCATTTAGAATCATGATTATAGAACAAAATCCTGCTAGAGAATAACTGGTTCAGTAGCTGTCTGTTACTCTCCAGTCTTTCCTCACTTAACTGATCTGTATCATCTGTATTGCATAATCTCATTGTCTGTCTATAAACCTGGTGCAATTGGATCTTGGTACAGATGTGTTAGGCTGATTTAATTAGCCATTCCAATTATGCACAGGTTAAGGATGAGTCTCACAGTGGGGCAGAATTGGTCTTTATCTGAGTTCCCAGCCAACCCGTTATTGATTATATAAAGAAAAACACTTTAGAACCGTTTAGAAGAAAGACACTAAGAGATCCTAGAAAGTTAATGTAAGATGAGAAAAAGGGCCACTTTTAAAATAAATTACTATGCAGACAAACATTAGTTACAATCTTGGTATTAATTCTAGTGTTTAAAATAACGTCCTTCATATCTAGAATGATTTTATAAAGAGATACGTTTCAGCCTCCAAGGTGCATAATCCCATTTCTGTTATATTCTTTATTTCCAACAATCAAATGCATACGCTGACCCAAAGTTAACTGTATTTGGTTAAAATATAACAATTTATTTGAGATGTAATTTATACTGTATAAATATTAATAAATATGATTATTTAATTGTATATTAATTGTATTAAATTACATTAAAACTACTCAGCAGTTTTTTATTCTTTGTGAAAGTCTACCGGAAGTTAAGTTTGGGCCACATAGCATATGTTTATGTTGTTATGGCTGAAATCATCTTTATATGTGTGTCAGTGTCACTCAGTGTTCCTTGTCCCATGTATTTCAGGACCACGGATAGCGACACTTTGGATCCCCGTGTGCAGCAGGCAGGATGACAAAATAACCATTAGATTCTCAGTCACTCATCAGCATCCGGTACAAAAGAAATGTTGGCATCTTGGTCAGGTAGGTAGTGAAGAGAGTAACTGTTTTGAAACAGCCACTAAACTGGGCCACCAAGAAATCTGTCATCTACTCGCACAGACACCAGATCACTACTGATCATCACTGAACGAAGGACTAAACTGGAAATTCGCACCCATAAACACAGCCGCTCAATTTTTAATGCAAATCAAGAAAATAGATCATATAGCCTAACTGCTGTACTGCCCTCTTTGTGTTGGCTACGAACAGATGCGTTCTGCCTGAAAAGGCTTTATTTTGCTTTTGTTTGTTCAAAGGTTAGTGTAGAGTCTAAATCAGTGTAGAGCCTAATCCAGAGTAGATTTTTTATTTGCTTGTAAATTTTACTAGAGTCATGCTCAAATTTTAGAGTGGATTTTTGCGAGGCACTTTGGGTCAAGGTCTATTGTTGTAAATGTGCTTCATAAAAATCTGACTAAACAAACACCTTATATCTGCACTGCTGACACTGTCCACTTTTAATTCCACTCTCTCTGACTTAAAAAAGAAAAGCCTTTCTAAGGTAATACATTATAGATTTGATTCATGGTGTGGTGAACAATTTTGGAGTTGCAAAAACTTTTTTGTTAAGAATAATCTATCAGCAACTTCTTCATTAATGCTTATCCATCAACAGCTTATACATCAACATCAACATATAAAACAATCTATACTCTTAAAAATTAAATGAAATGAAACCTTTTACATAAAAAGGTTATATAAAACATTCTTCACAGCGATGCCATACAAAGCAATGCATTTCGGTCCAAGGTTTTTGAAAGAACCTAAAGGTTCTTTAGATGTTAAAGGTTCTTTATGGAACCAAAATTCATTCAACATACACAGTACAACGGTTGCCATGGGGATGCAGTGTCTATGTGACCTAATTAAAATTATAGATGATGAAAAGTGCACCTTGACGTGCACAATTCTACTCCCACGCATGCAATCACAAGATTTTGAAATAAATAGCATATATTTAACTCGCAACATGAAAGTTGGAACAGTCTCAAAAGAACAGCTACATAAAAATTGGTGGATTTTTAAAGGGAACACTGGGTTTACATAATTAATATACATAAATTACAAATGACACACATTGTGGGCCTTTTGATATTTTTCACAGGGATGAAAAATGCAGCAACTTCACAGTTAATAAAACGTCTCTATTACACACTTTTATGTAAGACTTGACACCATAGTCTGTAGAGAGCCACATCAAGCCTGCTCATTTGTGTCTCATGGCACTCAACCCCCGCAACCATTCAAAGAAACCGAGTGGGGGTGACATAGAATAAAATGAGCGAGCACAGAGAATGGGGGAGCGAAGAGAAAGAAAAGCTTGAGGCAGATAGGAAGCTGAGAAACAAACCCAGTGAGTCCAACAAACACACAAAATGAAGCTTTAATAACACTGTAGTCTAAAGGACCCTGCCCACTCCAGCCAAATCTGCTTTATATTGTTGATTACACAGTTACTACTCTTTGGAAAACATCCTTAAGGTGTTATCTTTCCAAAATTCAGCCAGGATCATCATCGGAGAGAGATGATAACATTTTAGGCCCTACTCATTGGCCCTGGGGGCCCACTAATACACATTTTGCCCTGAATTCCAGCGGCGGCCCTACATTCAATCAAGCTTAACCAGTCCCTTTCGCATCACCCTAAATACACATAAACTCCAAGACATTTCACTCCTGTTTATTTTCGAACGCTAGAGAGACACTTTGCTCCAAAAGAGATATACAATACAATGCCTTACCTCTGTCACTGTCGTAAAGATAGGCAAACTTGTCCCATTTGTAATATTCGATAAGACTCAGGAGAGGTCCTTTAATGTCCGGCCGCATCTGAAGGATAAACTGCTGATTTCCATCCAGAGGAAAACTGGGTGTGATAAAGGAAACGTGAAGTGTCCCACAGAACGATGTTATTGTGTTCACCGACTTCTTGTCATAAAATCCAAAAATAGCATAGACTCCCCTTGAGAACTGAGAACAGACTGAGAAAGAGAAGAGAATCGGTTAGAATCTGATCAAAAGTAGCAGGTTTTGTGTCATGAAAAATTTTACAGAACTCAATCTCACTCGTTTTATTTAATCTAAAAATGGACAGATCCATTGATGATGATGTCATCATCAAGGCATAAATTGGCTAAATAAATAACTGGACCACTATGTAGTTAATCATGACAACAGTTTGTATTTATGTTTCATCTACAAAATTATTTAAAAAATGTATGCAGTTATTTCTATGCTCAGATACTTCCATTGACCCTTAACAAAAGACGATCTATGGTTTTGACATTACATGTCATACAATAAAAAATGTATAAACCTTCTGTTACTACAGCTACATGACACTAGGACAATGGATTTCAACAGTTTGTCCTTATGTTTCTGAGATGATACAACATATGATAAACTGGGCCACCTCTATAACAATGACCATCTGGCTGTAAGCCATTGGACATTTTTCCTACATCTTCCTTCCTACCATCTCCTCCACCACTAACTACAGCTCTATCGTAGCCTTCCCCAACTCGAACCGTCACTATTTCCCCAGACAGTGGCCCATGTATACGTTGTACATAATGAAGCCTCTCCATGGCATGTGTGAGCTACACCACTGTGTCCATCCATTCTCTGTCACAGATCATAAGCACGCAGCTGGTCTTAGATCTGTCCTTAATGAGTATGTTACCTAGCACTATTAATCCAACAATGTGGGCCAAGATAAGTAGTTCTTAACCACTTATGACTGTTAAAATGTTCTTATCTCCGACTAGTTTCCACCTTTCTATTGATTTAGTAATCAAAAGGGCAAGAAGAGGTCAGTTCATCTGATAGGTCAAGTCAGGTCATCTGGTGAATGGATGATGAATCAAAATGTGCCAACTGCCAATTGATTGGACACTGCTTACACATCCAAGACTGCAAACTCTTTCTTAAAGGAACAGTTCACCCAAAAAATGATGTCATCATTTACTCACCCTTGAGTTATTCTACAGTATATCTGTATATATGTCATTGTTCTGATGAACACAGAGAAAGATTCAGTATTTGGAAGAATGCTTGTAACCAAACATTTCCTGCCACAATTGACATGATTGTCAAAAGTGCCCCAGAACTGTTTGCTTTCCTACATTCTTCAAAATGTCTTATTTTGTGTTAAACAGAAAAAAGACATTTATAAAACACCTTTAAATATCTTAAAATACAATGCTTGGTTTTTTTCATGTACTCTATGGATACATTCATTTTACTGAGAAATAATAGGTGATTTAATAATGTAGTAATCAGCGTAATCTTGAATACCAACTGTTTTTATTCTCTTCCTATTACCAGCTGTAGAAAACCGATATGAAAAAAGGTTGTAGGTTAGATAAAGAATTGCCTTGCCACAAGCTATTACTGTTGTAAAATAAGGGGACTGTAGCCAATTACTGTTTGCAGTCAACCTCAAAAAATCTACTGCCTCTATTTTAGGTCCAAGTCAGCACCTTATTATTAAATCTTTTCAAATGTCTTTCTAGCTCTTTTTCTATATGTAGTGGCAAAACATTATGTTTGATAGTCTCTTTGTCTCAATTTGTGTTATTTAACGGCAAATAAATACATACTTGAAACTGCTTTTAAAAAGATACGTATGGCCCAATCATCCAAGTGTGGAAGAACAGCAAATGCACATCTTATTTTAATCAAGACCGCCAACATGTACGGAGAGACTCAAGACTCCATTAATGACACTGTCACATGTGACTGCTTTCTATTGGCACAGAGTCATTAGCATACAGTAACAACCGTAACAAGTGGAGCGTGTGGGTAAATTACTTCATGTTGTTAATAGCTAATGCCTCAGAGCTTGACTTATTTATTTAATTTCTAGTCATTATGACTTTTACATTTAATGGAACTTGAATAAAAGACTGATCTATTTTATAGGCTATACATAATCTCCTTTTTCTCCTAATGATTTGCTCAGCTCAGTGTACAAAAGTAAATATTTAAGTGCATCCTCTCTTAAAGTGATAGATCACCAGAAAGTTGAAATTCTGATGTTGTTTACTTATTCAAATGGATGAAAGAAAATAACACAGGTCTGGAACAGCAAGAGGTATAGTGAATAATAACAGAATTGTCATTTTAGGTTCAACTATATACCAAATTTGTGCATGGACAGATGAGGAAAAAATAAGTAACCACTTTATTTTATATTTAAATAATTTTTTAGTCTTTTACTATTTCTAGGTACGTTTAAGTAAAATTATATTTTTGTTTCATTCTGTGAGCTAGTGACAAACATTTTCCCTAATTTAAAGTGAAAACATTGTTATTTATTTGTATTTATTTGCAGAAATTCAAACTGGTCAGAATAACGTAGTTAATGTTGGCAGATCTTGGATACAGCAAAGAAATTGAGTTTGTGTTCAATGAATGATTTTACATGTATTTTTGGATCAGTAGAACAATTTTGTGTTTTTCAGGAAATGAAAAAAAAACTGTACCTCTTAAATTTTTAAATACTGTGTCGTCAAAGTTGTCAAGCTTTTTTTTATACTAAAGCAAGTGGAAAAAATAAAGGGTGAAAAAGAATAATTACTTCACAAATGGATATACATTTTCAGGAATAAGCCTAAACTACGTCTTTTCGCATCACTGTTGGGTGACTGTCATTTCTGAGATGATTTAAGTTAAACAGACACTGGACTGAACTTGCCACAATAACTTAGAAATGTTAATTAAAAACAAACCTAGAGTCTCTTAGCTGTATATACTGTATATGAACAATACTTATATTTAAATAAGATATATTTAAAACAATACTTATAAACTACATACTAAAAAACATATTACAATATTAATTATTTTACTTGAATGTTCAAGTCCCAGATATAGAAGGAAGTACAGTATGTCTTGCATGACATGAGATCACTATCATGTCCCAACCCCTCATTTAAAGCGTTGCATTGGCAAATACTGGCTCACTAGACCTGACTGTAGTGCTGTAGTGCTGATATTAAATATGTCCTCATGTAATGAAAACCAGATAACCTTCAGAGAGGGAGAGAGAGAGAGAAAGGCCTGGAGTAGTATATTTAGCTGTCCTCATTAGTTGGCCTTATTTTCTTGTGTCTGTTCTATAGGACTTCCATTTCTGGACTTGATCAAGTCCCCTGCTTTCAAACCCTGTTCCTTGAAGGACACGTAAGCTGGCTAAGCAATTACATTTCACACATGAACATCATATCAATAAATATTATAATCAATGAACAGCATATCCCAGCATTTATGTTGCGTCACTCATCTATGACCTTCTGCTATTTCACACACGTAAGCTGCATACTGTATGTGCATGTATACAGGTGCAAGAATAGAAATCTATATGTTGTTATAGTCATTAGGGTTTGTTTACTTATCTTATCACTCGTTTGTTTATATTGACAGAGATTGCACAGGAAGTGTAATAAAAAATGAGTTGTTAGCACGATTATTTCTGTTGTTTCTTCTCCTCCTTTCTTGTATTCTACATAGTAAATTCAAAATTCTTTATGCTATTTTGCAAATACAAGTGTGATGTTGGCAGTAAATTGCTTCTCACAGTATATTGAGCTGTAGATGTGATTGACAGGCCGTAGTTGTTATGGTCTGATCCTATTTGTATTTAGGTCTGTGTGTGTCCATGTGTGTAAAAAGCAGGTTCCCGCCGCTCTATTAAGAGGAGCATTGTGGGATAGATGTGGTTCTCACAGTCTCTTCCTGCAGCTGCCCCATAGAAAGACAGAGAGCCTCAGTCAACTGCAATTCTCTTGTTCACAGAGGACCGGATAGACGCATACAAAACAGACTTGACGAGGCCTGACCTACAAAACCTGATTTAAAAAAACACATGGGTCAAAAATCACAACGCTATGAAAAGTCCCAAAACTATACAACTGGAGAGTCATTTAAATCCACAGAACCAAATGATTTTGATTTTTTACTGTTTACTAGTGCCCTAAATTATTTGTAGACTGATTTTGACTGTTGTTCAACTAATGGCTAATGGAGGGAGTATTCTTTTCTGTCTTTACAAACATGAACAGTACAAATTACCTTCACATTACTTTAAATGCAGTATTATGCATTTTAAAATCCAATTTCTAAAAGTTATCTTCCTTTCATTAGGCAGGGTTAATGGTTAAGGTAAGGGTCATTTTGCTGATGCTAGGGGACAATCAGTGTATTAAGGCACAAAAATGAACAAACAAAAAAACAGAGCAGGTGTATATGAGAACATTTTGTAAATGGCTGGATGAAAAGTGCACTCGTGTCAGGGCATCTCATAAGGTTTTGAAAGTAGCTCAGAGTTGGAGTCCAATATAATGAACACATGACACTTGATGTTTGCTCATTATTGACGTGCCGTTACCATAGCAACAGCCAGACACTTTCAGTGGTGTAAGAGGGAACACTGAGTGTTAAAGAGACTGTCAACAAACTTAAAAAAGATGAATAACTGTTCATCATGTACCCTAATGCGGTTTTAACCTGTATGACTCTTTTCTACCATTTTGAAAAATGTGCTTTTTTCTATAAAAAGTCGATGGAGACTGAGGCTTTTAGTTCTAGGTAACCTCTTGCTTTTAGATAGACACGTAAAATTGAAAATTGCTAATACATGCATGGGCAACTTATAACACATGAAAGGCACAGAAATACACGCATTTGCGCTATATGACCCCTTTAAATGCTTGAAACATCCAGAGACTGCAATGATGGAGAAACTTGTGTTGGCTGACGCGGGTTAACCGAGCAAGGTCAGAGCAAGCGCCCTCTGCTTGTACCTTTTTAAAGTTTCTGATAATATGACAGTTAACAGCAACCAGAGCACTCACGCTATAATCCTTGACTGACAGGACAGCTGTTTTGTGGTTACCTAGCAACAATGAAAACCACTGCACGCTGTTATTTTCCAAGAGTCAAACAAAAGACTGGCGCGACTTAAGATTTCGAACATGAAAAGCGTGTTCTATGTGATCGCCATCTTAGGGGCGATTCACATTTCGTGTCTAAAACCGTGCGGAAAACACGAGCCGTACCGCTTTCTCTAGTCAAATGACCCTATGACCCCTATGACATATAGAAAAGTGTGCGCACCGCATGCGCTTCGCGACCACGTCGATCGCTATCATTACATTTAAAATAACGAACTTGCCCTCGCAAAAGACGTGAAACATGAATCGCTCCTTAGGGGCCAATCATACAGTTGTGCAGTTAGATGTGCCTCCTTCAAGTTGTTTAACTTTTTTTAACGTAGGATGTTTTTATTCAAATCATATCCACCTTTACTATAAATTTCCTGTTCTATTGCTTGTTTAGTTTCACAATGTGAAAGCTAAAAACAGAGTTATTATAACGTATTCTGCCAGATTACCAGCACAGCTAGCAGACGTTCAGACACTTCCAACATGCACATTGTAACCACTGACGGTGAGAAATCATTATGATTCGTCACGCTTAATTCCAGTAATGAGCAGTTGAAATGGATTGCAGCAGGGCAACAATAATACATGCAATTTTCATTATGTAAATGCAACCCTTTAAAGGAACCCAGCATCTCCATGGTGACGGTCGAATAGAGTGTGTCTCTCGTGTGTGTGTGTGTGTGTGTGTGTGTGTGTGTGTGTTGAAGCTGATTTCACACTCCGGCAGGACAAATCATATTCCGCTCACACGAGCACACATACAGCATATAGCGTGTCCATTCTGAGTGTGCAAGCTCAGGAACAGATAGATTATAACCACAGGGTGTTAGAAAACTCTTCCTCGCCATAAGGGGCGAGCTCATCGCTATGGAAACTATGGAAGAGTCTAGAACCCAGGCTTTGAGAGATGCAAATGCAACACTGCTAGCTGGAAATCCATGTTTCCAGATCCAGTGTCCATATAAATATACATTTCATTTTTGGAATGCGGTGGATAAAACATTCCTTTGTTGTAAAAAAATTTTATGTGAAAAAAGAGACTAGGTCCCATTACTGACTATGCTTTAGTGGGATGTGCTTATTTCAAAGAGTCCGTCATACAAGCAGTCTACTGAATAATGAAAAACACAACAAATATCATACAGCAGCAGAAGCGAGCACCGACTAGAAAGGAGGCCATGTTGAGATGTTAACCAGTGCTGACGCTCACCCATTTGTCATGATGAGATGATGTACTGGACTTACGTGGGAATATGACAAAGCTACGCTGTCTAAGGCAGCTCAAAAATGGCCAGCTCTCTCTATGAGAAGACTCTGGAAAGTGGAAATCGAACTGTCAGATAATTTATGCATCCCTTTCTGCAATGTAGCTGCAGGCAGGGGAAAAAAGGGCCTTTTAATAGATGGGGGTCATCCCTGTGGCGGGATATGAATGTGAACTGTTGGTACGGCACTACGATTCTCTGTAACAACTATACTGACGACATTTACATTTAGTCATTTACCAGATGCTTTTACCAAAGTGAAGAATTCAGGGAGCGATATGTCATAATAGGACGCCTTTACCAACTCAATCTCTTTTAATTGCCATGGGCAATATTTATTCTGATGTCTTTCTTTCCTAGTTTACATATTTTAAATTTGTTGAAATCCCAGATAAGGGTTTTTGTCTCATCCACAGTCTCTGTTGCTCTTTTTCTCTTCTGTGCTGTTTTTCAGCAGTACGACTCTAAATCCTTTTTTCAGTCTGCTGTGTGACAGCTGGATCAGAGCGAGCCAACCCCCCCATCCACATATCCCGACAAGAACCCTGCTGTGTCAGGTAGGAAAAACAGGAGGTCTTTTTAATTGAAAAGGGATCGAATCACCCAGTTAGTGGGCGACAGTTGCACGGCCACGTATGTGCTGACAAGAAGCACACATAGCTATTGATCAGGATTATAATGACATGATTTATTTCCCCTTGTTAATAGACTTCACATTCACTTACATGAGCGGATGAGGGATGGGTTGATATGCTTCTCACCATATGTACAGTATGGTTACTGATATATCAAGGTTATGTTTTAATAATATGCTCTAGATATGTCTTCCAGATAGATGAGAGACCTTTCATCTAGATGGGGAGAACTTATTTTTTACTTGTACGTGTGCATGTAACATGCGTACAAATACAAGAAGCTTATTTTTTTAATTGGTCATTGACAATTTTATTTTAAGATAGAAACAGAAATCATTTATGTTCCATTATATAATTTATGGAATTGTATGAAGAACATTTTTTTACTTTATTGTTTGTTTTATGCAATATGTTACATGAAATCCTTTATTTGTAACATCATATCTTCACAATATACCAGCATGTTTGGGATTTGTGTGAAATATATAATTTAATGACAATAGTTCACAGTTAAGTGTATATACTCTTGTATGATCGAATCCATTGCACCAGACAAGAAGTGATAAGTCTCATTCCAATACTAATAATGCCCAATGTACTGTCTATACAGTAGCATCTATGTCAAAGAAGAGTGAGTGTCATTATTTACTTGTCAAAACAAGGTGCCATAACGTGTGCCTTATTATAAAACCCATTTACTACTGAGCCAGAGCTACAATATCATGTTCTTAAGTTTTCATTCCTCAGTAAAAAGATTGGTCTGATTCATGTGTGACCTAAACACAAACAACATAAGGTCACATGCAATGTAATAATTTTTCATACCAGCAAGTTCTATGAAATGTTCCATATATCAAAGTCCAAATCTTGTATTCCAACAAATCTTGCATTGTTGAACATAAAGCCTGCTGCTTTTTTCAAATGCCTTATATTATATTGGAAAGTAAAACACATCAATAATGTTGTACAAAATACAAAGAATGTGTGTCCAGAAAGCATACTGTGATCTGATTTATTATAACCGATGGCCACATCTCCCTAGCTGCTTTTAAAGAGATGAACTAAGCTGAATAGCAAAGACAGAAACGATAAAGTGGTGCCTGTAAATGCATAGTGCCATCTAGGGGTTTTCATCTATGAAAAATAAAAGAAATTATGCCTGAAAGAGCTATTGTTAACACACAACAGTCATCCTGAGGAATAAAATAAGATCTGAGATTGTAGAACACGGGGTAAAGCCTAACCCAGTTATGACACAAAGCTTGATCTATATTCTGAGAGGGAAAGCCCATGAGGTGCGTTACATTAAAAGAGATAGCACATTAGCTAAACTCTCTGTACTCTTTACAGTAGTACATTGCCATTAAAATGATAAATCATACACAGTACGATATTAAAAATAGAAATACATCTAAAGTAAACTAACAAATTCAAAACCATCTTGGTTGAGAATGTTCTCATGTTTAAGATCTGCATTTGATTGAGAAATTATTCCGTTTTTTTTAAAAAGCAAAAGAAGAAAATGTCATCTGAACAATGATGAGCCGGAATTTCCTCGCCAAGATATTGCTTAGCAACAGCTCACTGAATTCTAAATGAAATCCTTTAGGAGAAGTGATCCACTTAATAACGGCTATATTTGTTCATGATCATATCATAAAGTACGATGAGATCTAATGCCATGATGGTCAAGAACAGAGGTGGTTATGTTTCTAGTTCAACAGGCTATAGCCACAGACAAAACAGCAAATGTATGTAGATGACAAACAACTGACATGATTATATTGTAGTCTAGTCTCATGATGATCATAGACAACAATCTATTTACAGAACTATTGGGCCATAGTTTTGAATGCTGGGATATTGACTTTTCTACCTTTAATCACTTTAAGCCCTCTGGATGTGTTAAGAGGATCGCTTATTCAAATGAATGGACGCTGGTGCAGCCTGCCCATGCTTTCTGTGACATTAAGCTGCTTCTGATGATGAGAGCTCGTCCTCATATCTTTTGCTGTGTAAACCAACTTTATACCCTCATGGAGATGTACACAATTTGAGATGCCACAACTGAAACTTTAGTATATGCAACGATTCAATCAAATCAAATTGTCATTAAAACGTATTAGACAATGCACAAATTATGCAGTCACGTTAAAAGAAGAAGAGTAACTTACAGCAGTTAGTTACAGCGAAACTGTTAGCTACTTCCAGATTGTCGATGTGAGGCGTCAGTCTAAATTCAGCCGTTCCGAACTGAACCATTCCTATCCGAAAAGCACTGTACTCCTGATCGGCTCCCCTCGGAAACAATCCCCCTATACGATACGAAATAACCAGATAAAACATTAAAACGACATTTTTGTTTTCAGTACATTTCTACAGACTGGAGTGATTTTATGATTCTCACAGAAGTATCAATTCGTGATCCATAACTTAGCTGAATCGCTCAAAGCTTAAAAAAGGATTAACCACCAGGAAAGGCAGATTTACAGACTCGTAAAAATAATATTTTGGATAAATTTCAACAAAACATACCAATTTGGACACTGGGAGACGCTCCGATAGTCAACCCACATAAAAGGGAAATGAGACAGATCGAAAAAATCTTAAACTGTTGCATCTCCACGACACCGTATCTTCATCCACTGTATAAAAGAAAACGTTCTCGTTTACACAGTGTTCTCTCACATCCGTAACATATTGAAGGCGTTCCTGGAAAATGAGTGCGACTGCTTTGTGCAGGTGGTTCTCTACCGCGGACTCCGTGCCTCAGTCCCAGTTCTGTTGGAATGAAATAATGCAGATCTCTCTCTCTCTCTCTCTCTCTCTCCCCCTTTCCCTCTCCCCTCCCTGCTTTCGCGCTTCCTTCAGACGTGTTTTGATTCATTCGCTAACGAACAGCAACTCTGCACATTCACGCACATGACTCAATGAGAACAGGTGATCATAAATAAAGTCATTCATAAAGGCTAAATATATATCTTATCTTAGATTGTCATCACTGTCATATGTGTTAATATAACGTGCTGTTGCAATCATTCAATGCTAAATATCTGGCGTACCTCTACTGAGTCCCGCTTTCAGCACCATGGACAGATCCCTCTCACCTCCGCAAACCAAATGAAAGAAATTCACTTAAATAATTAAAATCGTTTTTGTTGACTTTAATGCATTTATAGTTCACCAAAATAAATGATCTTTCCTCTCTCATGCAACCCCTCAACCCATTCCAAACTTCCATACCTTTGATTTTCGTTCCTCCATTCAACACAATAAGAGTAAAATCTACATGCAGTCTCCGTCAAAAGCTATAACACTCAAGGAAACAATAGTGTTAGCAGATGTATGAAACATTTTCCGCTCGTTTCTTTGGCACAGACAACATGCAACATTCTTTATAATTTCTTAAAGCTCCCTGACCACCATGTCCCACGTCCCGTGCTCCATACTACATGAGCTGCTATAACAAGATATCAAGCTGAAAGGTCTTTCAAAGTTAAATTGCAAATGTAAGGAAGTGAGCTCACTCAAGTGATAAATGGAAAATTAAATATTTTATGATGAAAAGATGAGATTGTGTTTATCCGGTAAAAGGTGAGGGTAACCTAAACCAGAAGGGGACATCTTCTATTCACTACAAATCATTTAGGCAATAACTTCTAATCGTACTAGTAAGTGGAGATGAGCAAACAGCATGGAAAAAATAAAACTTTGAGTGGAAAAGTGTTCTTCTGTATGTGATTTCTCCGATATTTAGGCTATATGCTGAATTGATGCTGTATTGGACTGACTTAATCTCAAACTTCTAAAGTTAAAATTATAGTTGTGAACCAACTGTTTACTCATGAAATGTTTTACTTCCCGACATCTAATATTGTGAATCTCCACATATATGAGTGGGGACGTTATGTGGTGAGTAAGGAGACTGCTTCAGTTTTAATGGCCAGTTTCTTCAGTGTGGATCATAGTGTGACACGCTGAGAGTTGTTTACTTGATTACTTTAAATAGCATAAGAGAGCCTGTAGCTGTTTCACATAGCGTATGTCTTTCCAACTTTGTATTTCAGGAAAACACTACGCATGGCATTACGGTTAAAAGAAGAATAAGATGTATGGAGAGGGAGAATAAGGGCCTAAAGGAGTGCTCATCATTCTCTCCATCCCTGCCTTAACAAATTCTGTCATGCGTCCATTTGAAAGATGGTAGCCCTTTAAAATACCAAAACATGAGTTAATGCACATGCACGCTCTATCACATACAGAGTAGGCCAGTGTGGCAATCTGTGTGTTTGTAAGTAACCTTATCGTCACTCTTAGTCTATAAATTTAGCCTTCACATTCTCACTTCACTCATTAGTGGTGGAGAGGAAATGACACTAGCAAAATTCCATGTTCAGTTAATTTTGTACTGTATGTGTGTGTGATATGTAGGTTGTGCAAACGGCAGAGAAGAGCTCACCACCCCTCCCCCACATCTCACCACAGTGTGTGTTCAGGTTGCATTAGGCAGCGTCTATGTGATATAGGTTATAGAGTGAAGTGATCTGCGGGTCGGGAGGACAGTTGAACAGCAGGGTTGAAACTTGCTGTTTGAAACAGTGTGTGAGACAGCAATCATGGGAATCATGAAGAGGCAAACACGTGTGGGTGGCCATGGAGACACGCTGAGTAATGTCACACTCAAATCGGAATGAGTTCTCCAAGATACTGCCAGCTGCTCGAAATAAGTTTGAGACCACTGAAATGTTTCGCTATACCTTCCTGAATTATCCCTCCCTCCAGTATCAATTGAGGTCTGTCTATTGCTTATTGCTTACATAACATTATAAGTCAAGTATTGATATGTTGCATTGAGTGGAATGCTTTGCGGATTAAAACATACAGTATGAGGAGGGATTTGTATTAGCACACCTCAACGCTGGCCTGTCTGGCAACACAAAGGCAGAGACACTTCCACAGTAATTAGTCAAATTGCTGTGGAGGCGGAGCTCACTCGGAACAGCTCAGAAAGAACAAATGAAAAAAGTAATTGGCCAGATAACTTAGGACTTCATGAGTGTGGCCTGGAAACAGTACTTAAGTCTTTTTGCAGAAAGTCATTTAATCTTTCACAACCCATGTGTTTCTCTGCTGAAAAAAACCCAATATAAACACCTTTCTCTTCTTGTTTTCCAGTACAAATACCACTATGAACCATTCCACTTTCCTTTATTTGGTTTTTGGATTTATTACAGTAGGATTTAATTGTGTTTCATTGGTTGCACTTGATAACGGGACATCTCGCCTATTCCCACTACAACCATGAAATACTTTAGATTTGTTGTAATGGTTTCTAATGGTTGTAATTTATTTCCCCCAGCATTATTATTTTGTGACACGGTACCTCATGATTTAGGACCTTCTTTTTGGTGTGTAAGTTCATACACGAGACCCCTAGAGGGCTCTAAAGGGCATATAAACATTTTCAAAAATCTGACGATTAAACAATCTGAAGGAGTAAGGCAAAGTGAAGTACGCTACTTAAAGTATAGTAGGCCAACAGTAGCCCATCAAAACGGTCAAGAACACGTGATTTTCTTTTATTAAAAAAAATGTACTTCCTCTAATAGTCCGAATACAGTGAGACTGGTTTACGGGTTTCAAAACCGGACCTGACTCAGACACAGTCAGCCTTGTGAAACAGGAAAATATATCAGCAAAATCATGCACTAGCAGTCTCAATGTCTGTTGCCATAGCAACTAACTAACCATTCCACACATGCTATGCAATACTCTACACAAAGATAATATGAAAGAACAAGCGAAAATATAACAGTGATCAGTCTTTGTGCGTCGAGAAACTGCCCTTCCTTTTTATTAGATAGATTTATTGACATGGCGTGGCCTATTTGTTTTGTAAATATGGCAGGTTGGGGTGGGGAATTCTTCATTTAGTATTCTTCCATTACATTCCAGACAGACTTCATATTCCGGTTAGGTTAAAGACTAGTCTTATCTGCATGCCTGATATAACATTACTTCAGTAGTAAGGGGCATTTACTGTACGGGGGATGGGTAATGTTTAAATGCTTTGAACTGCTAGGGAAGATCTTAAAAGTCAGATCAGAGAGAGATATTGGTTGTAGAGAAAATAATGAGTCTTTTAGGACCTGTAGGATGGCGAAGGAGACGATTAAGAACAGAGGTCATGAGGTCAGCTGAAACATTGGACCCTTTATTGATGGTTGGTTTCACAAGACGGGATATGTTTGGTTTTCTTTGATTTTTACACTCGCTGGTAATTGGAATGTTTATAATAGGAACATCATCAAGAGTTCTTATGGCAGTGTTTATCGGTACAAATATACAACCATCATCTCACCAGCTGATGTATAGGTCAAAAATAACATATTTTAGATACTATATATTAATATTCATATATTTCACATGCAAGATAAATTTCCACATTTTTGTGCATAAATTAAATATAGTAGCTGAAAACAAACAGATCTCTCTGAGCAATGTTTCAAGCAAGCCTTTTTTCATTAAATATGTAATGTAAATGTTTCTGTATAGCTCTGAATAAAGGATATGATTAATACATAAATGTAAAAAATGTAATAATTGTCTAAAATTATCTGTATTTTAGTGACTATGGCATAGCTCTGTTTGATGCCTGAGGTACAGATTGTATGTGGGGGCAAGATGGAGGGAAAAGCCGGATGGAAGAAAGAAGGTTGTTACATGATCACAAATACACAGACCAGTAAATTACATTAAAGAACAGGAAGGTGAATGGGAAGAGTGCGCGGGAATAGAGATCAACACGTTTGGCTGCTGAGGGTATGACAGGTTTAGCGGGTGGAGGCTTTTTGTTGTTCTTGGCTTGCAATTTGCCTAAAGCACTGCCGACTTCAATGGGTTTGCCGTAGCAGTCGAAGTTCGAGAGTTCAAAGTCTCGTGGCAGAGAGCCTACGATGCTGAAGTCATTGGAGCGCAAATCTGACTTGGAGGTGCACACCTTTTTACACCTTGTTTCTGACACCTACGAGAGATGAAGAGACAGAGAGTGAGTAAACACAGCAAAACATGTCATATCTCAATGACTTCTGAGGAAAACAATTCCAATACATTAGTTTCACGCACACAGTAAGTCTTTCATTTGTACAATAAGCAAATTAACCAATGTGATTGACGGAGAATGCATTTGCGAACCATCTACAACTAAATGTTCTTTCTTATTTGTCTCTGAGCTGCTGGGAGAGACTTCAAGTATACACAATTATTTTTGTCGCCTCCTGAAGCCCTAATGGACCAGCTGCAGTGTTGCATGCCCCCTCCACAGAGGACCACCAATAGAGGAAAATCAGTGGCGCAAGGAATCATATCTACAGTACCCTGCATCAAAATAGAACCGGAGAAGACAAGCTTTGAGAGCCGATGTTACATCACATTGTTTGCTTTTCTCTCTCTTACTCAGAGTAGAGTGACGTCTGGGTAAGTGATGTCTGATGGTTTAATGCCAATATGTCTGTTTCATTTGTTCTGGGTGTGTGGAAAGGGTTAGAAGCCATACAGCGCTGGACCAGACTACTTGCCTCTGGGCTCAAGGCACTTATATCCTCAAACACCTTGATAAATGCTTTGTATAAGGGTATAAACTATATGAGTATGAAGCTGTCATATATCCTTCTGGTGAATCCTGTCTGCTATATTTAGGGCATTTTAAGCCTTTAAAAGTGTTGCATCCCATGCAGACACATGTCCTGAGATGACTTGCAACTGTGTCCAATTTAAAGCTTATAATAGACTTCAGTTCAGCACATTATTCAGTCCATTTCCCTCTGTCAGAATATCCCTGTCGCCAAACACCTCTCCAAATTGTTGCTATAAAGCTGTCTGTCTTCTAAAGAACATGAAGTACTATGATTATCCTCCACCTACACTCTGGCATTCAAAAGTAGACTCGGCTTTAGCAATGCATAATTTCAGATTACATAACTACAGAAATGACAATACAATTCAAAGCAATAAAAACTAAATCAGCTAATATGTTTCCTCATCTGAATTAATGCTGCTACAAGATTCTGTAGGCAACTTTAGGAATCGGCTGAAAACACATCGCTTCCATCAGCACCTGACCTATCAGTTCAGACTTGTGTCTATTTTCTACTCTTTCTAAAAAAAGTGGAAGGCTATACGAGACAAGTTTTATTGCACTTATGCAGTTTGCTGTCCTTATGGTGTTCTAATTGCTTCCATTGTTTACATCATTTGTAAGTTACTTTGGATAAAAGCGTCTGCTAAATGACTGAATGTAAAATGTAAATCTGCTACATCTTTTATTTTGTAGGTTTGTTGTCTCTGACCTGGAGCGTACTGACGTGTATTGGAGTCCCCACGCCGTTGATGGTGTTTTTGGCAGGGGTTTTTCCCTCCGCCTTCTCCTTACAGGCAATCTTTGCTTTCTCCGCCTCCAAGCGTTTAGGGCTGTTAAGCATCACCTGAACCACGGCATATTCGACCAGAGAGGCGAAGCCAAAAAGCAAACAGGCAATCAGCCAGATGTCAATGGCTTTCACATAGGAGACCTTGGGCAGTTCAGAGGCCAGAGAGGTGCACTCCGAAGACAGAGAAAGCACTGACAGGATCCCTGCAGAGAGAGATTAGTCATAAGATCAAATGAGCTGCACAGAGGTGAGCTTAAACATTGATCTGAAGCATGACTGGCTGTTTACAAAGATAATACTGAAGGCGACTGTCAAACAACACATCTGTAACAGAGCACATAAAGCACACAGTTATAAATTGCTTAGGATTTGTTTGTTATACACAACTAATATGCACAGTACACAGACATATATTATTTTAATACAAACTTTTATTCTGGATGTGATTAATCGCGATTAATTGTTTGACAGCCCTAATATAAAAAAATATTGGATTTAAAAAAACATGTTTTCATGTTTTCCCCTATTTTAATATTTTCTTTATTATCTAAAATAATATATAAAATATTTTTAATTACAAATATTTTGTGTAGACACAAATTAGATTTTCAAAGAATTATAATTACAGTCATTCCGAAAGTTCTACATGTTTCACACCCCTAACATTTAAATTACACAAAATAATCACTAAATACAATTTTACAAATCTGTTTCAGTTTCAGGCTGTATTTGTATGTGGTTTTAAAATCCTATTCAGATCTCATTTCTAGAAATCTCTTTTAGTCTGACTGCTTAGATCAGATCTGGTGTCATATTTTTGTTGTAGATACACTTGTGTTGCTGTAGAAGGCAGCACAGAAAAAAAGCTGCACACACTCATCTACTACATTATAGCAGCTGTTTTATTAGATGTAGTAGTCAAGTGTCATGGCTTTACATCATCATGTTGTGAGACAGACAACATTAGACATTCATATAGACTTCATGAGGCACTGCACTGATCAGCGTATGACATCACAGTGACTCATTTTGCCAATTTCCCCCCCAAATCAGTGTGAAACATCAGAGTATGAACAAGAAAATCAATGTAAACACTCAAATATGGCATTAAATGACTGACCTGAGGTGGTAAACTGTGACAGTGACAACTGGGAAGACAGAATGATGGTTGGTTTTGTGTCACCAATGGAATTACAGAAAAACACAGAAAATGTGTAATGTCTAAAACATTAGACAGCACTCTGTGTACCAGGAATTGGTGTGTTCCATAAAGATTGTGCATGCAGGCTACAATTCGGAAGCACCAGACTCGCAATTATCACATTATACGGGCATCTTGTGTAATCTCCATCTCAGATCATCTTCTCTCACTGACCTGTGCAGTTCCCATTGCAAAAGCATGCCTGTGAGCCACAGATGAAGCTGATGAAAATATCCTGGATATGCATTACATTTCCTCGCAGATGCCTTTGGGCAAGCAACTGATGAAAAGATGCAAAAGGTTCCCTTATGTGATTTAAAGGATAAAAATGGTCATACTCAGACTCACGGATGGATGGTGGGTGTTACATTAGTGGAACGGGGGAATGAAACATGTGAGGGTCAGTTTGGGGGGCACAAGACTGCAGGACTGGAGATATGAGATGAGGTGCTGATGCTTGTGGTGGGACTGGTGATTGGATAAAGTACCCAGAGGCACACGAGCGGCGCTGGCGTCAGGGTTGATCCAAAAGGAGAGCCAGGAGAGCACGACAATGAGCAGGGTGGGAGCGTACACACCCATCATGTAGAAGCCCACCTGCCTCCTCAGAGTAAAGATCACCTCCACGCAGGTATAGTAGCCTGATATACAAGTTCCCAAAAAGGTTGTTTAAATAGACACATACTGTACAGTCTAAAACCACTAGTAAAAGCATTACTACTTTGCATTTTGTAATGTATTATCTTTTATGTATTATGACAAAATATTAGTAAAATAATTTTGGTGAAATGTCAAAACAAACAGCTAAAAAAAGAGCTTATGAGCACAAGGAAAAGGTTTTACCTGTCCCTGCGTAGAACTTAGTGCAGTTGCCATATTCAATGTCCTCTTGTTTAATGTCAAACTGAGGTAGAGCAATTTCATCCATCTGCACAGGGTCCCCGGACTGCCACATGAACTGCAAGTCATCTGTGGTGTAGCCAACTACAGATACACACATATACACACCATGAACCACGTTTGATCAACAAATAACATTAAACATGTTGAAATTGCCTGATTGTCAATTTATATTTTATTATTTTCATTCATAATGTTTCTATTCATAATCACATACAGCTCTCAAGCTGCATTTTGCATCGCTGGGTATCCATGGGGAAGAGCGTCAAGTCCAGCGGACAAGAGAGGGTCACTGACAACCTGTGAAGAGAAATAATAAACTGTGAGTACCATGAACACCACTGGCATAACGTCAATGGTTTTGTATGAGACACACCCAGCCATATTTATTTAAAACCACATTAATACATGATAGCTCTTTGGTTTTCTCCTGTAATCTGACGAGCACAGTTTCAGATGCAAAAAGCAACTGTCTACACCGGCGAGAACACAGCACTTGAAAGTGTGTGACAAGCAGCTGAAGCGCTGTGCCAAGATATTTTTGTAAAGGCCTGGGAGAGGTTAGAAACGAAAGCCGTTTCCCTCCGAGATCTGTTTTTCGTTTAAAATGTTGTGTTGCATTATACAAATTTTATCAGAGAAAGAGAGAGATGGGGGATGATTAGGATGTAGTGTAAGATGGGGTTGGGTAGGAAAAGAGCAACAAACAGATATACAGAAGATAAAAGATTAAAAAAGAAACATTATGTTGCTTTTATATTATGGGAGCAAATGCAGTTAAATCTGTGTGTCAGTTTCTTGGGAAAAACAGGGCAAGGAAGGTAGAAAATAATGTGGTTGGCCTGCTACACATTGCTGGTCTTCCAGTTTAGCCTGCACCAAATCAGCTATAAAGAGACATTTAACCCAAACATTTAAATTCTGTCCTCATTTACTCCCCCTCAAGTTGTCCCAAACCTGTACCTGTAGAAACTACTTTGTTCTGCTGAACACAAAGAAAGATATTTGGAAGAATGTCAGCAATTTTCAGTTCTAGAACTATCAGTGTAGGTAAAATTTCAATTGTTGTTAAATGTGCCCCAGAACTGTTCGCTTTCCTAAATTCTTCAAAATATAAAATTGTGTGTTAAAAAAGATACTATAGGCCTGATTTTCCTACTATGGAAGTCAATGATATCCTAGACTTGAAAATTGCTTCTTCCAAATATCTTTCTGCGTATTCAACAGAACAAAGAAATGTTTACAGGTTTGAAACAACTTGAGGGTGAATAAATGGTGACGGATTTTTCATTTTGGTGTGAACTATCCCTTTAAATGTATGTTTTTATTCACACTTTTCAACAGAGTAGTTTCACACTTTCTTTCTTTCTGAGGGACAAATATCCCCTGCTACACACATCCACATACCCGAAGATAAAGAAATGCAGCCTGGGAAAAAGGCAGAAGTGAGTAGGGGCTCAGGGAAGGCCACCCGGCTCATGCTGTGATTGGGGTGGCATAGAAAACACAATTTGCCCCAGAAATAACATGATGCTCTTAAACATACTTCCCATCCAGATTGAAATGGCTCCATGCCAGATTTTAGATTTGATCTTTGCTGGATGACGTCCAACATACAACTGGCAAACCGACCACAGTAACAATTCACATTAATGTGAAGTTCACAGGCCTATGCAATTGTTTAACTTAATAAATGTTTGTTTCAATCCTTCCGTGTTGATAAATCTTTTCTAAATTAGAAAACGCATACAGATCTATATCAGGTGTACTCATTGACTGCTAGAAGACTCCAGGGAGCCTTATTCACTCAGCAGGGTTTGCAGATAAAGCAGTGGTAAGACAACGAGAGGTGTCCATCTCTATTAAGATACCGAACATTCACAAGGGATCAAATGGCAGGAGCTGTAATTTAGGTGTCAGTGGTGAGGTGAAATTTTTTGGGTCAACAGACGTATCGAATCTCCAATTCTCATATCGCTTTAAGTCCCCTGAGGTTTATTAGAAGCATTAGTAGTCGCTCTGTCATTCAAACATTTAGCCAGGGTTTAGAGCGTATTCTATTATTTTGCAACACGTCATAAGAGACCAAATCTAGTATTAATGTGTATTTTAATACTACTGCAATAAAATGTTATTGCTCTGTTTGCTCTTTGATACCTCAGGGAATGCAATTGAGTTAACTGCTATATTTTGTAATAGGGATTAACCTTCTCTTTCTGATTTCTTTCAATTCCTTAGAAAAAACTAAAATATACACAAATGAGACAACTGTTGACATACAGTACTATGGAGTTGAGTACTGCGGTTGAGTATGCTGAAACCAATGAGAGAAGTAAGATATAAGAACAATAGTGCTGAAAATGTTGACATCCGACAAACATTTTGTTTGTGATCGTAGCAGTACGCTGCAGACCCAACTTGTCACCATCCACAAAAAGACACTTGATGCTTTGCAGCAAGACAGAATCAAAGTTCACCTCATACTGATGAGGACGTCTCCGTTTCTGAAGATAAAGAGCAAGATGTTGTCCTGAGTAACGTCATGAAAGTTAGCGCTCTTTTCATTGGCAAAGAAGAGATCTGGTTTCCACAAACATTTAAACATCTTAGGGTCGACGGTGAGCGAATCAGACTTGAAGTCTTGAGGAAGCCTGAGTCTGGGGTCGTTCCAACGCTGTCTCAAGAAGATGTTCACTCGATAGTCCTGTGGGATAAAATGACCATTAAGCGTTCACGAATAGTGTTCTATGTAAAAATACAACAACCTGTGTCTTTAAATCAAATCTTAAGTGACAGATAACAATCGCTGAAAGCTTGCTGTGGGTGGGTGGGATGTGAGAGAGCTGACACCTGTCTTTGTGTTATGTGGCAGGAACTGTGCAAGGCCCTGACTTGGACACAAATACAGCACATTAGTCCTTATGGTAGCACAGGAGCCCAGGTGTCTTAGGCATCGCTATGGCAACCTACATTTCTCACGACCCCTGAGTGATGTTTTAAAAACGCTCGTCTCTGAAGTATCGAGGCTCCAATAATGGCTGGTATTAAAGTCACGCAGCTGTGGAGCTTGGAGCAGCTCCTATTTACATTTCCATCTATCGCAAACATCAGAGGCGTGTGACGGGTGCTGGTGAGGGGCTGAAATGAGGGCTCATGGCGTATCTGAGCGCTTACACAGGGGAAAACACAGGGTATGTTAAGTCAAATTGGCCCCAGTTTCCTTGCCGGCTTGCATGAGCGAAAAGCTTTGAAGTGGCATTTTCTAGCAAAGCTTGTTTTGCTAGCAGTGATATTGTGAAGACAGATGACATGCCAAACACATAATGCCTACACTCCAGCTGCGCTGAGGGGCGAATGTTTTCGGGCGCGTCGTCCGTGTGTGATTCACATCGTGGTATGTCCTGTTTTTCATTTGAGCCCATAAGACTAGGAAAATGAATGATGCATTAAGCACACTAGAAGTCTAGTATCATGCATGATATTGTGTTATTTACAAGTGAATTATTGGACTTCTCTTACAGGGAAAGTACACCCCAAATGTCATCATTCCTGTCATCATTTACTCATCCTCTTGCCATTTCAAACCTGAATGACTTTCTTTTATAGAACACAAAGGAAGAACCAATTCCCCTCTATTGTATGGACACAAAACCAATGCAAGTCAATGGGTAGCTCGGTTGTTTAGTTACCAACATTTTTCAAAATACCTTAATTTGTCTTCTACAGAAGAAAGTAACACAGCTTTAAAATGAGGATGAGTAAACGTTGACAGAAATGACATTTTGGAGTGAACTATCCCTTTACCACATTTTAATAGTGCAGATTGGTAAAAAATAAGCTTTGCATCTCTTGTGGTGAGCAAAGTACCCTAGTTCTTAGTCAGATCTCTGGTGAGGTTGTAAATAGCCTTTCCGTATTTGTTATTTGCAACCTGTGCATATCCATATTTTGGTTAACCACAGCAGGAATGATGTGGGTCTTTAGGTAGTGCAACAAGAAAATGTAACCTCGTTTCCAAATGTATAAATGCTTGGTGTCACGCAATGCTTCCGCAGAACTGCCTGTATTCAACCGGCGCAGAAAACACTGCCATCTGATCTGCTTCCAGAGGAAATATTTTCAGTAGAGGTGATCTGAGACACTTGGCATGATGGGTTGTTTATGGGTGTCACTGCTCGTAAAGAGCCAGACGTAAGACTGTGGGTTCTGGACTTGATTCTTTTCCTTGGTGGAGCGTTAAGTAAACACGTTAAGCTCAAAATAAAGCACACAGTCATGAATTTAATCGTCCACCAACAGTGAGCTGTCTGACATTTTAAAACTAACATTTCTGTGTGAAATGAGCCCATATTAAAGGTCCAGTGTGTGAAATTTAGCGACATCTGTGGTAAGTTTGCAAATTGCAACCAACAGCTCACTCCACCCCTGCCTTTCGAAGCACTATGGAGGCTGACGCAGACAAAGATGTGTTCATGATTTAGCTTCTTTGTGGAAGGATTATTTACGAAACGTGCTCTGTAAAGCAGTTTGTCCTTTTAGGGCTCCTGTAGAAACAAAATGGTGAATTCTATGGAAGGGGACCCGTGTGTATGTAAATAGAAATAGCTCATTCTAAGGTACAACTGTAATATAAACACAACGCTTCATTGCATAAGGTCTTTATACACCTCTGAAGACATAGTTATATATATATACATATTAAATTACATTTATTTCGATAGATCCTTCAAATGTGAGGCTTAGTCGTGTTATTTTTATCAAAACAATTATTGAGCAATGCCACATCATTTTACACTTCTTTAAATGAAGTAAAATCTGTCAAACCCTTTTGACTGATGTATGTACAGTTTCTTTTGATAAACATATTAATGTTCTGTTAGGTGACATTTTCTGTGCACAGTGACATTAAAACTTTCTCTGGCTTTGCTTTATTTAATAATTGACATTTACAATACTGTAATAACTGTGCTTATGAAGAACATGAAGAAAAAATGTCAGGTCATTTAGTAATTATGTATAGGAACAAAAGCTGGCATTTTGGAAAGTTTTCTTCCCTGGTAAACGGACCACTGAACTCAAGCACTGTGTATGCGGGTGTGTGAAAAGATTATGGTGATGAGAAATACCATAGTTGTCTCCTGGATTGACCCAAAGCTGTTTATAAAGATGTTCACACGGTCCTCTACAGGAATACCTTAAAAAATAAAATAAATAAATAAAAACCAGCATCCAGCCAATCACATCCATCAAGCAAGACTACAGTAGCGCACTTTCTCACAGACCTTTATGGGTAACATTAACTATTTGGTTTATACTCGGAAACAGATGTTTTTTTATTGTATGTACAATATCATGAGACGCATGGCATTGTAGAAAAAACGACTATTCCTATTCCCAAGATTATAATGTTGACTTTAACGACTGCCAGGAGCTTTCATCTTGTCTAGATATGAAGAGCAGCTGGCTGGCCATGAGGAGTAATAACACTGAATCATACAGGGGGCTCTTAACACTCAGACCACATCAAGGTCCAACCAATCCACATATACATTGACTGCCAGCAAGCAGTCAATGTAAACCTCTGAGGCGGTTCTCACGTTTTACAACCTGCTTCATTTGATCTGGAAATGGTAGCAAACACTGGAACTACCACAATGTATATAGTACAATAAAAACCATGCTATGCCATTACGGATGTTTGTGTGGATAACACAAGCACACAATAACAAGTAAACAACGATAGCTAGATCTTGTAAATAAATCAAATTAAGTGAATGGTTGAAAAGATGTTATAAATTACAGTAGGCAAATATGAAATCACTCATATAAAATATAAAGCTGTGTATTTGTGATCTGTATACCACGGCACATGACATTAGATCAGTACTTACCTTTGAAGTTAGGCCGGATTCTTGGGTCATAAGTGACCAAAAGTCTGTTAAGGATGGTACTTGTAGTGTTTTCAGGAACCCGTGCCAGGTCTTCTGGTGACAGCTCACTGATGGGATTACATACATCATAGCCATTAAGATGTTGAATGTTTCAGATAAATGTTCTTTATACTATAGTCAGTTACATATAAATATTATGACAAATATGATGTTACTTAGATATGAAGTACACAACATTGAAGCACATTAAAATGTGTCTGATGATTGTTTTTCACCCTAAACCTTCCACAGTGACATCACTGGAGACAGAATGAACCCAGTAGGGAAGCAGAAAGTGAACCCAAAGTCTCCATTTTGAGTCTTATTTTAACATGTAGCTAAGGGCAATAAACATTTAACAAATAATTGTGTTTCTTTTAGCCAAAGCATAATATGAATCCTGGGGAAAACTAAACTGCACAAAATGTGCACTTAGTCATAATTTTTTTGCAAGACAAACCAAAGATCTGGACAAACTGAATCATACTCATTAGAACAAATACATATCTTATATATATGTATAATAAGATTCATCTTCTGCAAATATTTTAATGAAGTGGGTTGCAAAAATTTTCACATTTTGGATGCTCAGCGTAATTGTCAGTTATTGCCTGTCAACTCTTGTCAACATGACACGATGGTTTATAGAAAAGAGAAATGCCACAAAATTTGGAATAAAAATTGACTTACGAAGGACAGTCGACCTGCTTTCCTTTCTTCTTTCCCTTTCCTTTTGATTTTTCTTTGGTGAATCCTCCTTCCATCCATAGACAAATGATAAGCAACAAGTAGATCCCCTTTAGCACCTTCATATTACAACTGAGCTGAGCCTGCAGGAGATACAGAAGAAAAAACAGTCTCTTAATTTTATTAGCAGCGGGTGTGCTGTTCTGCTTTGTGTATTTTCATTTTCCTTTTGTACCTGTGCACCACTCAGATAAATCCTGCATTTGGCCCGCTATTATATTAATATATACATTTGCTCTTACCTGTCACATTATTAGGTCTATTTATTTGCTTCTGAATACAGCTTGATACCATTTTTCTGGTTCATTGTAGTAGCAGCATGCCGCCTCTCAGTGGAAAACAATGTCCTCTCTCAGTGGACACACAGTTAGTCAGGACTGCGTTGAGCTGTCTTTGAGACTGATGACCTGTTGACTCTGGGAATCTGGCTCAGTTGTATCCGTGACCGCTTTAAATATGACTTGGGGTGTCGGTTACCTTGGGTGGTCTAAAAACGTGTTACTTATTAAACAGTACCGCATTGTTTCATTTAGAATTGTTTTCTCTACAATCACCACAAAATCTGTTTTATACATGATACAGTAAATTAAATTTTTTGTAAATTCACAACTATTCACTGATCCCAACATAATTGGTTGCGAGAACTTACTTTACTTTTACACTTTCTTTACTTTAATGTCAACATTCTTAACTTTAAAATGATCAAAATATTGTAAGTAATTTGTATTTATACATTTATGAATGGTGCAAATGTGCTATGTATATTCAAGCAATGGCGTCTGGGATGTGACTAGTTTGTCCAAAAACAGTATGAGGTTTAGTGTTTGGGAAACCTGAAAAAATCTGTCTTTCAATTCCATTTGTTGACACATAAATTACACAGTTCTGTAAGTAATGGTCAATTACTGTTATGTAGCTCTTCAAATGTATAATCACCGATTGGGGACTCCTACGTTTTTTTGTATTTATGCAAGAAAGAAATACATAAAGTACAGAAAAAACTAAGACATGAAAAATGCCAAAAATTGACTTAATCAACTCTGTTGTCCAATCTTGCTGTAAAACACAGCCATCAATGAGTGTCCAAGATGTAGAGCAGAAGAAGCAATTGGAAAAATCACCATGAGGAATTCCCTCTGAGGAAGACTGCCAGAAAACTCCCCTGTCTAGACTCTTCCTCCCTCCGCCTCTGGAGGCTTGATTCTCGGCCAATGCATTGATCATCATCTTAACTGAAGCAAGCCTGCATTCATGCACACTCCTCAAATATCTCTCTCATTCCATCACTATTATTATCACCAGATGCTAGCGTTTCTTGTAAAAAATCTTGCCGTATCCTTCAATCTTTTTCTTTCTCTCAATCCCTCTTGTTACCCCGAGTGGTCGTGGTAATTTGAGTTTAATGTTCCTTATTGGAAACGCACACACAAACGCTGACTGCAGGTCTAAATATAAAGCACAGAAATTCAAGTAATGGGCTACATTTATTATTAGAGAAATACTGTGGATGGCGATTTGGGGGAGAAAATATTTCCAGAATAGACTGAATTTTTATTCAATGAAGCGTTCATGTTTTGCTGACTGCTTCAAATACTCTTTATGTTCCATCTACTGTACATATTAAAGATTTATATCACAAATGTATTGCTTTTGTAGAGACATGAGTAAATCTCACCGACAAACACCCAAAATTTAAGTATTTGAAGTTTCTGGGATAAAAAAATATTGTTTATTTATCATCTCCATACATTACATAACAATCCAAAAATCAGAACAGTGTAAACTAACTATGCAGTAAAATGTTATGCATGAGGCAATTCAACTCAAATGTAGTGGTAACTTTTGATTAATAATAAGGCATTTGCATTTTCTTTTCTTGACTTACATATTAATAAAAAAACAAGACAGACAAACACAAATACCCAGTGCCAGTTTCAATAGAAACAATTTCACCTATATAAAACCGTAACAATATTAAGGCTCATATTACATAACATGACATGAGAGACCCTTGCCATATTGGCTAAGATCATCACATTAACCTCGCATTCAAAGCGATGCTCATCTTTGTAGTATATTTAAACACAAAATAGAAACCTACAACAACGACCTGTGGATGCTTAAGCATCAAGTTGAATAAGTTACAGGCAGACATGATAAAGAAATATAGCCCACTAGAGCATGTTGCAAATGGCAACGAACAGTATCAACATCCAACAGCATCCTCCATGTCGAAAGAGGGGGGGGTGCTGATGGGGGATTACAACACAGAATGACAACATATGCGTGGAATCCCGCCTCCCCCATTCATTTCACGCGTTTACAACGCAAAATCGCTCCACATTCAAAATATTTCGAGCGGCTTGACTTACCATTTCAATACGGTATCAGTCGTTGTTCCACAGATCGGATTCAGTTGCGCTGACAGTGCAATCGGTCGTTAAAGAGTCTTCATGACAGTCGCCGTCTGTATCGCATTCTGCTCGTCGTTTTCTCAGTGAGCTCGGATTGCGCCTGTTGGAATAGCGCGCATTTACGACAGGTGTCGCTAGCTTTGCTTGAATTAACTATTTGATTGAAAATATTTTAACGCAATCCGTATTGCGCTGTCCTTTAGCATTGGTAAAGGGTTGCCAAGATGGAGACTTGTGTGTACCTGTCATGCAACATGCGCAGTAGCAGCAACACGCTGCACAGAATTACTCACAAAGCTCCGGCAGCATCATTGTTATTTAATGCAAGGCCATCAGAAGACGTGCTCTGCCTTTTCAGCACAAATAATGCGTCCTTGAAAACGATGTATTGTTTTTTAAGAAAGACAGAATACAATGATGTCTTTACTATGGGCCTAAATATGTTATAAATTATTTCTCTTTACAGTCTCTAAAA
Organism: Barbatula barbatula; assembly: GCF_947034865.1. Lineage (NCBI taxonomy): Eukaryota > Metazoa > Chordata > Actinopteri > Cypriniformes > Nemacheilidae > Barbatula > Barbatula barbatula. The sequence goes on from NC_136781.1 coordinate 9,299,228, forward strand.
TCTGTTCCTCTATTGATGAAGCCATTTCATTAAAGCTTTAACCAAGAACTTAAGTAACAAACAAGAATAACAAAAGTGTGCCAGCCAACAGACACACACAGTGTGGATGCCTGCCAATGCTTTAACGTTAATCACTATGTGTGTTCACAATTTGTGTGAGTGTAGATGTGTATGAGTTTTGGGGCCTATCAGGACATAGAAGGAAAAGGAATGTAGAAGTGAGTCAGGTACAACCCGAGCCAAATACCCTTATTCCCTCTGAGAAGTCAAACACATATCAATTCCTCAACGTACAACACGAACATTAAGATGTGAACCCAAAGCAATCCTCAGACACGTTTCGCTCTCGTGCAGATACTCTCTAAGGGTTTTTTGTGAATGGTTTGTGGATTAAGGGAGCATGAAAACAGACATTTACAGATTTCCATAGGGCACTCTATTATTTAGCAGGGGTCTAATGACTTCTTGAGTTATATGCACCTGTACACCTCCTTCATCAATTTTGTCAGGACAATAGCCGCCTTTCTGCTTTTATAGTAGTGAAGCATAACGTACTAATAATGCGTGCATATAACTACATCACTGATTAATACTGGTTGAATTAAAACCCGGACGATAAATGACAGAGAACAAAGGGAGTCTTGTTTTTAGAATACGTTCAGTGTTTGGCCAGGAGCCACATAGCTGATGGACAGTACTGAGCCGGTCCAAAAACATGTCAGTACGCTTTAGCAAATCGAATGTGATATTATATCTGGCATGCAGACTTCACTTTGCTATCGATCTACACAAACCTCTGTGCTGACACATTTTTGTGTAAAAGGTGAACACCACTACTTTTTCAAAGACACTTCTCTTTGTTTAATGATGGTGTGTGTGTCTCTTTAAAGGTAACTGACAAGCATTTTCCGAGTCTGGTGGATTATCAAAAATACATTGATGCAAGGATTAGCCATAACATATATTGACTAGAAGTTAAAAAAAAAGTATGAAAGGAACTGTCACAAGACTGTCACAGTGTTTTCTTTTTTTGTCAGGAAGTAAGGAAGTTACTTAGTGTAAAATACCTAAATCTAAATTATGAAAGGAGCTTTTTTCAAGATTTAATGCATAGAAAAGCACAGGACATGGTTGGAAGTTTCTTAATAAATCTTTGATGCACAAATAAGTATACCTGTGATACACAGATTTATCCGTCTCACTTGCCTATCTCAAAGATTCACGTTGCAGTCTTTGCCAAGAAAGCTGTGCTCAGAGTGTGACTCATCCCATATACTTCAACTCCTTATCTTTAAAACATCGTTATCATAAAAATCAATCTAATCTCCCTACAGAAGTATGGAGTAAAAATAAATCATATATTGCATCTTACTATTTGGATTTTCTTTTTCGGAATAGATCCAAATGAAACGAAGTAAGGTCAATTGCCAGTTTTACACATTGGAAAAACGCCAAATCACAAACTAGAAGCAAAAAGGATTTACTTACCTGACAAACTGTGAAAATTACAATCGTTTATTAAATCATAACTAATCTTTGCATGACAACCAATCGTAACATGTCTTTATATCATAATTTAATGAATCTTTCAATCCACTCTGCAAACTAAAGTATAGGTTACACAGATTATCTGATGATGTATGTCATATCCTGCATGATGTATGCTGCACTGTATAGTAGGTGACACAATGTTTGTTTAGTTTCCTCTATGACCTCATTGCAAACAAACACAGATTGTGTTCATGTCGGATGCTAACTTAGTGTTTACAGACCAGACAGACAGTGATCGCTTCCTCCAATCCTCCAATATCCGGCTTGTTTGTATTGTCACTGTTTATATAGATTCTACATCAAAGTGATTCACAGGACCACCATGGAAGCATAAAACACTGTAGTGTCTTGAACAAGACAAAATACCAGACTACTGAAACCCCTCCCCCTAATACCCAAAGGGGAGAGAAAGAAAGAGAGATTCTTTCTGGCAGAGGTGCTGACATCTGCTGTAGGTTTTGGGATGGAATATGATACTCTCCCATAGTCTGCACATGACCTCCAGTCTGGCTGCGCTGCATACTATACCTTTCCACATTATTTCTGAAGAATCCAAGTTTTTCTGTATTGCACATTTTTGCCAAAATACCTGGAATTTTTAAAACAATGTATTAAATATTTATGAAAATAGATTCTGACTCCATCAATTGCTGTCTATTAAGGCTAGAATTATTCTGCCTAGAATCTTTTTTTAAACATAGGGATAGCGTTTCACTTCTGTTTTTCTTACACAATGTTAAATTTGAGTATATTTTATCCGTACAAAAAATGTCTAGAAATCTGATAGTGTCAACTCGATAAAGATCCTCTCTCCTCTCTCTGTTGTGGTCAGAGGCTGAAAGTGAATTGCTTTGGCATTGCATCACTTTTCTGGTAGAATCATTCCAATGTGTGCCTTTCTCTGATTATTTAGTCTGCCATAGGAACCTACACGGGTAACAGGCACGTAAGGAACCCATTGGCAACAGGGAGATGAGATTTACCACATGAAAAGACTTATGAGTTGATGCACTGAGCAGGGAGAAGGAAATTACTTACACCGGGGGAGTGAACGCATCTGCTGCTTTGATATGACAAATTGACAGAGTCTTTAACATTTCCTTTAAGAAACATCAGGCATTGTTCTGACTTCATAATGATGAAATGCCAAACAGAATGATGAAAAGATTAAGACGTAAGGCCAAAAGTGTGATAATAATAGGGCCGAGCGACTTTCCAAATGGTCACACCCGTTCAGGAAGCCTTTCCATAAACACGTACAGCAGTCATGAACTAATGATTAAAGTTTCCCTGTGGCCATTTGTCAGGCATTATACTACTAAGCCAATTTTAAATAATAAAAAAATACAGCTTGTTAACTTTCTCTTTTTGTTCATAGCACAAATTGTTACACTTAAAACAATGTTTACTGTCACTAGTTTATACACATTTCAAATGAGATCCTAAATTAATCTACCATGATTTTTCAGAGGCATTAACAACAACAAAAGGTAATCTGGTAGAAAAGTGAGTGAAAGGAAAGGGGCTTTGAAATCATTTGAACGAACTCAGACGCACCCAACACACATGCTCCCTCTATTCCCCCCTCCCCAAACACACACACACACACACACACATGCACACACTTGTGTGGTGGTGGAAATGGGAGAAATATAATCTTTCACTCTTTGCGACCGCAGCGGCAGCAACAGCATCGAGCGCGGAATGGTCCCCGCCTCTCCGGGGAGTTTCCTCCACGGGGAAGTTTGACTTTATGTGTAGCACCTGTTGTGTCGCCAGTCAGCCGTCTGCACTCGCCAAACAATACCGTCGCGGACACCTAAAGCAAGACATTCTTCAGAAAGTTGTTGGACGGACACCGGCACCGGCAGCCTTTTACCTAGTCAGTCGCAAGTTACATCATTTGAACATTTTAAAGGGAACTGTTTCAACAACTGTGTGTCGCGTACGCGTTACGCATTTAATGGACTGTGTTTGCAGGGGACAGTCGAACTTTCTGCCTATTTACGTGTGTTTCTCGTTTCAACAGATCTTAGTTTTAAGACCGAAGACGTGCGCACTTTTGGCAGTGCCTTCAACTGTTATTTTTCTAGAATATCTGGGGCATTTAACTGACAGGTGCGCGCTCAGTTACACCAATAAGCGTCCGGCAGCGTTCAACTGTGAGCAGATGCATCTCGGGTAACTTTCCACCAATAACTTTTTGCTGTCAGAAAGCAAGAAACAACTGGCCGATCGGGATTATGTGGACTTTACCTTGCGCATACTTCTTACAGATGTGTCCAAAGTTGGATACCCATCTCACAAGCAGTATACCTGCATGGTGATTGAAACAACACATACAAAGTGCCTATAAGCACCGAAAGACACCATTTATCCAAATGATTCCATTGCTCCTCTTGATTCTTATATCGTCTCTTCATCAGCATGAGTCGGTGGCGGAATCGAGTCACATCAGTAAGATTCAGCACCCCGCTACGAAAGAGCAAAATGGTAAGTTTAAAGTGCCGTTGCTTGACTTTCTTTTCTATATTGTGGTTGTGTTATACCTGCAAACTTCATAGAGCGTCTTTAAACTGTTACGCACTCGTAGACGGCTGCGCAATCTCAAGGGACGCATTTCGTTTACCTTGAAATGAATGGCCACGTTTTATTAGGTTCGAGCAGCATTATGCTTAGTAGGACGTTGAAGTTACCTTTGGCTTTCATGTGCATGAAACACATCTGTATGTATATTTAGGGGGGGGGGGACTCCGTGTAACAGGGTCCCCTGAGGAGAGATTTCTCTGATCGCAGAAAGACTCCATTCATGAAGCGTGGGGAGCCCCAGGGTCATGTAATTTGCTTTCCCCTGAATCCCAATAATACTCACACAGGTGAACTGTAAAAATAATAGTAATAAAATTGACTCAAAGTTTCCATTTAACTGTGTCTCTGCTTTGAACGCTCGAAAGTTAGAGGGGACGAGCAAACTGTCGCCCATTGAGCACCATTAACAAAATGTAAACTACTCCTTATGTTGACTTAGGCGAGGGAGCGCCCCTAACTGTGTCAGAGGGTGAACCAAAGTGGAACCATCCTGCATTCATAAAGCTTAGAATCAGAGATTTCATTGCAAGACTATTTCTTTACTCTAGCAAATGTAGAACACGTGATGCAGTGTGAAATGTTTTATGTTACTTTTTGTTAGAAAGGCTGTAGAACAACTGTCTTGTCCAAAATGAACACTTCTTCTCGTCTTAGTTTCCAGTAAATCCACCCATGTTTTCCCAATAATGCTGTTGTTCCCTTCTGTCTCACAAATTGACCCTAAAATTGTTCAATCTTAACATTTTTGTCCTAAAAAAAGCAGATGTAATTGAGTTGGCACATCCAGCGCATATTTAGCCCGCTTGGGTCCGAGTTGCTTGCCAGGGAAGACCCTTGTGATTGCCATTTGATAGGGGTCCTTGGCTTTAACTGCACCTTTATTCCCCAATGGCTTAAGAATAGAGGTGAATTGGTAGTGTGCTCTGCCAAGGGTCTCTGAAGGGAGAGGTTTGTTCTTGAGCTCTCTTTAATTGCCATAACAGTAGATGCTCTGTCACAGTCATCTTTGTTGGTGTTGATGGAGGCAGTTCTTCAGCGCTGATCTGGGGGCCGGTTTTATTTCACAGCTGCAATGTGAGGTTGAGGTCAGGTTGAAAAGCTACTCAACTTTTTTAAGGTTAACCTCAAATGAGGGTTTGCCACCTCTTTTGAAGACATCAGAGTTTTTTACAGGGATTGTTCTTATACAAAACCTTGCTGTTTTGTTTAAAAGGCAGAGACAGATACAGAGATTATTTTCTTATGAAAAGCATTAAAGGAATAGTGCACATAAGAATTGAGAGCGGTCATTTATGTTGTTCCAACCTTTTTTTTCCCTAAAATTAAGTTGAATTTAGAATGTACCGATGAACATTTAGCAATTACAAAGAATTTGGGACATGATCTTCACAAGGAGTCATAAGAAGCGCCCTCTGGGCAAGTTTAATTTTGACTATTTTTAAGTTTGCATGAACTGTTCCATTTATATACTGACCTGACTTTCAAAAGCTGTTTCATTTAATCATTTCAACTGACCATGCTGAAGTTTAGACTTTACAGCACAGGCGTGTCCAACCAAGTTCTCACAGCCGTGCAAGCAACAAAGCTCTGAATAGAAGAGCAAACACAAATTAGCTATTTGCTTTCCTTAAAACCCCATTTTATATACATGTTAAATGGAGTTTATACAAGATATGTAACCATCTGAGCTAATTGGACCATTGTTTGAAATTATTAATATCTAGTGATATTGAAATGGGAAGTAACTGTTGCTGGCACTTAATACTACAAAAATATTACCATAGGTGGCATGTAAGCAAAAAAATAGTCTTAACTCAGATGACTGACTGGTGAGAAGTTGCTCATTAACCCTGGGTGCAACAGTGTTCTTTACTCTGTGACCTGCCCTGTTAATGAAGGAACTACAAATAGTTGCACCAAACTCGGTTAGCAAATCACAACTTTGGCTGTGTTCATAAATCAGTCTGCGTATGTTCAGCAGGCAGCTGCAGTGTTCTCTTGGTGCCAGATTATCCTCCATTAATCTGCTCTTTAACCTTTCTGACATCCGAAGCGGAGACGTGTGAGAATTAGGCTCTGTAACAACTGAGGGCCCCGCGAGGTGGTGGGTTACTCTGTTTGGAATGGGGTTAATGTGGTGAAGCCACATGCATGGTCCCTTACATAAGAGACAGATAATTGGTGGAGGAATCACAGAAATATGTGTGTATAATGATTCAAGCAGAGATCTGCTTCAATGCTTACAAACAATAGTTATTGAGGATAAAGGATAGATAAGAACCTACATTGAGAATCAATTTAACAATTTAACTTATCTTAATAAGACTTGTGGATTTGAATCCTACTTGGATCTACATGGTAACATAGTGTTGGTATTACCTTTGTTGCGAAGGCTTCTAATGCAAGTGGTTCCCAGCACTTGGAGACTGTGTGTCAGCTGGCAGTGTTCTTGCTTGGCAGATCCCTTTTACATTACCAGCCTGTTGTGATAAATAGTTTCCATAGCACTTTAGGTTTATACTGCAATTGTGAATTGTGCGCATACTGTGGGCAAACGTAAACCAAAGGATTTTAAATACCCAGTAGTCTAGTAAAAGGAAGAAAGGTCTCTGGTAACTCAAAGACAGAGGCACACACACACACACACACACCTGAGACAAATGACTCCCTGTTAAAGTCCACATTTAACCCAGCCTTTTTTCACCAAGTCCTTCTGGCTGTAATACTGTAGGCATTGAGGTTTGCTGTCAATCGACACACTGTACCCTGCCAATGCCCGAGTTTCAAAAGCTCAGTGGGACCAAGCTTTTTTTATTGAGACCCTACTGACTTAAAAAGAAAAGCTCCGGGAGGTTTCACACATAAGAGATGCAACATAACTCAGTCAGGGAACTATCTATTCAGTAACGCATAATAAAAGATTGCATGGTTGTAATGTTTGTGTTTGCATGCTTGAAAAGCAACGAGACAGAATTGGCGAGGAAGCAAGTCAGTGCCTGTCTGATGTTTGTTGTGACGGACAGTGAGTGTACATTCCTATCCTGAACAGGACTCCAATTTAAAGAAGTAGGGCTGTCGAGTTTGAGAAATGATCATGGATATTTTAAAGACCTCCTGTTTACCTCGATGAGGTTATTTCAGAAAACTGAAAATTGTGCTACATATCTGCTTCCTACTTTCTGCTACTTTCTGGTTTATCATGATAAATGCAGTGATAAGAAATGCGTCTAAGAGTTCTTAATGCCTTCTTGGCCCCAGGCAGGTACACTTGTAATGTCGATCCGACAGTTGACTTTCAAAGGCAGTAAATCTCATATTCCACTGACAACAAAAATAATATGATAGAGTTTTGGCTGCAGTCATACGTGCATAACCACAAATAAGTTTTTCTTTCTTTTTCTAGTCCTAATGTGCTCGGTTGTATCCAGGCAGGAAATTTACACCTCATTAAACATCCAAAACTCATATATTTATCTGACAGTGCATTGAAAGCGTTTCCTAGCACTGGAACCACAACCTTGGCACAACACTGTACTCTTTAAACTGCTTTAAGGAGCAGATGTATAAAAAACAATGCTTTAACTTCATTTCAGCGATGATACTGACCATGAGATCTTTAGATATCTGCTGTCGTCTAGACTGGAGTGGCACGACATCTACGCCTCAGGTTCAGCTATACCTTGTGCCATCAATTCCTGTCAGTCACTCCCCGACAACAGCACTTCCTCAAGCTTTAACTCATCCTTCACCTTGACTTTCTTTCTTCATCCCATCTGTAGTCCCGGGACAGTTTAAAGACAGATGACATTGTTTTTATTAAGCAGTCATGAACTAAGCCAGCCTACAACCTGTTCAGTTTCAGAGAATAGCCACATAGCATTTATGTAGGAAATGTTGCAATGAAAACGTTGATTTGCTAATATTATAATACAATATTCTGAAGATTAAGGAGTGATTTGCAAATAATGCAGAGAGGTGCTGGCACAGTTGAAGTGGGCTTAGTAAACCCCACAAAAGCACAGTCTACCGCATTTTATCCTCCGTGCTGGAACCAAGGGCGTAAATTTGATTTTGGCATTGGTGGGGACATTAAATTGGTCTGCAGAACCGTTTGCCGTTTACTTGACTTATTTATACAATAGAATAATTTAATAATGCTTAAAATAGTTTTATTTGAAATGGTTTTCTACACTGTTTTTCATTGTCGTCACTCTCTTTGTTACACGGTATATTGCTGTCAACAGCAGGATCAGTTTCATTAGAAATGCACCAGAATATACAACCAGCTACTTTTTATATACATGCGTATTAATGCTTAAATTCTTTAAACTACTATATGCATGACTGAGTGCTTAATCGACCTCTATAACAGTGCAATCTTAATATAACGCACAACTAATAACTTAATCATGATTTAAAAGCCTTTCCACCTGGGCAACGCTGTTTCTGACACCTATTAAAATGACACAATTGGTGGTGCTTGGCACCAAAGCTCACCTTTACTAATCACTAACAGTTTGAGAAAAATGCTTATTGAAAATAATAAATGTAGCTAATAAAGCCATATGAAACAGTCGATTGTCATGATATTCAACTACATTTAGTTATCCCTATAGATGTATATAAGGACAGACACACACTTAACGTTTAAATTTGCAACTCATCCGATTAATAGCGGATTGTCATGCAATGGGAAAAACAGTGTTCCTGAATCAATATGTGACTCAACTTGCTGTATTTTTGTCAATACGCACTTGAAAATGTTTCGTGACTTGACAGAGCTTTGGAGCTTATAACCGAACTGAATCAGCTGCAGCCTACGTCACACGTTAGCGAGAGAAGGCAAAACCCATCACAAAGCGACGTGGGTACGAGAGGTGGGACTCATTGTAGAGAACTTAACCATTTGTTTATCACAAAACTGTGCTAACGCGGTTGTAAAAGATATTTTTAATTTCAATTAAATGATTACTGGATACATAAATGTTGAATAAAATAAGTAATAAGTACAAAATACAAGGCACAGACGGACATCAGTGGTTTGGTCGAAATTATTGGTAGGGACATTTAAGGGGCGGTTTCACGGAGGGGGCTTAAACCTAGTCCCAGACTAATTAAAATCTAAGTACCGTCTTGATCAAAATATTTTAATCAAATCTTAAAATATATCCGTGGGATTGTTTTGTCTCAAGAAGCACACAGAAATGTTTGTTTGTAAAGTATTTTTTTTAAATGCTTTAAATATCCTCATTAAGCTAAAGCCTAGTCCTGGTTTAGGCTAATCCCTGTCCGGGGAAACCGCCCCTTAGTGTTCCCCCAAATCGACGCCCTTGGCTGAAACATGCGGATAACCTGTAACTATTTGTGAGGACTAGTGCTCTGTTGGAACAGATAATACTGTGCTCTTAGGTGTAAGCTGTCCGTAGATATTGCCTATTTACAGAGCACACCAAATTCCAAAGGCCTTAGAATTTTGGCAGCAGGTAAATGCGATGACTTGACCTTGGTTCCTATCTCTTCAAGGCATGTCTACATACCTTGGCAGATGTCAGAGAGGTATTTTAAGGTGCCCCCACCCTTTTGGAGTCTCATTCTACAGTATCTTGCTTGGTCTCTCTCTTTCTCTGTTGTGATACTATATTTTGCTCTTTAAATTTTGTGTAAAATGTTTTACCTATTCTGACCCAGTAGGATATACGTTATAACAAATAATTTTACTCTATTTTTTATTTTATTTTAGTAAATATTATCCCATATTTTGCGTCAAGTATTTTAGTTTTGAGTACACAGGGTTTACCTAGTTTCTGTACCAAGTTAATTTATTTTGCTGACCCTCTGGAGTGATATATTTTAAGGGCCCAGGGACTACACACATGGACTAACTCACTTATTTAAACCTTTTTTGCTTTTAGGTGCAGTCAGACGTCATAAGAAATCTGTAATCTTTCTCAAAAGCAACGAGTGAAGCTTATTTGGACATCATCAATGAAAAACCTGCTCGTAACCGAAAGCTAAAACTGACCCTTAATGTCAGTAATATCCTGGCATTGTTGCAGACAACATACGTAGCCTGCATCTGGAGAATTAATTACTGTATACTGGGCGATTTCTTGGCTTTGATGGTGAACGCTTCTGAATCGGTAGGCTTTCAGTTCAAAAACGTTTTGAAAGTTTACCAATATTTAGGCGTTGTTAGGTTGGCAATATGTTTGGGTGTTTTGAGACATTCATTTTCAATATGCTTAGCACTCAATACAGCATGTCTTCTCAGAAAGTGGGAGGATTACCAAATGAGTGTATTAACCCACACAGAAACATTCGCTATTAGCAAAATAAAAAAAGATGTGTCTGTGCTATGCTTCTGAAATGAGGAAATATTTCGCTGTGTATCACCTTCAGCCGTCTGAGAAGTTCTGCTTTTGTGCAGCAGAAATTTACCAAAATGTTTGTTCTTGCTTTTTATATGTCCACTAGCTACTGGGAATTTTCTAAAGCCCCATCATTGTTCAAATGACTATTCCCATGTTACTATATGATCTGTTGTAGAGGAACGAGACAATGAATGGCATAAATTGTGGAGAACTGACAGGATCTTCACCTTTCAAAACAATACTGTAGTGATTGAAATGTGGCCTGGTGGGTAGTGCAGTTGTGTGCAGGGGACCAAAGTTCAAATCTAGCTTTAGTCATTTCCCGGTCCCACCCTTCCTCTTATCGTAACTCAGGTGGTCAAGCTCCAAAAAGTCACCCCGCTCTTCATTTCACTTGACTTTATTTGTGCAGAAAATGAAGTTTTGTGTTCCATGGATAAAAACAGCACAGCATATTTGATTAGTAATTGTTCATGCAGAACTTTAGATTTCTACAAAACTGTAACTGAATGCCAAGATGTTTTGGAATGCGGCACCCAACAGCTTCATCATTATTCTGTCAGCAGTACAATGTTAGCTGGTGAAATATGGTTACGTTATTTAAAAAACGTGGTGGCACACCTGTCGTTGGACTCACTAGCCGAGCACCACTGTACCCATGCCAGGCAGATTGCATTATCGCACATGACGCAATTTGATCTACGACAGCGTGCCAGTCGCACACCCAGCGTGTGTAACTCAATCACACGCGGTATTCAAAGAACGCCTGGCTTTTTGCCTGAGCGCAAATAGGTTTTCCGCACACACCACACAGATGCTGGTGTCAGGCGTGGCACTTGGGATCTCCCTGGAGACCGGAGATTCATTTCTCAGCCTGCAGATGGAGGTGCAGCTGCAGCAGCCTTGCTGTCAGCTAAGATGGACACCGGTTGTGATTTATAGCCGCATGCAGGCCAGGCCAGATTTGAGATGATTAACTTGGACTGCCACCGAATTATGACTTCTAATGTATTGACACTGAAGTGCAGTGTTGTAAGGATTTTTCACTCATGGATGAGGGAATCTTCTTGCTGTCATGTAGTCGTAGAGCTCCTGCTGTATTCGCTGTCTCCTAGTTTGATTTTGGATAAGGGATGAAGATTATGCATTTGGAAGGCCATTCAATTTAGTGTCCGATATATGTATATATTTTTATATTTACAGGTAGGTGGAATAGTTACGTTTTGTGCATTGGTTAATTAATTGGAATGCATTTCACTTTTAAGTTGCGATGAGCCATTGATGTAATGGCTCATCCCAACTTAAAAGTGAAATGCATTCCAATTAATTAACCAATGCACAAAACGTAACTATTCCACCTACCTGTAAATAAAACGAAAGGGTTAATAAATTTAGATCATACTGTGCTTTCTCCACCTGTCTATCTTGTCATAGCATATTTTATGACTAACAGGGTGATGGGTGATCAGCAAAGTGCATCACGTGTTAGAACAACTGGGGTGAGAGAAGGTGAGATAAATCAGGCTTAAAGCACTGAAGGTGAAATTGTTCACCCCCCCACATCGGACATCTGTTCAGAAGCCTCCCATTAGCTCTATAAAATGACAGCACTAATTCAGGCCGGAAGCCCTACTGGCTAATGAGATGCCAGGAACAGCACTCATTTATTTCTTTGGGACTACTGAGTGTGTGTGCAGTTTTCACATTGCATTACTCAACAATTTAAGGGACCATCTCAGTCCAAATACCTGTGACAGTAATGATGGAGTTTAACTAGATCAACTATATAAAGTGACTTATTTTTAAAGTTTTTCCACTTTTCTGTGTTGAAATCAGGGCCCATGGAGTCTAGTGTTCGGGGAAAAAGTTTATAGACATGAGGGGGGGTTTAAATGTACAGTGTATGAAATGTAGTGGCATCTAGTGGTGAGGTTATGAAATGCAACCAACGGCTGACTCCACCCATCCCATTCGAAGCGCTACGGTGTCTGACACAAGACTAAGATGTCTTCACGTTTTCAATTCTTCTCCGAAAGAGATAATGTATTTTTATGAAACATGCTCCGTAAAGCAGTCTGTCCTTTTAGGGCTACTGTAAAAAAAGCATGGTGAATTCCAAGTAAGGGGACCCGTGGTGTATGTTAATAGAAATAGCTCATTCTACACCATTCTACAGAATAGCTTCTTTATACACCTTTAGAAGACATAATTATGTTGCATTGCATTTCTGCCAATAGATCCTCAACAAGTAACACAATTGGCCTTTAAATGCAAATTATATATGAAAGGTTTAACTCATTATGAGATTAATTTCAGACATACAAATAGCTCGGAAGTAAAAAATCTGCTTTGTTTCAACATCGGATGGAGTGCATGCCGCCTCAGTTTGAACAGGCATGACTCTTTTACTTCTGCCAAAAACTCTTGTGCTCACCTCATAGCTAAACCACCTGGTTTATATGCCCATACTTGCAGAAACCAGGTGCAGTTATGTTTATTTAATCATGAATAGTTTAGTATTTATGTTTTGCATATTAAAAAATGCTTTCTGGTAATCTGGTTTTCATTTTGAAGAGTTTAACATTTTGAGTGTGTCTTAAACATGAACACAGATGAAGTCAAATCATCCACCATCAAAATTTGGTGGATTTAGTTATTTTATGCATAAGTGTTATGAAAAGTCCGGTGTTTTGAGATCTTTGAGAGCGTGATGGATTGTAGTGTGATCGAAGCTCTGTTATGTAGGTTGGTGCTAAACCGTTTAATGCTTTAGAAGTAATAAAAATAACTTTAAAGTCAATATGATACTTGATGGGTAGCCAGTAGGGCTGCTCGATTATGACAAACATCACGGTCATTTAACACGATTACTCACAGACATTTGAAACAACATAGAAAAATAAAAAAGCTTTTAAATTGAGTCAGCTGAAAAATGTATGTAAAGGAAAGGGGTGCTTAAAGCACAGCTGTAAAGGAAAGGGGTGCTTTCTAACCCAGAGAAAGCAAAGGATAGAGTTGTCTGAGGAGCTCAGACAGATGATAATAGACAAGCATGGTAAAGGTAAAGGCTACAAGACCATCTCCAAGCTTTTTTTAGTTTAAGGTCCATGGAATTGTTGCCAACTCCTTGGGCGTGGCCGTGAGAGGAAAATCGACCCCAGATTGAACAGAAGGATGGTGCGAATGGTAGAAAAAGAACCAAGGATAACTGCCAAACAGATACAAGCTGAATTCTAAGGTGTAGGTAAGTCAGTGTGTGATCACACCATCCGTCACTTTTTGAGCAAAAGTGGGCTCCATGGAAGAAGACACAGGAGGACTCCACAATCCTTCCGGGAGAATGTCCTTTGAACAGATGAGTAAAAACTGGAGCTTTTTGGCAAGTCACATCAGCTCTATGTTCACAGGGGGAAAGAAGCTTTTCAAAGAAATGAACACCATACCTACAGTGAAACATGGAGGAGGCTCGGTCATGCTTTGGGGCTGCTTTGCAGCATCTGGCAAAGGGTGCCTTGAATCTGTGCATGGCACAATGAAATCTCAAGACTATCAAGGCGTTCTGGAGCGAAACGTACTGCCCAGTGTCAGAAAGCTCTGTCTCAGTCGCAGGTCACGGATCCTCCAACAGGATAATGACCCAAAACACACAGCTAAAATCACCCAACAATGGATGAGAGCAAAACATTGGGCAATTCTGAAGTGGCCTTCAATGCGTCCTTATCTGATTCCTATCGAACATCTATGGAAAGAACTGAAACTTGCAGTCTGGAGAAGTTTCAAGTTATTTCAGAGAAAATTGCACTTTCTTCGTTTTTTGTGGTGGAGTACCAACCAATTTGAGCACGTCTGTATAAGCAGGTCGTTTGTAATTTTAACAAGTGCAGTTTCAGAGCTATGATGTGGTCTAAAGCCTAAATTCTTCGTGCATGTCATTTTGAAAGAAAGAGCACAACTGAGTGGACACTACTTTTCCCAGTATTTTAGAGAGATTTGTAATCGATCTAAGGCTTCCTAGTTCATTGGGGTCTAAATTTTGTTTCTTGATAGGAGGTTTAATGATGGCCAGTTTAAAGGGTCCTGGGAGATGGCCTAGATGAATTGACGAGTTGATAATGTTATAAATGGGCTCAGTTACAACAGGTAGTAACTCATTTAATAATTTAGTTGGTATGGGGTCTAAAAAGCATGTTGTAGGTTTAGATGTTGCAATAAATGTAATTAAATCTTCCTGTTTTATTGGTAAGAAACACTGTAGCTTTTCCTTTGGGATGATGGTTGATACTAATTCATAGGACTGACTTGGAGGTTGGGTTTTTACTATTCTGTCTCGTATGTTTTCGATTTTCTCTGTAAAAATCGAATGGATGAAGATAAACAAAATCAAAGACCTAATGCAAAAGATTAGAAAGAGATTAAAACCAATCACTGATAATCTGAAGCTCTTCTTAGTACCCAAACAATTCCAAGGGTTATTCTAAGCAGCTATCATTACAGTATGAGATTATATGAGGTCAGCAGGACTATGTTCTTGTAAAAAAAGGGCTATTTAAAAGATGGTTTTATTGCAATACTTAGAGCTGATTGCAACTAATGTTGTGGTCTTGTTTTCCCAGGGAGAACACATCCTGTACTAATGAAAAAACTTTTTTATGAGAACATACACAAAGTTTCCATCAATAGTCAGAAACCAATTTAGTTTTTCATTTGTTTAATGTTTCCTATTATTCTGTTGTTTTATGCTGTGATTGGGTGTTTTTGGAACCTATTAGTCACGCGTGGTTGTGCAGTTGTTTTGTTATTAGTCAACGCTAACAAAAAGCGTCTGACAGATGAAATCTCTCTGATGCTTAATGATGTGTGTAGGCTGTTAAAAGGCAATCAGAGACAACGTGATCCGACTTTTTATTTTAAGATTTAAACAGCTTTCTTATTCTGAATAAGCACTTTACAATTCCTAAAATTCTTAATTCTAAAATTCTGTACAATTCTTTGTTATAAATAATTTATCATGAGCTGCATTTCATTCATTTGTTTATGCTGCAGGTTAGAAATTCACATTCAAGTTGTATTGCAACAGTTCAGTTTTATTTAAAAAGCTGTAGTTCTTCTTGACACAAATACAATTACCTGTTCTTGGAACTAAAACCACAGCCTTTGATTTAGCCATAAAGAGACACTTCACCCAAAAATGAAAATGTTTATTATTTACTCTGCCTCCATTTCAAAGTTATTTCTTCTGCACAACACAAGATATTTGAAGAATGTTGGTAGCCAAACAACTTTGGCGCCCTTTAGACTTCCATTATATGGAGAGAAATGTACTGGTTCGTTGTAAATGTCTGGACCATATTCCAATGGTATGTGTGCATGCTTGAGCAAGCAGCAGTCGGTAAATGCAAATTCTATAGACTACCTGTATGTGTTTGTGTGTATGTTTAGGTTGAGTTAGTCTTTGGGTCAGACTGTTAAATTATATTGTCCGTCCTGATCCTCTTTCATGACCGGAGGTGAACATTAGTAAAAGACTTGAGTACTGTAGCGCTATTACATATTTGCACCAGTTTATTTGCTTACCAATTTTTGGCTTGGCATTTGACATGTTAACGTGTTAGTAGCTTACCAGTAACAGCTGGTCATTGCATGTCTCAACGTGTGGCAATATTGAGTGCGGTTTAAAAATACTCAGTCTGTATCTGGGCATTTAGCTGTTAAATCTCCTCTGCTGCTTAGACCAAGTGTTGTTCCGTTACTGTTACAATTTTTGCAAGATTTCTTATATAAGAGCTGCTGAATAAATGCAGTCAATTCTTAACCACTAGCTGTCCATAAAAATAAATCTGGACTCTTTACAAAAGTGATGTATGATGTTTAATGATCGTATGCATACAAAATAAACCGCATGATGTTTAAATATCTTTTCTTGTCGCAACTTTTTATTGATATAAATGTTTTTAGGAAAAGTTGCATTAGATGCTGGAAAGCTCAAGCAAGCATGTTAATAGGGCTGGGACGATATACTGTATATCGCTATTCACACTAATAATTATACCTTTCTTAGGCGATTCTTAAATTAGCAAAGGCTTCGATTCTGTGTTCTATGCACAGCTCTTCTGTGAATCACAGCTCTTTGATCAGTAGGAAGTACTGCTCAATCTAAAATCACTACGACATTGAGTTGTTTATAACGTGCATTTGAAAAAGCAACAGTCGTCAAACATCGCCATTATAAATATACTTTATTATCATGAAAATACCTGAAATGGTTTGAAAAACAGCTATAGAATACGACCATTAGCATTTCCTGGAACTACGTGTATAAATCGTTCTTCTGTGCCCCATGTTCAGAGTTTCTTTGCGAGAGTGCCATCTGGTTTCGGATGTGGTGGCATTTAACCGTAATTCATCGAGAAACTGAGCATACGAATTAAACCATATATCGTCCCAGCCCTGGTTAGTACACACGTGTGCATAGACAAATGCATCACACATAGTCACAGATGGGATTACAAAGAACCCCGCAGCCATTCCCCAGGAGGACCAGCACAGCTGTGCTACAAAACAAGCTTTAAGAGATGATGTCTTCTGTGTCAATCTGGTGTTGGGTCTGATACAGATGTGCATCTGTGTGTTTCTGGACGGACCGCATCAAAGATTTAAAATGATCATATGCTCTTAGTACATGCAAACATTAAAAGTGTTATTTCTGAAGGCTGGTGTGTCTCTGCCAGCCAGCGATTCTGCCGTATTTTTTGCAAGGTTATCCTCAGTCAAGATTTTTTTGGGGCAGGTTAATGAGATTGGAGGGTTTGAGTAAGGGCCACCCACCCTGATGAGACTGAAATCTAGTCTTCTTTTTTCTGAGGTTAAAATTGAAAAAGGCTCTTATTTAGTGTAGTCTCTTATGTTGATTTTAATATTAATATCAACCACGGCGTGTGAGACTTAATGGTTGGAGGTCATTAAAAGGGTTATTTGTCTGATTGCTGCTCATTTTGTGGTATTTCAAAGATGATGTCATGTCAAATTCATGTGTCTGGTCATAGGTATGTTAAAGGGAACCAAAGCTATGTGTAACTGTGTAAACATTGCTCTGCGGTGAAAGTACTGTAAGCATCAGGCAGGCAGGATAGCAGACATCCATTAGAGGATAAAACACACACACACATTTGTTTTACTTAATTGAAGACCTCCAGATTGTTAAAGGATGTGGTCTACATGCAACATGAGTAAGACGTGTGTGTGTGGCCAGAACCACGAACACAAGAATGCAAGCAGCTTACGTGTCGGAAGAGTTTATTTTAATTCAGTTTCACACTGAGTAACAGACACATGCTTTTTGTATGGGAAAAGCCACAAAGACGCTTTATTCCCAATATTTGTAGCTAGATGAATGGTTTGGACTGGTGTGGTATCCAAATTAGCGATGAGGAGACCACATTGTAGCCTGCCTCTCACTGAATTGAATGTGTGTCAATTCATTTCCGTGTTTAAATTCCCTGTTACAGTGTGCAGTTATATGAAGTGACAGCTATTTGAGCAAGCTTTAAATTAGACTATTTTTAAGTGTAAAGATATTGTGGCTCTTTGGTGACTGACTGAGCAGCCCAACTGGTCAACTTTTGTCTCAAACAAACACATAAACAATAGAGTGCAGAAGAAATGTCACTAATGTGTCCAAACAAACAGAATAGTTAAAATGTATGACTAGTGGTGCATAATTCGACATCTATAACAAATGTGCGTTTTTTATAGTTGTTGACAAAATGGAAATATCTGTGTTCTATTCTACAAGCTGATTTTATATTACCCCATCAGAAATAATTGGTCTTTGCTTTCCCTACAAAAACGAATCTTTAAAGAATAAACAGTGAATGTAACACTAGATCATCATAATGGCTATGGGGATCTGCAAGACTTTCAAAATCGTCCCGGCTCCACATGCTTTTGTTTTTCCAGTTGTCGCTGTTAACTTTAGAACCGGCCTAGAGCCTAATTTAAGTCGACTCTGAGAAATAATGTACTGCCCAGATGATACTTGAGCTGATGATCAGTTTAACAGTTATGAGCTCAAGTTTATAAATTTAGTGGCATGAACCACAGAAAGTGCGATGTTAGAAAATGCAGACAGAGAGTGATCAGTCGTGGTAACTTCAGAATCAAATTTCCTGTTGGACAAGTGTCTTCAATGCATTTATACGCACACACACTCTTACATCAACTCACCGACAGAGTGGGTTAGGGCACTGTCGCTCTGGCCATACGATAGCGTACACGGATGTTGTGGAGCTCTCTGAGAGGATGTGTTAATGGACAAGCCTCATTCTGTGAGCTGTGAAGAGAATGTTTTGGTGGCCTGTTAGGATCTTAATCAACTCTTGGTGAAGTGCCTGCAGGATTTCATTACACTGCATGTGATGACATAACAGCAACCTTATGGTCACACAGCTTCGCTTGAACTTGCACTTGGTTTATTTTGTGTTGTAACATGATTAGGATGAATGGGTAGGGTTAGTTGTGTTGTACAGTATTGAGTCCTGGAGTAACATCTGATTTTAGCATTATTTATATTATATACGGTATATATTTGTTAAAGTTCACCCAAAATTAACATTGAGTCGTTCTTTGCCTGCCTTCTTTGTCATTACAAACCTATATGTCCTTCTGATACTTTGAAAAATGTGGGGAACCGAACAACTGTGGTTCCCATGGACTTGAATTGGTTTTATGTCTATACAATTGAAGTAAATTGGTGCCCTCGTTTGTTTTGTTACCAACAATAGTCAAAATCTCTTTTGTGTTCTGCATAAGAAAGTAAGTCACAAGTTTGAGATGAAAAGAGGGCAAGTAAATGATGACAACAATTTCATTTTTGGAGGAACTGTCCCTTTAATTTTCTTGGTAATTTTCTTAGTTTGCTCATCATTCCCTTCAGTGTGATCTATGATGATAATACAATGTGCACAATTTGCATTCAAAAACACATTAAATGAGACAAAAAGAAGACCTTATCAGTACATGTTTCCCAGACATTCAGATCTTTCTGTAAGAGTGTGACCTTCAGTGACATTGGGTTAAGTCATGCGATAAATCAGTTGTTTATTTATTTTGGTCTTGACCTTAACCTTTGTATTCTGCTGTTGGTTGTTGGAGGTCTGTAAAGCGGCAACACTGTAGAATAAGACATGATAAAATTAGAGTATGGGTGCCCAAAATTAAATTGAAGACCTGATAGATGTCAATCCACAGCGTAACCTTTACTTACATGCACACAAAACCTTCCTCAGTCTATTGAAGAAAAGGTTTGCCAGTTAAGTGACGTTAAATGGCCAATAAGAACTGAGCATTTCTAGGCATCAAACTCCTGTGGTGAGTCTCCATACGGACCATCTGCGCAGCAGATTGTTACATTCCAAATAAGTCAATGCTTTTGAAGCCAAATTATTTTTTAATGGTATGATAAATTCCCATGCTGAGTTACCCCCACTTATCCTCTCAGCCCTAGTCTCATTCCCATACTCTCTGGCTCTTCCATCTCCGTGCTGCCCAACTGTAAACCTTAAAGCAATATATATGAGAAGGCCAGAAGTGGAATTTACAGCACCTGTAGTTACCGCTACAAACCCTTAATCATAAGCAGATGTAAAGGAGCAACTTAAAAGCGGGGGTGGGGAATATAAGGATGTACGGGAGGGAAACGGTAAGCATGGGGTACAGTTTCACCAGCCGGCTGCAGTCTACTTCTAGCATATGGTGGATTAAAACACAGACAGCCTCTGAATAAGTCCCCTGGAATCAGAAACATTAGCACATTATGCTGTTAAATGCTGTTACGGGTGGTAATATACATCTCCTCAGGAATGAACCTTCTTGAGCGAAATAAATAGGGACATCAAGGCCTTCTGCCGGACGACTGGGAAATGTGGTATTATTACGCCAAATTTCCAATGGGAGGGCTAGAATGGAGGTGATTCTGTGTTAATGTTTGTTCCTTTGCTTGGAGTTTATTGCAGTCATCCAACCCCAGTCTTATTAAAACCTGATCAAAATGGACTTTGACGAATAGTTAGCCTTGATATTTGTATGAATACAGTGGGATTAATGCAGTAAAAACCATGCTGTGTTTAACAAAATAAGTGCATTAATAAAGTCCCAAATCCCTTAATGGTTAGTATTTTTTTATAAAGTATATTTATGCCGATATGTTTCATGTTAAGCATCCGTCACTTAGCGTTGACTTTTTATAAAGAGTGACGTGTTCCTGTTTTTCCCACTGTGTGTTTTTGTTTATATTTGCACCATCGCCCACATCCCGACACGTTCGCTTACGTGTGTGCCGTCTTTGTTTCCGCTGCCTCCAGGTTAATATTTAAACTCCAGACTCAGTCGGAGGTCTAACATGCGAACAAGGCACAATGGTAGCACTGTGAGCCCTTATTTATTCATGCTCAGCTTCCTACCTTAATCAGTGTAGCATTCTCCTCAGGAGAGAGGGAAAAAAGAGAGGTGGGTCAAGGAAAAGTCATGTTTGAGGTAATGTGCCCAGGAGGCCAGCCTCTGATCATTATATGACATTATTTAACCCAGTGAGATGAGGTCATCTCACAATACAGACACAGAGAACCTCTCTCAATCCTGACCAAACCGAAGTTTTAAAAATCAAACAAGGACGTTTGCTAGCTAACTTTGTTAGTTATACAGCTTGCAGTTAACTATCGGCCAGAAACTAAACATAAAGGAAACATGTTTGCCACTGTTAGTAGTACACGCAAGCATTTACAGATGTATAAACACTCTGTTTATCTTCACTATACACGCTTTGTTTCTCTGTCTGGTAGGTGTACTGTAGAAGTCAGGCCACTTAACTGGAGGTAATCCTGTCAGTTCGTCCCTGGATCCATTGAGTGAGCATGTACAGGTCGGCCAGGTTCCTTGCGTTAAAGTTAACTTATTAAAAAAAAAACTGCGGTCCTAGACCCTGAGTGACTTTACATGTTAACATTTTTATCAGATTTTTCTCTAGTCATTGTCAAAAAGCAAACAAAACAGAACGTGCAGGATCTTTCTGCCTCCCACAAAAATGCATCACAATGTTTACTAACAGTAAAGGCATCTATAATTGCCCTGTTTCGTTTTAAGAGCTCATTTATTTCAGGTTTAAAACTGTGTGTAAAACTCACTGTTCCTTGGCTAAGTACATCACTCATAATAATGTGTGCTACAAGTAATGTTGTCTATGCTTTCTATGTAAATGTAAATGAATAACAGGCTTTTGTTATTCTTTGTTCATTAGGTCCAACAGCTTTACTAAAATTGTGCTGAAGAGATTAGGGATTAAGATTTAAAGGTCCAGTCAGTAATATCTAGTGCCAAGGTTGCGAATTGCAACCCAACCGCTCATAAAACCCCTCCCTCCTTTCGGAACACTAGGACGGCTGACAGAACATGGCAAACTATCAATGGGAACTGTAGTGTATGTATGTAGATGTATATATATATATATTATATTGCATTTCTATCAATAGATCTTCCCAAAAATTACACACTGGACCTTTAAATAAGAGCAATTTCAATTGAATTGCTCACAGGAAGTTGAACTGAAGATGCTCAAATTATAAAAGGGATTTACTGGATTTACAGTGATTGTACCATCAAAACAACTTCCAAAATATTTGTTTTGTATTACAATATCACCAAATGTCCAAAATATTGTTTTCGCGTCATTTTATTTGCCATCAGAATTTGAACTGTCTGAGTAAGGGCCACAAAGTCACATTTCGTGTCCAAAACTGTGCGGAAATCTCGAGCCGCACTGTTTTCTCGTGCACGTACGCCATTCTGATCTATGGATCGGGCTTATTGGTGTTATTTTATAAAAGTATATTTTGTAAATATACGTCCTTAAAGGGATACTCCACCCAAACATGAACATTGTCATGTATTACTCACCCTCAAAGTTGTTCCAAAGCTTTTTGTTTTGTTGAACACAAAGATTGTTCCTACCATAGTAGGGGGGAAAAAGGTTGTCACAGGTGTCCCAGAACTGTTTGCTTTTCTAAATTCTTCAGAATATCTTTTGTGTTCAACAGAACAAATACATTTATACAGGCTTGGAACATCTTGAGGGTGAAAATGATGACAGCATTTTCATTTTTGGGTGTTGTATCCCTTTACACAATTTTTTGTTGCATTTCTGATATTACAGTTTTTCATCAATTTGGGATATAAATCCCTATAAATTGTCAACCTGACTGAACAACCTGCTTTTTTAATAACATACCCACTTCACCATCTCCTCCATGGTATTGAGAACCAGAATGCACCATAACCCTTCCAAAAACTATGAACGACTTTTGCAGTCATTGGCGTCAAAAAGAAAAGGCTTGTCTTAACACTCAGACATCTCAACATTAATCCAGAGCTTGACAAGAAGCTGCCAGCCAGCTCGGTAAATGCTGTAACATGCTGGGGAAATGCTGAAAAAGGCTGGCTCGCTCTTGTTTCATGAAACATCAAAGACTGCCAGCTGCCGCCAACTCCTGATTTGTTTATATAACGTCCATAAAGGGTTTAGGGATTGTGCTGCAAACAGATCTGAGGTGTTCGACACTTCTCCGCAGGCTCTCTTGTTTGGATTTGACACAAAATGCTCTAGAAAGCAAGAGCCGTCTTGTTTAAGGTTGCTAGCACTGACAAGGAGTCTGTTCTTAAAGCAGGCTATAGTTTGCAGGGCATGTTAGGTTTCTGCATGTCAAGCACCATTATTATTTTATTAGTATTTTTGGATGTGTAAAAGGTTTGTATTTCAAAAGTGGTTCATGTATTGTCTTTCACATCTCTTTCCATGAGTTCAATTAATAATAAAACAGAAAGGCACATCAAAGTAGCCGCTGTCATATTTATACTGGGAAATTTTATCAGGCTTTGTTTGTTTCCTTCCTTCTGTTATAAACAAGTCATACGGAGTCTTAGTCAAACATATTGAGTTTTGATGATCTAATTGGTTCCCTTTTTATCATTTTTTAAGGATGTCAGAGATCCGATTTCTGTTTCTTGTGGAGGTCAAGGTCGAAGCTGTTCCCCCAAAAAACGGGTTCACTTCACAATCCTTTCTCTTCCACTGACTCACTGAAACGTCACTAAGCATTAAATGAAAAGTTCTCCTAAAATGAATTTGTCAACATTTAGTCACACACAAGTTCCAAATCTGTGACTGGCTATTTTAAAGAACAGTCACAGTCACGCTCTCCTTGACAGAATGGTGCACAGATGACATATTTTTGAAGCTCGGAAATTAGCACGGCACTGGTTCTCTCGACTGAAAGAATCTTTCCCACAGACTGCTGGAAAATCGCACAAATAAGCGCTGTGATTTAACAAGGGTAAACGATAGACATTTTGCCTATCAAGATAATATTTACAAATTAACAAAATATTTGCTATTTTTGAAGCCTAAATACAATCGCCAGAAGTATAAGCTAACATAATGTTATAAACAGATGGTCTCTCGACATCAACATCACCACCACCAAGCCTCTGTTAACTTTATGAAAAACGTGTTCCCTGGTAAGTCATTAATATTCATCCACGTTTTTAGAGGTCTGTGGCCATGTTACTTTTGTGAGACTTCTATTCGTGACGACGTTTAACCGATATGACAGATTTAATTTTTTTAATTTATCGTTTGGAATAACAAAAACTAAATGTCGCTGGTACATGTTTACCAACACAAGGATAAAAAAGTTTGCCAATCCTAACCTGACGATAAGCAAACACAGCATTTGTAGTGAATGTTTACATTGCTATCTTTCAAGTCTGAAACGGCAAACAAGTCAATTATCTTTTGCTCTGGATAAGAAGCAATGGCTGTCATTTGTTGATAGCTTATCATCCTCTGGGCGTTGATGCCTACTAAAAATCTTGTAAAACGTTTTAAGGTGAATAAGGTCTGGCATTATTTAATTCAGGTAGACGGGGAAGGGCATTAGAGATTTTGGATCACTGTGACGGATGCGAATATCTATTGACACTGCCTTTGCCACACAGCTTGACAGATCCGTGCGCGTGTTCGGGGAGAGGAGCGTGAAAGAAAATTTGTGTGTGCGTCCCCCGGGTGGGCTCTGAATGTGACAGGCCTGTAAAAATCAGCACTGGTGTTGCATTTCAACAGCTGTCTGTTTACATCCGACATGTTTTCTGAGCGTTAGACAAGAGGATAGGTGGAACCCAATCCCTTTTGGAATTCAATAACAGTTTTATTGAACAGGAAAGAAGCATCCGTTTCTGCGAATTGTATCTTCCTTTTCAAAGCAAGTATTTTCAGGCTGGTTTTTATTAGATCTTTTGTATTGCTGTGAGGTAACTATTGTGAAATGTTGGCCGAGGTGCATATGAGCATGAAAAGAGACTTGGAAATGGAAACGGTTAAGGGGCTAATTTTGTTTTCTCTCTGGCAGAGCTGCAGGTACAGGTGTGCCGCTATTCAGAAAGTCATTACTAATTCTTCCCTTAGGGAGCAACAAGTCTTTATGCTTGTCATAACGGAGTACAGAGTAAATCAGTGTGTAATCATTTCTAATGTTTTAACACGGCCTTGCTAAATCAGAAGCACAGGGCTTAAAATGCCATTGACGGTACTCAGACCCTTCCCTAACTGTTAAACTATCAGACCTCGAAAAAGTGAAATCAATTGTTCCAGAAGCCTTCACGGGTTTTCACCAGCCAAACAATGATTTAGTTGCAGTTAGAAATGTCAATGGCGCTTGTGGTGTCCCTGTAAATAACGCTTTATGGCTACTTGTTGCCAATCTTTTTTATGACGGCAAACTATTATGGTGAAGCAACATCAAAGCAAAATATTGAGTCTAATCAACTTTTGTGTATGAAAGTTTGCTGTGTTGGCAAACTGTAGAACAACACTCTGTCAATTTTATGGTATTGACATTACAAAATCAATCAGATATTTCTATATCTTTTGTCTCTACTTTAATGAGATTGTCAGGTTTTCAGTTGATTCATGCTCCATTAAAAGCAGGGACCTTTTGGTTCATCCTCACTTTTGCGTGGTCAATTATTTTGCATCGTTCAATCAAATCACATTGTGCTATGCTTGTGTAATCCATTTTATTTGCATCTGATGTGATACTGTTATGCTGCGTCCACACCAAGTGCGAATTAAGCCAATTAGATACAAAGTCGATGCACAAACTCTCGGCAGGTGGCGCGATTGCTGCGTCTCTGCGCAGGTTCAACACGAGCGAGAAAATACATTCATTTTGATAATGCAGACCTGCTTTTTGCTCACCTCTGGTGCTTTAGAAACAATTAACTTTTTATTTTCTCTTCCGTAGGTGTTCAAGAGTCTCAACATGAGAAGGTTCTCACAGTCTCTGGGGATGGAGTTATTCACAGTCCTGACTTCCCCAACACATATCCTCGCAATACAGTTATAGTCTGGAGGCTGGTGGCAGTCACAGAGGGTTCCAGGATTCAGCTGACCTTTGATCAGCGCTTTGGCCTGGAGGACCCAGAGGATGGCATTTGCAAGTAAGATGCACTGACCCTTCGGTCACTGGACTGACCTTACGTGCACTGCTTAAAGCTGCAATCCACAATCTCTTTTTGAAACACAAATTTGCATACTTATCTTTATGTGGGTTGAACTCAAATAATATCAAACTGACATTTCCTGCAAAATTACGTCAGACAGTTCAGCCTTTAAATCATTATAACAATATTAGCTTACTGTTGTGAATTGAATGTTTTGAATTTTACTTATTGCAGCTTTGCCATAGTTTCATTAATAATTCCATAATAATTGAATCCATGAAAATAACGTCTGGTATTTAATCAAAGCAATCCACTTTCACTACATTGTTCCTCCCTTATTTCACACATACTGAATTTTACATTTTTTACATTCACATTTGAGATATCAAATTCTTTAGGTACCTGACAAAATTAAGCAGATGCTAAAAATGTTTTCAGCAGTTCCAAACCATGACCATCTGGTAGAAGCTGTAAATGGCAGTTGATTTATACAGACGTTTTTTTCAATATAGCACCAAGGCTGGAGCATAACTGTAAAAAAGAGGGGATCTCAAAGATTTGAGAGCTTGAGAAATGTTTCCTTTCAGGCGCTCGGATATTTGCACGGTGTTATGCGACAAATCAGCACTGCTAAACAACTTGCATCAGGCGGCAATTGGGCTCTCTTGACAGGGTCATAAGGCACATGATGAAGCACCCATGAAGCGGTATAGTATATGTGGGTAGGGAGGGGGATTACAGTAGAGATGTATGTGCTTGTTGTGACCGTATCCATTTTTAAAGATTGAGAGTCGAGGGCAGGCCATTTGGGAGATTGGCTCTGGTGCATGAAGGATGATGAATAATGAAAAGCCCACCCTTAAAGTCATTACGTTCGCTTATATATTTATTTTTTACATGACTGATATGGTGACACGGAGAACGGGCCTTGCTGCTTTATCTTGAGTCTCCAGTGTAACTTCATAGCATCTGTTTGAGATTCCAGGGAGATCTTTTACACATACGCAGACGTGCACTCGCGCACACATTCCACGTCACACACAATCCACATTAAAGACCCTTTCAATTACAGGCTAGCTTTTCCTTCCAGGCTACTATCTGTGCCATGCTTTGCTGTCTGGGACAATCGATTGTAGCACATCTGCTCTTTTCACGTCGCAAGAATCTAAATCATGACCTTGCCTTACATATCAGTGTCATATGGAAAAAGGTTTCCAGGCCAATTATTGATAGATAATATGTTAATAATGCCATATTCTGTCTTCCTTCATTTCTTATTGACTTGCGGACATCACCTGTGAAGCATTCCTTATGAGGATTCAGTTAAACGAGGTTTGGGTTGATTTCTCTCGTGATGAATGTGACACGCTGTGTTCTTGTGCTTAACAAGTAAATCAATATGGTGTATAAATTCTTAAGTGTCAATAATTAATTAGATAATACACTTAAGTCACATGCATATTAGTCCTTGAAGTCTTGCCAGTGACATATTGGGCGCCTTCTAGTGGCTACATGTTAACCAACACTAATTTTTGACATATTAAAGATTTGAAAGGTTTACACACAGTATGTACATTATAGAAGCTTATACAGTGAGGAAAATAATTATTTAATCCCCTCCTGATTTTGTAAGTTTGCCTTCTTACAATTAAAATTAAGGGTCTATAATTTTGATGGTAGGTTTATTTTAACTGAGAGAGAGAAGGAATATAAAAACAAAATCAGGGGGAAATTTGTTATATAAAGTTTATAAATTGATTTGCATTCAAATAAGTATTTGATCCAAGAGCAAAACATAATTTTGTACTTACTGGAGAAACCCTTGTTGGCAAGCACAGAGGTCAGACATTTCTGATAGTTGGTCAACAGGTTTGCACATGGGTCAGGATACATTTTAGTCCAGTCCTCTGTAAATTTTTAAGGTTTCTTGGCTGTCGCTCCGCAAATTAGTTTTAGCCTCCTTCACTATAGGATTAAGGGTTAGAGACTGGCTAGGACGTTTCACAGACACGGTTTAGCTTAAGCCAGGACTATGCTTATGTTAAATTAAGATATTTATGTTGCTTTTATAAAAATGCCTTAGAATAATACATTACTGGTGTGTATCTTGAGACAAAACAATGGCACTGGTATATGTTAAGATATTTCAGGGCAAGTTATATTCAGTTAGGACAGGTCAAACATTAATTTTAGTCTGGGACTAGTCTTAAACCTTATTTGTGAAACCGGGCCTTAATGTGCTTCTCCTTAAGGCACTAGTCTTGGCAATATGTTTTGGATCTTTGTCATGTTAAAGGCACATCCATGACCCATCCTCAATGATCTAGTTAAGGTGAAGTAATACTGTACCCGTAGCAGAGGAAATGCCCTAAAGCATAATGTTTCCAACACTGTGCTCCTCTGTAGGGATGGTGGTGTTAGGGTCATAGTCAGCATTTCTCTCCCTCTAAAAACAGGATTTAATTTTGGTCTCTCAGCACTTTCTCCAAAGCCTTTTCTGAATCATTTTTATGTTCATTGTCAAACTCCAGACGAGCCAGACGGGCCTTCTTGGACAGGAGGACCTTGCGGGTGCTTCAGAAATGTAAATCCATTGTCACCAATGGTTTGCTTGCTAACTGTGGTACGACTGTCTTGAAATCATTAACAAGCTTCTTCCGTGAAGTTCTGGGCTGATCTTTAACCTATCTCATAATCATATTTACCCCATTGGGAAAATC
Organism: Barbatula barbatula; assembly: GCF_947034865.1. Lineage (NCBI taxonomy): Eukaryota > Metazoa > Chordata > Actinopteri > Cypriniformes > Nemacheilidae > Barbatula > Barbatula barbatula. The sequence continues at coordinate 9,328,005 of NC_136781.1, forward strand.
TTGCAGGGAGCTCCAGACCCTGGGCAATTGATAGTTATTTTGTATTTATTCTATATCAAAATAATCTGTCATGAACATGTCCTTCCTGTCAGTAGCTTTATATTTCTGTGGACAGGGTCATGACATTACCATGTCTTTTGTGCTTGTTATATTATATGTGGAGATATGTGGCCTTTGTTGTGACTTTGCCATGTATCTTCCTGTCGCGTCTCTTGGCCCCGCCCCCTTGTTTTTCATAATCTTGCCTTTTGTGTTTGATTCCCCTCACCTGCCCATTGTTAACAGCCCTCGTGTTCTCTGTCCCTTGCTAGTTTGTTATTGTTTGTCCTCAGTCCGTGTTATGGATTCCCCTTGAGACCTTGTTTCCAGTCTTGCCTTGACGTGATTTTGTGGACTTATTATTTTGTTACATGGACATTCTTTTGTTTTGCCCCCTCGTGGGAAGTGTTTCTTTTAAATCCTGTTTGAGTTGCTGTTTGCCCCATCGAGGGTTTATTATTTATTATTGTCTCTTTTCCCTACCTTACTGTCTGCGAGTGGGTTCTCTGTCTCAAAATGCATGACATAATCGCACCAACAGTTGTCTCCTTCTTACCAAGCTTCTGTCTTTATCGTATTCAAGGTTTGTGCAGGTCTACAATCTGGTCCCTGACATCCTTTGAAACCTATTTGGTCTTGGACCATGGTGGTGGAGAGGTTGAAATGGAAGATACAGATTCCGTTGGCAGGCATATTTTATATACAATACAATCTGTGATTGCTGGTCTTGCTAGGGGATCAAATACTTCATTTCAATGACTGAAATGCAAATTATTTTAGAACCTTTATATACATTTTTACCAGATTTCTTGGTTGATATTCGGTTACTATCAGTTAAAATAAACTTACCATAAACATTTTAGACCCTTAATTTCTTTGTAAGCAGACAAACTTACAAAATCAGCAGGGGATCAAACTATCATTTCCCTCACTGTATGTGTAGGGAGGCCAACCAGTTGGAGTGGAAAAGGGAAATGACGTGCTGTACAAAAAGTTGATGCAAAATCCAGAAATGGTGTTTTATTGGAAGGTGATAAATATTTACAGTGCAGGAGAAAACAAAATATAAATAACAACTGTACAAAAGGAAAAGAAAACCGCAACAAAGTGCTAATTTTGGCTAAACCAAATGGCCCAAGTTTGCAACACTGCTCAGTCTTAGAGTCCACCATTAGAACTGCCAGCCTTTCGGCCAACAAGCCTATTTATAGGCTGAAGCCCCTCCTATAGAGCAAACCAAATCAATCTACAAACAATTAAGTTTGAAATCATCAAATTAAATAATATAGATACTCAAAACAACACTTAAACCTTTCAAACAAGTTAAACAGCAACCATTAACAGAGGAAGAGTTTAACAATAAATGAAATAGCAAAAGCAACTGTTTCTAAATCCCCTCCCCCTCTGACATCACACCAAAATGGTATCCTCCACAGGAAGTGATGTGGCGGTTTCTATAAAAAACTGATTAACCTGGATTATGAGTTTGGTTGTACAGAGTGTGAACCGGGAAGTTAAACTGCAATAAGGTTTGTGGAAATTATGTGGAGAAATAAAGGTAATTCCCATACGAGTTAATATGTGTTCTGGCATTGTTATTTTTAGAAAAATAATTACATGTTTAAAGAAAATGTATTAAGACTTGAAAACTATAACAAAACACAGCAGCAACAAACTTTAGACTAAATAAAACTAAAACCCCATAACACTTTCCTTATGTGTACACAGATGTAACTATTGCCGGCAATGCGAAGTATTCGTGAAATGGGTGTGTTTGTAAGTCCAAGTCTATAGTCACCAGGTTAACCTGTGACAGTATGTATGTTACTTGCTTCTACACATCCACTTAGTTTAGATCAAATTATGCAGCCCTGGGGAAGGAGTGTAAAGTTGGTGGAAAATGTTGCAATGAGGATATATTTGACATGTACGGATGATAGTCACTTCAGTGGCCATCTTGGAATTGTTAATGGGCAACTGTTTTCTATGTGTGCTATAGGCATAACATCACAACTTCTATCTGCTTAAAGTCAACATCTGTCAAGGATGTAGAAGTAAAATCTCACGATTATATAGATGTACAGACTTTGGCTAATGATCTGACAACGTAATCTCTTTCACATTTTTTCTTGGCTGTTATAATTTCTTATACGTTATAAGTGATTTTATTTTCCTTAGTTGATACAGTATCTGGTTTGTGTGTTTGTCATTATAACAGTTTAACACAGCACAATGTAGACAGTACAAAGTCAGGAACATCCACACAGTTCTTCTTACTTTTTAGTGCTTCCAAACTGTCATCCCTTTTATTAAATATTCATAACTACCATACACTAAAAACACATTCTGTGCTTGATTAAAAGTATTAATACACTTTGCTTTGATGATCTTATGGCTGTTAAAAAATACCTTTTTGTTTGTATGTTATCAAAGAGGTTGCACTGTAGAGATTAAAGCCGCACGCTAAAACCTAACACACTGCCACCAGCAAAGCTGAGCCTGAGAACAGTCGGGCCACTACAGACAAGTGTTCTCATCATCCTTTCTGTTTGTTCAGACCGATTAGAAAGCTGGGCTGGATTTTCTGTATGTCTTGGGAAATGTTAACAAGTTGTAACTGATAAATCTGCAGTTTGAGAAGTTTATAAAGGGAAAACAAGAAAAATATGATTAGGGGTAATTACTAGGAACTATGATCAAATTTTGTTTATGGAAAGGTAATATTTAATCAGGCCTATTGACCACTATAAACCTATTTCTTTTATTTCTACAGATACAGTTGCAATAGAATAAAGAAAAGGTTTCAAATTTATTATTGACCTTATAAAGGTTGTTGCTTGATACATCTGCATATACAAAAATTATGATGATCCATCTGCCTGAAGTGTAAATGTAATCAAAACAAAACCCTGACTGTGAAAGAGTAGTTTGTTTATCATAAATATTCTTGAATTACAGTAGAATCACAATAGCCTTTTCCGCTATGTTTTGGGGAAGTGAAAATCAAAGGTATGTGTGTCAAAAAGTCAGAGCTTCAGCATCAGTTTAACACACCAGTAAGTTAGTGTGGTGCGTGTTGTTTTCATTGAATGTGGTTTAAAGCGTGTTAGTGTCAGTCTGGGCAGAAAAGAAACAGTGTCTTTAGAAAGTTAAAGGACTTTGTTTTGCGAACGGGAATGTATGCTTGTCCGATCACATGATTCGTAACCGGCATCTGCCACTAAAACCAGACTTTATTGAACACTGCAGGACCATTGAGGCCATTCTGGCAGGAATAACCCAACCACAACTAGGCTGTTCTTTTTCTCTCCTTAAAATAAGACACTCGACTTGGTTTAGACCAAGTTACATCAAAAGGCAGTAATTTAGAATTTAGATAATTAAAAAGAAGGTCATGTGATAGATATAGAAGGACTGTTGAGTGAATTTGCGCGCAGAACTTCGAAGCAAAACCCTGCATTATATTTGCATGCCACCTGCAAACCAGTTAATCTGCATGCAAAGTGGAGTATAGAAATTTGAAATAGCCTTTTTATCAAAAAAGATGTCCTTTTTTACAAAATTGTGTTTGTTAGAATGTATCATTGTTTTGCTTGGTAGTGATAATGCGGTAAAATTACTAATACTAAACACAAATAATATGGCGTTAATGGAACATTTATTTTGTTGTATATATTTGTTAATTCATGTATTATTTTTTATTTATTCAGTACTTTTGTCAACTATTATGTTTAATTAATTTTGCTTGTGTAACAACAAATGTGCATTTATTTTAACAAGCATGCTCATGAAACTCAAATGTTGGAAATCAATTAGACAAGCAAACATTGTCAAATTACAGCATGAAGAAATTCAAGTTGCATGTTTTCAAATTGAAAGTCAAATTAAGCTGCATCACATATTTTTGCTCATTGGAGACGTGTAAAAGAAGCGAATAAAATGCTGTAAAGCGGAATCCTCTCTGGATATATCATGGGGCTGATGAAAGTGTACTTTAGAAGGTGTAATCATTTGATTAGTTGTGATTTCCCTGAAGTAAATATAGTATAAAAGAGTCCTTCATTGCTGACGTGTGATTTGGGATACCTGAAATGTGCAGCAACAGATCCATTAAGCTTCATGATTTCCTCTCTGTGGTCTGAAGCGCCATTGGGATGATTGAGATAATACATTTAGCTGTGCTGCGGTTCATAGCTCATTCGGTTCATTAAACGCTTGTGAGAATGTATTTCTAGGCCAAAGCTATTGTAGCTTATGAAAAGCCTAATGGGTTACCATATTAGCTTGAGATCAAATAAAGATAAATAACATTGCCCTCTTTTAATCTCATTTGTTCCTCACCAAGCTTGTTTCTGCTTGGGTTTCCTAATAGTTACCTCTCTACACGCTAGGAAGTAAAGATTCAAAAATGAACCTTTTGAGATTGCTGGAGATTGCAACTGTGGAGGAACCGTAAAGGTTCATTTATGAACCCTCTCTTAAAGATTTAAAACTATAACATCCTTTTGGAACCCTTGTCTAGTCACCATTTCAGTAGTATTATATTACTATTGTTATTATTATTATATAACACATTATATACAATTTCATAACACAGACACAAACACAATGATTCTCCATTAAACATTTATTGCGTACATGCAAAGATTTCAGACAAAACACAAAATTACAACTGTAAAAATGTTGTGTTATGTCTGAAATCTTTGCATGTACGCAATAAATATTTAATAGAGAATCATTGTGTTTGTGTCTGTGTTATGTAATTTTGTGTTTTAACATCTGATTGTAAACAAAGAAAATAGTATGAAATGAAGCATCCCCACCTCACTGCACATAGGCCTATACATTTATTTAAACAAACAAAGTGTCTATTTTAATCTGTTATATGTGATAATTTACTCACCATCATATTCCAAACCCTCCTGACTTTCTTTCTTTAGCAGAGCACAAAAGAGAAAATGTTGCTTTTTGACTAGTGTTTTTGTGTGTAAGTGAATTGTGACTTTGTCAGTCGGCCTGCTAAATAAAAAAATGTTCATTTAAATATACCTTTATACTAATACAGAATAGCAAACCACTTTACTCACACTTTAGGTAAACAATGGAAGCAATTGGAACAACATAAGGACAACAAAAAGCATAAGTGCAATCAAAAACAGCTCTCCTTTAGCCTACCACAGTATACAGAGCTAAGATATAAAACATTTTATAAAGAGTAGAAAAGAGATCAGAAGTCAGAACTGATCGGTCCGGAAGACATGTGTTGTCAGCCGATTCTTAAAGAATCTGCTGATCATGTAGCAGCGGTCAGATCATTCCACAAATGTGGAAATGATACAGAGAAGGTGCGTGAGAGAGATTTTTTACCTTTTTGGGATGGCACCACAAGACGTCGTTCTTTTGCAGAGTGTAGGGATATGGTGGGTACATAAATCTGTATTAGCGAGTGATCTCTACATAAGGTCACTATTGTGGACATGATGTTTACATACCATACAGTGGGCTTTAAAAGTGCAGAGCAGGAAAAGGCACACATGCATAACGTGTGGACACAGCTCTGGAAACAGAACACCACAGATCAGTGAAACTCATTTGTGTTATGTCCTCTGCAGTACTCCTTCAGGCCATGAAACTGTCTATCATGTAATCAAATGTATTATTCACAGATTATGGATTTATCAATTACCTGTAAAACATTACCTGTAGCATGTTCCTTCCTTGTGGTAAATGGAGATCAAGGATTTTTCTATCATTAAAATTATGTAGGCTTTTGACTCACTTTCTTTGTACAGGTTGTGGGTTCCACATTAATGGCAACCTGACAGTGGAGAGACACATCTGGAAAACGCTATATATATAAAAGCTATACAGTAATATACCAAAGTCAATTTGAACAGGAAATCAATAGATTGGTTTCAGTTAAATATTCAGTCTTCATGTAAATAATCTTAATTAAGATAAAACAAACTTTCACACTTAAAGGGATACAGTACCGCACCCAACATTTTCAATTCTGTCATAATTTCCTGTTCCAAACCTGTATGAATGTATAAAAAATGTGTTATGCTGGAAGGTATTTGGATGAATGTCAAATCTCATCTCCTACTGACTTCCATAATATTTATTCTCCCTACTATGGCACTAAATTTGGAATGAGATCTTACATTCTTCCAAATATCTTCCTGTGTGTTCAGCAAAACAAAGAAATGTATACATATTTGGAACAATCTAAGGGGAATTAAATGATGACAGAATTTTCAGTCAAGTATCCCTTTAAGACAATAGACTGCAGCTGACAGACACAGAATGTATTAACATGTTAATATGTTATGAAGTTTAGTAAAATATAGAATAAGTACAGAATAAATTATAATAGTCACTAAATCAGCATAAAGTTTACCTAAATAAACAGACTGCTTTTATGAGCTTGAACAGAAGTATGTTTGTTGTGCCTTTGAAAGCGATATAGTTCAATAAGAAAGTACAATGTGTTTAAGGTTAAACACGTATATCTTCATTTAAATTCAGTACTTACTATTTGATTGTTGTCCATAAATGCAGTTCATCCATTTTACAGGTGCGTTGTCACTTGCGTCTTTTAGCATATTTCAGTGATATATGTTTATTGTTGTCTCTACTTAAACGAAAGTGAGGGGTGAAATAATTAACACAAAGGTTGCCTTTGTAGCCCTGTACATCTCTCTTAATAACTATTCCATAATAGAAAAACGTTACCTTGACGTCGGTAACAGAGGTTTTTAATTAACAGTAACTTTTAACCTTACATGTCATTTGTTTCATTTTCATAATTTCATAAAGGTCTTAGTAGTTGTTTTAAGTCTTACCTCAGATATTCAAGCATTTTCCCTCAGTTCCTGTGCTCGCACAGCAGAGTTTGTTATGGTTTTGAGCTGCAACATGGGCACGCTTTCCTAGCTGCCTTTATTTAGGAATGTTTTGTCTAATGCTGTTTCTGTAAGTGACCCCATTGCCTCAAAGCGTTAGACTTGTCATTAAATGTCTCATAGCTATTAGACAGAGTCTTTTTACACTGAATAATGGTGGGCAGAGATGAATATACAGCATAGTTATACCAGAAGATAAACCTCCCCTGAAATCATCATCACACCATCTTAATGCTCATGACGGGAGATAGTAGCCCTCAGGAAGGACATGGCACTGAAATTTATGGCAGCGGTGATGATGCACAGCAAGCATCAGGTGCATCATCACACACTGCGAGCAGGACTTCATTATCATGTCCCAACAATCGACCACCTGCCCCGTCATGAGGCTGTGATGGAGCTGATAAGTGGGAAGGTCTTCTGGTTAAAAAGTAATTATTGTGCCAGTTTCTACAAACGGTTGTACTAAAAGAATTAAAACATTGCATATAGAACAATTGATTTGACTTTTTAAGGGGCAGAAATTCTAATCACCAACGTCTGATTTGTAGAGACAGACCTGACAACAAAATAAACTGCTTGTGGGTTTGACTTTTGACCTTTTTTGCACATTGAATCATCCTTGTTTATCTTTGTTTTATATAAATTGTAAATTGTATCTACAGTAGGCCTACATTTAATCAATTCAATAACAGTTTAATTACAATTCTGGACAATAAGACCAATTTCACAATTAGTATAACTTGTAAAAACATAACAAATTTGCATATTCTTTTTTCATACTAATTTTCCCTATGTCTCTACTGTCTGCACTAATGCTGTATATACAATATTTTTGTAAAGCTGCTTTGCAATAATACAAAACTGTGAAAAGCGCTGTAGAAAAGAAGGGAAATGAGCTGATTCGAATTTTACTTAATTGAACTCTTTTGAACTAATTCATGAACCTCTTGTACCCTGTTATTTTAGGTATGATTATGTGGAAGTGGAGGAGGCTGTTGGAGGGATGGTGCTGGGTCGGTGGTGTGGTTCACAGGTGGTCCCAGGGCCCCAGGTATCCAAAGGTAACCAGATCCTGATCCGCTTCGTCTCTGATGAATACTTTCCAGCAGACCCAGGGTTCTGCATCCATTATTCTTTGCTTCAACAGGTTAGTAGCAACTTACTCACCACTGTGTGTAATTAAATGGAAGCTTATGTAATGTTTACTGAGTGGGTTGACTGTTTTAAATGTTTTATTAGTAATAGCCCTCTGCTGAATTCAATTACGTCTAAATGTAATCTCCAAATTATCCCTGAAGTGAAATACACAGAGAAGAGGTCAACAATTGCTGTATCAGTTTACTTAAGAATGTGCTGAAGATAAGAGATTTTTAATAATAATAATAATAATACATTTTATTTATAGGCGCCTTTCTCAACACTCAAGGTCACCTTACAAAAGCAACAATAACACACTCAATCCATTAAACATTGAATCAATAATAATAATCATAATAATAATAACTCGCGAAAGAGTAGGGTCCTTACAATCAAAACAAATAAAAAATTAAAGCGAGTGAATATTATGCCATTATGAGAAAATGGCTCATGGTGTGTTTGAAATAAAACAAATTCCACTAACAAAAAGAGTTGAGGACGGACGTTATCTGAAAGAACATTGTGCTTTCCAGATCAGATTGATAGGACATACTCTGGGTTACAGCGAACGGTGCACTTATTTGCCCTTTATAAACTTGTATAAAATGTGATAAATGCATTTAACAGTGAACTTTGTTGTAGAAAGATAAGCTTTAAAAATGAATAAATGGAAATTTATTGAGAGATCGAAAGAAAGCTGGTGTTGTAATCACTGTTACTTTACTGAGATGACCTGGCAACCTCAAATGACACAGAAAATGTAAGGTTACAATCATATTCAACCTTTCTTCTCAATGTTTCACTTCATGTGGCGGTAAAAACCACAAAGGGGCGGGTGACAGTGTTTTCCACCTTGGCTATGGTTCAGTTTCCTCCCATTAATTTATTCCCTGACAGGCGTCACATGGCACATTTGAAAAGGATTATTCCCCTGAAATGATTTAATAGTCATGCTTGGCTTTGATGTGTGATGCCTGTCAAACTTTTATGACTCCACTTTCCCCTGCGTTTGTTTATTGAGCCCCCGGAGCGTGTCTGAACACTTTGCTACGGTGTTGAAAATTGGTCTCATTGTTTTCCATTGAACAAAGGTTGCTTTATCTGTCTCTGTAAGATCAAGCCTGCATGTGCACCGCTCCCAATTTATTTAAGAGATGATTGTGGTTAGATATAGTATCAAGATTACACAGGACAAGTATGACCAGAGATTACTAAAAAAACGCATTAGACACTTCCATGTACAGTTTCCATTTGACTATGGTACAACCTTACAAATTATCACATTATCTTTAAAGAAATAATAATAATTTAAAAGTAATTATTATAAATAATAATAATAAACAAATTGTAAAAAGAGAACGTAAAAAGAGAGAATAATATGAAAATAAATCGAGATGAACTGATAGCTGATTATTCATAGTGATCTCTGCTGATGCGATACTGATTCTGAAGATTACATTAATATTTCTTAACTTTCTCAATGTAAATAATTCATATAATGACGAATATTAAACTGGTGATATTTGTCTATATACATAGCACAAATTCATTCCATTTCACTGTCCTCTTTTGAATCAGAGCATATAGCCGATAGTATACATTTGTTCTTATTATTGGCCGATATATCGGTGCACATCTAAAAATAAATGTTTTTTCCGCTTTATATAACGTTAATGTCAAAGAGAATTTTCGGTGATCATGGTGTCCATAAACTGAACGATAGCCCATTGCCTGTATAAGCAACTTTATTGTAGTGTTAGTGGTCTAGTTTTATATCGGTTTTTCTTTTGTATTGTTCCAGTTGTGTCATCACAGAATCACCTTTGTGAAAATCGAAGGGTTCCACAATCATCACCAACACCTTCGGTGTCTTAAGTACCTAAACACTGGCATTAAATATAGGACTGGTATAGAGGGTAAGCACGTGTCGTCACTTCCCCACGTGAAGACAAACGCAATTGCATGCAACATTTGAGTGTTGCCTGATTCCTTTGTAAGTCGTAAGGTAGTCGCAAGGATCACCATCGAGTCCAGCTGCTTGTAATTTCAGCAAATAAGCATGCAGCCATTTTGTGTTTTACCACTCAGGGGAACGTTTCCTGGGGCGTGTCCCGCCGCGTTCTTCCAACATTTCACGTTTGATTTGCAATATAAAATTAATAATGCTAATATGTGGGATGATGTGTACATGAGGGCATTCGGAGTTGTGTTATTGCAAGAGTAGGTGTGTTTTGGCTGGCTCTGGGCACAGCTCACATCAGAGAAGGTGTGGCTGAATGGAGCTCTATTTATAGTGTTTGTGGAGGAGGATGTTGAGCTGGAACCTACAATTGCAGCACTGCTGCCCTAGCCTCCTCCAGTCCTGACTCATAGAGAGAGCTTGGGCTTTATTTTCTTGCACACCAGGCATCCGAATTAAGAAGGCTAATTATGGCTTCAGTGGACATGAACAACACAAACTAAATCACCACCTTTGTTATCAACAGTGCTGCATGCTCGCAATGCTGTCAGCATTGGTTTTAAATGAAAGCGGTACCGTTTTGTTGTGCAGACTGGATTCTAGGCACCAGGTATCACATTTTGCAATGATATAAACAAGTTTCCTCCTGACTGGGTAGGCAGCGGTGGAAACTATTACCTTTCGATATATCATCCGTCATGCTTGTACAAACAACTTAACAGCTCTGCTTTGTTTGCTTGTTTATAGATAATAATTCAGTCTTGTTCATTTTGATGTAACCAACAGAACATATTTCGTAAAGCTTAAACCTGCATGAAATATTTATCAAGAACAACACAAACCGATTAAGTTGATTGGATTGTGTAACATTACTGAGGGAGTCTTCATTCTCTTCACTTTTAACAAATCCAGTAAAACCCTTGAAGCTTTAAGGTTACTGGTATTACACCCAAGTTTATAGTCAACCTTTTTTATCATCATCTTTGTGCTCTGTTGATGCCAAGCAAAATGTTGTGTGCTTCAGATCCTCTGGTTGAAGGTTTACCATCTATTCCATCTGATGATGAAACATTGGGAAATTAGTGGCCTGGCCCTTTAAGCTTTGGCTGACTCTTGGCTTCGCATTCCATGGCGATGGACCATGTTGAAAGAGCAGAATTCAGTTCCTCTGTGGTCAACCTCAGCTACTGGAAACCCAGGAGCACAGGGGCAGCCCTGCTCTTTCTGTTTAAACAAGCAATCACTCCCCTTCACCACTTCCACCAAAAGAAGGGGAAAATAAGCCCCAGCTGCGAATTTCAGGAAGAGATTTTGGAAACCAGTAAGAGTTTGAGGCAAAAGGTCATTAAAACAGCACCCAGCTCTGGAAATAAGAAAGCTTGATTTGTGAGAGATTCAAAGGAACCCGACTGCTTCTTTTAGCTCCCGGGAGGATTTCCTAGACATTTTCCAACCTGAAAGGACTCGAAGGTGCTTCTTTCCATCGGCTTACCGTTTTTGACCGGCCATTTAGAATGACACTGAACATGCGCAAATGATGATGCTTGCCAGATTTGACACGTTTCGTAGGAACCAAGAGCGAGGCCAAACGAAGTTCATGTTTTTCTTAAACCATCTGAAGTCGCTTTCCCTCTTCAAAAGAAAGCGGTTTACATGCAGTGTGAACACAGTGTGCACATGCCTCTACATTCTTCTCAGTGTGAAAAGCTTTTGTAGCGTAGTTGCACTTGTTTTTAAAGTAATTGTAGATGGCAGTTTTGTTAGACAGAAATGATATACTCTGAACGAATGCGGTTCTTTTCATTCACACAGAGTACCACAAAGATAATTGAATTACACAAGACGTCTTTTCAAACACAATGTCTATTCAAGATTCGGAGAAAAATGTTTGGAAATCACTTAATTTCTCTCCTGCTCCTTTTACAACCGCCGTGTATGAATGGCATGCCACTAGGCTTGGCCTAAACCAAGTTCACAGTGAATCACACATTTTTGAGCAAGATCTCTGCACTTTTATTTGGCTTTACAGAACTGACAGGCTACTGGCAGACTTCGAGTCTGAGAGCTCATGTCCATCTGATTAGCTATTTTTCTTGTTTAACTGAAACATAGAGCCTGCAAACCATTTAAATCACCCTGTTATCAGGGATAAGAACACAAAGGAGGCCATTCTTTTTCAGAGATCATTTCATATTACAACATCTGGAAGATGCAGAAAAAATGAAGAAGTTTCATTTTCTGAATGCAAACCTTCCGAAACCTCGTTTTAGAAAATATATGGATCGGCTGTGCTCATAAAAACCGCAAGGGTGGCGGTTTCAGATTAATCCACTCTGTGACCCGCTTTCAAAAAAAAAGCGGTTTCAGGCTCCCAAATGCAAGATCTGTGTGGACGAAATGCCTATACGATACAAAATCTTTACGTATACAGCTAAACGAGTCTCCGTCTGGATGGTCTTTTAGGCATTGTGAGCAAAATGTACAAGTGCTATTGTCTCCACTACAGTTGCTGTACTTGGCTGTGGTTTCATAGACCAGGACTCTGAGGATTTTTAATTGACAGATTGAAAGAGTGCCTCACATTCACAAGCTGCTAATGGTTTCCATTCCACACTGCTGGTCAAAGCCAAAACTGGAAGCCAGGTTTTTTGCAATGTAGGACAGCTGAATGTACAGGTTTTTCAGAAGCAGTTGTAATGGTGTTTGTTTTTAATTGGATTTTATTGGATTCTCAAAATTTAAAAATGTAAACTGAAAACAAAAGCAAAATATAAACACTCAGACCCTTGGACCCCACTGTGTATTGTTTTACATGCAGACAGGTTGCCCCTGCCTTTTGTCCGAGGCTTCGCACAAATGGCCTCATTCATAGTGACCTCATTTTCAGCTTTCCTCACGGAGCAAATACATTTTTATCATTGCAAAAATCTCAGACCTTCCTTTGACACCATGTCCTTTACACAGAGGTTGCCATACCAACTCACTCCCCACCTGTTACCTGGTTTGTAGTGCAGCATTAGACATGTCACTCATAGGGGGATTATGTTAGTGTTCCTGCGTTAAGCTGCTGGAAAAAGGACATGTTGACAGATCCCACAGGACCCGAGGCATTGGAGCGGAGTTGAACCTAGTGTAGATTTTGCTTTCCTGCATATTGCCCAACACCACGGGTATCACTGTTGCTGTCCCGGAACACGAGTTCACATGGGGTTTTTTGGGGGGCTGGTAAATTGATCCTGGGGAGAAAGGATGTATCAGAGATAACATTTCCCAAACTTTGTTACTACCTGTTAATTTAATATAATTTTTAATTTGGCAATTCCGTACTTTGAGAAAAATAGTGGTCGTGGCTTTCGTCTTCTGCAATTTGATTGGATGTTTAAAAACAGCCGTTGCATTTTGATATGGAACAGGCAGCAGAATTACAGTTGAAGGGGAGGAGTTAACGGAAGCTCCACCCAAGCCGTCTAACATGCATCATTTAAGATGGATAATCATTACAGGAAGGAAGTACATTTTCCGATTTTAACTGAAGGTTATTAGGGCACACTCAGTCAGTCTGCTGCCAGTTCCATTTCTAAATGCAATTTAAACATCCAATCAAATTGCAGACGAAAGTTGAAAGATTTGTTGGCCCTGATCTGGCAACATGCTAAAAACCTGTGCACACTGAGTGCCCGAACTAAAACCAGCCAATCAGAGTAGATCTTGAAGTTTGCAGAAAGTGAGTCAGTTGGTCAGTAAAGGGACTGTGCAGTCTGCAGTCATCCCAGAGGCAGACACTTGTTATCTTAAAAATAAACCCCTCCTGTGGTGGTGTCTTATCCCTGATTTCTTGCTTTGTTTGTGTGTGTGTTCAGAGGCAGCAGGAGCCTGAGGCCCCTGCGGTGGTGCCGTCATGGATGCAGAGTGTGGATGCTCTAAATGAGGCTGTAACTGCTTTCAGCACAATGGAGCAAGTGATGAAATACCTGGAGCCAGACCGCTGGCAGGTGGACATGGAGGACCTTTACAAGCCTTCCTGGCAGGTGGTGGGCAAGTCTTTTTTCCCCCAGAAGAAATCCAGAGGTAAAGATCATGTATGCTGAATCAGGCTCCCTTTTCCTTAGTTTTAGTTCTTTTTCAAAATTATACATTTATTCAATATTTATTTCAGATTAATTAATTAAATTTAATGGGAATAATTATAATATACCTTCTTAATACTAGAAGTTTAATGATAATCTCAGTTTACAATTCAATACATACAATCGTAATTGAGAACCCAGTATATTGTGTATATAATACTTCACTTTCAGCCATACATTTGATAAAAAAATCTTATTTAAAAAAAAATCCTTATTTGTTTTAAAATGATGAGATTATCACTGTTTTTGGAATGCTTTTCAAAAAGTCACGCTATATTTGTGCTTGTGTAGGAGTGGTAGATCTGAACCTGCTTCGAGAGGAAGTACAGATGTACAGTTGCACTCCACGGAATTTTTCTGTCTCACTGCGCGAGGAACTGAAAAGGACAGACGCAATCTTCTGGCCGAGCTGCCTGCTGGTAAAGCGCTGTGGGGGAAACTGCGCCTGCTGCTCTCATCGCTGTTATGATTGCCAGTGCTCGCCCACCAAGGTGGCCAAAAAATACCATGAGGTATAACTTGAACCAGTTCCAAGCCTTCCATTCCATTTTACATTTCAGATATTTGCTGTATGTGCCGAATGTATGATGTGTTTGAGAGCTTTAATAATCTCCTCTCTTCTTATGCAGGTTTTGATGCTGAAACACAGAGCAGGGGTCCGTGGGCTGCAGAAATCTCTGACAGATGTCCCCCTGGAACACCATGAGGAGTGTAGCTGTGTGTGTAAAAATGACTCGGACTAAACCAGTCCCATGAAAAACACTACCCCCCCCATAGACATCGCTTCACCCAGGGAAATATTTCACGCTTGGTGCAGACTGAGCTGAAGACTTTTTTTACCCTGATGTTGCAAACTAATGAAACCCAGGTTTGGATGTCTTATTATCTTGACTCATCTAAGCCTATGGTTCCATTCTCTTTGGCCTCCAAATCCTTAAAGAATTAACCCATGAAGAAGTTTCCATTGGCCACATATAGCATGGAATGTTTGGAGTATAATTGGACACAGTCTGTGTCTGGAGGTTTTCGTATAATGTGCGTATGTACTGTAGGGGTTCTGTGTGTGTGTTCACGAGCACATGTACAGAGTTCTGCAGGTTCAGGAAATGAGAATGCTTAAAAGATGTGCTTAAAATTAGATCTTGGATTCCAGGGTAACAAGATGGCCTGAAGTGAGCCAGGCATTCTGGTGAGTATGAGTAAGTAACCAGCTAAGAAAAAAGCTGAAAAGTGCTATGAATTATTGTCACTCCGATGAGACTCCTGTGCTTCTTCATGATAGAAGCTGTTACTTGGGAAACAAGCAGGTTTGGCAACAGGCTTTCTGTCCCATAATATTTTTATCGTAACTTTTTCACAACTTAAAATATTAAAGGACCATAGCTGCAAGATTGACAATCGAGGTTGTATGGACACTGCCTTCTGAATAACCCAGAGACATGAATTACATTATTCCCACAATCCAGCGCTCCAATTTCTTCTCATCGCTGCATTGCAATACCCATTAATAATTCATCAAGATAAAGATTTTTCTACTGTTCAAAAGAAGAGCTGAGCTGAACTGGAAAATCTTTTGCTCATTGGCCATGGATTTACTGTTTAAAATGAACAATAGACTCATTTAAACTGTAACACGAAAAAGGCAAAGGTGACTTTTTTATAAATACATTTAAAGTTCTGTTTTGTGGACTTTCCTTCATTTTTACATTCTTTTTGTACCAACATTTTGGACATGTTTATTCTTTTTCCACTTTCCTAACTATGATATTATATTGTGCAGTATTAGTCACTGTTGTAGAGACATTTATCTTTTTTTCTAATTCTGTTTGATATATGTAAGAAGTGCATCATTTTGGATTAGGGCTAAATATTCTGGAAACAAAGTTAGATGTTAATGTAAATATACTTTTTTTAGAAGTTAAAGGGACAGAGAACTGCCAGTACCCTGTTGCTCTTACCATTAAACGATTATCAAAATTGTTGTGTTTTTTCCAAGCGGCACTTAAAGCATTAGTTTGCTTGAGTAAGCTGCAATTGTCAAAGAATCACTTAGGACTGCCAGAGGGAACTCTAACCAGGAATTATAAACTGCAACCTGACATCAGCCTTTAAGATTGCAATTAGATAAGAAAAAGTATCCCGGCATTTAAAAAAAATAAGACTGCTGCACTATAAATTTCACAAACTTATGTTAACCTTCTATAATCTCTTCATCATTTAAAGTGGTTCATCTCTTTTGTATTAGTTTACCGGTTAGTAAAATGATGTCTTATATTGTTGCTCAGGTTAAGGTAGTACCCCTGTTTTGTTGCTGTACAAACTTGTAGTGTTCCTTGGACAAAGACATGCATAATACATTTTCTTTTTATTTGTTCCTGTGAAGAACTTAATCCTTCAGATTTTAATTTATTCCTGCAAGGCATATGTTGTCCTCAATTGGCAAATGTCCTCAACTGGCAAAGGTTACACATATTAGTGTGTTAGTAATATTGTGTGTAAAAAATTAAAAAACATCACATATGACAAAACTTTCTTTTTATGCACGGCAGGTATAGGAGTTATTCTGTGGTAGATTATGGACATCATTTTGCATAATGACAACGTCCTGTAACAGAACAAAACAAATTTCACACGTAATCCCAATAATGCTTCGAGAGATCAGCCGATAAGGCTCATTTCGTGAAGTTTGATAGGGATGGGGATCTGAATTGATTTGCTTTGTTGAAATGTCTTGATGTTGTGAATTGGCGATTCCTTTGAGTCTCGAAATGTCTCAGATTGGATCATCATCAGAATCGTGTTAAATTTTACATAAACAGGTTACAAAATAGACCAATTTTTCAAGAAAGGGCCAATATAAATATACAAAGTATGGGCTAGCTACTCTAATCATTTTCATCATAAAACAAAACGTTTCATCCTTTCTTCATCCAATAACTTGAATAGAGTGCAATGATTGAGCCTAATGAATGCTGTAAATACAGTTTGGGTAAAAAAAAGAAATAGATCGATATTATTTGCTCATCTTTCGTCGAAAGGGTCTAATTTGTGTCATTTCTCCAGAAAAAGGATGTTGCATTTCATGTTTTCTAGCTACTTTGGACCTTTCATGATTTTTTGTTGGATAGGTTTTCGGGAGTAAAATGTGATGTGTTCTTTTAATAATAAAAAAAAAGATACCCAAGTGTGCCCTGTTCATGGAAATGGATATTTAATAGAGAATCTTAAAAGGCTGTGCAAGGTCGCCATTAGAAAAAGTGTAAAATCGATGTCATTTATTAGCATAATGACAAGAGGTTCACAATTTTAAAATGCCTTTTATGTTTCACGGAGGCTATCACAAAGTATTTTAATAAAATCATGTCTGCATCTGAGATCACATGCACTATAATGCAAGTGGTTTGAAGCGGTTGTGCGTATGAATGTTGGACTGGGCTTGGTCTCATTTAGTTAATTACAGGCCTCTGTGCTTTGTGCTTTTCCAGGGACTGGCTGTGGTTCCTGGCTAAAGTAATGATCTGACATCTGAGTGGCATTAATCATGAGGATGTGGACAGTTTGCCTTTCCACTAAAGACGTCATGTGATATCTTTTGCAAACCTTCTATTTCCAATGACTTTGCAAACCTTTGTTAGAACAGTAAATATTGCAGTCAGATATAGTGCTCCTTTTGTACTGCACAGGTCACTAGTTTTTGAATGATGTGTATGTGCTTTAGAAGCATATTCTGTGTATTTATAAAGAGCTAGAGAACTTGAAGGTTAACATTTTAAGGTTTACATTTGACAAGGTGTTGCCACATACAAGGTCGCAGCCATAATCTACAATCCATTTCTACACGACTTAATTGCTGCAAAGCATCTTCTTTCCGGTCGCCTGTGTATGAAAATCAGTATACGGTGTGCATCATTTTTGTAGTTTAACAGTAAACAGATGCAAGGAAGACAAGACCAGTCCAAATTTCATATTAAACAAATTTTACTCTGATATTCTCAATTTCAGTTCCATTAAAAATGTATATAATGTCAGTAGAAGTGAATGTTTAAAACACAACACACATACAATATGGCTGTTTAGATGGACAGGGGGTTCATTATAAATCACAAACCGTATCCCCTATAGCATCTTGCTTTGTGTTAGCTGTTGTAAATCAATCAGGTGAGCTTGAGGTGATTATAACCTGGTGTTGATGGATCTGGGCCCGTAATGTAATGGTCTAATGTGAAGTACAAATGAAATTTTCTCTACAATCTGTTATGGACAGCTAAAAGGGAAAAGTCTCATTTCATAGCAATTACAACTGATAAAGTAACTGAACAGAACTTTACATGCATTCCAGGGTTGTTAGGATTGCATCGTTACGAAATAGCCGCTATAATACTGTGAACTCAGTTGCACTGTGGCCTGAATCAATACACAAATAAAACCTGTTGAAATGAAATCAATAAACCTTAGAGCAAGTAATGTGTCACTACTGATGTTGTATAGGTGTTTGTAAATGCATGCATATTTTAATAAAAGTCATGCACATCTTAAAATTGTCCATTTGTAGTTTTAATTTTTTTGTATTAAAGGAAAACTCCTGTTGCAGCTGCACATTAGATTACATTTATACTTTACAATTTTACTTTCTGCACCCAAATGCTGATAAGGCATCTGTTTCATGGCTGGTGGTTTGTTTTCACATCTGACTTCTGCACAGACCTTCAATACTCTTTTGCAATCTGCTGATGCAGGTTCAATCTCATCCACGCTCATAAAAACCGACCTATGTAGTGTATAGAGGACCGTGAGAGACCCATTGGGAATATCCGTGCCCAATACTAGGTGTGAACATTCAGCATTCTCCTTGACCTCTAACAGGATCATTCTCAGGACACATGGACATTTGTGTCCAATTTATGTCCACGTGTCTGACCACTGATACATCACTGTCATTTCAATTGAGAATTATAGGTGTATATATATAAATATACAGTCGATGCGCTATACCTACATTTAGAATTTTGAATTGATTTTAAATAGCTTCATTTCTTTCTTCTATCCTGTTATTATTTGACATTTCACTTTTACAATATAGTTTTTTATATACTATTACTGAAGTCTGAAGGTGAAGATCAGTCTAGGGGAAATAACTGTTGATCTGAGCCTACCTCGACGCTTCAGCCCTTTGACAGTGACAGATGCACACACACAATGTACATATTGCTGACCAGAACGCTTACCTTGCTACTCTCAAATAAAAGTAACTTTCGCAAATGAAGTGAAGGACAGCTGCAGCACTGCAAAAAATTATGTTTAGGCCCCAAATAGACTTTGGGCTCAAATATTGAATAGCAGTGTATCTTAAAGGTGCTTTGTGTCATTTTTGGGAGGATCAATTGACAGAAATGGAATATAATATACATAACTATGTCTTGACAGGTGTATTAAGACCTTACATAGTGAAGCGTTATGTTTTTATTACCTTAGAATGAGCTATTTCTTTCCACATACCAGGGGCGGCGCTAGGGGTGGGCTGCAGCCACGGAAGTCTTCAGAAAAGCCCAGAATGTTTTATTAGAATGCCATGTACAAATCACTTAGAGGCTGTTTGTGTCTTTTGCATGTCTACCCCTGGAAAAATGTGAACTGGGCCTTGATTCGCCGTAAAATCAATTTGACCTTCAAAACAACACCACTTCCAAAGCAATTCCTGTGGCGTAGTGAGTAAGACGCATGAGTAGTACTGACACTACATATGAGTGCAAGATCGACTCCAACTTTGCCGAACTACATTCACATCACATATCGGATCATACAGGCATTCATTTTCAACAAAATTAGGAAAATTGATTTACGCACCTCAACATTTATATGACAAACCTGAGTAAACAACCGATGTCCAGTTATGCGCAACACATTCGCAACCACACCATTAGATGCCACTAAATTATATACACTGTACTTTTAATTGATATACTGTGTGTCCTTTGTTGAAAATTTCTCTATTGATGGATTAAAATGTAATAATAGACTACATCCAATTCTGTGACTAAGAGGCTATTAGACTTCAGATAAAACACAATTCAATGAAAACACAGGGGTTCTATGTAAATGTATTAGCCTGAGATGAATGAGATCTAATTCCTAAGAGGAACCTCCACTTACTGTACCCACAAACTACACTTAATGACTTTTTCCCGTGAAACTCCTTTCACTGACAGGATTGGCAAGGATTTGATATTTTTTTCAGTTCGTAACTATTTTACACGGTGGCTGATTCGTATTAAATTGTTGGATCTAAGTTGTACGTTTTAGTTCAACCTGCTTTCATGGCAGTGATGCTTAGGGTTAGGCACGCTTTTATCCAAAGCAACTTACAAAGAGTTCGGGGAGCAATAAGCGATGTGTCATAAAAGAGCAATAGTACAATAGGTGCTAACACAAAGTTACTAGTTTCAACAAAAGCTAGACCACTACCTGTTGAGAGAGTTTTTATTTTTTTCATTTGTCTGTCAAGTATTCATCGCAGATATGGTTTTTCAGTAGTTTTTTAAAGGTTGTGAGAGATGTGGTTGACCGGACTGTGTTAGGAAGAATGTTCCACAAGGAAGGAGTTGTGAAGGAGAATGAGCGAGAAAGGGACTTAATTGTGAAGTTGTGAAGGAGCAGCAATTCAAATCAGAATTTTGCCCAGGAAAGAATAAAAACACGTGTCCAAGTTAGAAAATATAATGGCAATGCCATTGTTGGTGTAAAGACAAATGTAAAATGGAAAAATTTGCTAAATGTTCCTGTTTCTCAATTGGTTGAACATTGTGCTAGCATTTAAATGCATAATACGTCGCTTTGGTCATTAAATATGTAAGATGAAATTTCTATCAAATCTTGCAGGGAATGGGTTAAGAAGATTCAGGGGCAGGTTTCCCGGACAGGATTTAAAACTAGTCCCAGATTAACTCAAATGTTAGAGGTGACTTGATCGAAAACAACTCTGTCTCTGAATATTTTAGTGCGTTTGTTTTGTCTCAAGATGCGCACCAGTAATGTTATAAGGTATGTTCTTAAAAAACAATTTAAATATCCTAATTTAACTAAAGCCTAATCCTGGTTTAAACTAATCCCTGGGCGGGAAACCTCCCCATGAAGTCCAATTGACCTTTTTTCATAATATTAAGTCTAAATGGGGCAATGATGTGAGATCTTTTATTGATCTTGCACTGTGCTGTGAATTAGGTCTTTGTAACAGCTGAGAAGCATAGACACAGTGTATCTTAAGTAATCATGAGAAGGTGGAGCTGTAATGGTACGTGCATGGAAAATGTTCACTTCTTCATTAAAAAGAAAATGCTGCACATATTTGAAGATCACTCCCAACATATGAGTCACTTCTGCAATTACTAATGCTTTTATATGAACAATGTTTTCGACAGACCACCCAAATCCACAGCGGTCATTTCAGAAACAGCCCAAGTAATGACTTCATCATACTAGCCTTTCAGTTCTCGTTCACCTCAATAGCCAGGGGAAAACCGATCCTGAATGAAGAACACCTGAGAAAATCACCTTGAATTTTAACATTTGACCTTAACTGTCACACTTTCATGTTTTATCCTGCCCAGTGCAGCAGTGCCCAGCATAACAAACAGACCATATCTTTGTTACTCATTCAGACCTAATGGCGCTGCAGAACGGTACAAGCCTTCTTCCATTTTCCCCTCCTTGTTGACCTTACCGATGAGAGGGTCACAAACCACATGTAAAGACCTCCATATTACAAGTCAGCAGTCCACAAGATGGCCATTCACATCTAAACACCACTTTCCAGACCCTCTAATCCAGATCAGTGATGTGGTTGTTGGGAGAAGCGAGAAAAAAGGGGGAGAGAGGAGAAGAAAAAATAACAGCTGGGGTCAGTTTGCTCTTTAATGGTTGAAGGTTTACAAATTTAGGAAACCGCCGTTGCCTAACACAGTGGAAGGATCTCATTTTGAAAAGGAGGCGTTTCCGCCCTTTTCCAAGTCAGCTCCTGGAAACTTTTAATAAGATGTCCCTCTTCATTAGGAGAATTCACCATGTGTATTAAACACCAAGAGAGCCAGCAGGAGATAAATTTGAGGAAAACATCTGTTTGTCTTGGCATGGGCCATGACTCGGGGCATGGCACACAGAAAGTGTTAACCATTGCTCTTAGTACTTTGCTAAAAGGATGGAAGGCTCTGAGTAAATCCATTAATTATTTAGTTTAGAATAACAAAATATTTCTTCCTCTTTCATATTTTCTATATGTTGTCACATATTTGTGAATCTCAAATAATTACATTTTAATTGATGACAAGCACTTTTTTATACTTTTCATTGGTAAGATTTTTGCAAAACCCAGTGACAAACATGACTAATAATTCAAAATTTTAATTCACGAAATATGAAGATATAAGGCTTTAGAAGGACAGCAACGATATCATTAAAAATCATGTAAAACACTATATAGATTTTCCACATAAGTAGAGATTTCCACATAAGTAGAGAGATCTGTCCGACAAGAAACAAATATGTCTGGGCTGTCCTGGCTTTGTAATCCCAGGCATGGTTGAAGGTCACTTTACACCCAGCCCTCTCCCGTCTCTCGCTCTGTGGGAGTCTGAACAGGGTGGAACTTGCTTGACTTCACTTAAATGGCCTCTGTCCAAGGCAAACGGTCTAAAGTCTCTAAGGCAGGGTGCTGCTCTGGGATGCCATTGACCTAAATCACTGGTCTGCTTCATGGTTACAAAGCTCACAATGCTCCTTTCAATTACTTTTGAACACTGGACTCTTTAGCTGATGTATACCTCAAAGCATCTGACAGACTTGCCTTCATATACTGTATATCAATGTTGTGATTACATTTTCTGTGAACAAAATTGATCTACATATTAGCACAGTGTCTCTGAATTTCAAAGCGTCTATTCAGAGTATTTCTGATCTCTTTGATGATAAATTGTAACGCTTTGTAGAAATAACGTTGAGGGTTTCTACAGAATATTTGGAATAGTTGTTTTAAAGTTCTTTGTTACATCAGATGCCATTTTTCTCTGTGGTGTCTCATATAATACATCCCAGCACAGTTGATTCCACGGTCTTTTACTGCAAATCAAACGTCTTAGTCGACTCTCATAGGGGCTTTGATGTCTGTCTTCCATTTGCAAGATCAAACAGCCCAATGTGAAAGCATCACTAAATTACCATGTGGTGATGTTCAAAGGTTATCAATGCATTGCCTTACTAACAGCATTACATTCTAGTGTTATACTGTAATGGTCACGGATATTGTTTCTGCTGGTTTAGTCTATGTTTAGCGGTACAGAACAAAGGTTTCGATGATGGGTTTGGATGAACAGTTGTCATGAAATATCATGTTTTACTTTATATAGTTGTGGTACAAGATTCTAACCTCTAACTGAAAAAGTCTGGGATAGTTCACACAAAAACTAAAATTCTTTCATCATTTATTACCCTGATGTTGTTCAAAAACTGTATCTGACTCTTTCTGTGGAACACAAAAGAAGATATTTTGAGAAATGTTATAGTGGTTTGTGTCCATACAATGGAAGGCAATACGGGCCAATGTTGTTTGTTTATCATTTGTTTTAAGTAATTCATCCAGGTTTGGAATGACATGACGTGGAGAGTAAATAATCTAAGATTTTCCTTTCTGGGTAAGAAATCCCTTTAAATGTGCTGATGATCTTTTGCATCACAAAAAAATATTTTATCCCAAATCTACCAAAAACTGCCCTTCTTTGTCATTACTCATCCAATTCATGCTTATAAGATTGAGGTTCCTGTTGATATTCTCTTTTGTCTGCATTATGAGACAGGTCATAACCAAACAGTAATGAAGTTTGATAGTCCATAAAAAGAAAGTATAACATAAAATGTCCCTTTTCTTGTATAATGGTTGTGATCTGAGATCCAATAAGAGCCCTTTAAAAAAAGATAGCAAACAGTCCTCCAAAGAGACCGTCTCTCCATAATGAACTTTCTTAGGGTTCTGAGAGTCACGTGGCTAACAAAGTCCCAGAAGTCTTGAAAAAGGTAATATCTCACGTCAGCTGCAGCCGGTCAGTCAGCCTAATGGTAGACATTAATTCTGGGTGGGAAAATGGCCTCATTTCTACAGGATTTATGTTAACTGCTGGCTGCAAGACAAACTGTGCTGCTTGAATGCAGAGTCATACTGTCTCAAGCATATATACGACATTGATTGATGTGCACAACACACAACTTGGGGTCATTAAACTTTCAATTAAATAATGTTAAAATGCAAGCAAAAAAGATGACTGAAGATCAATTCAATTATAATTTGAACATTAGAAAAACAAAACATTCATTTAAAAATAATAAAGATAATATTAAAAATGCTTTCCAGTAGCTAAGTGGTTAGAGTATGTATGGCACTAGCAATGCCAAGGTTGTGGGTTTGATCCCGGGGGATTGCACATACAAATTTAGATAAAGCGTCTGCCAAATGCATAAATGTAAAGAAGTTAAATTAAAGGACAGTTCTTCATTTACTTACCCTCGAGTTGTTCAAAATTCTCGCGGGTGAAACAATAAAGTTGTAATGTTAATTTTTGGGTGAACTGTTCCTTTAAACATGACATTCTATAAAATCTTAAAATGTCTTACTCAACATTTTGACAAGCAAATGGATAAAAATAGATGGTTTCTTTTTATCCTGAATAATCAGCCAGAACCTACTCTGACCGCCCACCAATCTAACATTCCTCCAAGGAGAAGAAGGAGGATATACCAAAGATAGTGTTTCAGTCTATCACAGCGAGACAAACATGTCATTCCGGATTGTATTTATTTGAAATGGAGGCTTGGTGATAGAACTGATGGAGAAACTCTCTGAGGATGCTGGTTTCCACCTAAAACAAGATTATAAAGCCAGATTAGATTCACACACGACACTTTGCTTCACTTCACATGACAAAGCAGTAAACAGTGTGCAGGTCAGTATGTTGTCTGTTGCCTCTGCTGTGAAATGAAGAAAAGGTTTTTCATTAAAAGCTTTTAGCAACCGCAAAACATCAACAACATTTCATAATTATCAACATTTTAGCTTCAGGGTGAATATAGAAGATTATTCTTTCAAAACACATTTGTAATTAACACAACACAACATGCCTGTGCCCTTTTCTTACAGCTATTAAAAAACATATCACACCCATTATCACGTATTGATGGAATGTGTTAGTGTTTCACTTTTTTGCTTAAGGCACCTCTCTTGGAAAAAGCATGACAATGACACTTGGTTGTTCCATATAAGGAAGAAAAAAAGAGAAAGAAAAATAAGTAGCACTTGCAATATGCTGATGCTGTTCTTTTTTTTACTATAAAATGAAATTGCAGTAAAAGCAGCACCGTAGATACCATAACAAGTCCAGGGTAGACCCCTTGAGAAGAGTAAAAAAGGAATGTATTAAAATATAGATAATGTCTCATCTCATTCTCTTTCCTCGCATGCAGTGGGCTGTATTCTCTCACTAAATCTTTGGTGTTTCGAGTCAGATCTGTGAGCGGGGCTTGATGGTTTTGACTAAATCCTTGGTGTTTCGAGTCTAACGAAACCCTACACACCTAATCCAAACTATCTAAACTACCTATGATTCTTTAACTTGCCAAAAAACACGGCTACGTGTACCTGATGACGTCAGACTCGAAACACCAAGGATTTAGTGAGAGCTGTATTCTGACAATCGTTTTTTGCATCTTTCCTGTTTTTTACCCAGCTGCTGAAGTTGACCTCTGGCTAACCATAATAGGCCATAAGATCACTTCAGTTCTTCAGCCGTTCAAATGCACAGCATCTGTGGCCAGTTTTTGATTTTCATTCTTTTATTCTGAGACCTCCCAGACACCCACAGCTGGCATGATTTCCATCTGAGGTGCCAGCCAGTCCTGAACAATGCCAGGGCTGAGGAGGATCAAAGTGATGGTTCTTCAAGAGCAGGGGTCACCAGAGGAACAGACTGCTGTTCCGAGCGTGTCTGCGTATGTATGTGTGCGTTTTCGTTCTCTTTGAATTTGATACAATAAACCAGTAAAAACTGTTCCCTGGTGAATTTCATTTAGATCAAAAGAGCCTAACCCAAATACAACATCTGCTACAAAATACCAAAACAAGTCTTTCCCGCCTCTCAAGCTGGACATCCGCGCGTATCCACACACCCAGCTCCCCATGAAAGACACACCTTTAAACTAAACAGAGAACAATGTGTGCAATACTGTGTTCCAAAATGCAATGTTCATGATTTGCACTTAATTTCCAGTCTGATAAGTGCCAATGTTGTTTCTTAAGGGAGTAGTTCATGTTAAAATAAGCCCCATTGACCTTCCATAGAAGGAATAGAAATTATAATGGAAAGTCAATGGGGGATATTTTGAAGTGAACTACTCACATCATTTATGCATTTGAGATTTTTTTTCGTATATGCATGATTTTGGCATGGCCATCTTACATTGTGCTTTCCCGTTTGATCTACACAAATGCTCTCCACATATGATTATAAAACCATTGACACACTTTAGATCAAGACAGTTGAGTTGCATGTTGTGCATGACAGCAGGAAACTCTTGACCACCCACTCATCACATTGTCTGGACAGAAAATTTGATCAAAGCTGTCATAATATGTAAGCTATGCAGGCGTGGCTGCCAAAACAGAGCAACGTAAAACGGGAATGAAATAAAAGAAAAGAATAAATCATGGAATCAATTAGATCAGCAATGAATTGCCAATATTACTGCAGTCTCATGTGTTAGCCATTCAATGTTTAAGCTGTGGTTACAGATATTATGTAGAGCTCTATTTCAGTGCTCTTTAAAATGTTAAACAAATGAATATGTGACGCTCGGTATGTCAAATTAAAATTCTGTCTGTCTTTTTTCTCAGAGGAGCTCAGATAGGCAAACCCACCTTCGTTCTTTTTAAGCCAACCGTCTACACTGTTCCAAGATAGTGTTGCTATGGAAATAAGGCATCCCTTGCAGCACAGAGCCAGACATTTGCCATAAAAGGAGAAAGTTATGCAAAACTACCGCTCGCAATAATATAGTACATAGGATCCAGAAAATAGCAGCCATGCGTGGAACAAATAATATTGTGCACTTTTAATATGTTAAATCATGCTGTGATTTCTCTTATTTATTTTTAGCCAAGTTAAATTATATCACACACAATATCTATGACCACAGCCAATTTAAAGCTGATTGTATAAAGTAGCTTGGGGTAAGAGAAAACATAATGTCGATTCTACATCACATAATTTGCTGTTACATTAATCACATAATCTGAATACACATTCCTTTAATAATTTCTGAGGCGGTTATTAAAATTTCACAGGATTGTTTTGTTCAGTTTACAATGCCACAGAGAGAAAAATAACTCAGCTGTTAAATCTTGATTACCCATAATTACCGTCGCTGTATCATTAAAATCCTTCTAATTATTTACTTTGCTGCTAAAAGAACGTCCAAGGTATGATTAGAGTTTTTAGAGTGAGCTGCCTGTGGCTCTTGGCTCCCTTTATATTCTTCAGCCGGAGATGAATGATTTGGCTTCAAAGACGACAGAGAAACCAGTTTAAGCGATGAGATAGTCCTCAAAACAATACATCTAGAGATCTACTACAGCCAACTCATTTTTAATGGTGACATCACCATAGTTTAGATATCACCATATATACATTACCATGGCTTTAGACTGGGGCTGTAATACTCGCTCTACAATAAAGTTTACATGCAGGTCACTTCTGGGTTTTTTGTAACATCCGTAGGCATGGTCATACACAGTGGTAAATATTTTAAAAATTACCCCGAAAAGTGTTGGCCAAGACAGAACTTCTCTAGTTCACGGCACACCCCACGGTCCAACACGATCTCACCATCCAGCTTGGCAATTCCACTATCACTCCCTCCGAATCAGCCAGGAACCTCAGAGTCATATTTGATGAACAGCTGTCCTTCAATGATCACATTGCTAAGAAATGAAATGACATGAGGGTGAGTACATTATTACGTTTTTATTTTTGGGTGAACTGTCACTTTAAGATGATTTGTCTGTAGTATGGATATGCTCCATCATTTTGATGGATTGACTGCTAAAAGTAAAAAAAATGTTTTCACAGACACAGCATGAGTACATTAATTTTACAAATACAATTAGTTTGCAATTAGCAAATAATGAGACTTGATGATGGAAGCGTTATTCTCATTTAGTCAGCTTTATAGTTCCCTCTCTAGACTATATGACCTCTCATTGGATCAACATTAGGAACTTAATCTTTGCTATTTAATCAGGTCTGGGCAGTTTGTCAAGTATGCGCAGCCAAATTAATCTTTGTGATAAAAAAATCTGTCGTCTTATTTACGGAGCTGGTCAATTTATGAGCGTCTTTGGTCACAGATAATAGTCATGGTGATTGGAAAAACTTTAAAAAATACACTTGCACATATTACTTTTTAAAAGCCATTAAAAAGACTATAAACAAACCACAGGTTTCGAAAGATGCAGCTGTAATTTATCCGGGTGGTGGTCAAAAATATTCTTTCAAACTATTCATTCCCAGTTTAACCTTAAAAAAGGTATTTATTAATTTACATGTTTAGCAATCCCTTGCACACCCCTGATACACATACATTCAGATTAGGGAAAGAATACTATTATATGAGTGCTCGACCATGTTGTGATGCAATGCTTTCATCTCAGAAATCCTATTTAAATGCAAGTGCTTCTCTCACACATTAATCAATCCGTGTTTAGTAACTCGAAAAGGATTTCAAAATGCATTGAGTATTTCTTTTGTTTGCCTGTGCCACTTTTGAATGGAGTGACACTCCTGTCTATATGGCCCTGCCCAAGAGAGATCGATTGGGCAGTCTGGATAATTGAGTTCTAAAATGAAAGGCTTTATTTCACTCTTCCTGCCAAAGGCATTTTTCATTCTGGCAGGGCATCAGTTGTGCTTTACAGCCACTGGCTAATTCGGTGACAGTTTTGTGACACAACCTAAACAGAGATGCACTTACCTTTTTTATTTGAGGGAATGTAAAAGTAATTTACCAGGTAATTCACTGTTGTTGGAAGATAAACTTTTGCTTTAATCATGTTTGTCAGACTTCTGCATTTTTTTCTTTGTGCATCTCATGTAGATCCAACCTCATTCAAAAAGCTGGTGAATCATGTCTTTGTGCTTCAGTGCTAAATTTATCAGTATGTTTGTGCCTTGTTAAGGTTATGTAGCGTATTTGTAGGAAACAGCAAAAAACAGTGACAGCATTTACTATATTATTTGTTGATTTGTTGACTTTTTTATTTATCTTTCGTACTCTGTTCTGTATCTTTCTTACTCTGCACTTTGGTCAGCCTATGCGCTGTTTTTTAAATGTGCTTTATAAATAAATGATTATTAGCGTTATTATTATGCATCATTCACTCCTCATCGAGTCACATTCAGTGTGTGCAATGTGTGTAATAATGTTTCACGTGTTTCAGCCACTTCACATGCCGTGTATGAAAATAATAAAAGTGTGGTAATAGTGGTTATTGGGGTAAATGTATTCTCTGTTCACAGGCATGACAGTGATGAAGTACTCCTCTTCTCCCAGCTGGCTTGGCATCATAGCTCACACCTGGTTGATCAAACTCTTAACTGGGTCAACTCTATGGGGATGTGGCCACTTACCTCATTAAACCTCCCTCTCATGCTTAAGCCATTGGTGTTCTACTCTTTGTTTTGCCCCACAACAGCAGGTTGTAAAATTAAAAATTAAAATAATTGAGCTAATTAAACATTCGTCTATTCGACGAAGGCAGTACGATAGCCAATAAAGTCAGAATTTGTCATTTTAATGTTTATGTGGGGCTGTACTTATTTGGTTGGAGTCTCAGTAACTTTAAAGGGGAAATTAATGAATATAGGATCGGTTGAACAGAGAGAAAAATATTTGGAAGAATGCTTGTAACCAAAATGTTTTTGGCCACCATTGACTACCATAGTCAAAAGTACACCAAAACTGTTTGGTTTCCTATAAATATCTTCTTCTGTGTTCAACAAAACAAAGACATTTAAACAGAAGAACTGTTTGGTTACAAGTATTTCTCAGTGTTCACCGAAACAAAGAAATGCATACAGATCTGGAACAACTTGAGTGTGAGTAAATGAAGACAGCATTTTCATTTAAGGGTGAACTGTTCCTTTAAATCCACATTTGAGGTTTGTTATACTGTTTGCCATTATGTGACATCCAGCACATGTACCCAGTGAATTGTGAAGACAATCTTGTGATGATTTGCTTAAACTGTTGGTAATAATTTAAATATTTTCTATACTGTTGACTGGCAGCATTACATCACCCAAACATATGAAACACCTTGTTTGGTATTATTTCATGTTCTGTGATTCTGCGATTATCACTTAACTCAGTAGAATTATATCTGACCTATGTTTGCCAGAAACATGCAACAATAGACAAGAATCAAAATTGTTCTCTTTAAAAGATTCTTTAGGGGATGGATCAAAGACACAGATATGAGGAGCGTTGTGGAGCCTTTTATTCTTCTTTGCCTGCTTCTCTCTCTCTCTTTCTCTCATGTGCATTTGACGGTGGATGATAAATAATGGAGGTCATGTGTAGCCTAGGGCTACGTAGCACAAAGCATCTCAGTAAAATCAACACCCTCAGATCAAAAGATTCAAATGTGGAAAACACACACACAAAACAATTACACTCACAAACACCTTCTTCACAAACTTATTGCAATCCTGTATATTTTTGATGATTAAGTTTGCATTTACCATTGAAACAAGACTATATTGAGTACCAACACATATTTGAAGATGCTTTCAGGTAGTGAACAGGAAGTCAAACGTTGACATGCTGAAGTCCTTTAGTGAGACAACTGCTATTCGGAGGACATAAGCAAAACTGCTTTGCTGTTTGTTCAAAAGATTTAGTTAAATTGAGTCTTATTGATTATTAAACATATTTAATAATCAACTCCTTGGCCATACTTTAAAATAGTGTCCGCTACTGAACAATCTTGTTTTACATTGAATGGTTTCAAAAGTGTATTTGTATGTATGCTGACTATGTGGACATCCAGGAGTTAACCTCCATTTTGTCCATTTTGTTTCCAGTAAGGTGAACATGAAACACATTTTTACTTAAGTGACGCTGTGTTTTGTGTGTGTAGGTGTGTACTCTGACATTTCAGATAGAGCTGAGGTGTGCGTGGTGATGTGGGAAGCTGTGTCACTTTTTCCCTCACCCACACCATCATCTACACAGTCAAACCATGTCTGGGTACCATTCTGGAATCCCTGTTGCATAGCAACACATTTCCAACAGATTCCGAGACAAGTGTTACTTCTGTTTCACAGCCAGTCTCATTCACATCCCTCTTCCTTATTGCTCTTTTCTTTACTGTTAACATGACATGACGCATGTATCAGAGATATAGCTATAGACAATAAAATTTAACAAATAGGACAAATAACAAATTAAAACCTTGGTTAACAACAAAGTTACAGGTATCGTGTGTAATGAATTGCTTGTGGTTGTCATAAATATTTACTTTATTTGTGTTTTATCGTGCTGGCAGAACCAAGGCACATGGCTTGCACATCTCTCTTTTGTACTTTTACAGACCAATCCTGAAATTTATGAATACATTTTTTATCTTGTGTCCTTCATTTATCCTAAAATGTTAAATATAAATGGTTTTGTGTTGTACTGCTTTCCCTTTGAATCCAAAGAATTAGAATAAATGTTGTATTCCACAATCTTATTTTAGTCCTGCACCAGCTCTGACATTTTTGTATCTAATGAGTCCATTGATATACAGTTTGAGCTCTGTCAATATGAAGCAGTGGAGCAGGTAGCCGACAATATTTGTGCTTGTGTGAGTAAGCAGCCTTCTGGATATGGATACATACAGACACCTGGTCTGGTTGTTGACATTGAAACGATTCATTGTGATCTTTTATTTCCACTTGAGGCTCTAAACATTATCGCGTTACTGAGAGTTGTATTTTATTCAACTGTACAGAGTTTACAGTGAGTAGTTTGATTCGATAACCTTCTCACGCTATCCTCTAAAATAGCTTTAGCCTACTATACTTTGATTTACAATTTCTACTGGTGTTCTAATATTAACTTGATTTGCACACACACAATCCTCCCCAAATTATGTTTTTGGGTAAACTGCTTAACATTAGTAGACTGTAGTTCTGTAGGTTTGACTAACAGAAGCATACTTGTTCATTTGGCTGGAGAGCCATTTATTTTATCATCTTCACAGCATGCTAAAAATGCAGCACAAACAAATTGGCCAAATTAAAATATCAAGCCATGCAGAAAATCCCTCAACATCCAAAGGTGAGCCCACCGCTTCCTGAAGATATAGGAGTGGGATGCTAAGAGCTGTTAAGAGAAAAATGTGTTTTAATTTAAACTATATTGAACTTCAACAGCAATGTGTTCCCATCACAATTATGGAGATAAATAAAAGTAATATTGAACAAATAGAAGTGTGCATGGGGTAAACCTTCATAAGACTGTAAGACTTGCTATTGTATTGTAAGACTAAAGGAATTGAAGGATAATGGCTTTGTTCATAGAGTACATTATGCATGTTATTGTACTAATAAATATCGTTTAAATAATCAGCCAATTATTCCGTGATATCCCATAGTATATTCCAACACATTACATATATTCCAACACTGTTCTGGTAGACCTACTACCATAATACGTCCACAAAACCACTGTTAACACTGATTCTGTGTGTGTGTGTGTGTGTGTGTGTGTGTGTGTGTGTGTATATATATATATATATATATATATATATATATATATATACAAATATATACGCGTAGTGGTTGCATGTTTTTCAGTTGTAGTGTAATAGTGCCCTCTTGTGGCCAGCATCGTTTAATAGCCGATGTAGTACCAATTGAACGAGTTGGAATTTTAAAACGTTTATAAACGTATTTAAATATTTTACTTATGTAAAAAATATTACACGAACATTATCATTTTAAAATGATCTTCACTACTATTCGGTGATTCCTAAACGGAACCCACGTGAAGACGTAATGCTTCCTCACCGGAGCACTTTTGTAGCAAACTACCAAAACGGAGAACAATCGTCTGATCTGAGAAAATTAATTTAAATGTTTTTTACTGTACTAAAATGTAATCATTAACTGTATATATAACTGTACTCTTATTTAAATGGTGTGGTCATAGAGTCTGTTACAGAATAGGCGGAACCCACGTGAAGATGTAATGCTTCCACACGGAGCACTTTAGCAGCAAACCACCAAAATGGCGGCGCACTAAGTGGTCAGATGTAATGTTATCGCCGTGGGCACATAATCTATAACTATAATTTGTTTCTTGGTTTTTGAGGAGTTTTTAGACCTATAAAATGGCTTTGTTCGCTGATGTATGTTGTAGTGTTCGCACTCTATTAAGTCAATGTCAGCGATCTACAGCAGCAGCATGGATTCACTGCCAGTCGTGTGAGTACAGATAACCTTCAAATATTAAATCACTTCCATATAATCGATTATTAAGGTAGCAAACATTTTGTGGCAGTTGAACCTGATTTTGCTGTCTTAAAATATTGTTTCTGCTCTGAACAATCAACACTATTAATGTTATGAGATAAACGCGTTTACTGTCATTTACAAGCAGGAAAAACGACGAGGCTAAAGGAGAAGGGATGCAATATAAAATAAAAAAATTTTTTAACACTTTCATGACAAATTAAAATAACGCGTCATTGCCTTTAGGGGATAAAAAAGACTTTACAACAAAAACTATTCAACTACATTTTGTGATGTCCCTTTAAGTGTTCATTTGAAGAGGTGACACATTGATGCACAAGTGTCCCCTGTAGTGTTTAATGTGCAACTATGCCATCTAAAATGGTTCTGTGTTAATGAGTTAACAACCTTAAACAATGTGAGTTAAGAATTATTTTGTTTCTTTATAACATAAATAAGACGTAATTTTGTTATTGTACTAAAAAATCCAACCCAACCCCACAGGGCTGAACCCCCTCAAACATGATGTTCTATTTGATTGTCTTTTCCCTCTAGATCGAAGGTTTAATCAGAGAGCACTTAAGCCAGAGCCAGTGGTCAGCGATAATGAAGCCATCAATAAAACATTTGTTAACCGAAACCCAAGAAACTTGGAACAGATGGCCCTTGCAGTAAAGGATCGAGGCTGGGCCACAGTCTGGCCCTCTAGACAGTATTATCACAGGTTTGTGTGCAATTCTTGAGCACCCATATGCAAATTGAATCTTGCATCTCTGTGGGCGCCAAAGACATAAGTTATAATGATAATCTTTTTCAACTTTTTCATCAGGTTGGTGTTCAGGCGCTCACAGCAACACGTCACAGCTGAGGTGTTCTCCAGTGACTCAATAGTTCCTGTGCTCTCTTGCTCCACTAAAGAGTGGGCAGTGAAGGGACAGCTGGGCTCCACACGCTCTGTAGCAGCTTGTCGTGCTGTAGGTGAGGTGCTTGCCCAGAGGTGTCTTGAAGCAGGCATCACACACGTCGTTTATAGAGAGGTCCCATGGAAGTTTCGGTCGGAGGCGGTAAGTCAGTACAATTCAGATTAGCATTTTTGGGATATATTTTACCTTAATAATGGTATAAATACTTTGTCAATTTTTTTCACTTCCATTGCAGAGTCAGACGTTCTGGACAGCCATGAAAGAGAGTGGCGTTATACTTAATGAACCAAGGCGAAAATTCATTTAAATGATTTTTCTTTCCAAAAATGTAATGATTCTCTGTAAATATAACTGTTCTCATATTAAAATGGTGTGGTCATTGAGTCTGTTACAGAATGGTGAAGCAAAATATTTACCACTTATTTGTGCAACTTTATCATTGCAGGTCAGTTAATTCATTCTATACAAAAGTGATTTTGTACATTGAGAACAATTCGATTTACTTTTTATAGTGAGTCAGTTCAGTTTTAAAACGGTTTTATAGGATTCTTAAAATTGTTCACTTGATTCATGTTAGGCAAGAAAACGCATTCTATTAAATTTGGTTTATTAAAATTAAAGTAATGAAAATATCCTGACCATATAGGATACTTTTATTACAAAATGAAAAATGCAATGTGTAGTTATTTATAGGGATACTTCACCAAAAATAAAAAATTCTGTCATCATGCAGGGCGGTTTCACATTAATACTTTTGGTGCGCACCTAGGTTCGATAAACGCCAGAGTTCGGTTCATTTGGATGATGTGAACGCTGTTCTGAACCCGGCTGTGCACCCTTGAACTGTACCCGAGTCCGCTTAAAAAGGGAGGTCTGGGTTGCGGTTCATGTGATCTCCAGTCCGGTTTGCTGCTAATATGAACGCAATCGTACCAAATCGCCGAAGTGAGTCGCTATTACTACTGTATTTTTTGGTAAAAATGTGTCCTTGTGTGTGTGTTTCATTCACTTTCACGCTCCAAGCAGAGAGTTGTAGCCTATATCCCATTTCTGTTTGCCTGCAGCGTTCTTAAAACATTTCCAGTACATTCCTAAGACATACGAAAGTGCCGTTATCCACTGAAGCTTTGGAAACAAAACTGACGGTTCAAAAACATAAATGTATAAAAAATGAAGTGAGCAATGTTATGTATTTTGTTGTCTTCTGCCTCATTGTTACAAGCAACAGGGCAAACAGCTGCAGTCTTGATGACGCAAACGACCCGAGGTTCAGACCCAAATAAAATAACATGAACACACTCCAGCAGGGAGAGCAATTAAACTAGGATTTGGACCAGGCAATCGAACCCTTACTCACCTCAGTTATTCCAAATGTGTATACATTTCTCTGTTCTGAGAAACACAGAGAAAGATATTTGGAATAATGCTTATAACAGTTTTCAACACCCATTGACTAGGAAAAAGCAACGGTAGTCAAAAGTGCCCCAAAACTGTTCGCTGACCTACATTCTTCAAAATGTCTTCGCGTTCAACAGAACAAATTAAAAGAAAATATTTCCTACTATTGGAGTCAAAGGGTGTGGAGATCTGTTTGGATATAAGCATTATTCCATTATCTTTCTCTGCGTTCATCAGAACAAAGGTGTTTATACACATTTGGAACAACTCGCAGGTTAAATAATGACAGAATTTTCATTTTTGGGTGAAGTATCACTTTATTGCAAATTATTTGTTGCTTAGAAATTGTAATTGGTTGTAAGTGTTTGATATGCTCCAAAAGCTACTCTGATATCCCAAAAAAGGGATTCATTTTCGCGGAGTTGTGTATGAAACGGACAAGACAGTCAAGCTGGAATGAGTGACGGAGACATGAAAGAGATGCACCACATACCACTCTTGAGAACTTTAAAGTACATGTTTAATTTTTTTTCTCCATAAAATGAGATCTAAACTAAAACACTGTATACTTTGAATGCATGGTATGTTCTTTTGGACGAAAGTGTCATTCAGATGTAAAATCCCTGTGCATTTATCCATATAATTAAAAATCTGTATAGGCAAGGTGCTATAGCTGAATCCCAGTAGACATATTTCGCAAACCCTCATAGAATCACTTTTAATTTTTATAGTACAGACAACCTTGTATATCAAATAAAAATGATACATTTTAAGAACAGTCATAAATAGAAAAAGAAACAGTAACCTTGACATATATATTATATTTAACACCACCCGATACCAATAATGGAATCTGAATAACATATAGCATGGTTACTGAAGCTGGTAAAGCATGGCACATCAGGAAAATCAGCTCTGCGCTAAGTAGATTGATTATCTATCATTAATACACATTATTCTTTGTTCTCATGTGGAAAAAAACTCCAAACCAGTGTGGCCTTAATATAATCATTACACAACATGACTTTGGTTTCACAAAAATGGCACTTCGTGCAAGAACAGTACACACATTTCAACAAATATGTTTTACAGCAGGTATTGTATATACTTTTTATACATATACTCAGGACACATGCTTAACAAAGACAGGTTTACATACAGTACGTAGAGCATGCATACAGTCTGGTACTTAAATGAGACATCATGCGTTGGTGCTTACAAGGAAACAAATCTATCACTTATAAAGCAAAAGACACCTATGTGTAGAATTTGTGTTATGTTAACAACAAAAACATTAAAACCAACAAATGTAGTTATTTTGGTTTTAAAACCGAAGGCACTGAACCAATACAAGTGTTGCATGCAAGATGAATGAATATGATACAGCAAAGACAGCTTACACAGTAAATCACAAAACAACGTGGCACGTTTTTAAGAAAATACTTTTCTCAGGTTTCGTATCCTGTATATCGTAAAGTTTAAATATGTAGAATAAATGTCACTAAACATCTGCCAAATTGAACGAGTTGTGTAAATAGCTTCATGTTTTTTAAAATATGGTATTTGATGTATTAAAGCATTAGTAGCTAATTTAAATGTAATACTCAAGTGTGTCCTTAAACAAACAAAGTTTCATCCTCATTATCTCCAAGAAGGCAGCACTAAGCTTCACATTCAGAGAGGGAACAGCTATAAAGATAAGTTTGCATAGTTTAAAAATGAGGGAGATCACCAGTGATGGGGAAATCACATGCGTTATTCATTTATTTATTGTGAATACATAATAAAAGAAAAATCTTTCACGAAGAATGACATGTGAGATCACAGCCAAGGTACTACTTCCTCATTTAACCATAATAAAATGAATAAGTAAACTGAATATGGCTCAGTGTGAAAGTGCGAAGGATAAGGAAATTCCTAAAGGCACATTCCGATGGAAACAACAAATTCCTGCTCTTAAAAAATAGTTTTTATCAACACCTACTTGACAAGAAAGAAACCAGCCGTTGTGGTTCATTTTTCAAACAATTGATCAGAAACTGAGCACAGTTAATGTGTTTTGGGCTAAAAAGTAGTGGGATGTTTGTTGCTTATTGCACTAAAATGTCACCATGTGCGCTGTGTTGCTGGTAGACCTAATATTAGAAAAGCAAGTTTCATCTTATTCTGTTATGATTCTCCAAAGAACTTGAAATAACACAATCAGAGGAATAAGGTCTGTACGCTAGAGTGTCCTATAATTTAATATCTCCATCTGTGTTTCCTTTTCTCACCTTTCTCCGTCTCTTATATATTTCTTAGCTGGAGTATTTCTAAAGAGCTTCAGATACCCGCTTCATCCTGGTTTTTGATCTGTGACTGTCTGCTGCTTGGCCCAGGTGAACTATCTACATGAGCTTTTTGATGGGTCAAACCCCTCCGTCCATGACTCCGCCTTCGCTGTGCAGGGGAATTCCTCAAACCAACAGGTAACTAAACCAAGGAAACATCTTTAGATATTTATTTTGCAACAGCAATGTTGTTCCAGTGAACCAAAGAATTGCAATTTGCATATGCAACCACCCTTCAAAAATGAACTGGACTGGTTTTTGCCCTCAAGTTCTTACCTCTTTATCGACCCCTCTGTCCTCATCATCGAGCTGAATAGACTGCATAAGAGAAAACAGATCCATCCTTCCACTTCGGCTAGGGCTTGAAGACACCTTGAATAAAAAGTGATACAGAAGCCATTATTTATGTCAATATCTTTCAGCCCTTTGACTGTATTGTCTATTCTTTCTGTATTATCTTTCATGATATTTATGTATTTGTTCGGTTTCAATAAGAGCCAGCATTTCAAAAGAAAATCCACTTCAGCCAAGTAGTTAATAATGTTTGAAATAAAATGTATAAAAAAACTAGATACAATTAAAAAAAAAATTAACAAATCTGACGGTCTAACCTTTTCGCTTTCCTGTATAGTAATGAGTGGGTTGGATGTGGCTGTCTCTGGCTCAGAAGTGTCAGGAAAACTCTCATCCGTTTGTTCATCAAAGACCTGAAAAAGAAGAATTCAATATAAAGCAACTGGCATATGTCATATAAAAAGTTTTTAAAAATGTTCCTAACTGCGATTCTCAAACATTTCTTAAGCTCTCAAATCTTTTCTTAAGAAATCTTTTTTTCGTAAGAATAAATGACAATTTGTCAATGATCACACTCGCCTGTTCGTTTGGTAACTGTATATATTCGTCTATACAATAAATGTGTTTTGTATTTGTGTAACAAGCGCCTTGCTTTAGTTCGTATAACTGTTTATTAGCATGTGATGTGTTAAACGGCATTTACGATCGTATGTTAGCCAAAATTATATTTATTATGATACTTTTTGTGTGTTTCCCAGCCATAATATCTGCGACTCTCTCAGTTTCGAGTTGCTTTGTCCTATAAAAAAATTAAAAAGCATTCCGTTTTTAATAATGATAGCTAAAGTAATAAAATATACTGTAATCCTAATCCAAAAAAACTAATCCAAGTATTACACATTTTACCTTTTGAGATTTAAAACTACCGTGAGACAATCTAAATTTTAAGATTAAATTTACAGAATTTGGATTCTTCTTCATTTTTAGAACTGTCTTGATTTTTAAGTCCTATCTTTTTTATTAAATTAGATTTTAAGAAAAAATATGGCAGTTGAAAAATTATTTTCTTAGGAATGTTTTGTGATTCAGGCCCCAGGTTTAAAAAAGATAGAGGGAGCGCAATGTAATGTAACAAAGTAGATAGATGAAATGGCACATTTTGGGTAATCTGGGACATTGGTTCTTGTTTGTAATGTATACTGTTATAAGAGTTGTAATGTAATAGTCTCATTTGTTGGTTTAAAATATTGGGCTGACAATCAAAGATATTTACAAATGTAGAAAAATGTCCCAGATGACCAGTTTTAGACTATATGACATATCTCCTTACATCTGTTTCCTCCTCTTCACTGCTTTCTTCTTCTTCTGGACTCTCAAGTTCCTCTTCTTCCTCTTTCTGTTCTTGTCCCGTGTCTGGTTCATTGTTGACAGATGGCTGACGGACTTCTGGTTTGGACTTCCTCCTCCAGAGTGTACTGTGGCGCTGCTTACTAAAGGACATAGAAGCGTCAGCATGGCTCACACTCTTGTTTGAAATGTAATACTAACATTCTGCTTTCTGTATTATACAGCATAAGATTGTGCTATTGTGGTCACACAATTCAACATAAATACATTTGACAATTTTAAGATACAGTTTTGAGAGCACAAGTCACCTTGCACTGAGGATGCCACTATAGGTTTGCAGCTGTTTGAGAAAACCTTCATTGGGCTGCACTATAGGCCGTCGTTCTCTGACGTGGTTGAGCGCTTGTTCTAAAGTCCAGCCCTGATGCTTCATGAGGAAAGCTATTACTGTGGAGGCAGAGCGAGAGACGCCCATCTTACAATGCACCAGTACAGCTTGTCCATTTTTCCTATATCATCATCAGCAGAAGAAAACAGTAACACGTAAAACAACATTGTGAGTTAAGGAAAAAAACTTTAGGGCCCGGTTTCACAGACAGGGCTTAAGGCTAGTCTCAGACTAAAAGGAAGTGTGACCTGCCTTAACTGAATATAACTTGCCCAAAAATATCTTAAAATATATCCGTGCCATTGTTTTATCTCAAGATCCACTAATGTATTCTTCTAAGACATATTCATAAAAGCGACATAAATATCTTAATTCAACTAAGGCATAGTCCTTGCTTAAACTAAGCCGTGTCTGTGAAACCGGGCCTAGGTGTTTAGGCTCACAGCAAACAGTAAGTAACATTTGCATTAGTGCTGCAGAATAAATAAAACTGATCACAATATGTTTATATATATTGTTTATATATATATATTGTGTGTATGGCAAATGTGGGTGCTCTTACAGGATGGTAAGCGTAAACCATGTATGTTGGTTGTAATTTTTCCGTTTTTACATTTACATCACATTTTAGTATAATAAAAATGGGTTACGTTTGTAAAATCAAGTTAACTATTCAAAACAATTGTTAGGGTAGGCAGTCTGCAACCAGAAAAACAGAATGCATGCCCTCTTCACAACAAAATGAGCATGTGTTCACCTTGCTTCACTGATAAACATGTATGTGTTCTTCCAGTGTGAGAGCAGGTCGCTTGACTCCACATCGTAAACTCTAACATTCAAATAGGTGAAGGATTCTGGGAAAAAGTTGTCAATCTCCATGGTGACATTTAGGATGTAGCCCACACTGTGAACAATAACATCAGACATGATTTTAGAACATTTTGCTTCTTTACTTCTTGCAAGTCTTAAATAGAATAACAAACATTCATCTGTATACTTGTTCTTGTGTAGTTCTTCAAAGTTGGCAGCATTCCATTCTGAACCCTTTGACAAAAAGACAAATAAATGAAGATATACAACATTTGTCCAATAATGCAGCAGATTAAACATAACACAAACATACCCACTCACCAAGTAAAGATAATCCAAGATTCTTGAAGGTTTGTCCATCTGTGCCATTGTGACCATCATCTCATTGTCAATGTTCTCCTTGTAGTCTTTCATGTCAATGCCCATTCTAGCCTCCAGAGCTGATCGCACCTACACACACACATACACAGGTTTCTATAGTCCAAACCGTTTTGTTTAATCAACATAGAGTCACATAAAAACCTTTCAAACTAAACTTGTATCTTTTATATACGTTATGTTTATGAGTGCCTAATAACTAAAAACAGCATCAAAATCAATTGCAAGAACAGGAAAATCAAGGTTTACTGAATTACATAAACCCCACTATATACACAGGTATATTAATAGCATGAAGATTCTCAACATATGACAACAAGCCCAGACACATTACTCATAGCTCTCCTGCAGGTGAATCTTGTGAATAACTTTAAATGGGCTACCAAAGATAACCAGATTTATCTCACTGCTTTTAAATAAAACCTATTCATATTCCAGTGTGTGCACCCCCCAAAACTTCCCTCCGCATCATTTACTCAGACATCATGAAGACATTTTTCTCTTTAAAATACCATGCCCCAACCATAAGACAACAATGAGGCAAGGAACATATTTTCTTTTATACCCTTTACCTGTTTTGAGGTAATGTTTTCCAGGTCCTCAGTCCTCATAATATCTCTCAGCTGAGCTTTGATCGCCCTCTCCACTGACTCCCGGTTAGATGAGGATCTTCCTACATTGTCCTTCCTGACTGACTCCAGGCCAGTCATCGCCCTCCATTCATTAAGGCTGTGCTGGTCTGATTCCACATACCGTCTGTAATGTTGTGCCCACTCCAGTCCACAGCCAGGGATGACAGCCCCTCTTACAGCTCGCTCACAGCAGCCATGCAGCGCTTGCAACACGTACCTCAAGTAAAGTGTGACATAGAACAGCAAGTTGTGAACAAGTAAACCACAAACACAGCTAGTTCTAAGGCTTTTCACAAATGTCTCAAACAGTGTTAGATGACTAACTTAAGCCCACCATGACATTATTAATGGAAACAATTAAATAGCGAAATGATCAGATGAGAGAATAATGCGGTTATGTGTATGCAGACTGCAAGGCAAAGCCATCTCGCATTGTGTTGTTGGTTCGAGAAATAAGGATGTTCTTCAACATTTCCTTCTTCAAAACTTACCACATGGTCTGAATGGACACAGGCTTGAAGATTCGTGTCACTTCTGCAGATGTCACACTGAAACCTCTGCAAGACAACAAGCTGAACTGTTAAAAAAGCAGAACTTTGACGGTTGACAAAGTCAATGGTTCTGGTAAACTGTGCAGACTAAATCCTACGTGGACGTTTTTCATTTCTGTTTTTTTTATATATATAATGCAATCGACGAAAATGAGC
This sequence comes from Barbatula barbatula, assembly GCF_947034865.1. NCBI lineage: Eukaryota > Metazoa > Chordata > Actinopteri > Cypriniformes > Nemacheilidae > Barbatula > Barbatula barbatula. Next base: position 9,370,969 of record NC_136781.1, read on the forward strand.
TAACAATGTAACTGTGCTACACATAGAATGTTCTATTTCCCCCTCAAGACAAGAGCACTCAACACTAACTGTTGCTATGTCCCAGTAGCTGTGGATTTAAGTCTGGTTCCTAATTTAACATTAAAGCCTTCTTCACGTTACAAGCTTCTCACAACATAAAAATCCTCACAATATGTGAAATTAAACTTTGACAATGACAATTTATCTTTATATCTTTTATGGCCACATACACTTAACATAACAGTACCTGTTAATATCATATGTTTGTCTTTTTTTATTCTGGTCATATTCATATGTATATTCTCACGTTCTTACCCATCTCCATCCAGATAAACCTGCGTGTCACTCCATAAGGGCAAAACAAGGCCAATGGTGCACTCATCACTGAGCAAGAGAAAATACAAAGAAACAGTAAGCTACAGAACTACACTTGGAAAACAGAATACAGAATGCAAAAAATAATTATTGCTATCAAATGCAACATTTAGGCTGACTGATTAATAACTGGTAAAGCTGGACATGATGTATACAATTTTCTAAAATCGGCATTCATGTAAATAATTCCCTAAACTAATATGCAATGCAATTGATCAGTTAGTCACGAAATACGTTTGCAGCTGGTTCTATCTATCCATCAATATAATGAAGATGCTAAACATGTATAACTAGTAGAACTAGCATGTCTGTTTATTAAGTAATATTATTTATTTTTCAAAGACTTCCTACCTGTTTGATTCAGGAAAGTCCATGCCAAGAAGCAGACTCTCCTGTCTTTTGTTAAGGGTGCCGACTATGAGCAAATATCTCACTCTGACTTGGCTCATAGACTCTAAACGCACGGCCTGAGGGAGAGAAAGACATCTTTAACTCAGAATAAAAATGAACAGACACAGTAGAAAATAGCACGATTATATTTTTCCTACCATTTTAATTCAAGCAAAGTATATGATACTCGGATTGTGACAATATGACACACACACTGCCATTTAGTCGCACAATTGGGAGAATATAAACACTGAAATGTCAGCACAGTAGGTACGAACATTTCTATAGACTAGTAGACAATACAGTGTGAGCGTCGTATGCTGTTGTAGTCTAACTGAGACCAGTTTTACTGCACCTATGCATTGTTGTTCTTTTGTTGCACAAATTGCTTCTATTGCATTCCTCTACTTTTTAAGTCGCTTTGGATAAAAGCGTCTGCTAAATGACTAAATGTAAATGTATTCATTGTTGACCGTGTAGGAGCATTATACAGGGCTCCCATGTCTTTTGACTAGTATATTTTACAGTGTGACTGTACATGTAAGTTTACTAATGTGTATTAACTATAGATATTCATAGTTCCAAATATTTTTGTAATTTCAATGATTCGTCCTCATGAAATTGTGAAAATCACAACTTCAAAACACTGATATTTCCAAACTTTTCATGACGCTCGGGAACTCTCAATATAAGAAAGAAGCACAATGTATAGAGGTTTAAAGAGAGAGAGTTGAGGAATCCTAACCAGTTTAACCGTGTCCTCTGGTCGAAGTAATGAAACCATTGCATGCAAATGTCTGTGCTGCGTGTCAGAGCCCTGGCCATCTTGTCTTGGACCTAGTAAAGGGGGTGTGGTTTCTTCATGTAATCCTTCTCTCTCCCTCTCTTCCACCAGAAGCACTGCCCCCTTTACCAGGGCGAAACTTTCTCTGGTGTGTGGAAATGAAAGATTAATCAGCTACGCATTTCTGCAGGAAACACTATACACGCTGCAATACACAATCATTAACCTTTTCTGAAGAGGTCCTCGTCTTGGGATGAGTTCATCCTTGAAAACAAAATGAGGAAGATGACATAAGTACATTCATATTAAGGTTGAACTTCAAGAGCTGCCTGGATAGTGATGCTAAAATGAGTGATGCGTGGATGATTTATAGTGAAGAAATGATGCGATGCAGTGTGCGTTCTTCAACAAACACCAGTAGATGCTGTTTAGTTCTGGCGGATCACCTGTCAGGTCAGGGACAAGTGTTCTATATTAATATGCTCTAAAACGGGCATAGCTGGAAAAAAGGAATCCCAGAAACAGAATGACGAGGCGTTCTGACAAGCACATTGAATTGTAATGCGGTGGCAGTATGATAAGACACTGAGGAAGTCCATAGTGAAGATGATAAAGGGTAACAGAAAAGAAACAAACAAGGAGAGAAGCAACAGCGAAGGAACACAGAGAGAAGGACACCAAAGAGCCTGTTATCAGCGATTCTCATGGAATGAAACAGGAGACAGTAACATTACCTGTTATGTGACTGACGTGTCCAGACAAAGACAGGTAGAAAGAGAAGAGAGAGGGTGGAGAGGAGGGCCAATGAGGTTTTTCATAAAGCTCTGCTTCTTAAAAGAAGATACTAGCCAGCTACAACGTATGCCAAATTTATGGGTGGAAAGGAATTTTGTGAGACCATAACACAGCCTAAAAAAAGATACGCAATGATTGACGGGCATCATCAAGTACCTCTCAAGAACAGCTATTCTGGCTCTTTAACAGATTCTAAACACTTAAAGTTTGAGGAACTTTTGGTCTGCTACCAACAGACATTCCTACAAATTAAACAAACACTTTGGACGTAAACAATATGACAGAAGATTAAAGAGACACAAAGAGGGAGTGCGAGTATGGTGAAAATATGCGTGGAGAACTGCAACAAACGTGCTGAAGTTCTTTATATTTGTATGTACTCACCGGTGTTGTGCAAATAGACGGTGCTCTGTGCAAGGTCAACAAAGCCATCCCACAGCCGGTTATCCTGCATATACACCGGCAGACGGGTCAGAGCAGAGCACCTCAAGAGTCTCTGCGAGTTAAACTGCTGCGAGGGAAGAACAATGAATTGCAATGACACATTGTTACAACGTCCAAAGAAGAACGGCAGATTTCCATTACAATGCTGCTGTCGATTCGTATCTACATTCCTATGGTAGGCCTATTTAGTAAGCCATATAACCGCATCTGATGTGGACATCCCCGCTCGATATTCAAGATGGAGACGTGCTGTTGATTTATTGGCCATAAATGACAATACAGTAATGAGATCACCCGATCAAACGCAATGCGTCGGCATTTCTGCTCGATGTTTTAATGCGGACGAAACTGTAATAATACCGTAATAACGTCGCGGTGCACGTCATCGTAGTACATTCTGCACATCTCATGCCTTTGCTTTTTCACCGCATATCAGAATAACAAACATCTGTGCATGTTAGACAGCTCAGTTAAACCGCTGTATTTAAAAAGATGCTGATAAAGTATGCCACATACCTAATCTCGTTATGACGACGGTAGGTCGGTGTTTAAAATGCCGATGTAACGTTAGCTCCAAAAAGCACAGCCGCGTTTCAACACAAAACACGACTCGAGGATTTGCGTTGCCAGTTCCTCAAGAAAAGCAAAGAAGGGCGGACTACAAATGGAGAGTTCGCTTACCTGCTACGCACGCGGAAACCCTGCGAACGGATAAGGATTCCCTCTTTAGGCAAATTTCCTCGAGAAATCAAAGTTATTTTAATCCTCGGGTCACAACTTATGAACTGGTTCCGATGCATTTAAAGGGGAAAGCAGTACTACACCACGAAACCAGGAAGACTTTTCTCGGCCGAGAAAAGTAAATGTGCCCTTAAATGGAAGAGGCGGATTGGGGTAATTTCTCTATTAAAGAGACAGGGACATCATTATTTATTCAGTTATTGGTTCGGACGTTACGAAGCATTTTATGGAAAGTCAAATTATATATATGTTTAACACTGTTTGTAATTCAAGCTACGTGAAACAGTAAGGATGGGCGTCTTCGTTTCAAGTGGTGTTTGCCTCACTAAAGTATTACGTAACATTGCACAATACTACACAACTTATTTTACCCCAAATCAACCATTTTCAATTATTACCTTTAAAAATACGTTTTGTAAATATGCAATCACAATGTATATGGCAAAATGTCACAAAGGAAGGGGATTTTTCATCGCATTGGCAGCACATGCACGTGCAGTTTTAGTGTTTTCAGTGTGGAGTCGTGGACACAGGCCTACAACAGGCAGGTGATTCCAACATTTACAATCGGCATTAACAGAAATGTTCTTTATATATTTAAGGACATTATTTTAAAAATCCATTATAATTTCTTCTTCTTGGCTCTAAGTAATGCTTAGTAATGATTGCTTAATTCTGTAAGAAAATTACCTAACATGTCAATTTGACTGAATGGTCAAGGGAAAAAAACATTGCGCTCTTGAATGCACTGGTTTGAATTCCATCTCTGTTGTTGTGACTTTGTCTTGAAATTACAGTTTTAGCAGATTACCATTTGAACAGCAGTGTATCATATATCATTATCAAGTCAATTACTAGTAATAGTTAGGCACCATCAAACAGTCCATATAAGTGGCAGAGTGGTCAAGGATGGACTACTCACAACGTTCCAGGAGGGGGAAGGTGCGTATTTCTGGATGAATTTGTTGTGCTAAAATGAGCATAATAAATACAATTCCTACATGATTTCGATAAAGTGGCATTTAAAATCTGTTCGGACTTTACGTTACGACATTTAGATATATAAGAGCAAAGAATCAGAATAAAAGTATCCGACATGGGAAAACTGGGCTCCCTCCCACTTCGTATCCGCCCACTTCATGATCCCGCGTGAAAACAGATGATTAACGTGTTTTTATAGTGTTGAGTGTCCTTTGATTTAGTTCATTTGACCCGACAAACAGACAGATTTCCAGTGCAGTGTTCACACACTGCAAGTAGCCCTATATCCAAAACGCGCGTGTCTGAACTTTAGCGCGTCAGCTTTGTACATTGCTCGAGTTTTACTCGGTCTAAATGTAACATGATGTCGACCTTGTCTGCTATGTCACATTGGCTTTTGAAAATATGAAGCTATCATAAGCTGTATTTAAATATCTTTTGTGCGCAATCACAACCGCAGGGTATCAGCAACGCCACCGTTCCTCCTCCCTGCCTCTGTCTCTGTCTCTCTTAGGGATTTAAAGTTCGACAAGCGGAAGATATTTGCGCTCAGACTTTGTAGAGACGCCAGTCGCTTTATCACTGCGTACTCTGCTGGCAGGAGTTATCAGACCTATAGACTTATATTCGTAGACTTATAGTTGCTATCAAGATACATTTATAGTCACACTTCCGTCTGAGACCTATGCAATGATACAAATGTATATTTTCCTTTTAAAGCTGTCCATCATATATCAGACCTTGGGAGAATTCACCGAAGGTAAGATCCTATACTTTATAAGACAATACGATATTTGACAATAATATATTTTGTGCTGTTTTTTGTTTATTATACAAAGCCATTTTCCTGAGCATAACGGGGAACATCGTTTTTATAGCCGTGATTTTGTTTATCTTTGCCATGCAATGAGCTTTTCCCCCAGAGCGGCTATAAGAAACGATTTGAATGTGTAGGCTGTTAAAGCTTTTCTCGTTTTGTGCGCTATCGATCAGTTCTTTTATGCGTTTGAGTTGCAAAACCTCGTTGCCTTTGGAAAGGTTTAATGTACTGGCAAATGAGCATAGAGTCCAAATACTTAGTTACTCAATGGTTTACTCAGCGAAGTAGCTCGTTTACTATCAAAGTTGTTCACTGTTCATCATGCCCTTTAAGCCTTTGAAGCAGTAGCCCAGTAATCTTAACAGAAGCCCAGTGACCCAGATTACTGAGTGCAAGCTCTCCAGCTGTGACGGTGCCCTAATGTGACCTTTTAACACAAGGCAATTACCTTTGGGTCGATTGTTCCACTCTGGAGGCAATACAGATGATGGAAGATAACATAAATCTTGTACTGCTGAAGCTATGTCAGTAAAGGTAATGGCTTGATTATAAATATGTATTCACATATTTTATAAAAGCAGTTCAGACCTGAACACATTTTGGCTGTCCAGCGGAGACTTGACAAGACTTGCATTTGGTACTCCGCAAAGCATTTACAATGTTTTCCACACACAAATTGGAACACGGTTGCTTCAAGAACAGCTACATAATGCTTTCCATGGCATAGGAGTGCAGACTGTATTGATGACTGTTGAGTCACAGTCTGGGTATGTTACAACGTTTGAGATTATAACCAAGTACACATTTTGAACGTTTAAATCTGTTTAAAGTAAGATTCTCCTCAGCCTCACACATATGAATATTTTCCATAATCATATGCATGGCTTGGGATCAGTTTCTTATTTGCGTAGACATGTCTCAGTCTGTCAAAGTCTAATGGACACCCAGTCTCACAGCAGTTTGTGGAATAGACACGAAATTTGGAATCTGTTAATGCGTGCTCATGGACACTAATATCCCAATCTTTTCGTGTCAGTGAGCACGATCTTTTTTTAATGTCACTCAGCACGACTTTCTTTTCGTGTCACTCAGCACGACTATCAATACACAGACTGCGTGTGTATTTGCACCTATAACTTTATATAGTTTTAACCTGATATCAAAACAAGTCGTACATAAATTAGGATGTGGCTGACTAACACCTTAAAAAAGGGGGAAATTGGTGTCAGTAAACACGAATAAATCGATTACAGCTTGTGACACAAATTCCTACGAGACGGTGTTGCATGTAAATGAACTCAGCTTTATATTGGCTTACATTATATTGTGTGCAGTATATCATATCTATATAGTGGTTAAAGGCCTCAAATATATTAAACATGCTGACATCATACGTAGTTGTCCTATTGATCTTTTGACATTCTAAGTTAAAGAAAAAGTTTTATTTCAAGAGACCTATCTTTAAAGATTTCGCAGTTATAGATTGAAACATTCCCAGAAAAGCTTTAAAGAGGTTTATGTGTGTGAAACTGGAAAACGTGTGTGAGAGGAAAAAATGATGGCGGTTGTGCTGCATGGAAAATAAAACTTCGCTCTAGTTCTGAGGCCACAGGATACTGATGATGCAGCTCATTTGCTGCTGTGATATGCCTGCCAATGTTTTGATTCTTCGGAATGCTTTGAATCTCTTGGAACTATAAGGTTACTTTTTTAATGTTTTCTCTCTCTCAGGCTCCGCCTCCAGTTACAATGACAATAATGAAGTGCACGAGGAGGAGACTTACTATACCCCGGAGTTAGATTACAAACGTAAGTATTGAAATTGGCTGCATAAAAGGTAGTTAGGAAATATAAGTTTAAAAAATATACAACTTTTTTCTTTACCAATAGATCCACAGTGGTGTCACATTCTTAAGCTGTCTCATGGGGAGGTATCTTGCTCTTCCCCCCGAGGTGGACGCCACCATAGCACACTTGGAACTCGCTGTTCGCTCTCCTGTGATCGAGGATATAAACGGTTAGGACGGTCATCTGTCCAATGCATGCCCAACCGCCGCTGGTCTGGAACCGCTGTCTGCCGGAGTAAGTGCACTTAAATCAAATAAAAGGTGGCACAGACGCCAGCCCATTCATTTATAAAAGCCATGTAATTTACCAGGTGCTGCAGAGTACTAAACAAAATCTATCCTTACATGAACCATGTGTTTCATTGCGTATATTATGTCTGAATCTCTCAGGGGTGCGTTGCCACGTTTTGCCTCTGGTGGACCATGGTATGTTCAGTTGTAGCCGTGGCTTTGTGGTAGACTCCAGGTGCGACTACACCTGCTTTGAAGGCTACCAGATTGAGGGAGATCAGTATCGTATATGCCAAGATGAGGGAAAATGGAGTGGCACAGAACCCACCTGTACAGGTGCAGTAAATAAAAAAGCAAATCTAGTCAGAAGTTAATTTAGCAACAGGGTCAAATTTAATGTGATCATTGTTCAGATTAGTTTCTTCTGGTTCTCACATAAACCACAGAGGAAACATTGTAAAATGTCCTAAAAATTGCATTGTTTCAGATCATGACCCACCCAAACTGAAATGTCCTTTGTCCAGAGTGAAGATAGCAGAACCTGGAAAGCTAACTGCCACAGTGTCTTGGGAACGCCCTGTTGCTAAGGATACTGCTGACAGATCGCCGCAGTATGTTCGGCATATTTTTCCAAAACCCATTCTGGTTTGTTTATGTCTAAACAGCAACTTACAATTTTTATCATTTGTCATTAGGGTCTTGAGAAATGGACTAGAATCTGGATCAGACTTTCCTGAAGGACTCCATGTTATTCGATTTAAAGCCTACGACCAGGCGCGCAACACAGCAACCTGCAAGTTTACAGTACATGTTGAAGGTATAGCTTAAATAAACAATGACAAATGCATATACAGCCCCCAAAAAATAGGAGATCATTTCAAATTTTCGGTAGAAATATTGTTAGTAATTACACAAAAATGATAATTTTACATAAAAACACAGAGCTATAAATAGTAGTAATTTATTTTGAAATAGTCTCTTAATCTTTGTTGTTTCACAGAATTTAACATCCTTTATACTGTGCCACAGATTCTTAAACTAACCTTTTCTTGCCTTCAGTGAGACGATGTCCAAAGTTAAAACCTCCTCTGCATGGCTATCTGACGTGCTCATCTGATGGCAATAATTTTGGGGCTATATGTGAATATCACTGTGAACCCGGATATGAGAGGATGGGGTTTGAAACTCGCGTCTGTCAGCTCAACCGTAGCTGGTCTGATGAAGCAGCCGAGTGTGTTTGTGAGTATCAGTTGTGTATTATTTAACTGAAATTATTTATATAAATATCAGCGTTAAAATGCATGGCTTTTTTATACAGTTATGGCCATTATATTATTGCTTTTAATTGCGTTTTCTTCTTTTCTAAATGTTGCATGATTTTTTTGTTAAAGTAATGAACATAAAAACAGATGTCAGGTCTGCTGGTGCTCTGCTTGACCAGTTTTATGAAAAAAGACGGCTACTGGTTGTGTCTACTCCAGATAATGCTAACCAACGCTACAAGCTTCAAAACGTTATGCTGCAGGTACATCAGATTAATCCTAACCACCTAAAACAAAAATATCACAAGGAAAAGTGTTGGTAGTTGTAACAATGTACACATGTACGTTGTTTTGCACAGAATGCTGAGTGTGGTCTTGATCTGCGACATGTGACTGTGATTGAGCTGTTAGGAACTCCTCCTCGAGCAGTGGGTCGCATCAAAGAAAAACGTCTAGAGTCTGAGGTCGTAGAGGGTCTTAGGTAACTTCCTTTATTGTGTTTACTTGTTAAATACTTTGCAGTTGTGATACTGGCAGATGACAACTGCAATGTTTTATACACACAGTCAAGTTCCAGCATATTGACTAATTTCTAATCATGACCAGGCCTTATTTTGATAAATCCCATATGAGGATCTTCAGAAACAAGATGTACGACTCTGCTGTTTATGTGCGTTGCTAATTTAAATGTAAAAAATAAACAATTGTTTTTTTTACAGACAGGCACTTTATATCTCTACAGCATACTTCACTATGGTGCTGCTTGACGAATATGGTGTGGATCGGGAGCGCTTTGTTAACCCCACCACCTCAGATGAGCTGTATACGTACATAGAGGAGTATCTCCTTACAGAAGAGGAACGGGATAGACTGGAGATGAACAGAGATTTCTGTGACTAATCTCAGATCAACTCCAGATAATTTCCCGGCTCTTCGGGCATGGTGATGTGGTGGGTGGGTGGGTGCTTGGGGGGGCTTTCCTCTATGTGAGACTTACTTCCGCTTACTGGAGCAAAAGACATCTCAACTGTCCTATGCTTTTAAAACTACACTTTAGAACTGTAGTGAAGGCAGAATGTGAATTAGTCTGGTTTTAATCTGCAGGCGGATGGCAAATCTTTAAATAAATATAATTCTAAAACATCTGTAATCCAGTAACAGCACACAGTATGGATTGTTTAAAATATTGAATATTTATTGTATGCTGGTAATTTTGTGTAGCGCCAACAAGAAAGTGCTCACAATGTTACACTAAACTACAGCATAATGACAAAATTAACTTTAAAATGAAAATCAAGATGTTATATGGACATACAAGTGCTCATTTAAAGTTAGTGTTATGAGTTAAACTAAAGCATTTACTGTGGCCATACATTTCAAATTATGTTGTATTTAAAAACATCCATCTAGCTGCAACAGTTAAAATAAATAAATACAATTAATGGATCTATACTGCCATTTTCCATTTCAGTTTGTTTGAATGTTTGTTAAAATACAAAATATGCATAACCCTTTAAAAACTTTCTTAAGTTTTGCCTATAGGAGTAGGAAACTTTCTTTCTTAAAAACTTGAGCGTGTTGTAGAGCAACACATAAACAGAGTTAATCAACCTGGTCTTTGATCCCTGGCTGGGTGTTATTAGACCAAGTTCTTACTTGCCCCTTCCCATGGATGAGCGCAGTGGAAGAGTGCCCTCTGCCCATGAATCTGGGTATTGCATCATCTTCTGCCAAAGCGAGAGCTCCTCCCCTGTTGAATCTGTCACCCATTCTGAATTTCCTTCATTCACAGTCACTGCAAACAACAGTTTCAGGTTATTTAGTATGCAAAATTTACTGAAGTACACTTAAATTGAATAAACTAATACATCTTGTGCAGACTCCCAAAAAGCTGATTTTATCAGGAAACCATTAAAATTATTATTAACTTAAAATAAACATTTATTATACAAAGAAAATGTGCTTGAACCTGCTCCCAAGCTGAGACGAACTCCTCCCAGGAAGTCATTGCTGGAGAGAGCCTCTCTGTCCCAGACGGTGAGCTCTAGACACATGTCCTTCAGCTGCTCCAGGCTCAGATCCTTAATCACAAATGTGTGGTCGTAATGTGGGTTTAATGTCTTCTTCACTACCTGAGTCTTCCTCTTTGAATGATTTTTGTTTTTGGATGGCAGCAGATACCTAAGGGATAGAATTATTATCATGAATAAAAAAAGAAAACTGTCAAAATAAAAGGAGAGGAAATGAACTTTTTGCAAACCCTTTCACGAAGGAATCACACGTGCGTCCAGATTTCATGGCGCTTAGATTTTTGGCCTCTTTGATCAACACGTGCAGTGCAGAACCCTCCTCCGATTTATTCTTTTTACCTTCTGTTTGGTGAAGAGACAATATTTTGATTTGTAAAACTGGAGCTGGGATCTTTCCAATAGTTTGACAAACGGGTTTTCTTACTTTTCTTCTTAGGACTCTCTGCATGTGTTGTATTTGCTGTGACATACTTCAGTGAAACCACCAGTTCTCCTCTGTATTGATCGAAGGGAGATGCTGCTGTGGATGCCTATGAAGACAAACAGCGGTTACCTTTTAAAGGTTATACTCAATAAAAAAACTTCAGTAACAGTAACCTAAACAGTTATTCCATAGAAGCGTTACCTTTCCGCTGAGAGCCATACATTCTTCATGCCCTGATTCAATGTCATGGTTGTACATTGGCACCTCCACCTCCCCCAGGAAGACATTGTGGCCAAAACGGTCATAGTGCCAAACTGATAGCTGTAGTCTGCGAGTCAGCAGCTGGGTACGAGTGATAGAATACTAAAACAAAAGAGAACAAAAGAGACATACAAAATGAGGTAGGAACATAACATGGCAAGCAGGGGATTGTTATGCAAGTGCTTTGTGCAGTTTGTACAGTGTTATAGCGTGCAGTGCAGAGTGTTTACTCTTGTTTAAACAGGGCAAACATTAAAACCAATATTTGACATTGTCACTTGGTGATACAGTAACCTATTACAGGCGTCAATGTTATGAAACGAGGAGTTCAGTGTTTTTATTAACTGTTACGAAAGCAGGGAATATACAGAAGCTATGGAAATGCATGGAGTGTCATGTAAATATTAACTCTAAAATACTTCCAGAGGACATTGATCCATACATTTAGTGTTTCCTTAAAATTGGGGTTGATGGTGTTACGCTTGATAGAGGTTTTCTTCTTTCCCTTGTCTGGGAGGAGGTAAGCCTTCACATACCTGTAGGATGTAACAATACAAGAAAAATGAACATGTGGGTTGATTTCAACAACTGTCTCGGAGTGATCTTCACTCTGAACCCAATGGTATGAACAAGGGATAGAAAACAACTACAACAGTCTCCTACATAGACTCTCTCAGGAAATCACATGGAAATCTGTTTTTGGCTCAAACTGTGTGGAGGCCACTTACGGGTTGCATTTCTTTTTTGCTGCATCAGCATAAGCCAGTCCTCTGCATTCATGAACCAGAATAGACAGACTCTGACTGGAATCATTGTAGCAGAGAGAGAAGCTAATATCCCCACTCACGTCCACACTGTCATAGTCTCCTGCTTCACTGTATACAGTCATCGTACTGCCCAATGTCATCTATAAAACCCAGCATATAAGTAAAATATTCAATTTTCCGCAATTTATTTATTTGTATTAAGGGATTACCGTTGAGCTTCGCAGACTTCCGTAACCATCACTGTATTTCTGTCTATGTATATTCACCAAAGTGTCAATGTCTTCCTCCTCTTCCTCATCATCCTGATGAAACATGTATGTATATCAGTATAGTCACTATACATTCAAATGTTTAACAACATTAAGGAAATCAACTTACAGCATTAAGGCCAGGAACCGACTTGCTCCTGTCTCCCATTGAGGATGCAGCGGTTTTTGTTCCATCTTCACGCAAATCAAGGGTGGACGCTGGTTTAATTTCTATAAGGAAGCACACTCATTTAAAACAAAGAATGAAATGTGATTAGATTCAATGTACGTTGGGTTGAACCATTGGGACTCCAATGGTGTTATTCCAATGTCCAATGAGATAATTTTCCATAGCATCTTGCTTTAAGGGATAGTTTACACAACCCGTTCACATCATTTACTCACTTTTATGTCACCTGTGTGACTATTTTCTAAAGAACACAAAAAGAGGTTTTGAGAAACGTTGGTAACCAAACAACATTGGTCCCCTTTGACTTCCCTTATATGGCCACAAAACCACTGAGACATTTCTCAAAATATCGTCTTTTGTGTTCTACAGAAGAAAAGGTCATATACAGGTTTTGAACGACATGTGGGTGTATACATACACAACATAATTATCTCTTTAATGGAGTCAAGTCAATCTGGCATATATTTCTAAGAATTTACCTGATAGTTTGTGCACTCTTCTGACACTTTTCTTAAAAAGCCCATCCACATCTTGCAGAGAGTCGGGGCAGGCTTTCATGTGATGAATTAAAGATGCCTTATTTTGGATTGAGAATGGTTAAATATGTAAGAGAACAGACACAGATAAACTGGGAAAGGGAAAAAAAATGTATATACATGATGAAAGAACATAAAAACAAACCGTCTCATTGGTCGGGGTGGAGGTTGCAGGGCTGTCATTGTTAGCAGTGGCGGCCAAGCTGGAAACTGTGGAGCCGGTTGGACTAATCTTAGCTGTCACTTCCTCTTTTCTATGCAAATCAGATGTTTGCATTACATTTTACATCACTAGTCATGGATTTCTGCATCTCTGACTAAGGTCTTACCTCTGCATCTGGGGGGTATTGTGTGATGATTCAGTCTCTGTGTTGTTGCTGCCCAGACTGGCTTTCTCTGCTGATTCTGTTTCACTACGTTGTTGCTCTTGAACATCAAGTCCATCGATAGGCTCAAGAGGCGAGCTGAGGGAAAAACAGAGGAAACCACTGTATGAAAGGGTTTCTACTGTATGAAATCGATCTATCTGTCTGCCCTGTAATGGGCCATTGTGTAATTTTTGGTGGCATCTAATGGCGAGGTTGCGAATTGCAACCAACAGCTTGCTCCACCCTCCCTTTCAAAGCACTACAGCAGATCTCACAGCACTAAGATGTCCGCTTCTTTGCCGCATGAGATAACAGATTTACAAAACTCGATTTGTATAGCTGTTTGTCCGTTTAGAGCTACAGTAAAAACAGCTTGGGGCCCGCGATCTATGTAGACAGAAATAGCTCATTCTTAGGTAATCAAAACATAACACTACACTATGTAAGGTCTTTATACACATTGGAAGACATAGTTACGTATATTTTAGAGCATTTCTGTCAATAGATCCTTAAAAAAAAGAACACACTGGACCTGTAAATGACAATTTATTAAAGAAGAAAAATAAAACATTGTAAAGAAAAGCATTTTATTGTTTGATCAGTTGAAACATGTGATTATATTATTAGTGCCCATGATGACACACCTCTTGTGTGCCAGCGCAACGTCTTTTAATCGAGGTTTGGGTACAGGCACAGCCTTGCAAGAATTCAAGTCACTGTATAGTAATTCCCCAGCTGTCTCACGCTTGTTACCTGGAACAGAGATTCAAAACAGGGAAGTGGCAACAAAGCAGTGCATAATGATTAAACCCACAAGACCGACAGCTTTTTGTTAGACTATGAAATCAATTAAATTGATTAAGAAATAACATTTAGAAATTCAATTAAACACAACTAACAAGACTAATGCAGGTTTTTACATCCCCCCACTCTATCTCGCTTTCCTTAACATAAAAAGAACAAATCTACTTCCCACCCACTGCACTCTCTGGCATCTGTCAGGCTTCCTCTACTTACATCCAGGCCTCTTCCTGAGGGAAACTCGGACTAAAACGTGTCCAGGAGCTGCACAGAAGCGGTTAACTTTCTCGTCAAAGAACCAGTCTCCAGTGCTCATCTTCAGATCGCTGCATTAAAAAAAACATGCAAGTCAAAGTTCTGTTAAACATTAACCTTTACCATTAAGCAAGGTCCTCATTTTCCAGTTCAATGTGCCTCTTAATAGTAGTGTTTTACATGGCCTGAGGCCCAACAGAGGAAGCTAGAAGGGGTACACACTCACATCTCCTTGGAACACACTGTGCACACCCAAGATCCATTGGGTCGAACAGATTGACATTTTTTGCAGACGTAATGTTTACATGCCCTGCACTGGCTACTGTTGCGGGACAGAAGGCTCATGGACTCCTGGCAGCGGCCACAGCTGTGTTCACTGTATTTCCCACTGCTACGCTTGGCCCCCTTTCTTCTGATTTCCAAAAATTCAACTTTCAGCCTCCTAAGAGAAGACAAATTATTTTATGGATTAGATTCTCCAGATTTTATATTTTAACATCCATTCATATATGATAAATGACAAGGTTTTAAAAAACATACTGAATACTTTTCTTATGTTCAGAAATGATGGATAATGCTTAAAAAATTTTAAATTAACTCTAGATCATACAAATACAAAAGTTTGAATGTTTTTTTATTATATGTGAAACTATTGAAATGGTTGCATTGGACCAGCATATACTGAAACTCCTTTAAGACTGCTGAATAAAATAATCTAAGAAATATTCGATTGGTTTAAAATTCTCTGGGCACTGCTTAGCTAAAATACCTTTATTTGTAAACTTTCCTATTTTTCTAAATTGTAAAAAATATAAGTAGTAAATTGTTAGAATAAGAATCTGTTTTTCTAGTATTTATTTATTTCTAGTATAAATGCTTGGTGGGAGTGACCCTTCACTCACTTCACACGGAGCTCCTCCAAGCGTCTAAGGTCCTCGTCGCGCTGTAGGACTGCCAGTATCAGATCTTGCTCAGAGTTTGTCAGGGTGGACACATTGATCTCCATGTTCTGTACCATCCTCAGGTGTCAAATCCTGCTTCTATGGAACGATAAAACAAACAACTATAGTAACTTGGTCTGCTGCATTAAATCAACATATTCTTTCTTATGTCAACATACAGATTATAGAAATTTGCTGACGACAATACTTAATCTGGACCCACCAAATGCGCATGCGAGATGTGAACGCGCACCATAGTGGTTTGTTTTTCAACTGAGCCACCATGATCAAATGGACCAATGTAACAATGTCTTTAGTACTTTTTTGGACCTTGACAACAACTATAACCATTATGTCTATGAGGAGGCCTGAAAATCTCTCGGATGTCACCTAAATATCGAAAACGCCAGGAGGTCTCAAAACATGTTAAATGCATGTGGGTGAGTAAAAAAAAGAAATCACAACTTACCCTTTAAGAAGATATTAAAGCACTGTGGTATAAATCTTCATTCAAAAGCAAGAATGTGTCCTTTTCTTCTCAGAGTGAGGGAAAGAAAGGACAAATATATGAGTTACACAAATAAGGGAGTCCCTGCTGTTTGTAAAAAGGGTAGAGACTTGGATACAGGGCAGAACTGACAAAAAGAAGGCGTGACCTTTCTTGATGCCTTCGTGCAGCGTGGATGTCAGAGATGCTCACACATCCCTGCAGGAGGTGAGTAATTAATGTAGACACAAGAACCCCCGAGACATACAGATCAACATGCAAATCTGTTAGCTAGCAATGCCAATATGACAGATATTCCCATTTAAGTATCTACCACACAGAGCTTAGACTGGACATAATGCAAAGTTCGAAGTCGATCACAACCTTGTGTGCTTATTAAGCATCAAAATACTATAAAATGAATTTAACTTATTGTGAAGTATTGTTATCATAAAAACCAGGCGCCATATAACAAAAACATCTCACGTCTGAAATAAAGATCTGCCAAATGCAATGTTCGAAATTATTTAGAAATTTAAATCAGGATATTTTATAATACAACCTGGAATTAAAATTAAATAATAATAAATGACAAAACAACCACCTTGAATTTACGAGCATGAGAAAACCATGTTGTCTAGATTTGCTCATGGGCAGATGGGGCACAAAAGTAAAAAACGAAGTGAATGGCCAGAAATAAAGAAACAAAAACAAAATGTTTTGGTGGGAGGATAGGGAAGGAGAGCATGAGAACCCTGTTTGGATTTGATTGACTGCACATTAATGAAATGTATGTTTTTGGGATTAAATAGCTAAAGGGCAACAGGGTAAAGAGTCAGAGCCATGGAATGCCTTTAGGAAAAATAACATGCAGTCACCTTATCACAAAGAGTTACCGCCCTTAAAGGACACACGGCCATGGGTGGAGATCTTTAGCAAACCTAGTTTGTTTTAAATGATGCACTTTTAATGATTCGGACAAAATTTTATTTGAATCGAACTGGTGACAAAAGTGTGAGAAAGGACATAATATAACATAATAATCAAGCAACCTTCAATTAAAACTGGTTTAGTACATATCCAACGAAACATGACCCTCCGTGGCAAACTTTTCCTCATTCTATAAATGTTTTTAGAGGATTAAAATGAGTGCTGTGAATTGACCTTCCTACAGCAGCTACTGATATATGATTTGTTAGAGACAGTGTGCAACACGCAATAATACTTTGTATTATTAACTAAATAGAAAGTTGTCTGTTTTAATATAAAAACAACTATACAAACTGACGTAGGCAAAAAAAGGCTAATATTGCTCTTGTTTGAGAAGGCAACAGATTGAGGAAAATAAAACACAAAATGTTACCGTTATTTCTTTATGATAAACGAACACACAGAGTAAATGTTAATGAATAGTGAAATAATAGAGAAACATAGTAGCTCACAGGGAAGGAAGCCTTGTGCTTAAGCGCAATACAAACAAACAGCGCATACAAGTAAAAATAACGCGTCTCTGTAAAACACAGCTCAAACGATACAATTCTACTCAAATTCACGAGTACGAACTTTAAGACTTACCGGTGGAGCAGGATTTCCCACAACTTTTCACTTGTTCCCAGCGTGCAGACTCCCTGACTTTTGAGGCTTTGCCAAGTAAAGCTCCTCTAGGAACGTAAGCAAACTTTGCAGCCCTGCGCGTCACAGACGCGACCACACCGTGGAACAGGTGCGCGTTCGCGATGCGCGCAAACAACAGCGTTTCCTCTTGTGTCGATGTGTTCTTTAGAAAAGTAAAACCATGCTTCTTTGCCCTACAAACCCAGAAAATTAACTTAATGTTGAGAATAACCAATTTAATATCGATTCAATGTTAAATTAATTATCTTTTCAATGCGGCTCATGTAAAAATCATTAAAACATATGCACATTAACCCTTTATCTATGTCAACTATTGCACATCTGTTTTTTGATATTTAAACCCTTGGGATTTGTTTGATTTCAGCCTTATAGAACTGTTTATTTTGTCTGTCCTTTAGGAAAAATTACCAGTTTTAGGAGCTGGGTAAAATGAAATGAAATGCTCTATAATATACATAAAATAACACATTTGATTTAAACGATATTCAAATCATTTAATGGTGAATTATTATATCATAAAAACAAAGTTTTGTGACCAGATGGTAAAAAAAGACCAAAGGAATTACAGACTGAGGGTTTTATTAAAATAATTATATATACAGTATATTATTATAAATGTTTGCATGTGTTGATTAGAGAGGTCTACACTCCAAATCCAGTACCACATGACTGATATGTGGTGCGTATGTTTTAACATGTTCTATATGCCTGATGTCTGTCGTCCATTTGTCCCCAGCGACGTCGGACAACAGTGTACAGATGCGGCTTCCAGTCTCTCTAGCCCAGGCTGTCCACACTTCCATATCTCTCTGGCTCTTCAGAGGTGATTGCTCAACATCCATAGCAGATGCATTTTCAGGTGTTTCATGGTGCAAGGGTGTTGTGACGTTTTGGTGGATATGCAGTATTCCTCCAGTGCGTTTCTTAAGCAGACGGCATGCCATGGGCCAACCTTCCTCCGAACTCGGAATGAGGCCCAAATTCACACGATCAGCAAAATCACTTAGAGGAAGCTACGAATGATGTGCAATGGGTAAATTAATTAAACAGATTTATTGTACTGCATTAATTTCAGATGTACATTTGGACATTTTTTACACTGTATGTTTTGTATGGTAGCATTCTCATAATTACATTGCTTTATTAGTTACTATATTAACTTTTATGTGGTATAAATTCGCATGATGGAAAAAATTATAAGAGTCAGAAATGAAACAATACAAATGTTTCTTTTATTTTTTATTGTACAGAGTATAATCTTCACCTGTCTGTTGTCTCCCTGATGGACGGTGCAGCGGTCTGACACACCATTGATCTGCAAGTTTCTGTGAAGAGCCTTTACTGCATCTGGATTCCATTCACAAGCATGCACATGTGAAGCATTGGCATGTACCAGAAATGGAAGAGTGAAGTAGCCAATCCCTGAAGTAGAGCAAAGATGATGCATTTAAGTTTTCAACTAAAAACCAAAAAAAGTCTCAAATGGTAAATACACAGCATTGCTTTTACCTGCATATAGGTCAACCACAGTCTCGCCACTGCAGTCCAAAGAGGCTATTCTGAGCTTCTCTGTAATATTCCCAGAAGAGAACATGCACTTGGTGATATCGAACTCATACCTAAAATTTCACGCAGACAAATAAGTTTAAATTTCCTATTTTAAAAACACTTTTGTCATAAAATGACATCCTACGAGTTACCTGATGTGGTTATCGATGTGTGTTACATAGCTGCTGTCTCCTAAAAGCATTGTCACTATGGGTGTGCGGTACCCATCCTGTGAAATCTTTTTAATTTGTGCTAGACGTTTCACTCCCAGGATCTGGGCAACCAAGTTCCAGAATTCAGGTCCTAAAGTAAATCACAAGTTAGCATATATTTAAGAAACATGTTTTATGTATGCAATGCTTCTTGTTGCAAAATATATTTGCACCAATAACTATTATAATACAATATTGGAAATAAATAGAGAAACCAGAAAACAACATTTTAAACTCACCAATTTCTCTCCATATTGTATTGGAAAAGCAACTGTCGCCAAAGAGGACCAGATCTCCATGGCACTGCCATCGACTAGGAATATCTTTCTCAAGATCCACACTCCATGTCTCCCCTTTGGAAACTAACAAGGACTTTGCAGTCTCTATCAGCCTCTCATTGAAAGACTTAACTTTTCCCTTCTTTGATAGTGGGGGAGCCTTAAAAAACATGTATTTTACATGTACCTATTAACAATTTCTTACCTGCTCAATGTTAACAAAAATATGCATACCTGTATATCAACAATTTCACAAAAGCTGTCCTCCTCTGCTATATATTCCTTTAGTGCCACCAGATCAAGGCGTTTCAGAGCTGATGCCACCACTGGAAAGGTTACAGTCCCGTCTGCGTGTTTTTGAGTACAGTATCTTAGCTCCAGAACACCTTGCGACTGCAGGTATTTCCTGGTAAACAGGTCGATTAATATTAATACCAAATATTACAAACATTTTAATAAATAAAACACACAAATACAAACCGACTTAGTTTTAACTCACTTGTACAGTTGTGCATGGCGCTGCGGCACTTTCAAACACGGAATTACAACCATTGTCTGCAAGGCGTGAGAAAACGCATCAAAATATTTCCTTGATCTAACCAAACATCCAACTTGCATTAAAAGCTTTCAGACAAGCATCAACGTTTTACGAAACACACTCGCCTTCGACTGAGATCGTTCTTTGACGGTTGCTTGCTTCTGGTCGGAATTATTTAGTGTTGCACGCGTTTGCAAACAGTAGCAAAATAAAATAGTTTAGCTGAGGCTTTATTGATTAAGTGCATCTCCATATGGTTTACCTGCGTTTTATATACTAATAATAATAACTACAACAACAATAATATATAAGCTTAATAAACAATGAAACTCCCTCTGATTACATCCCTGAATCGATAGATGGCAGCATACTTCAACTTTTACCGCGAAAAACGTGCGCATGTTGCCGAAGGAATTTTATCTGTCCAATCACAGCACACTTAGATCGCTGTAAACAGCATTGGAATCCATAAGGTAAGGAGAAGTGTCGTTTTTTTTGTTAAATGACTAATAAACATGGTTCTACTGCATACATTAAAGTATTAGATGTCATACTAACTAACTATGTATGTATATAAGTTACTTGTATTCATTCAAATCACATTCGTAACAGTTACGACTTTTAAACACTGTGCCCATTGTTTCACTAGATGTCTGCAAACAGCTGTGTTACATCTGTCCGGCTTGACTCCATCAAACAAGCGGTCAAACCAGAGGTTCACTTGTTACCTTGTGAAATAGAGCATGACGGACCTGCTGAAGTCTCTAAATTTTTCACTCCTACAATGAAGGAACGCAAACACGGTTAGCCCTACACCACTACAGTGTTTTAAACAATATGTCTTACCAGATTCAGACATTTGATATTATGTTCTGCAGAAGTGTCCGTGTCATTCAGAGGTCGGGGGATGAAGGGACAAGAATTAAACTGCCCACAAGGATACACAGGACTGGTGCTGAAGGAGGTTCAGAGGCCCGCATCAGATCAAGAGGTTTCCAACTGTCCTTTACTTTTTCATTTACTGAGAACTTGGAGCTATCAAAATAATGCTTAAGTGATCGTTATAAATGTGTATTTTGCTGACTTCTCAGGACAGAATAGTCAAAGTGTCTTCAGTGTTCCATAATTTCACATACTGGAATTTGGAGACACCACCAACAGCTGATGATGGAGTTGTGATGGCAATGGAATGGCCTCTGCTAGCACAGGCAGTGAGTAACACTTCATAAAATGCTTTTTTTAAAGTAACTACAGTTTTAAAGTGATGTAAATTACGTGCATTATTGATTATTTAGTTAATTAATGTATATGTCTTTTTGTAGATACATGGACCAGTGGACAACTGACATTCTTTGTTTTGTAAGGAAGACACCCACCTACTTTTCAAGTACACTGCTACAAATAATAAATGTGAAATGTCCTTTTTTGCAAGACCGAACCGCACACACTGACCTACTGGCTTATGGTTTTGACAAACATTTTAACTGAACTGATGTTGGAGTAAGATTGTAATATGATAATCAAATTATTAAAATGTCTTGTTTTATTATTTTCCCAGGTGATGACTTTAACTTATTTGGCTTTTATTTATAAGTAAATGATAAAATAGTTTTTAGCTCCCCATTTTAAAGGAAAATAAAGAGCAATGGCACTAAAGACTATTTTAATTCAATAAATATCAAAACTTTTTACCATGTAAGAAACAAAATGCACAAAAAACATGCACAGCAAAACTCTTTATAATAATGATACAATCTGCTGCCATGAATCTTGATGCTTTAAAGTACCTTATAAGAGAAAAAATTACAAATAGAACAATAAAGAATACTTTGATCAATAAAGAAACTGTATAATTCAGCAAAACACCACTATAAAAACTTATTTGACATAAGTTTGTGTTCTGAAACCACTCTTAAAAATGTCATATTCACTTGAACTTATATTTCCATTCTCGAGGAAATATTCAGATCAAAGAAACAAAGATATAAAAAGGACACTTGTAAATAAGAAAATATAATGCGATTGTCCACACTAAATAAGTCACAATGATGTATAATCAGAACAGTAATGCAAAAAATATCCATTGGTTATTAAAAGCAATTGACTTCTGAGACCAAGGGTCTACGTCTGGGGAGCATGAGGAGGGGGCGGCGACGGAGGAGGATCAGACTCAAATCTGGTGCGTTTTATTGGCAGGCCCTGATCGTGTGCCTTTCTGATGTGTCTGTACAAATCTCCAGACTGTGTGTAACTACGATAACAGTAGCTGCACTCATATGGGCGCTCCCTAGTATGTACAATGGCATGTCTTCGCAGGGTGTAGGCACAGGAAAATGTCTTTCCGCACGTGTTGCAAGTAGGTACATCCTCTACGTAGTTCCCTAGAGAGTCCTGAAGTTCCTCAAGATACATGACCTGCTGCTCAGACTGTGAATTGGTTGGAAAAAGGGATGATGGGAAACCGGAATTATCTGTTGCAGAGGAATTAGGACCTTGTGGTGAAGAAGGTAAAGAGAGGGGTTCTTGATGGGGTAGGTGAATTAAAGTGTGTGCAGGTATGAGTTGCATGGCAGTGAGCTCCTCAACGTCGTGGCTGTTATCATCATAATCATCCACGTGATCTGAACCTGTATTTCTGTTCTGACTGTTATCAGTGACCATAGTATCGTCCGTTTCATCAGATTCTTCATCAGAAATCACAATGGCCTCCACTTTCACCTTCACATTATCCTCAAGTTTCTCGCCTGTTTCAAGTCTATCAACTTCTGATGGGTCTTTTGAGGTCTGGGAAAAAAGCTTTTTACCTTTATTACTACTTTTAGTAGTGTCCCCCTTTCTTTCAGTTCGGCTCTGCATGTGTGGTGATGGCCCTGGATTTTCAGTACACGGTCCTTTATTCTGAAATCGATTCGATTTTGCTGTTGGACTCTGCTGACAGTTTGCTTGAGCAAACATGTTAGGCGCATTAGACACAGCGTGATCTTGGGCAGTGGTGCTGTTGTCTACAATGCTCAGTGTCGTTGCTCCGTTTACAACAGTTTGAGTCTCTGTGCTCGTCTGAATAATTTCTGTTGAACTGCACAGACTTGAAAGTGCAGACTCAAGGCTGGCTGATCTTGCGGGTACTCGTGTCGTGTCAGTCCTAGATGAGGAACTATATGCAGGCAAACTTGGACAAGTATTGCCAATGGGTGGCTGGGAGTCCATTCCTAGCTGGGTACTGTCAGCCATCTCTGAACTTTCCACACCACTTTGTGTGAGAAGACCAGCCACCCCTGTTTGTGTCTCCATCTTGGTATCAGCATAAAATGACATCTGTTGGCTGTACTGCGGACAGTGTGTTACAGAGGATGAAAACGCCGGATTTCCAACGGTTAGCGCTCCATCTCTTCCTGATCTCCTTCCTGTCTCAGCAGCAGGTACATCATCTGGACCATCAAGCCCTCCTATGATCTTAGCTAACTCATTTGATCCAACGTCAACCCTTGTGCTGTCTGCTTCGGCCAGTCCACGACCCTGTAGTCTTTTCTTACAAACTCGAACCACATCATTCATATGTAAGAAGCTGGCAGCAGCGAGCACGTCCTCTGGAGGGGGGTGGGCTTCTAGTCGCAGCACTCCCTCATACATAAAATCGAGAAGCAACCCAAAGGCTTGAGGTGTCACTATATCACCATTTATAGACACTGTGTCTCTCTGTGGTCCTCCGTTGACTGTGCTGGTATTACCTATAGACTGATCCGAGTAGAACATGTGGAAGAACGGGGAAAAAGATGCCAACACAGCCCGATGAGCTACAAAGCGAGTTGAGCCGACCTGCACAGTAGAGTCACAAAGGAAACCTTGCAGACGCTGGGAGCGCAGGGTAGTTAAGAGCTGCTGACTGTGTTCTGGAAAATCCATTTCTACTGACAACCTATAACTGAAATAAAAGCAGAATTATGTTTATTAATGTTGTACTTTAACTTGCTCATTAATAAATTAAATCAGTTTACACTAAATATAACTACAATGAAACGTAGAATAGAGGAAAAAATGGTTTTGACTCACAGAATTGTCAATGAACAGACAGTCTCCACACCCACTTTAAGATCAGGTCCTATTCACTGTCATATGACCGCATTAAAACTATTAAAAATATCGACTCTCAAAACACTTTATCGATCAAACACACCGAGTTAAAATGATCATAGGATTGTAACGAATGTATTACACGTCTATTCATGTTCTAAATACATACATACATTAGTTAAAACCATTTTGTGAAAGCTGCTTTATTCGTATTATTTGTAAAGAGCGTCGTGTTATGGTTGGATAACTAAACCATACCTTTACCAGAACACCGCATGCCAAACTCTAAAACAACGAAGCGTGTCATTAAAATATGAGCTACATCACGGTTTAAAAAAGTAACAATTTGTTTTTCAAGATAAACAGATACGATCAGAAATGTTTTTCATCAGAACAATACATCACGAACACACACACTTCGACGTGTAATGTGTTAAAGTAATGCGAAGACTCTGCTCTGCCATCTACTGGCGTGGAGGAGAGGCGAGAAACGCAAGCAAGGCAACACAACTACAACAACGCAATATAATTTATTTATCGCCTTTTTCATGTGATAAGAAGTACACAAACCACATTGTTGACACAACTCTACCAACACAAAAAATAAATACTAATTATGATAATTCCTTTGTAAACTTGAATCCACACAATTCTGGCTAAATTAAATATGTAAGAATTTTGTAATTATTCATAATTTCATTAAATTGTTACACAAATGACACTGCAAAATATAATAACGAATAAAGGTACTACGGTAGAGTAAACAAGGGGAAAACCTAAAAACAAAAAAGAACAAATACTTAAAAATAAGATACTTATAGTGTGCTTTCATTTAAACAGGGGCAGTGAAGTATCATAAAACGGCCTGCGTTCACGTAAAAGCTTTCCTATTTAAAATGCACGTATTATGCTTTCAGTTCACTAAATTTGACGTGGAACTTTTATGTGATCAGCGTGGCTACAAGTTTACCCATGATCCTCCGCGCGTGGGAATCCGCTGCTCATTCAAAAATGGCGGAAGATGTGAGAAAGTCAGAAAGTGAGCGCTGTCAGTCGGTTCTTCCAGGGACGTCTGACCAGCAAACCACAAGGGAAACCAGCGGTCAAAACACAGAAGCTGACGAAGGTGATATCCAAACTAAACTGGACATCAGTTCGGATAAGTTTGACCCTCTTCTCGCACTGTATTCCCCACAAGTGCCACTGCCATTCCCCCAAATCAAGTGCTTTAACAACATAGCAGAATATGAGAGCTTCATGAAAGGCGGTCGAGGTAGAGCCAAGCCCGAAAATGTGGAGAAACGGCTCAGGAAAGCACAGAAAGGCAAAGTAGACCCGGAGAGGATAGAAAGACTGAAGAAACTGATGGTGAACAACCCGGTGGAGGAGGAGGGAGAAGGAAGCGGAGTGAAGCGACCTTCACGACAGCGAAAGACTGCAAAAAATGTGCTCACGAGAATGCCACGTACGTTTACTTGTTTATATACATTTTACAACGGAGTACACCGTTCAAAACTGTTCTGGACAAACATTAGATTGTTCTGTAAAGTGACAGGTGGTCAAAGAATGCTGTAGATAAACCCGTTAGCACTGTCTTGTCTTTATTTACAGTGCACGAAGGCAGTCCATTAGGAGTACTCAACAGATGTGTCCAAGAGAAAAGCAGAGTCAAAGTTCACATACGAACCTTTAAAGGGCTCAGAGGAGTGTGTTCTGGATTTGTGGTGGCATTTGATAAGTTCTGGAACCTGGTAAATATTAAAATATAATTACTGTTGTCATTTTTATTAGTTCTGTTAAATCTGAACGTTTGTTTCACATTTTTTCCTGCTCCTTTTGTTGGTGCTAGGCAATGGTAGATGTGGATGAAACATACAGGGACCCTCTGCTGGGAGAGGCACTTTACCATGAGAAAGCACTGACTATCACAAGGGTAACACTTCCCTTTAAATGAATGTTTGATTAATTAGCACCAAAATCTTGAATTATATAAAATGTTTGGTGACTATGCTTGACTTTAATTCCCTTACTGCTTTTTCACAGCTGTTTGAAAAGCTAAAAGTGCAAGAGACTGCGGCTCTGGCTGCGGTGGAGAAAAAGGGAGCAGAGACCCCGTCAGGCTCAGATCCGCACAGTAGTTTACCCCAATGTTACAAAGATGCTAACAAAAGGCTTACTGACCCTCAACAAACCCAGAAAAGCTCCACAGTCTTGGAAAAGCATCAGTTAGGTAAAAGAACCTCAAAAGTGATGCAACATGAAATAAAACGTAAGGTGGAGTATGGAAGAGTTCACACACGTCATATCAATCAACTATTTATACGAGGAGAAAATGTTGTTCTCGTAAACATACAGCAGGACTGAAATATTGGTTGCCTTTCTAGTGACCACCTCTAAAGGATTTGCTGTGAGGTTATAAGTGTATCACATTGATATGTACGTGAGACATTGAAAATAATACATTTGAATAAAATGAACTCTGATAGTTTTTTAGG
Source organism: Barbatula barbatula (assembly GCF_947034865.1). Taxonomy (NCBI): domain Eukaryota; kingdom Metazoa; phylum Chordata; class Actinopteri; order Cypriniformes; family Nemacheilidae; genus Barbatula; species Barbatula barbatula. The sequence continues at coordinate 9,397,724 of NC_136781.1, forward strand.
TTGGCACCGACTTTTTAAATAAAATGACCACTAGGGGGAAGCAGGACACCAAAGCTTAGTGAGCATACACATTCCACGCCATTAAAACATCCTGGGGAATTATTGCACCCTCTACTCAAAAATGGCATAAATCTTTGTCTTGTTGAAACTCTTATGGCACTTATCAATACTTAAAAGACCAACTCTGTTTATGTCTGTATGTGAATAAAATGACAGCAGGGTCTCTATAGATTTCTTTAAACACTGTAAATGGGCTTTTAAGGTAAGAAATTGCGTTTGGCACTTAAGGCTGTCGACATTTTTTATTACTGTTTGTACTTGCTGCATGTATTTAGTGTTCACACAATACTAACCTCATGAATTGTCTATTTTACTTTTTGATGTTTCTTTTATATACCAAATCTATACTTGATGCAAAGGTCTTTCATTCATCACAAATTTATAAAATCACCAACTGGGGAAATAAAGATAAAAGTTATGTTTACAATCTAAACAATAGCACACACAGCACAAATGTATGTTAGGGTATGGAATTTTTTGCAAAATTAAAGAATGTTACAACATAAACTTGGAAAAGCACATAAGAGTGTCTCTTACTAGCCATGTGATGTTTATGCCAATTACAAGTTTTTACTGGGAAGGAATCCAATAAAAATGGGTCATACTGTAGCGCTTTCATCCTATTAACGGATTCAAAGTTAATGTTTGGAGTCGAGTCCTTGGAGGATCTATAAGAACAGACCATTCTGAACACATGAGATTCATTAGTGAGATAAAAAGCAAGCGTTACAGTGAAAATGGAAATCAACTCTTTATTGTCATTCATAAAAGATCATAAGTACAATCAAGTCATTGTAAGAAATGGAAAACATATTAAACATTCTCAATGGAAGATTTTTTGTTGCTTGCCATAGATTTGTATTTACGTATAGTGTTTCCAATAATATTCCCTAACCCATAACCAACTGAATTGTTGAGATCCTACAGACCTGACTACAATCATAAACCATCTCTTCAAAAGGAAAAAAGGAAGAATATGTTCATTCTGTGTGTAAAAAGCCACAGAATGGGTGAAGGCATCAGTGACAATATAGTGATGGTCCTCTAGATACAGCATCAAACAGTGCTACCTGCGCAAAATTCACTGGTTACACAGACATACCCTACACTCAGCATGAGCAGACGTGCATAAAATCCGAACCCAAATCAGGTTCAAATATATATAAAAATCCTCTTAGTCACCCAACTCATCCTTATAAGTTAATCATGCAAAACCATAAAAAAGTGTGCGCATATATGGTATATATGTCACTAGATGTGTATCTATAACAGTACCTTTAGGAAATACTGTTCTTTTCATATTGTCTGATGAAATTTTCAGAAAAATAGAGGCAACAGAGGGACAGGCACCATGTGTTCTTATGACTTAGACTTTGCACTTTCATAAAGATGAAAAGTAGATCTGATTTCTATTCAACAGAGACAAACCATTTAAAAAGGCCACAATGGTTTTCATTTGTAATTGTCATTGTATGTAATGTTTCTTCATTTTACTTCAGAAAATGTTTTTTAATAAAAATCAAATACAAAATGGCAAGTGATTAGAGGCTTTACTCCATGCAAAAATCCTCACCAGCATAATTTGTTAATAATCTCAATAACTTATTGTCTGTGTGCAAATATATTTACATATTGTAAATTTAAGGCATAGAGGGAAGGCATACTATAAACTCTTCATTAGGACATTTATATAGCATTGGAACCCATGTACATTCTGGGTTTACTCAATAAGTTGTTAAGTGGGTTGAAGTCTACAGTCCACCAAAGCAATTCATTATTGTTACATTTCTTTAACCAAGTCTTGTTTTTACTTAAGCGGAATCCCAATGTCATAGAAGCATGGGATGTGAATGTGCAATGACCGACATGAATCTCAGAACAAACCAGCCGCCCTCAACCTGGGCTCCTTGGTACAGCTGAACAGAAGAACATAGAAAATAACAAAATTATCCAGTTGTACATAATTACCATTTAAACAAACATTTCCTGCGTGGTTTTATTTGACATCTTCAGGTAGTCTTTGTATTCTAGCTCTTCATTGCTTCTTCATGGTCGTATCTCAGAAGGGAGTGTTCACCTAATACTCTCACCCATTCATTTCCCAAAGTTGGCAAAATCTGCAAAGGCATCTTGCTTAGGTTGTCCCACGGCCCCACTCATCCCCAGGACTGGCATTCCTGTACCCATGTTTCCTGTCATTCCCATGGCAGCTGTAGACATGCCCATGTTCATATTCATTCCCATCATGCCCTGATTGAGTGGCATTCCTCCCATGGCTGGCATGCACATAGCACCACCTGCCATACCAGGCTGCATACCCATGTTCATTCCTCCCATCATGGTGTTGGCAGGTGGCCTGACCATTGTCGGGGTGGCCTGCATGCCCAGGTTCATTCCAGCGAAACCCTGAGTCATCATGTTGACTGGAGTCTGAACTCCTATAGTACAATAATTTATTTAAAAATAAATTAAATGGAAAAAAGGGTTTTTGGAATCAAATGAAACGGACAATCACTTGCAATACATGTTCTAGAAAAATATAAACCATGCTTACCTTGCTGCATCATGCTGAGTGTAGGCTGAGAAGGTTTGGGTGCCTGCATGCCGGGGCCGAGGTAGTCTAGGCTTATGTCTACAATAGAATTGGACCAAGTTGAAGGCATAGAGGCTTTGGGACCGGGCTGCTGGGGTACTGGTTGTTGGGGCACCAGTGGGTCACCCATAGTCTGCAGTTGCTGCAAAAACAAAAAAAGTCAGTTTCAAGAACAAACAACACAAGATCCGATACATCTGATCAAAAACAGATTAACCTCAGATTCTGTAACTGTGATTCTGTTCTGCTGCTGTTCAAGCATGGCAATTAAAATTCCAAAATGGAAATAAAGATTGCCAGACAAATCAGAGGAAGATAGAGCGTACTTAATACTCCACAACATTACAGAGTGGTATTTCAGAGCTATTGGTTTATAAAAGAAAGAAATGTTGGCTGGGAGGCATGGTCTTCTACTAAAATTATTTCAGCATGTTAAAAAATGCATCTCAAGTCCCTCTAATTATACCATCGGAGGGCTGCTTTTGTCTTAAGCCAAACAAAACTTGCCATTTTAAAGTAGGTCAGGCTTTTAGCATGCAAATATTATCTTTGTGCAAGGCTTTTGTTTCAATTTAATGGTTTTCTGACTTAAACTTGTTCCTCCTCATTCTGCCACTCTCTGTGATGGGCGTCCCCAGGGAACTGGGGTTGATGGGTAATGCGGAGGGGGTGGGTGGAAAATTGTGCCGATGCTTCGTGTGATCCCTCGCACGTTTTACTTTCATGTTGCCTGCTATCTAAACCTTGGCCAGAATTGTCTTTTCTAGTGTTGCTTGGTTTAATCCTTATATTTATATTTATGCATTTGGCTGATGCTTTATTCAAAGCCAATAACAGCATGAACACATTTTTTACTTTATCAGTATACGCAATGCTCAGCAACAATAACATATTTATTTCTTGTGTTTAAAATGTAATGTTAAAGCACTTTAAATATGAAGTGCATAGAATTCCATAGACATGACTTCATAAATTAACCATGAAGAAAAACTATGTATAGTTAATGACTGCAAATGAATGCATAATGTATGCATAATATTCATACTATAGTTTAACTTATCAAAAGTCTATAAAGTCAAATCATTGCACTGAGAAACATACTGACGGCCAAAAAATTTATGTTCCACAGCTGAAAGAAAAAACTTAATGTGAAATATCTAGAAAAATAATTAAAATCAATGTTTTGCGTTTAGTCCATATCTTAAGGCCATTTACAGTATATGAGATTTGACAAAATAAACTTAGAGATAAAAACAACGAAGACATGTATGTTTCATCTTCCAGGAAAATGAATCAAAAATATTACAGAAGGAGACTAAGGGAAATAATGAAAGCAGCAGACACCTGAAAGTTGGACATTGGTAGGCCCATGGTCTGAGAGCTGGTCATGGAGAAGTTCATGCTTTGGGATGTGCTAAAGCTAGCACTCTGAGAGGAGCCCATTAGGTCAAAGAGGTCAGCGGAGTGTGCTGTGGAGACAGGAGTTGGAGCAGGGGCAGCCTGTAGACCTGAGAAAAGATCTATTCCTGCAGGGTTAACAGGCTGAGCTGCAGGCGCTGCTGGCTGGGCAGAAGAAAAGGTGTTCCAATCCCCAAAGTCTCCGTTTCCACTAGATGCCGGGGCTGAGAAAAGACAAAGGTTTCCTATAAAATGTCATAGTGCAAATATAGTGTATAAATTCTTTAAAAACTTTGCACAAACTGGTCTTATGTCAGGCTTTTTAAGAATAAAAAAGCAATACACGAGAGGAAAAAGAAAAAAAGCAATCAGGGTTTTGAAGGCATGGCGCATAAACATCAAAGAATCTCAGACTCTCAGTCATTTTAACTCAGTCCCAGAAATGAAGAGAATGACATGTCACAACCAACAAGAGTTGAAATGTGTCTGTGCTCATTAGTTTTTAGCACAGCACCCCACCATATGTCTGCCCTCTCTCTCACTATTTAAAAGCTTTTGGCATGGAGTTTTTTTATAAACAGCCAGCTGAAGATTGCAAACTCTGGTCCGCCAGAAAATATGCAGCCTTCTTTAATACTCCCAAAATATTAAAATAAATGAAACGGCACGTATGATGACCCCAAGTCTTTAGGGTTGAATTAGGGCAGGACGATTAATTGCATTTGCCATTAAATCGCGATTTGGTGAAACGCTGCGATTAATTATGGGGATGCACAGTGTGATGCGACCCTGCTCGGAGCTGACCAGTACCATCTCAAAAGCATTAAAAATGCATGGCATTTTCTCCTTTTCCGAAAAATGCATTATTATATATTCAATTACTGAGTGTGGTAAAGCCACAGTTTTGTTTTATATTTAGGTAATCTGCACTTTTGTTTCTGTGATTAATGACTTTCACGTTACGCCAAGTTTATTGGTCTGTGCTTTTATCATGATAATTATTATATGATTACATGGCTAGAAATGTAAGACATCATTCAATATATTAGTATTATTGGGGTAGTTCTTTAAGAATATGTCAATCAATTCATGCATCAACTGATATCATGTTTACCCTGCCCTATAGTTTATAGGTAAATCTGTCTAATATTGCATTGGTTACCATGATTTATTGATTTTCTTTATTAAATAATACGTGAAGATAAGGTGCTTAAAAAATTCAATCGCAATTGCAATCGCAAAATTGATTAAAAAAAAGCCCTAGGTTGAATTGACACAAGTTGTAAAAAACAGATTTCCGTCTGTTGGTTTTGCAACGTTTTAAAGTAAAAAATAAATAGAGGTTACATAAACATACCAGTGGATGATGAAAGACTAGCAGCAGCAGCTGCAGGAGACGAAAAATCTGCAAACCCTCCAATCAGATCGGAGCTTAAATCTAGAAAAAGAGATTGATTCACAAATCAAAGAAAACATTCTGAATTTAAAAACAAGGAACATCTTTTATTCTTTGTAAGGGACACACACTCTCAGGTCATTCCCGTTCAATTCCAGTAGCCTGTAGCTGCAGTTATGTGAAGGAGGATATATGCAGATGTTTGGATAGTGGAGGAGAGAGCAGGTCAATGCGGAAGAGCAGCTACGCATCTGCTCAGACACCACACACCCACAAGGGACAGTTTTAAAATCTGGCCTCGGTGACTAAATGCTCCAGAAGGCAGTAAGAACACCGGAAAGCACATATGATACCTATACCCATCGACCTTTGTGGTGTTTAGAGAGAAGTGAAATACAAAAAAGACATGACTCTCCCAAAATTGTAGATGTTCTATAGTTGGAGTTTGAAATGTTTAGAGACACTCAACAATGATATGTTACTATGTTTACCTTTGGAGGCTGGCTTAGCAGGTGCAGGATCAACAGAGAACAAGTCCACCAGACCAGAACTTGGCAGGCTAACTGCCGATGTTGTCTACAAAGAAAGGAGATGTTGAAACAGTCAACTGCCACAAGAAGGCAGTAAAGTGTTCACATTTCAGCTCACAGGTCTAATCGATGTACTATCCAAAATACTAGAGACAATTTACATAACATGTCAATATGTAAGCATGAAAACAACGGGGTCTTTATAGCTTTGCTACCTTGTTGGGGTTTGCCTGGGTGGAGGGTTTATCGCCAGTGTAACATGCAGCTGCTCCCAGATCTATTGTTTTGGAGGGGACGCCTCCTCTTTTTCGAGTGGCAGTGGTTTCTGTGGCCTGGACGATCTGAACGCTTTTGGTTGTCACGGTCTCTTCATTATCTTTGAATTGTGTTTTCCTCGACTCCCCGTTTCGTGCTCCCCGACCTCTGTCCTCGTCTCCCTCACTATACAGAAAAGAACAAGCATACTAAAGTGGTTTAATGAAATGTTTTGTGAAAATGTTAAATGAAACTTGATTTGTGAAATGTAAAAAAACCTCATCTAACAAAATCATTTTTGTCTGTATTATTTGATATACAATTAATTTCTTTTTCAAGAAGAAAATGAGGTATGAGGTGATCTGAAAGGGGAAGATAGAAAGGCCTGGGGTGCTGACCCGAATCTGTCAGGTGAATCGTCCCTATCTTTTTTGCGGAACATGTTGATGGTGTCATCAATGGTGCTTCCAATCTTATCGCTGATCTCTCCCAGTTTCTCAGTGAAAGGCCCCTTGCTCTTGTCCCAGTCTTCATCCCATTTAGAGCTAGGTTCTTTGAAATTAAACCTATCCTCCGCTGTAGAACAAATAGAGAAATAAGATGTAGCTTTTAACATATACACTTTACAATATAAAGACAAGTTAAAAAACTTAGATACAGGACTAAATTGGGTGAACCATTAAAATAAATCACATTGCAATGCAAAATTTATGATAAGGGATAATTCGGTGGCTAATTTCTTATTTCTGTAATGAAGTGGGATTTTTTTACTTTCAAGCTTGTTTGTAATTCTCATTATTCTCAATGGTGTTTTTCATCAGATTTTAATGTCTGTAAGTAACAGTAGAAGGCAGTGTTTTTTAATTAAAATCAGAATATATGCAATACAACTAATTTTTCATGCTGCACAGTTAATTGTATTACTATTCTTCTTCACAAAATTGAAAATGAGAAGAAAAATGTGTTTAATGTGTTTGTCATTGCATCTTGATAAATGACCCAGAGATACTGTACCCTTGACAGGTTTATTAATAAGCCACTACTTCGAAATTATTTTCAGTTTTTCAGAATGTATATTTACTAATAGTAAACAAATTACTAATTTACTATATTAAAGCAACACTATGTAGTTTTTGAAACTTAACATAATGTGTCTTAAAATATTTCAGTGAACTCTTAAATAAAAAACAACAGCAACAACGCGAAACAAAAGAACAAGCAGGTATTTGTTTTGTACTATTTTTTGTACTAGTCTTATTTAGTTTTGCCAAATTATGCAAATACAGATTTACAAATTCAGTATTTATCCACTGGCATGGAGTTGGTTTGACATTGGACGTTCGATAGTCTGAATTTAGGGGCCGTCTCCAAAGTTACATAGGCTACATATTAATAAAGGCAACACATTTCTAACATTTCAATAGTATTTAAAGGGAATGACTTGCAGTCATCAGCTGTACAGTGTTCATGTGGGTGTCAGCTACACCTTTTTGATATTTATTACAATAAACTGTCAAATAATATGTGAATATGGCTTTATATTTAACAACTGTCTAGGTTCATACACAAAATATACCATTATTTAAAGCTCAATAGCATTTTTTTACAGATACAAAACTAATTGTACAGTGTTCATGTGAGTCTCAGCTATAATACACACCACTTCAATCCACTGGATTTCGTTCGCACATGATAATATGTCATTTTTGTATTATGTCATCACATGTAGAGAATTATGCATATGAGTAAACTATATTTATCATGTTTTACTTTTTGTTAATCACTCGTTTTTTTAGTAAAAACACACAGCATTTGCATGTTTAAGTTTTTTTGACAGCTAGTTGGTTTCAGAGCCAGGTGTTAATTTCTATAAATAATGATTTAGATGTGAATCAAAATGTGAATTTAATGGTCTATTCAATTGTTCTAACTGTCAGTTTAATAATTTTTGCCTCTGAGCTTTTATTAATTTAAGTGTGTTAGTGGATTTATTGTTTTTTTTTCTTATAGTTATGTGTATCTAAAAGTAACTATGACAAGGGCCCCCACAAAGGTTTGCTTGGGGCCCACAGACGTCTAGGATCGGCACTGTAAACAAGACAGCAATTAAATCTAAAAGAGCCTTTATAAGTCATGCAATTCAAAAATATCAAATCTGTCAAGTTGCTGTCAAGTGGCAAGAACAAAAACATCCATATTAAGTAACAGAAAAACCCTACAGTTCACTCAACTGGAAACGCAAACTCTCCAGGGATAATGACAGTAAAGTAGAAACCAAGGGCCTCTTTTATATTACACATAACATTTAGTCAGAGACCTTTTTAGATCTCTTTAATTTGTGTAGTGAAAAAACATCTCCTATAACATCACATTATAAATATGAAAATGTCACCTGTCTGCTGCAGCATATCAAGTTCAAAACAAAAGATGTGTAGTGAGTCTATAGGAGGAAGCTCGAGACTTACAGTATCTATAACCTGACATACTGTCAGAAGACACTCCGATGTATTTGTCCCTATTTTTCTTCGCCTTCTTCCTCTCCTCCCTCAATCTGTCATCATCCTGGATAAGCTCCATCATTTCCTTCACCTTCTGACGCACATTGATGCCCTGATCCTTCCCATTTTCGTCTGGAACACAAACCACATGCAAACATCACTGACCATCGTCTGAGACTCCAAACTCCAGCCATGTGGAAGCACAAGCGTCACATCTCACTTACCTACACAATGATAGCTCTCGATAGAACGCAGGTCATAGAGATGCTCTCTTGAGCTGGTGACCACCCGCTCAGATCCGTTTCTGACCAGGTATGCCAACAGCAATAAAGACTGAGGTGAAAAGGACAGTAAAGATCAAAGCATGTTATAGCTGAACTTTGAAGAAGAGTAAAAGTCTCTGAAGACCATCCATATGTACTTTCATACCTTGTAAACTCTTCTCCAATTCTTCTTGTTGTCTTTCAGCATTCTGGTCCACAGCATGTTCATGACCTCTGGAAACTGTTCGTACATGAACGTGGCTCTGAAAGGAAACAAAATGGAAACCAAATCTTATTTAAGCAGACAGATACGATGAAGTTCACCGAAAGAATCCTGAGAAGCTGCAAATTAAAATACTCTCCATGTACCTGGCAATTTCCCCCATTAACTGTCCAGAAGGCCCCCATGGGTCGTCGTTCGTGGCTTCTCGAACTTTAGACTCTATTTCTGTGTAGTTCATCACAACATTGGTTCTGTGAGAAAAAGATTTAAACACATCCTACATCATTCAAAGCCTTTCAATAATACCAAACATCACTGTTATCAGTCACAACATCATCTTTTACTACTTATAAAAAAGGAAGTCCTTAGAACAGTTATTCAAATGATTACACTAACTGAAATATCAGACTCCACCTTCGTTCACATACCGAATGAAGGTAATCAGTAAGGCAGGGCACCAAAAGCTACAATTTTGTGAAACCAGTTTAGCACCAGAGGGACATAACTAGAGCGACAAAGAGAGTGGTTATACAAGCCCTGCAAGTGCTCAGGAGGTGGGTGGGGTAGGATGAGCTCGCTCTAAATAGAGGGTGGATCAAATGCAAGATCCCTGGTAGGTCCCCAGTGTTTCTTTCTTTGCTTTATACAATATCCCTTGTCTTGTCATTTAAAAGTGAGAAAAGTGAACTTGTTAAGCAAGCTGAAATAAGCGTAGTAATTGCCAACCACACACATTCACAAGCCCTCTACATCTTGATACGTCGTTAGAATGTTGTATTTCACAATTGTTTACAGACAAACATATGCAAAAGACCGCAAGAGACAAACATAAACATGTAGGGGTGTGAAGAGATCTCGTGGCGCGAGATCTGAAATATTTCTTTCGCATCCGCAGCGCCTGGCGCATACAGCACTAGTGTTAACAGCGGTTCGCGCTGATGAACAGCAGCGGACTGTTCCGCAAGTAGAGTATAGCAATTGCAAGTTCACATTACGTTATTTTAAATACATTCACAGGCAAACCTCTTTCGGAAAAAAAATCATCTGTGCAATGTTAGCATAAAACATGATGCGTTTATGTAGTTTTAACTGTTTCTCTAAAGGCCATGAGGGTTCAGTCAGTGGAGGAAGGAGGACTGACAGTGTGATATGATCGCCACCTTTGCTAACACGATCACTATGCAAAAGGCATACAAAGAAAACAATCACAGCTCTTTACTAAAAGCGGCACCTGTTAAGAAAACAAAGCATAATTTTTGTGCAATGTCAGTTGAGTTTGTGACAAAACATTCTGCAGTGTTTACATATTTTAACTGCATACTATAATTCATTAAAATAGCAGTTTAAGTTGTTTCAAAAAATACCAGTTGATATTACAATGCCTACATTTTTAGCATTTCGTGTTTTTAAGGCGAATAAGATACTTTTTTCGCCAATATATTTAATGTTTGAAGATTTCTTGAAGTCAAAAAATCTCATCTCCTTCTCGTGGGAAAATTGTCTCGTCACACACCTATAAACCAGGCATAGTTTGATGAGACACAAAAGGTTGGCACATATGTTTGTTTGTATGCTCACTTCCCTTTTAAATGATCTGGTATGAATACACTTTAATGACACAGCATGAGCTGGACTGATGGTTTACTTTTGTCCCCAAAATGTATAGCTGTAATTCTTTACAACTGAAAGGGATAGTTCACACAAAAATTAAAATTCTTTTTTTGTCATTTACTGTACATGTTTAAAACGATGAGGGAGAATAAATGATGAGTGTTTTTTTTGTGCGGGGTGAACTGTACATTTATTTTTATTGGATGTTTTTTGCTACTAAATACTGAAATCCTGTGATATCAGAGGTCTGTTTTACTCCACTTTGGAACAGTCTGTTTTTCACTTTACCAGCATGAAGCTAAATTCCTTTCCTTGTTAAGCTCACCCCCGCTAAGGCTCGCATCCAGCTGTTAAAAGGTCAGAGATACTGATTATGGACAAATACAGGAAATGACAATGAAGTTAAAATTGTTAACTGGACATGACAAAATATTTTTCAATAGAGCTGTGGTGAATGACTCAAAAAAACGATCAATTCGATCAACGAATGACTATTGACCGAAGCGTAGAGCAGCACAGGCTCACGGATAGCTAAAGCAAAATCCACTCCATGGTTTGTGCAAATTATTGAACTGAAACCTTCATCAATACACTAGGTGCACTGCAAGTTTCTTATATCATGCTTTATTCAAATCATCAGCAGAGAGCTACAGATGGAGATGGATCCTTCAGAAATATCTGTTAGACATTTACAAAGTGCAGTGTGGGGGTCACCTGGATCAAACTGAGAAACATTGAAGTAAGAACCAATTGTCAAAAACAACATTATTGAGGAATTTAGATGTAGAGGGCTTGTGAATGCGTGTGGTTTGAAGTAAAAGTAGCTTGACTGATAGAGCATGCTGCTAACAACACCAATGTCACGGTTTTATCACCCTCAGAACACTCGCTGGCATATTGAATGCACTGCTAAATATTTATGTAAAAAAAACCATCTTATTCAAGGAAAACACAAATGTTGTCAAGTTGAACATTACAAACTAATTTCAACTTTTGAAGTTAGAAATCACAAAGGTAGTAACGTAGTAAGAAAACAAGAAACGTTCTTGTAATAAGTTAACAAATAAGGCACGTCCATAACAATACACGTTAATTAAAATAGTAGTAATAATATTCACTCTGTAACCAACAGTTCGTTTAAAAAAACTTGGCTGTTTTCAGATTAAGCATAACACCCAACTGACCTTAACAAGCCTTTAAAGACTAAACAATCCTTAAAGTGTACATAACAATTAGCCGGAAGTGAGTAAGAAACATGTTTCTATTTTAACAGCAACACCGATGCCAACAGTTTCCACGAAACCAAATAGGCTTTGGTCAACCTTTTTTTATATAGTTACAGCATTAATAGTAATTAGCTGATAGCCATTTGTTTTGCACATAACACAGATAAACATGGATCTTTTGTCATAACTGCTAGCTGGTTAGCTTGAAAACAGTCCCCGACATTACCTGTCACACATTAAAAAGTTTATGCCGCACTTCTAAAGTGTGTTCTTATTGCATTTGACTAAATGACATAAACCATCCAGAAATGTTACTGTAGACGCGTATACTTGTCTGCAGATACTTTAAAACACTTTTAAATACACAGGCACAGTGTTTTGACAGCAAGCACAAGTTTAGCAACTGTCATTAAATTAGCCACAGTAACTAGGAAGGCAGGGAAGTTTGACGATGTACTTTTATTTTCGAAACTTCTTTACCCGTATTATACATATTTGAAAACGCCTTAAAAGTACCACGACCGACTGAAATGAAAGATTCTACAAAAACTGGCGAAACTAAAGATTTTTTATGGGTCACCGCGGCTAAAGTTAGCTAGCGTGCTAGCTCCTCGAGAGTGTGGTGTGACGTCAGCGAGTGCGTACGTGTCTCTTTTTCAACAGGTACGAGACATGATGACACAGAAATCCCGTAAAAACGTGTATAATACTCACGCTTTATCAACCAGATCCCTCACTTTCCACATGTTCAACATCTTGGCTCTGTTGTCGTGGCTTTCGGTCGCGAAAACAGGTGTTCCAGCCCTGGAAGTCCGCTGGTCGTGCCAGTCGAGCTGTCACGAAACCCACAGCATGAACTCTGAAGTTACGCCGCTTCTGGAGCTCCGGGCCAGACAGGTTACTACGGAAGTGCGCTGTCATCTACGGAAATTTCGTAGGCTGCTTCAGCAGAACACCACCACATCCTTTAATAAGGATGTGACAAAGGCAGATTAGAGAACCCCTTAATTTACATGTAAAATATGTGAGAATAAATCTAACACGTGGGTCTAAAATATAAGGTTATTTCAGGTAAATGGAGGCAGTGTGAATTACATTTCTCACTTGAATTACATTCCAACATTTATCCTCAAAACTTAAAATTAAAGAATAAATACCATTGAGAAACATATGCAAAAGTATCATGTTTGATCATTTTTCACGTTTTAGCCTAATTGTATGATAAATAGCTTTTTCTAGCCAAGACTTTGATTTAAGCTCTGTGTGGCTATACAGATTGACTTTCAAAAATAAAACTGTCAAATATAGGGAACATCGCTAGCAGAGTTCAGCAAATGCCACTGCCAAACTGTATCAATCACATCTGCCTGAGAAAAGAGTTAGACAAAGAAAGTGTAAGTTTCTGGTTGTCAGCTCCAATAGGCAGTCCATTTATCAGTAGCTGAAATGCCAAGTCTCAGTGTGTTCTGGTAGATGGGCCATCTGATGGGTGAAAATGGAGGCCCTTCCAACAGACAGCCCCTTGGGATGGGGAGAGCCTGTCATGGAAAACAAGCATTAGGGGCTTCTTACACACTTTAACAAAATAAATAAATAAATGAAGAAAAACACAATGAAGAACAACACAGGAAACTGACAAAAAGAACCAATTTTACAAAAACACAGCATGACAAGAGACAGCACTTAACGTTCCCAAATGCTCTACACCCATGGGAGCCACTTCAATTACGGCTGCAAGTTCTATGATAAAAGCCATAGACAGCAAGACTGCACAGATCAAGCCTATGAAGAAAACACTGGGATGTCTTTGAGGGAAAAATCCCTATTACTAACAATTGTAGTGACTAAAAAACATTATAAAGGGCCAATGGATGGATTTCTGCTATAAACGAAAATGATTATTTATTTTGAGCTGCGATTTACGTAATAATCACAGTGAGACTTTTTAAGTATACCCAACTTTAATAGATTGTAATAAGTAAATTAAATAAATGTAGAATATATTTGGTGGTAAGTAGTAAAAAATGTAGGGTATGTTACTGTGAAAATTCATTTAAAAAAGTAATTATAAAGTCATATTTTTGGGTGGATGTTATACTAATGAAGTAATCAAAATAATATAGTTTATAACGTATACATCATACAGCTTATACAGTGGAAACTGCATGAACTTCAAAAGAAAATCTGCCAGGGAGATCGTTCAGCTGTAAATGTGTAATGCCTTTTTGTTTAGAATGATCAATTAAACAAAGTATGATTCTTAAAATCTTAAAATACTGTGACATTTGATCCAACATTCAAAATTTAAATAGTCGATGCCATAAGGTTGTCCAAAAAAACTAATTTTATTTGCAGGATGTGACCCAAACTGTCAGTAGAGGGCACTGTTACACCACATAAAGAGCATTCTCTCCTTTCGTCAACATACAAAATCACATTTCATTTTGTATTGTCATATGAACTATGGCAGTTAAACAAGTTTTGGTGGAAATATAATTATAGTACAAAATATATAAAATATGTACACAGTTTTGGAACAGTTTGTCAAGAAACCCTATTGATCTTTAGAGGTTTAAAAGCACTATTTGAACTTAACAGGATTTAACATCTATATTATGAGCTCTGTCTCAACTTTATATTACAGTTACTGTCCCTGCAATATAACACACACACACAAACATGATGCATCCTGGTGGAAAAGCAGAAGTGACCTGTCATGCAGAGAGGGGTCAGATGATGGATGACGTGTGGGTGGTTCTATCGCTTGGGAAAAAGACCCTGGGGTTGACTGTGGCCTGTGCAGGGGCCAACAATAACATCCTTAAATAAAACAGTATGAAAGAGTCCCCATATCCCATAGTCAGTACATGGATTAAGAAGCTGAGGACAGAGCGTATGGGTACAAAATAGTGCAAGAGCTGTAAAATTAGAACAAATGCCACAAACAAAGAACATTGTTTTGTAATGGCATTGTAAAGAGGGGAAAAACCCGGCTATTCTGTGTTTCTGCAAATTGGAAACATGTGTGATGGATAAAATAAATACTGTTACAGTTCCCACTCCCACTCTGAAAAGATGTTCTGACCACATTTTCATGGGAAACGCTACAACATAAACTGTGCGTTTTCACAAACCGTTGTGGAAATGAACTAGTCATCATTGTCCCATGGTCATCTTTTATTAAAGACAGTGTTCACTGGCCTCTTGGGGCTTAAGTATTGATGATCAACAACCAAAGTTGTTTATTAAACAATGCTATGATGACTAACAGACATATAAATTACTGTATGTAAATAATATTGAACTGTTAGTGTACAAGCACTTATGAAAACTTCGTACTTAATTTGTAAGCTTGTGCAAAAGTCATGCGTATTATTATGTTCTTGGAAGGTACTGTAAACAATTTTCTTGCGTCATTCCAAAAAAAGTTTTACCATGCACAAACAATCTAGTATACAATCTCCCACACATACAGAATGATACATAGTCTGGCAAGGAGATAGTTAACAGCCACTCGGTGCTTCAGTTCAATTCCAAACATGTTCCTGTCATTTTGTGCCCCTGACACATTTTGTTCTGAAGCTGAAAGCATCTGCTCTTTTATGGGCAAATTCAATTAGTAATTAAGCTGAATAGAAAAGAGGAGTCAACATCTGGAGTCGTTACATGTTAATGTGATAAACTGAAAAAAGGTAAGATAAGAGAAAACTGCGATGTAAAATGTTCAAGGGCATTGGTCTCAGAGAAACTACTTTACATTTTAAGTTTTGGGTTAAATTGGAGATTTCATGATTACAGACTGCACTTTGAAAGATCAGTTATTTTGTGTATAGGAACTTGCAGCTGAACGTCTTTAATGAAAACTCTCCCATATCATTAATGATGTCCAAACACTCTTTTTATGGAACTGCCAAAAAGTGTATAGGATATAGAGAGAAAAATCACTTTCATTTTCACACCCCCTAAAACCCCTATTGACTTAAAGAAAAAGAAAAAAGACTGTGGTATTGCTGGTTTGAAAAAAGGAATGATTCCATAGTAGAAAATCTGAAGGGAATTGAGATAAGACAAGCAAACAAGACCCAGCTGTGTTGGCAAGCCTCCAGTGAGGTTGGGAAGTGTTGCATCTTCACCCACAACCATTACCTAATTAGTCCATATGGTGATATTACACCTTTACAACGATGAATACATAATCACTTTAAGCAATAATCGAAAACAAATGATAAGCAAACCAAAGGGAAGCACACACACCTTGTCAGTTATATGAAATGTTTCATAACCTGTTTTGAGGTTTATGTGGAATAGTAAACAGCAGTGAAAAATGAGCAGTACACGTATGAAAAGCGTGAATGATGTCACGCAAATCTTGTTGGTTTCACATAAACGGCAGAATTTTATTGAGCCAGAGAAATAAAGTTAGTTGCAGTTTAGGAAGCCGGGGTTCATTGAGTAAGGTTTACTGGAGATGCTGTGCCAGGCGACAATTAGAAATGTTCTCTACATGGAAAATATTTTAAAAGCGAGTGTGAAGTACATGGGGGGCTTTATTCATGAATAGATTATGTTTATTTACCTGCATTCGCATATAAAATGTGTAGTTGGAAGGCTTTGTCGAATCTAAATGCGTGTGCATTTTCCTCATTATTGGCATCATAAATGGAGCCTCTAATTTGCAGCTGCTAATAAGAATATAAACCAAAACTTAGAGTTACTTTTTGCATTGACCCCTGATATATCAGAAGTAATTGTGATTTGTTAAATAAGATATACACGGAATAGACAAGCAATAACAGTATTGTCCTACTTTGTCCATATTTTGTTTTTCTGGGCCTATATTTGTGCTTTTTGCACTATAGGTGTCAGAAACAGCAGGAAAGGGTATTTAGCCTTAGTCATCACCAAAATGAGTTGTGTTGAAGGCGTGCCACACAATGTTCCATGCCTGGAGCTTAAATTTTGGAAATCATGAATAAAGTCAAGACAAGAGCACATGATAGATCCAGCAACATAATAATTCATGCACCACATCAGGACAGCTCAAAAACAGAAGTCTCATTTTTGTCTTGCCAAATATACAGAGAAGTTAACTCAGGCCAAACTGAACGTGATCCAGTGCAGTGCTTCTTCACTTACTCTCCAACTTTTCTCCTCGGCTCTCAGCGCATCGCTTCATTGGTCTTCATTTCCCCCACAAACTTATGAAAATGCTCAGAGATGATTAACACAGACTTAATGACCTGCAAAAACAACAGCAGCTCGTGAGTTTCTTCAATTTGCTGTTGCCCACCTCCCTCCCCCATATAAGGGAACAATATACCCCTGCCTTGCTCTCATAAGGATTCATTACCCTGCTCTGAGATTTCCAGGCCAGGCGAGGGAAGCGTTATTTCCCCTGTGTTGGCTCTCACATTGGCAGGGCCATTACTCTTAACACTCCTGCAAAGGGGCTAATGGGGCAGCTTTACTGACAGAGAAGAGGAAGGGGAGGCAGAGAGGGAGGGGGTGGGAGGGAAGGGGCTGAGATGATATGGTAATCAGAGAGGGAAGGGATTTGGGAATTCCAACTGTATAGAAGAAGTGAGAACGAGAAGTAGAAAATGTAATTTGTTGAACTTGCACCAAAATTACAAACCTTCGTGAAAAATGAGATAATGAGGCAAACTATTGTTCCATTTATGGATGTGATTATAAAAAACATTAATCTGTGTAATGTAAGTTCTGTAATGTGGATGCTCATTTATGCATATGAGCACGTTGTCTATCCCATCGAGTGTCTGTGATGAGTTTGTTTGAACAAGGATGGGGCTAAAAAGTGAATGGGCAGTGTGATTGCACTCAAACTTATAACATATGTCCCAAATTGGTAAGCATGAGAATTCATCTGAATTCCAGATTGGGAAGACATTAAGGCTGCTGACCATGCTACAGTGATCAGCCCCTGCCAGTACGACCTCCTACAGGCCCCACTTCAGAGCAAAGCAATTATAGGGGCAATTAAACTCAAATGTTGAGATGTAAGATTGGGGACCCCAAAAAGACAGCAAGGACCCTTAGAAATGAAAAGAGCACAAATTCTGGGCAGTACCACTATAAGTCAAACATCAAAGTGCACATAAATTTAGAAAATAAAAACAGGAAGGACAAAACTGCATAGGTAAAGACATCCTTTAAATAATGTTCAATAGACAAAAGGTACAATTTATTGAATAGATGGAATTTGTATTTTCGCGTGAACTGTCCCTTTAAGTTTAAAACAATATCACTGAAACCAACCAAACATTTCATGTATACAATATGGTTTCTTGATGTTTTAAAGAAGAAATATAAAAAAATCACAATTTCAACAGAATTTTAAATGAAGTGGCCTTAACTGGAATGTGGTTGAGGTTACATGATACAAATGTATTTATTTGTAGCCACATTAAAAATGACATCAGGAATACAGCAAAAATGCTTGCTGTGTTAACCAATATACAAATGAATCTAAATCTATATTTACTAAAAAGTGATGTATTATTCTGATCTCACGAAGTATCACTTTTTATTTTTAGTTCCAAACTTCCTCTGCCCTTCGATTAAAAATGCTTCAGGATAATAAACAAGAAGACTAGTATTGTTTAAGTCCCACTAGGTCCCTTGGTGCATAATGTCACTATCTCCCACAATGCATTGCTTAGCACTGTGCCCTTGACTTCCCCCATACTAGTCTCAGCCAATCAGCCACCTCCTCCAGGGAGAAAACCTCATTAACTGCGTACAGAATGGTATTCTCTATTTAATTGCTCTTCTTAATAGACCAGAGGAGCATGGAGGAGTGACAGCTGTATACATACATGCACACACTCACACACTTACAAAAATGCTGCAAATCCATGTTTGGTTATCAACTTTCTTTAAAATATCTTCTTTTGTGTTCTGGAGAATAAAGAAAATCGTACAGGTTTGGAATGACCAAGTATGGCCTAAACTGTACAAGATAGTGCAGAACCAGTCTTTTGACCATTTAAAATCTTTACAACTCAAGCACAACTTCTCACCACTATAGTCCTCCTCAAACCACAATCCTATATTCCACACAGGCACCATTTGGCAGTCACTCAGTTAATCCCATCCCTGGTGATTGTCAGGAGGAGATAGATAGGAGATGTGGGAAATAAGTTACAGTACTCATCTCTGCTGCCTTTGGGACAACAGTTCACAGAAGTCTGTCATTTGGGAAACAGGACCGTAATTGCTTTTTGTGTATTAAAGAGAAATGTCAGGGCCAAAGACAGAAAGGGCTTGCCTGAGTTCCACAAGAGACCTCATCCCATGAATGAATTCAAGCTTCGCAATGCCTTTCGTTGGAAGATTCTTCGCTATTTTCCATTTCCTGAACAAAAGGGGAATTAAGGGCCTGTTGGCGAGGTGGTAAACAGCGAGAGGCTTTGCAGAGCGACGCAAGGGAAAGGAGACTTGCATTGTCTCTATGCACTGATTGTTTTCCTGTAGTCACAATGAGTCTGTGAGTCAGTCTGGCCGTCAAAGCTGAGGTCAGACCTGAAGAGAGGCAGAGGCACAGCTATGTTACATGCCCCCATTTTAACCACAGTATACTGCTATCTCAAGCACAGATGGGAGGTGACACGCAGGGAGAATTTGTAAAGGGGTGGTGAATGCGCGGTGGGGGGTAGACAGGTATGTAATTATGTATGTCGCATGACAACATACGATGCTGTGAGATGCAAAATGTATACACAGAGGTCGAGACCTTTGTGTCTGCGAATCAATTTTTCACCAACATTTCATTAACTCAAACTGGTACACATTTGCTGTCTCGTTCACCTCAGGGCTCTTGGGTTGTTTGTTCCTATAGTTGTTATCAGTAGAAGGTACATTAGTGATTCATCACTAGTTAAATGGTCAGCATAGTATGCTTTTCTTATTTTGTCTAGATTATTTTAAATAGGCAGCAGTCTTCTGACATTTATAAATTTACTAAAGTAACTTTTCCTCTTTGTTTCAAAGGTTTGAAGACACAAAAGAAGATATTTTGAACAACATTGGTAACCAATCAACACTGGCCCCCCTTTAAAATACAGAGAGACAAAACTCCGCAAGACATTTCTCAAAATATCTTCTTTTGTGTTGCACAGAAAATAGAGTCATAGACGTGCTTTGAAGAACCTAATGGTGAATAAATGATCACAGTTTGTCCCTTTCCCCCTTTTAGTCTTTAAAAAATGCACATCTTCCAGCTTGGACCGTAAGAGCCTCAGACAGGTCTATGCTTTAAAACGCCTGACTATTTATGTGTCAAAAGCTTGGCTTCTATTCACTTTCCATTACATCCCATTGAATGGATTTGTTTGGTTTTCTGCTGTCTCTAAATGATCTTACCGAATAAACACCCACTACATTTGTCTTATCATGTATTTTTTACTTCTATTCTTTCTGTTAATAGCGAGGGACATAACACAAATAAATAGATAAAAACAGGCATGCTAGCAGCAGATGGTGGTTGATGCCTAAATGACAGATTTTAATGCCCCATGAAATCAGAATTGGATTAGTCTTTGACCTTAACTAACTGCAAGGCCATTGAAGAAATTTGCCCTATGATATGTTATGATAGGAAATACAGCAAAACAGAAATGAAAAATGTAAAAATTTAAGATTGCTATATTGGAGTCTTAAGAGAAACATTAACCTTTAACCAAAAATGTTAAATTTTATGTTACAAATCTAACATCTTTTATTTTCAGCGATCATTTGAACAATTTGACATTCCACTCCTCTAACATTACAATCAAAAGCACTCTGTACTAAGTAGTTGATGAATTATACAAAATTGATACCAATTCACTTCCCAATTTATAGGACAGTTATGTATATACACTGTTATGTTTGGACACAATGAAATGTGAGAAGAAGAAATTAATCTCATATTTAATCACTGTCAAAACAGACAGAACAACAACAGAAAGTGACAAAATACTCTCCCGCGTGACACTGCACAATATGACTCGCAAGACGTTCTTGACAGGTTGCTGCAATCTTGGGAGATTACCGGTATAGCGGCAATTAGTACAAAACCCATCACAAACAATTACCTGAACGTACTCTGCATCAACAAGCCAGTAACATTGTGATCCATACGACATTCAGTCATCTTTCTTCTGGGCATTTATTAACACTTAGCATTTGAAAAGACACGTGAAAAGTGTCCATGCTTGAGTGACTGCTGAATTTGAATAATTTATGACAGGATGGGATCGTTCTAATTTATAACGTTTTATGAAGCCCTTAAGGCTTTATTCAGATACCAACTATTTATTTATTTATTTACTTTGGAAGGTTTGGATCAACAGAGACAAAAACTCAGGAGAATGCAAATGTTAACAAATACCCCCAGTATTTGTAGAGACTTGAATACTGAAAAATCAAACAATACAAGATTCTTGTGGGTTATATAAAATGTCAAATGCATCCACATAACTATGTCAAAGATCAGTAAACATCCAAACATTAAATTACATCCGTTAAATGTGACATGCTTTTCTTGTGACACTAATGGAGAGAGGTGGTGACCTGCCTTACATGTCTGATAGCACGTTGGATGCAGCCCCACAAGCTGCTCCATTTCTATTTACATAATTTACCCATTGCACCCATATGCTACCAGGACAAACGCCATTGTTCCTGCGAGGGCTGTCTGAACACTCCGTCCTTGTGTGTTCCAGTATTTCAAGAACACACAGAGAGAGCCTGTCCAGTCATGGTTAACTATTCCACTGCTCCTCCCAAACAGCAACCCCACTAATGCTGTTTTTGTCCGTCTGTATTACCAAAGAGGAACTGGCCCCTAAATGCCACTAATAAGTATACAAGTGCAAAATCGGATCAACTCTCAGACACTCTCATTTTCTTCCTTTTCTTCGTCTCTGGGTCTCCAAACAAGTGTCGTCCCCGGTGGCAGTTCATGGCCAAGGGCTCAGTGGTTGTCACTGCTTAAAGAAGGGGGACTGGGATAGGCTCCAGCCCATGAGAGTGAACGAATTCCCACTCTTTTACAAAGCGGCACAGATTAGCCCTGTTGAAGAGGGAAAAACACTATAGAAAGACCAAAGTATAGAACCAAATTGGATTAGATAAGTGAGGGTAATGCATGTGTTTGAAAAGGCCCACACAAGCTCAAATGTAGAAATTTGGAAAATGCAAGCAAAGCAGAAAAACAAATAATGCAAGAACAATAATGCATCTGTATTATAATATATTATAATATTTTTGAATGTATTTCTGTATTCAATTGAATAGTCCAAAACGGAACTACTTAAAGTATTTGTTTTGAAGCACACACGCAAGCACAATCACAGAAAATAAGAAAAACAACGAGCACTAATAGCGTTTGACTATTTGGTTGACTCTTTTAAAACAAACCAAAAGAGGGCAGCATGGAGCTATTACGAAACGTCTGGTGAATTGACGCTGTCTGTCATCGTCCGATCTGGCGGTATCTCTCAAACAGAGCGCTTGAGTAAAATTGTGGTAGTTCGTCAAATGTTGTCACTGGATACGTTATTGTTTTTCAAACATAACTGTGAATTGTGAGTGTTTCCCGATACTTGACATCTTGCAACATGAAATGCGTAAAACCATATTATTGGTACACGATATTATTAACGCCAATAAAACAAATGAATAGGCGAAAACAAAGAAATACTGTTGACAAATATCCTTGTTGAGAAATAACATTATGTGGTACAACGGTTCAAAGCATATAAAAGATAGAGGGCAACTATTAATGCATTATTTAAGAAGGCAACATAAGAACAAATTATTGATTTTTAAGAATATCAACATTTGCAATAGAATTTGCATTGTAATTCATAAGATAAATTATATATGGTGTGTGTGTGCTCACTTTTCAAAGTATTATGCGTAATTTCTGTCCATAAAACATTTCACACGTGTAGGCTAGTAGAAAATAACGCTCCCTATATGGCAATGTTTTTCCATTTTTAAGTGACAAATGCAGAAATTGTTAACTATTACAAAGACACTGATGTAAACTTAAACAATGCATATGTTTGCAATTTGAATATAATATTTATTTGTTTGTCAGTTCTAAAATATGTTCTTATTTAAATAAAGGCATACCAATTCTACTCAAAACAGGCGTGTTTGATACAACAAGAAGAATCTCAGCATCTTTAGTTATGGCACGTCCTGTCAGTACATGCGAGGGCCAGTAAAGTCTGTGTCTCATGCAGCTGACAGATCAGTTCAGATGTAAACATTATTCTGGAGACATTTATGAACCGCGCTGTGTTGCAGCCAGCATTGTTTATGCTCTCTCTCTGTAGTGAGCAGAGAAGTCATATTTGACTTGCGTGCAGCACAACATCATACAATTTTAATGACTCTTAAGTATCACATTTTCCTCCCCATTCTTCTCGCAACGAAACGGCTTAAAATGCATCAGCGGCACTTGTTGGTTTGCGGTGACATTTTTATCATTCCAGCCAGCGCTCTGCTATTTATTTACGTGCAATGGACCTTTTTTTAGTTGAGAAATGGCGCAATCATGCCATGGCATAATCGCTGGCATTTCTGAATGCTGACAGATTTTAAGTGCCCATGCGCAGCTAGAGAAACCAAAATAAATCATGTTAAAATGATGTTAGGACACCGTTGCTTATAGATCTAGAGCTCATATTGTAGCTGTAACTCGTTTTCAATATGTAGTTTCGAGGCCCAAAAAATGCAGAGAGTCACACCCAATTGCAAAAATGAACCATGGTTTTGCTACAATAACCAACGTATAACTAAATACAGACCAATTTTACTATAATAAAACCATGGTTTATTTTCACAGGGGTTCTTCTGATTTACTTCTATCTGTGTGGAAAACCTGTTACCCTATACCAAAAATTGCTACATTTCTCGGATCTCCCCCATGACTGGACACTGACAGGGTTAACAGGTTGTGTCATGTTACAGGCACAGGTAAAGACTGCATTCGCCACAGTTATGGTTTCACTGGACTGTTTTTCAGTTGAGTCAGCCAGCAAGGGATAGCAATAGGACATGTGTCCCTTCAAAAATAGCAGAGGGCAGCTGGTGTTTGCAGTCTTTCAGCAGAGCCCTTCTGGGCCAGGACTTGGAGGCTGGTACATTAACTCCTGTATGGTCCTGTACGGCCTTCGGGCCAATACGTTAAAGGTTAATGTGGACCCCGAGGTTTCACCCAGCCATCTTCCATTACTGCTCTGCAGCAGTATGGGTTACAAAATCGTTCCCAGTTGACGGTGAAGAGTGCTTGTGTACCCACAGTAAGACAGTCATGGAAATCATTTACACCCATTAACTCCCCTGCCCCAACATGCTGCAAAGCCAGAGCAGCGCTTATACTGTTTTAATGCTAACTAATTTATTAGAGAAGTCTCTGTCCCTGGATCCCACCTGCATTTAGTTGTGTGGTACATTACCATGTTCTGTGGTTTTAGGAAATGTTTTTCAAAATAACTCATCCAAGTTTTAAAGAACATGTTCCATACAAAAATATGCACATAATATGCAATAATAGCATGCAGGCTGTCCAAAAATTAAAATCTTTCTCACTTTTTTCAGATGTGTTTGAAGGGCTTCATAAATGGGCAGAAGTGAGGCCAACCCCAACACCCCATCATGTTAATTGAGACATATTTGCGCAACAGTTGTTTGTTCTCAAGCTGCCAGCAGATGTCCCCTGGTACAGGGTTTCACTATGTTTGACAGGTCAGCTATTCACCTGTCATTCATGGTGGAATTTAGCTGTTCTCTCTACACCTCCTACCCCCTACATTTATGACGTAACCGTAGACCAGCTATCAAGAACTGCTCTTTTTAAAACTTTGTTTGGAATAGTGAGGCCACATGTGTCTCTCTGCTACTGACAAACTATGTGCAAGTGGTGACTGAGCTATCACGACAAAGACATTACCCAGAAGCCCCCTTGCTTCAGCTAGAGCCTTCACGATGTGTTACAAACCAGCTGTCTCTCCTATATGCTGCAAAGACTGGAGTCAAAAAGAGAAAATGGAACACCTACCTGATATAAAAGCTGCACATCGAAATTTCTTTTCTGTTGACATTTTTCTACTGAAATGGAATGTTGCCCTAACTATTTAAAGGATGTAGTTATGTAACAGCCATGAACCATGATTTGCTATTCAGTGGCAGGTGGTATTAGGGGGCGGGACATTCATATTGCAGAGAGTATTGGTTGGACAATCGTCCAAGTGGTGCAGGATTGCAGAGTTAGACAAAATCAGATGGCAAAAACGTAACTATTTTACAATTTGGCTTATTTGTGACTAGGTTTAAACAAAGCTCTTTAGCACCCAATTTATTGTCCCTTCTCTATCTAGAGTAATATCTATTTCTACTGTTAGCGCGGAAGTCAGCCTCTGGCTCACACTGCATCGTGTTTGAATGGTAGAGAAGAACTTGACTTCGTGGAGCACTGATACAGTGTGATGCCTGTGGCACAACAGCAATAGAACAAGAGGAAAAGAAGATCTAATTTCTGTCCCATGGCATGAATAATACTGCAAGAGCCAGATGTTTATTTAATGGAGGCCCTTGCAAAACTCACCAGAGCGCCTCGATTATTTTAAAGTCTTTAATTCTGCGCCCTTCAATATGCTTTAAACTCTTTAAGCATTTATCAAAGTGCAATCAGTATTCTCTAGGCAGATTGAAACACGGACGGAAAAAACAGAGGTTGCTTTTAAAAAACACAATTTCAAAAAAAGCATAAAACACACATATCGATAAATTACATACTTGAAATGCACTGTAGTCCTTTGACTAAAAGTCCTTGTAAATGTTAATAAATCTTTCTTTTAAATCTCTCATTTAATTTTGATATGATTTAAGTTTGATTTGCAGCTAGTAAGGCAGTGAATGTGGGGACTTTTTTGAGAAAAAAATCTGCTTAAATGATCTGACAAAGTTCATTCTGGTGACAAAGTTCATTCAACGTCCTTCACTCCTCTTCAATTCCATCAGCCTGTTTCTCATTTGTTTGGATCGTTCACACTGTGATTTCATAGGCTGAAAATTCAGCCAGTGTCAGAGGAGTTAGGGACAGGTGTCACAAACAACTTCTGTCTATCCTTCCTTTCCCTTTTCTCCCCAAGGAGCAGCTGGATTCTGCAGACTAGACACTGAACAGAGGTTAACTGCAGTGACCTCAGAGAACACAACAACCTGCATCTTACAAAGTGGGACCTGTGGGAGTTTCCTTTGGGTGTGTTATTGAAGTCTTTGGGCCGTGGTACTGGAGTCAGACAGACTATTAGATGATCACAAATATGCTTAAGGCACAATTGCAAACATATTAAAACATTTTAAGGTGTTGTCAGAAACTTGTGTGTGATAGCTTAACAACACTGTCATGTGATGCATATTCTTTGTATTAAAATCCTAGTTATCTAAACGCGAATATGGCGTTTTCTAACATTTTCATTTATTTAAAATTTTATATAAATTATTATTATAATTGTTATTATGAATGTAATACTTTAGTCACTAAATAACATAAAAAAATATGTGCTTGCAAAAGTACACTCCAACCCCAAAAAGGCTGTTTGCAATAAAGAAAAAAATATTGATAAATCAATATACTCACAAATTGTCAGATTGAGCTCACTTCTGGGAATCATTTTGTCTTCAAACTATAGGTCTGGTACTAGGCTGGCTTGACTGGGGGCAATTACATATTCTGGTTGGGCAGATAATCAAAGTTCATTACATGCATAAGTTTACATTTGTTCCGTGATTAAATTGACCGATCATCGTTTCATAGGTAATACAAATAAGTAATTTATAATAAGTATTTCACTTTTTATTATTTGAATTGTCAGCTGTATACTTTTGAAGGGGCCCAAGATAAAATAAGGGGGGCAAAGCCTCCCCTAGCCCCCTCAAACCGTCCCTGCCTCATACTACTGTTTAGGTATAAAGCAAAGTGCAGTTGTTCTTGTTTTGATAATCATTATGGGGACTTTCCATATGCGTATTTTACCCTAAACCTTATATTTAAATGTTCATGAAAACATTATTTACTGTTTATCAAGCCATTACCTTATTGTCATTTTCACACAGTGTACTATATTTTAGTTTTAGTTAAATCTTGTGGGCACGCACATCAGATTGAAACAAGTAAATGTGAGAGAGCATCACATCCTACTATGATAGTATAATTGTGTAATGTTCAAATTGACACAGTTTCTCCACATGTGCGCCCCCGGGTGCAGGTGATCTGTACTGCTGTAGTGAGTATGTGATTGGCAATAAAAAACGTGGTTGTGGCAGCGCACATCTTGTTCTCCTGACAGGCAGTGCACTGTTCGCACGGCCGGGGGTGAGGCGATGAGAGTCTCAGATGCGTGGCCCAACTTAGACGCGGCACACAGCTCACCATCTTCTGATAATGATGTACCGTGCATCCTCATCTGCAGCGTCTGCTCTCTAAATGTTTTTATGACAGATGGCGCAGCGAACTAAAAGGCTGTTTAAAGCTGTCAGGATCTGACAACCATTACCTTCCAATTTACATGTCTCCATGCATCGTCACAGAGATTTGACCAGCTTGGGCTCTTAGGAATTACACCATACCCTCCCTCGCCCCTTTCAAGTCTGTTTTTCTAAGAGCTAGGTATAAAGAAATCATGTTGAGTAAAATGGAAGTATTCAGAATTGTATAATCAAGACTGTACCAATTCATGAGTATGAGTTTGAATAGGACACAACGCAAAAAAAATTGAGTTTGTATTAAATTGGACACACCCCGGAGATGTTTAGAGTGTCAGAGAGGGAAAACTATTGAATTTAAATGAATGTCATTGGTCCAGCAAGACAGCAAAATAAATATTTAGTTTAATGCTTCCATCTTGTCATTGTGCTTCATTTTGTTCGGCTTAATATTTCAGACTTGGGTTCATTTAAGCATCCTGGGAAACAATGTGTTCTTTCACAATGACACCAAAAATGTTAATGTATTTAGTAATGAATTATATCTCAATTAAATAAACATAAGCTGTTTTTTTAACATAACCTAATGTTTCTTTAAATACTACTGTGATTTATGTGTATATAACATGTTTAATTTACACTAAATATCTAATTGATAATTAAAAAGATGACATAATTTGTATTATTTTTTTTATTCCATTTAAATTCGACATTGCTGTTATTAGAATTATAAATGTACCTCCATAATTAACAAATTAATGTTTAGAGTGCAGTTATAGTGAAGGGGCATTTCTCCTTCCAAGACAAAGTCACCCCACGTCTGCAGCGTGTGCAGGTCTGACATATAACACCTGCCCTGTCTTTGTGACTGATGATCTGATATCATAGGAAAAATAATAAAGGTTGCAAACAACACATTGAATGTGTACCTATAATTGACATGTCATTACTGAGTAAGTTGTAAAATTCATTTTTGTGTTCCTATCAGTCTCTCTTGCAAAAGCACCTGCAA
Source organism: Barbatula barbatula (assembly GCF_947034865.1). NCBI lineage: Eukaryota > Metazoa > Chordata > Actinopteri > Cypriniformes > Nemacheilidae > Barbatula > Barbatula barbatula. Next base: position 9,426,293 of record NC_136781.1, read on the forward strand.
ACAACAAACGGCAAAACTAAAATTTCCATAACGCTGTAAAAATGACTAATCCCCCTTTTTCCTGATATTGTATCAAATATTGCTCTCTTGTTTCATATTCACCTGCTCTCTGACCTTCTTCATTTATCCTTTCCGCCTCCTTACATTCTCCATCCATTCTCACCAACCATCTCTTCTAACCCACCCCTCATTGCTTATGTTTCCATCTTGACAGGTCCATAGTTTGAGTCGGTGGGTTCGGCCTCCTGCCCGGAGCCCTCTATCTCCTCACAGAAGCAGCTGTTTTCACACAACTGTATCATCCTCCGGGACTCCTGTGGGACTCCATGCAGCATCGTTAATCACAGCACCTCGTGCCTTCCTGGAGCTGAACCTCTTCTGCGGTACCATCCATCATAAAAAAGCAGAGTATGTGCTTTGGCTTTTCAGAAATAAATTGAGACACTACAAGAAAAAAAGCAATTAGGGAAGGTCTTTGGCCTATCATTCACAGGCTAATGTATCAAAATCCAAGATCGCAGAACAGGATGATTTTTACTTTTTCTGTACATTTGTTTTGATCTAATCAATCAGATTGGAATTGATATAGAGACGATCTTTATGGTTTCCATTGGCACTATTGAGCATTATTAACGAATATGTGGTTTTGGCTTAGTTTAAGGATTGAGCTTGAGTGTTTGGATTTGGCAGAAAACCATATCACTCAAGCTAACCTGAGCCCAGAGGCTGGTGATCAATTGTGTTTTTGCTATATAAATATATTTAACCTGGGGCTGTCGATTTAAAATCATGTCTGTTAACATGTTCAGAAATTCTGTAACATGGGATTTTCCGAAACACCAGATGAATGCAAGTTTTTAAGCAATTGTGCTGCCGCTCCTTAGCTGAAGAAACCACAGAATGATCAGAGGTATCGAGACATGATTTTAAACATTGAACTGTATATAATCTGAAATAAAGCTTCTGATGTGAGACACTAGTAAGCAGTGACATGTATCAAAACAACAAATAGTGTTTGTACAAAGTTAAGACAAATATAAAGGTGAAAGAAGTCATGTGTTAACCAATTTTTTAGTCTACATTTAGACAGATTTCACAATTCATTGTGAATTACTTATCTGGATGACAGGTCAGTGGAATGCTTTCTTTGTATTATATAAAGATAAAATAAACAATACATTCTCTAGAAGGAACAGATACTACAGCTAAAGAATTGTCATGTCTGCCCTAATAAGATGATCTCTCATAGGGATACTCCAAGAAGTTCAAGTTGTTCCAACCCTGTATAAATGTCTTTGTTCTGATGATCACAAAGAAAGATATTTAAAAAAATGTTGGCAACTGACATTTCTTCATCATTGACTTCCATTAGTAGGAAAAAGTATAATTGTTTGTGTTCTGTTGATGTGTTTGGGAGTAATTCAGCACAGAATGTTGTCAGAATCGAGTATCCATCTAAAAAATATATGTTTTAGGCAAATATTTATTTAAAGTTTTAATCTATACAAACGTGATGCATTTACATAATTAAGCAAAAATTGGCCTATAGACCTACAAAAATATTGCCCTACACATGCAATTGTAATATAGCCTTTAAATCTATTGTTGGATTAGTCCTCATTATGCTACAATTGAGAAATTAACTTTGGTTAAAACTAAACTCTAGTCTCTTTGTTTAGCATTCAGGCAGGCACGTAATCTTCTGATCTTCACAAGAGAGAGAAATGAATAAAGATTTAGCTGTTGATAGCAGAAGAAGAGATCATGTATGCTGAGTCTATGCCTTGAAGATATGAGCTGCAAGGAAATGTGGAAATGGGTAATGAATTTCTCATTAAGTCCTGGTTAAAGTGAAGTAATGAAGGGCTGATATTGTGTAATTATCCGTCTACATTATACTCATAGTGAAGTGATCCAACGCATTTATAGCAAATTGACCATAGTAAGGAGGGCGTAAAAACAGACATTAAGATGCTAAATCAAAATGCTCACCTTACCAATGCTTGTCATTTATATTAAGTTCATTTTAGGTTTTCAAATATTTTGTTCCTTTAAGAGTAATTATAAAACATTCAAATAAATAATACATAAAATAATAATAATCTATAAATCATTTGATTTCATGATTTAAACCATATTTAGATTATAGGTAAGTGGTCCACAGTGCATAATCATCGTTGAATGTGCTAGTATGAAGTGGTTTTGGACATGCATGATATGCTATTTGTTATTGTTCTTATGTATGTCAGTTATTATTATTGTTAATGTGTTTAGGATAATGATCACATGTCACCTGGCTTGGCTAGTCAAAAGGTCCTTGTTTAATAAGCACTGATTTCCGTTTAACCCGAGCTTAAAGAACAATCTGTCAAGAGAGATGGAAAAAAAGGAAATGACTTGGAAAATTATACCAAAGCGGGTTCAGTGAAAGTACATGAACAGTATTGTTTGCAGTACATGTTAACTTGAACAAAAACCTCTTAGCCAGTTCCTACAAAATATTTAATGGTCCCTTCATACAAATGACAACATCATTTGCTTGGACCACAAATGTGATATAATAACTCAATTAGTTGAGATTTTTGTGAAAATTAACTCCAGCACATCTTTATTTCGGATTTACAATTACTGGAGATTACAAGAGAATTATTTCCACATGTTCTCAATAAAAATGCCATAATCTCTCTCTCCCAGCACATTAAGGTGCTTTTGTTTGGCATTCAATTGAAAGAGAGAGGGAAAAGGGGGGTGAGGGATGTTGGGAACATATTGAGTGACAGACTAATATTGTGAGTTAGTACCGTAATTATATCTCACAGATTTATGTAGCGTTGGAAAAATCTGTAAATATCAAATATAACACAGAAATGTGTTTAAGAAGGGTATTGGCTGAGTCCTACTATAATCATACAGTATGTGTGTGTAAACATTTCAGATAGAGAGGTCATGCACATAGCTTGCACATCTTACTCTGCATGAAGCTGCAAAAAGGTTTCTTCAAATTCATGAAATTCAGTCATGAACCTTGAGTTAGTGACAGGTTGAATTAGAAGGGAAACCTTATTTTGGAGATTGTGTCTAGATCATGGATATCTGATTTCAAGATGATGTCATTAACATTAGTTGATTTGCTCAGATAAAACAAGATAAAAGACTATTTAAAAATGAGATTTTAAATGTGTAAACTTGCAAGATTTTGTACAATTTCTTGAAGTATGCGAACACATACTGTATTTGACCTCACATACAGTAAAAGTCACAAAACCTTTACAATTTTGTCTTCTATTTTTTACTAGGTATATGTCACCCAAAAATGTTCAGATGAACACAAAGATATTTGGAAGAATTCTTGTAACCAGACAGTTCTTGGCCACCATAGACTGCATGGTAGGATATATACATTAATTTGTTCTGTTGAACACAAAATAAGATATTTTGAAGAATGTAGGAAAGCAAACAGTTCTGAGGTCCTTTTGACTAATATTTGTACATTTTCCAACGATGGTGTCCAATATTTGTTTGGTTACAAGCATTCTTCCAAATATCTTTCTCTGTGTTCATCAGAACAAATATATTTATAAAGATTGGGAACAACTTAAAGGTGAGTAAATTATAAAAAAATTTGGTGAACTGTCCCTTTAAAGGAATATGGAGAAAGCTGTTGATAGATGTAGTGCTAAATAAGGAAACCCACTAAGTAAATGAAATCCATTGCCCATTGTATGTGTGGTGGCCGTGGGCAACTCCATCCATCTGGCTGAAATTCAAGACACACTTCAGAGAAGGGCCAGAAAAAACAGGTCACTCCTGATGAGAAAACAGCTGTGACAAAGACCTTTCTCATCGTGCTTCACTGATGTTCGGATGTTGCTCCTCACCGAGACTGTGATGCTTTGTTTCACTTTGATTTTAACTGTGATCAGTCTGTGTGTTGAGTTTATGAATGGGTGTGTCAGTGATCCTAGGCAGAATTCAGAAGGAATTATATGCAAGTTCACGAAAAGTGCATATAAATATAAACGTGGTCTCCTTGTGCACACCTCTGTCAGTGTGCGCTATAACAAGTACCTTTTATTGTTACAGAGGAAATAAATACATGTCTAACAGTGATCATATGACAAGAGATTGAGAGTATTCACATGACCTTCATGGTTCTGTGTTGTTTTAATTCCAAAAGCATGTGTTTCAAATATAGATAGTTGTTTTAAGTTTTTCAATTCTGCTGTCAAACAATTTGGTTGTGTTTTAAAATGTAATTGTGGAACTGAAATGTCGAAACCAAAACATTGCTCTGGTTTGGGTTTCTAATGTTTCTAATTTGTTAAAATATGCTGAGTGAATGACAAAAGTTTAACTTGAGCTGGCCAAGAAAAACACATCAGACACTGGTCCGCTGTGGGACAGACTTTCTTTTAGAAGCATAATCAATGTATCCTTTGTTACTGGTGAAAGGAAAGAGAACTATTGTCGGATACACACAAGGTATTTTTCATAAGAGAAGCATGACTTTTAAAAGATTCCCATGAGCCCTTCTCAAGATGGAGGTTCAAAAATAGACCGACATGTTCAACCATGGACCACCGGAGCATCTGGCAAAATCATACATATGAAATAAAAACCTTCATATTGCACAACAAGAATATGTAAAACCAAAACGGTCAATGTAGGGGTTAGATTTTAATGTGAGAAGCAAGAAAACGGTACACACAGTACTGAAACGTAAATGGAAAATGTAACCCAATCCTGTGTGAAACCAGCATTCTTCTGTTAACTTCTTAAATCATTCAATGTGAAAAGCCAATGAGTCATTGATGATTTAAAAACAGTGAGGAAAGATACCCAGAAGAAAACTATATAGCTTAGAGGTTGCTATTTCATAGCTGAGGTGAATTTTCAGTTTCTTTAAGTACTAGCTTTATCGCAGATGTTTCTCCTAAAATTAATTAAAAAAATAAAAATATGTTTATAACAAGTGAGATCATTGTTTGCACATAGTTAGAGTATCAAACCTATATTAAACTTATAATAAATGTGAAAAAACACATTTCAAATGCAAATCAGAGACATTGTTGAGCATGTGAGTTTATTTTGCTGAAGAAAATACAAAAGCAAATCTTTCCATTGACTCTCCATCTAATCTCATTACTATCGAAAGAAAATATGAAATACATTTCATTTGTGCTTTGTCTTTCCAATGAGTACTTAGAAAGATCTATCTGATTTAAAGGGTGCTGTGACCTGCCCAGGTCAGGCTAACCTGAGGACTGCTGGATGCTTTACCATTAGCTGTTAATGTGTGTGTGTGGCACTTTGAGGAAGCCGGAGGTCTGAGAGAGGCCAAAATGTTTCATACCTGCCTCCCACCCGCTGCCCCCAGCTCCAGCACAGAACAACGGCCCCTTACATCGCTGGACTTTCTCACCTCCCTGATCCCAACACAAACAGAGCGCAATGTGGAAAAAAGATCCCCTTTTCCCAAGAGTGTGCAAGAGAGCTTCAACAGATGTTTATAAACCATAACTTTGAAATATGGCACAAAAATGCTTACAGGCTGTCATGTTACGTTAATGCTGAGAGGAAGACAAAAAAGCCTAATTATTTCCAGATGAGGACCTTTTTTCCCTCTCTTTTTCATGTTGGAACGCGAGGAGTGTCCAAACTTCATAAATCTGAAATATGTGCTGTGCTCCCCATTTGTGCTTCCTCTGGATGCCCCCCCACCCAGGCGAAAAGAAAAAACGAAGAAGAAAAACACAGAATGGAAGTGGGCTAAGGAGAGCTTGGCCACTGGGGTGGGGGTGGAAGAGTTACTGCCCCTTGGTTCATTATAAAAATCAGTTAGGATTGTTTGCTTTTCTGACCGGTTTCCACAGGCTGCGATTCGATGGTGGAAAGAATCTAAAGTTTATCATTGTTTCGATGAAAATAAATCCATAAAGCGTGTAAAATGGGCTCATTCTGGCACCCTCCCATTTTCACCCACCATTTAATCCAAGATGAAAAAACTGCTCCGCAAAATGTGCCAAACGGCAGCCTAAACATGAGGATGTAGTTTTACAAGCATACCGTGTAGTACCTGTGAGATTTGCTCCCTGGCTCTCAGCATAAGGGGCTAATTCAGATTCAGAAGTTGAGGGGCAGCACAGAGTACTGTAAAGCCCACGGGGCGTTTGGGCACGGTGATTAGATCGACTCCAATAGTACACCCAGGACGTCAGAATGATGGAAGAACACACAGATGACCTACAGGTCTGGAAGCCATTAGACAAGTTTGAGGCAACACTACACCAGACACAGACAGCTATTGCATCTATAATAATTGAAGGTACTTGCTATTACATATTTCCTTCTTTTCTGTTGCCATAACCCTACATTTTAGGCCCCTATACGTATACCAACAAGTCTGTTTAAAATCTGTCATCTTGACCTTACAGATAATAGCTGTAGTTTGCGATAACAACCTTGTATTTTCTGTCTGTCTCTTTCTGACACACACACGCACACAAATAAACACACAGAGCCAGACTCACACAACGCCCACTTCAGCATAAACACCTCACTGTTTATTGGGGTTACAAAGTGCCAAATTCACGTCTTCACATAATCATTCCCAGAGTTCCGAAGTCATGGAGAATCCTTCTTATCCTATCTTCCCCTTTTCACTAGATGCACACCACTGTTTAAGCTCATTCACAAAAAAGGTCCACGTGGATGAATTGGAAGGCATTCCCTCAATACAGTACAGAACACATATCCCCTGAGGACAAGGCTCTTCTTCATCTCTCCCTCAAATCTGTACACGCTCACGCCTGTGTACGCTCCACCGTAATTGGGCAACATACATAAATTAGAGGTGCAAAGTTTCCTCCCCCCGGGCGTAAATTCTTTGGTCCTTGAGATTAAGCACTCATCTCCGTATTGACATGTTTGTGCGGCTGTAGGTGTTTCGATTTAAGCCCGATCGATTCCTTTAAGTATCTAATATAAGGAAGGCAGGCCGTAAACACGTCAAATTAGCGGTAATGAATAGCGGCGCACTAGTAGAAGGGGCTGTTGAAGCCTGTACGAGGGACAATACATTAGGAAGAGTTATATGTTCCTGCCCTCTCCCGCACACAGGGTTAAACAGAGCCTTGGCAGCCTCCGCTCCAAAGTGGATAGGGCTGTGCGGTGGTCACACACTGTTTCATTGGCCAGGCTACAATAGCAACAACCAGAAATTAATGGGAATCTGTAGCTGATTTTAGTGGGCAACGGGGCCTGTAAACAGGAGGCTTTCACAAGCCCTCAAGCCCAGAGGAGATGAGCCAGGAGCCGGCTAAACCCGCGCCAAGACGGAGCACGGGGTGGTGGTAGAGATAATTGTGTGGATGGAAAGAGATATTTCACAATCAGACGCACGCAGGAAGCAGAGATGGATTGACGGACATGTAAACTATGTGGAGACCCGAGAAAGACAGAGAGAGAAACACAGATAGGAAAGGAAAACAAACGTACACATTTATTTTCTTGTGCTGTGTTTATAAACCAGGGAGCCCTCCTATAATAAACCATAATTCCTTTCGCAGGATTTTTGTGTATTGTTATAAGGACAGCTGTGGCTTGTTTTATCGTTGTGTTGAGATAGATAGCCAGACGGACAGCTATAGCTATTTACGTTTTTACAAATTCAGCATTTAAATACAGAACTGTCTCATTAAATTGCAAATCTTCCGTTTTCTGTCACTGATACACAACATTAATCACCAATTAGCTTCTTTTGTGACTTTGCAGTTTTCTCATTACAATATAATGGCACTTAATGATGCTTAGGAAACTTAATTAAAAGAAAAGAATCTATATAACGTGTGAAATTGTTATGGCATCAATCAATGTGTCTGTAAATTTAGAAGCCTGTCAAACAAACACGCTTCCATTCTGACCCTATTAAGAACAAATCAAGGGCTGATTTGCAACATGTTCAAATGTCACCCAGAATCACTTCTATACAAGATAACAACAATTACATGTTCCTATGTTATGTTCAGTTGGGACCATCACTTGGGCATATAAGAATAATAGGCCCTTGTTAATGATAGTGATGTTGAATGAAAACAAGTAAAACCTTAATGGGACAGTTAACTGAAAGAAAAGTTCTGTCATCATTTACCACCCTTGAGTTGTTTTAAATGTGTATACATTTCTTTGTTCTCAAGAATATTTGGATGCTTGCTTTTCGACATTCTCCAAAATATCTTCTTTTGAGTTCAACATAGCACAGAAATTTATGAAGCAAGGTGGTCAGGAACTGTTTAGTTTCAAGTATTCCCCCAAATATCTTGTATATCAGAACACAGATATTTTGAGGGTGATTAAATGAAGACGGAATTTTTATTTTTGAGTGAACTGTTCCTTTAAAGTTGAAAGCGGTTGAAAGTCACCCTGGTCAATCAGGTATCAGAGAAGCCAAAGATCACAAATGTATAATGCACTGGCCCAAAATGCACCTGGCATAATTGAGTGACGTCCACATGCTCTACTAGCTTTGTGGATTTATTGCCGTGTCCCTGTCCATTTATCTGCTTTATGATGTAGTAATCATAACCACACATTGTGATAAATAATTACCGCCGTGGAATAAACAGCTAAACACACCGATACCTGCACTAATGGCTCCACATTCATAATTCAGCTATCTCACTCCTCTGCCACTCTGCAGACAATTTACTGAATCACAGCCAATTGGCAGCCACAGCAGGAGGTGAGAATAGCCGGAGCAATCAAAAGAACGCTAATATATGCGGGTTTGTCTAACAGAGTTCACGCAGCCTCGTTCGCTGCCGTGCCACCTGTGATATGGAAACGACTAAATGCAGCCTCCATCATCCATTAGGTCCCTCCGACCTTCTCATTAGTCCTACTCACAGCAAATTACCCGCAATTAGAATAAATATCAAACACAACAAGCACGGCAGTGAGACCCAGCCACGGTGCGGTGGGGTGCGACACCTACTGTGGGTGTTATTGAGGTGAGATTTACACACGGTCATGCTGAGGAGCATGGGTAGGACATGGGAAGTGTCATGTTTATATTTCCGTTCCGTGTAACTTGGAAAATGGATGTACAGTGCAGAAGATGGGTTTACTGATAAGCAGCACCAAATTGCCCTTTAAGGGATAATTCACCCAAACATAAACATTCTGTCATCATTTATCACCCTCATGCAATTCAAGAACTGTTTTATAACTCTTTATTCCAAAGGAAGATATTTTGAGAAATGTCACTGCGGTTTTTGTGCTTAGTAAATGATGAAATCATTTCATTTTTGTGCAAACTCTCTTTGAAAAACGCCTGAAAACGCATCTCTTCCGTCAACACATCGCTGATTGATTTATCCTAATCCCTTTCCTTCTTATTAAAAAAATAAAATAAAAAAATTACTAACCTCACTGTTCTTAGCTTTGTATACTGTGCTAGGCTTTAATGGACTAGTTTTTGATGCGTTTTGATGCGTGTAAATGTAAATGTAAACTATCCAGTGCATCACCTTATCAGAAAATATTTTAATTTTGTTTCAACTGGAAATAAAATATTTTTTTCATTGAACAATGTTCTGTTAATGCCGGATTATATTCGATGGGTTATGATGTATTCGTTATAAGGTCATTGATTACGCTATTGTACTTTAGTCTTTTGTAGATCTACAACAGAACAAAAGCTTTCCATGGTGTCTAAAGCATTAAGCTACACGCATTACATTACAAATGCCCACAACAAATATCAGTCAGAGCCTTTGTGGAAGCTTGATCATGGGGGAGCTAAGAGTGTGTGATGCAGAGCTCAAACTGCTGAAGATAGACCCTGATGTGCAGGATATGAGGTAAATCCTGATTTATGATTTTGCCCTTTTCTCTCAGTGCACTTTAATAGCAGTAAATCTTCAGTCATGTCTTGAGGGAACTGTCTATAGTGCAAAAAATCTAGAGTCAAGTCAAGTCAAGTCTGTATCACTGTTATTGGACAAACATGCAACAATCAAAAAGTAAGAATAAGACTGCTTATGACAGATTATTCAAAAGACTATTGACATAAAAAAAAATTCGGTTTTGTTACATATATGTGACACAAATATTAAAACACTCAAAAATATTATTCTATGCCCTTTCCAATTATTTCTTTATTACTCAAATACCTCTAACATGATTAACTTTGTGTCCCAGATATATTCTTCAGTTAGAGCAATCCATCATAAAAAACGAAGATCTCATTGGCAAAAACACTGAAAATAAACAGATAACATTTGGTGCATTCCAATTAATATCAAACAAACTAAAGTTGGGTTGTTTTGATTAAGTAATAATAACAAAAAATACAGCTAACTAACACAATAAAAACTTTAAACAGCGTTATCTCTTTTGCAAATAAACTCGATTTTTAACATATTGAGGTCACTATAGTGAAAAACAACATCTTCTGACCGAGGTTCTTAAAAATTAATTAATGGGCTCAAATATGAACTATATATTAACTGTAACATAACTGTGTTATTGAAATATTTTCAACTTTGGGGATACAAATTAAGACAGAAATAAAAACAAAGGTATTGTGTACATTTTTTTTAATAATTCATGCAAATTATGCCTGTCCCTTAGTTGTGGTGTCATTACCATTACAACCATTTTGCCAGTTTAACATACATCAAGTCCAAACACCTAAACTCTACAATTAAAATTAAATAGCCACAACAATGAATTCATAATCAATATGCATCTTGCTTAACCTCAGAGCGGGAGTTTCACTCATCCCATATAATGTTTTGTCCTTTATGACCTGTTGAAGACCTGATGAGTTAAACAGCAAAGTCATGAAAAGGTCATGGACGTTTGGATTCTTTGTATCATTCTGTTCCTCTGAAGTGCCTGGCACACAGGAGGACAAACAGCGTCAATACCTTACATTGTGTGTGTGTGTGAAGAGGCCCTGGGCTGAAACAGAGACCCAACCCCCTCTACCCCTAATTCCCCACATCCCACAATCCCCTTGGCTCGGCCTGCAGTGTTTTTGTATTTTCTGATGACAGGCCTGGATCCCTCGGGAGTGCCACCCCCCTACCTGCACCTCCAAGCTCAGGGACCAGGCAACATATCCTTTTCTCTTTTGGTTCCGTCCCGCATTGGTTCGAACATTGCTTTCTGATCTCCAGCGACTGTTCTATTCTCTCCACAGGCTGTGAAGACCCTTCGCTCGCCGTTTCTCTCTGCATCCTCTCCTCTCTTGTGGTTTTTTATTCTTTCAAATTTTTTTCGGTTTCTTCAGTTCTTTGTCTTTGTCTTGCTCTTTCCTTGTTTTCTCCTTTTCTTCATTCTCCCCGAGCTCCCCAGTGGGACCCCTGTTTTCCCTCTCAAAGATATCTTGCAGCTCTCCTTTCTCCGTTGTATTCTTGCTCATGGGAGAAGCTATATTTATTTATTTTTGGGTTTAGGCAAGGGTATTTGCATGAATTACTTTTTATTTAATGGTAAACTTAAAGGTTGTTGAGCAATGAACAATTGAATGACATGCCCTGTAAATAAAATTCTGTTGCGCCTGCTTTTCAAGTGCTATATAAAAATAATCAGCACACCCATTAATGCTGGAAGAGAGCCGATTTGCTCGATAGAGTTCTGTCATTGACTGTCAACATCGATGAGTGGGGAGAGATGCATGCACACCTCTGTTCAGATTGTCATCTATCACTCATTCCTGTACATTAGCTTCCAGACAGCCTTCCCCTGGGTTAAGTGATGAAGACAGAGCGAAAGATAGAGAGAGGGGAGAGGAGAGAGAGAGAGAGAGAGAGAGAGAGCTGCATTATCATTTGCTTGGGATGTTTAATGTTCAAAGCAGTCTTTGTTTGCAAAGTGCTTCACTGCGGGGTTTAGACTGAAGGTTGGGGGACGAGGAGGGTGGTCATGTCTCTCAATAATCCATTAGCTAATGGCTATCTAAAGTTCTGCCATCTTACGTTCATAGAGCAGCTGGCTGATCTAAAATACGAACATAAAACGGACAATTAGCAACACGAAACACTGAGGCTTTGGAACCAGACGGCTACATAAAAATTTAAAGAACAGTAAAGCAACCTGTGGCTTCTGATGCCACCAAATGAAAAGGGTACTATAAGCTTACCAGTGGTGTGCAAATTAACTAACGCTGGAATCCATACTTTTTGGTTAAAAAATGATTTGAAAAACACCAACAACAGTGTTCTTACCTGCCCCTGACTTGAATTAAAGGGACAGTTTTATTAAAAAATGTACTCACCCTTGCGTTGTTCCAAATCTGTGTAAATGTCTTTGTTCTGATGAACATCGAGAAAGATATTTGGAGAAATGTTTGTAACCAAAGAGTTCTTGGCCACCATAGTATAGGACAATTTACAATGGCATAGTCAAACATTCCCCAGACAAGAAATATCGTCTATGGTGAGACAAGAATTGTTTGGTTACAAGCATTCTTCAAAATATCTGTGTTCAAATAAATGTATAAAGATTTAGAACAACTTGAGGGTGAGGACATTTTCCATTTTGGGTGAAATGTCACTTTAAGATTATAATTCATCATGAATCACATTAAACATGATTTGATAAATGAAAATGAATTGGTGAAATTTAAAAACCTATTTTTACAAAAGTGACTCCTTAATTCTGTCTGGTGATGTTTATTCTTTTTTTAAGCTAGCTTATAACTACCGATTTGTCTTCTAATGAACCCAGTTTGTCTTTTGATTCAGTGGCTGATGATATAAACTATCAAAACCTGCATATCATTAATGTTTCAGGGTCACCTGAAGCGCTCTTTTGAGCCATGTGCTGGGGTGAAGTTTGCGCAATGCAATCAGGTCAGCAGAAATCCCGCCGGTGACTTTTACAAGCTAATCAGATCAAGAGCATCTTACATTAAATATGCGAACAAAAAAAAGAGATAACTTTTTGCTGATGACCATAAATGCAAATGATGAGTCAATTAAATGCAATGTGGGATTCAATTAATAAGTTGAGGAGCCCATCATTAACATGTTTGCGAAAGTCTGAGCCCACATTCATTATGCTTTCAGGTACATAATAATTTAATGAATGGGGCTCATTAAAATGTGCTACTTTAAGGGGTAATGGTGGGTTATGTATAGGGGTAGACGGAAACTGGGCTGAGTCCAGCGAGAGATCGCTCCCGTGAGATAATTACTGATCAGACATCTGTTGGTGATGAGACAGTAAAAAAATAAAACACTTGTAATGTCTATGTTGCTAACATGCCCCCAACATCTGCTTCCCACTTCCACTCAGCCTAAGAAACACAAAAGACTAATAACACAAATCACAGACAAGAAGAACTTTAATTTAATATTGTGGACTTTGAAAAGTTATTTTACAACTTTCATCAAAAATGATAACAATCTATACAGTAGTTTTTGTCTTGAGTTTTCCTATCAATAGAACGGTTCAGTGTGTATCCAGTCAAAAATGAAAAGCACAAACAAACAAACACAGCATTAGGAGGCAGAAAAAGGAGACCAGCTTTTTGGTTTGAGTTCTGTTTCGTATCAAATTCTTGTTGCTTTATCAGAGGCTCATCTTAATCGCTGTGATGGAGCCACTAACAAAGTAATCATTGTGTAACTACCGCATTTGTAATTATAATCACATGAAAAGAAAAATCCAGCTCACAACATAAAAGAAGTGGCCAAAACAGGCCTCCATCTTCAGTCCTGTTTGTTTAAAAAGTCCTCTCGCACATAGACCCCACGCTGGCGTATTAAAAGCCACTTTTCTAGTTAGATGGCAGATTGCAGACACACGCTACAGAATGACACTACTTAAACCATTCATGAAAGAGCCCTGAAGCTTAAACATTCACGGTTCCATTGGCGATATTGTTACAAGGCCCAAGAAAGAGAACTGATGTGAGAGTGTAACAGACTGGCTGTCAGCACCTCTGCCCCGGGGGCGAGGCATTGTGCTCTGATATAAGTCATCTCGCTCGGGGTGAGAAATATGTCGACTGTACCTTATAGAGAGCTGTAGAGCACGCAGGGTTACGTGCACCTCCAGCTAAAGTGTAATATCATCAAAGCTTCACCTTCAGAGCTAATGGTGACACTGTAGAATATGGCTTTTAGCTTCCCCCTTAACTTGAACGTGGCGGACATTACTATAACATCACAAACGGAAATAAAATTAAAAGGCAGCGTTTTACTTTAAATTAATGAGAAAGTGCAAACCACAACCCAATGCTGCAACATAAAATCTGAAACATATAGTCTCTCTTCAAAATACAAAGTTCCTTCTCATTATCCTTCATACAAACAACTGAAAACTGACAAAAAAGTCTTTGCTTTTAGGTAAAAATGACCAATTTGTGCTTTTCGCTGTTAAAAATGATATTCCCTTAAGGGACTCTGTGGCTACCGTGGTGGTGGTTGTGAGATCTGTACAAATGATTGTACGCTTATGGGTTTGCATTGTTAAGGCATCTATACTGCTGGTACTGATATGCGCGGAAGAAAAAATGGAATAGACAGATCTATAAGCAGGCATAAATAATTAGATAAATAAAAAAGGAAAAGAAGAAACAGGGAATAAAGTATAATAAAACGTCATAACATCCTTCTAGATTTGACACACAAAATAAAACCATCACTCTCATAGAAGAGACCATGCATATTATTACAATAGTACAGATTCTGTAAGCCTCGAAGAAAAAAAGATATAGATTTATATATTCATCATATATATATATATATATATATTTATATATTTAAAAATCTACATAACTGAATGCTGTGAGATGCTACGTTTTTGCCATACATTACAAATTTCCAAAAGGAAAACAATTGTTTTTAACTTACAAATTATACAAAAATAGACAATGACTTTTTCACGAATAAAACTTAAAAAAATGGAAGCCAAGCAACATGATACAAAACATGGACCAAAATGGAGACATGAACAATAAAAACCAGGCTGGGTGATGAAAGTGAACAGATCACAAAAAGTATTTAAAAGAAGCTTTGGGGAGAAAAGAAATATACAAAGTCTGGATATACATACATTATTTATATGGATATTTTACAGAGATACCCCTCTTTTTTCCAGAATCCATGTTTCTTGTTTGTAGTTTGCTGATGTTGGTGAGATTTTTGTAATGTATTACATAAACTCATTATCAGTGCTGTTAAGCTGCCTTAAGCCATTTTGAGATAGAAAAAGACTTTGGCAGCAGAAAGTAAATCTACAAAAATAGACGACCACCAATCTTAGCCAATCAAACTGCTATATGTTGGGTGTTTGACACATTTGAAGAGCATTCTACACAATGCTGTTGAAATTTAGCCAAATTCAAGTTATGTCCCTCAAAACAAGCCAAAGAAACACAAGGGGGGTTGTTTTAACAGTCTGCTCTGATACACTTCATTTTACCTACATCCTTCATCAGTGACACAGCAAACCAAAAACATCAAATCTACATCACAGTTTAAATTTTTCCATGAACAAAGCAAAACAAAGATAAAAAGTCATCATATGTCATCACATTCTTTGAGCACGCATACAATTCATAAGATTTTAAAAGAACATGAAATGGCAGCTGGGGGCTTTTGTCCCTTTCCTTCAGTACAGTTGTTTGTTTACTGCATATCTCTGCTTATCAAATATTTGTCTTAACATAAATACTTTCATCGTCATATCATATTTAAACAGGATTAATCTCTTTGAGAAAAGATCTGGGCCTGAGCGAATAGTTCACCAAAAAATTAGAGCATGACAGCTTTTAATAACTTTTAAATAGCTTTCGTACATCATAACCATACCGGCTGGTACCCAGATGCTTCGGGTTTGACTCTTTGCTCGAAAATTATGATACAGAAGTGAATATGGCGAGTATGGTTTAACTTTGAAAAAAACAATTATGGCAAACTATTTGTTGGCTTCTCCCTGGGGCAAAAATTCCCTCCTCTTGTTTTCAAGCAGTTGGCCTACATCTTCTCATTTCTGAACTCTGAGATTTGTGTGTCTTGGATTTTGCACAATTTGAAATGTATCTGTTTAGATAAAAAAACACTGGTCAATGTTAACAGAGATCTGCGCCATCGCTCATCACTGCTGCACAACAGCCAGCTCTCAAGAAACGTTGCGGCACACCCACTCCTAAAGTGTCACATTTGTCATACACGATAAGGTCCGTAAAAAAGGCATATGATCATTAAATTCATCAAAAAAGCCCATCAAATCAAAAGGAGATCCATCCCTCCATTCTGCATGGGTACGTGGGGAAATGTCCTTCTGCAGAGCAGTCCAGAACGTAGCTTAAAGACAAAAGAAAACAAACACCTTCTTCCCATAAAAAGAGATTCCTTTTTTTAAAAGGCCTGAGTTTTCGAAAGTTCGGTTTTCTTCTCCACCAGCAACTGCCTTCAGATTCTCTGGCAAGAGCTGAAATCAAATGTGCCTCTTTAGCAGCCCAGAAGCCCCTACATGGGAGGAACAATCATCCCTTGGATCACTAGTCATGAGAAGATAGACAGAGACAGAAGAGAATGGGAGAAAGAGAAGGAGAGTAAGCCACGTGATTGTTTAGTTTCATCTGTCATGCAATAATCCCCAAAGAAAAGCTGTTTAAGCATCTGGAGAACATATCTCAATATTGAAAAACAAGAAACAGCCAACCTGGCACAAAGAGAGAAAGTGAGGGTGTTTGCAATCTACCTCTGAAATAAACATTTCTTCCATTCAAACCATTCCCTATACAGTTACTGAGGTGTTGCGCAACAGCATGAAGTTTATTGGAGTGAATACAGTGGCCCTACACTCTTAAAAGTAAAGGTGCTTCCCGATGCAATGGAAAACCCTTTTTGTCCAAATGGTTCCATAAAGAACCTTTAACATCTGAAGAACCTTTCTTTTTCACAAAAGGTTTTTTGCGGCTAAAAAGGTTCGTAAGAAAGAAAACATTCTTTAAAGAACCGGGTCTTTGTTTAAACAAAAATGGTTCCTCTATGGCATCGCTGTGATGAACCTTTTAGGGTTTTTTGTAGAACCATTAATACGAAAAAGTTATTATATTATATTATAAAAGTTATTATATATAAATATATATTATCATGAGGCGAGTGTAGATATTTTAGTTTATAGTTTGTTAGATCCAGAAATTGTCTAAAAATCATTGTACTTTCAAAAGTTTGTTCTGAGAAAAGATGTAATTAAAAAAGTGCAAAAGTGATAATATCATTTTTATCTGTCCATGTCCCTGATGTTTAGTATAATGGCGTTGACTTAACTGCAAAAACTTTGGGGCCAGTGTATATTCAAATAAAAAGACATGGAAGACAATACACATGGATCGCATCTAAACAAAGAGACTATGGCTTAGGGTAAAATATGCCTTCAATCAGCTGAAGAAGGAGGGACAGAGAAAGTCTAAATGAAAGCAATAATACTGTATGTTAAGGAGACCCTGATCCTGTTCAGCCGTAATTCTCCTTGCTTTCGATCACAGTGAAGTTGTACATTAATCACAAGGATGTACAATTCCCTGAGAGTGGGTGAGAATAATCTTTATTCTGTATGATCCAGGGAGGTTGCAGGTCCTCTGTGTTTAATTGGAGTCATTGTCAGGATAAATAGTGACTTGCTTTACAGGCTGTATATCAGTCTTCCCATCAGGGAGCCATTATATGAACAATTCATCAATCCAATTAGTGATAACACTATAGGACGGCTTTGCAACGCATTAGCTAATGTTTCTCTCCCCTGAGGACAAAGCTGTATAGGTTTGGAGGAGACGTTCGGGATATTCTTACAGTCAAAGGACGGGACTTTAGGTAAGCATGTAGTTGTATAGCATGAGTGTATCGGACAAACTCAGTAAGGTGCAGAATTGATAAGGTGCAGTGGTTTAAAGGGATAATTCATCGCAAAATGTCGTTCCAAATTCTTGTGTGTAGCATAAAAAATGATATCTATCTATTTTCTTCTACACAATGAAAGCGAATGGTTACAACAGCTATTCTCGTTTCTCATTCATTTTCACTGTATCCACTTCAACATTTTTTGGGTGTACTATCCCTTTAAGAAGTTATTTCTTTTAAATACAAACCTTAAAATTATTGTTCCAGGTTTAATCTAATATAATCCACAGGCTTCAGTCATATATAATAACATATCTGTCCTGAATAAAACTAGTATGTTTGTATTTATTATTATTTGATGAAACCTTTTTTTTAACAGTGCCTTTGCATTTCTATGAGCGCCTGAGTGTTTATTGCATGTGCCTATGGGGACTGACAAACATTTTTTGCGAACATTATTTTTATGAGACAATTACAAACAAACAGCAACACTAATAAAACGTGCTCACACTGTATACACAGCCTGACCCAAATTAACTTGGTTGCCAACACTTAAACAAAAATAGCTTCAGCTTAGATAAATAATTTTTGTTCTCAAACATTAAGCAACTGTATGTTCAGTCCAACATTTGTCTCTGTTCTATTCATTATTGGCCGAGAGAGAAGCTCCCATGAGCACCGAGAAGTGTTTCTCTCTCCTTTCCTCAGCAGGCCACATCACTGTACCAGATTTGTCATGTAACATATTGGCTTCCTATTGATTTCCTCTCTCTGGTCCCTCATCTCTAATTCCTGGGTTATTTCCTGAGTGTCTCTGCCTCATTTGGAATGGAGAAAAAAATGAGTGGTGACCGGCAATCGGTCATCAGGTCAGAGTGCCGAGTGCATATCAACACACGGAAAGGAAGCACTCCACATTCGCAGATAAGGAATGTCTGCCTCAAACACTCAATTACTTTTATATTGTCTCAGTGTGATCTCGAGATATTTAAGATCAGCGCTCAGGGCAAAATGCTACAAAGAGAGTAACTGTCATGAATATTGGGAAGTTGATATAATTGCATTGTTTCAGATAACAGTCAACGTATGTTGTTATTGACGTCAGACAGTAATACAGTTGTGGGGTCAGTTGTGTGTCAGGAATAGTCTGGGATAAATTTCACCCAACATAAGTTGTTTCGCAAGAAAAATAAAAATCTTATGTATTAATCGCGATAAATCGTTTCCAAAATAAATGTTTGTATTTATATATTATATACATATAAATGCACACACATCCATGTAAATATAACAAATATTGAAATACATACATACACATTAATATCAGAATATAATTTATATTAAATATATACATGCATGTTTGTGTGTTTATATATACATATAAATACAAGCCACACACAAAACTATAATAAAAACATATGTAATATAGTATCTATAATTGATTAAACATGTGTGAGACGTGATCCAGACACTTCACCTATTTATTATTTTAAATACAATTTAATGTAACTGACTTATGGTTTAATAACTGACAGAACCCTTCGTGTACTGCACCCACAGCCACAACTAAACCAGGATAGGAGCTGACACAGAAAACAGGAAGTCAGACAGGAAATGAAACACATATGGCAAGCATTTAACAACACACAGCTGGCCCCGGTGAGCGAGCATGAGGAGGGCGAGCCAATATGAAGAGGATGCGCTGAAAGCCACCCTGACGGATGGGTTAATGGATAGAAAAAGAAGATGGTGAAGAAAGAGGGTAAGACAGGTGTAACGTACTTCAGGAAAAGGCCAGTCCCTGCAGGGAGCTGGAGTTGGAGTACTTGCTAGAGTCCACAAAGGATTGATCTACTGGAAGCAGAGTGAGGGAGCAGAGGGACGGGGGAGGAAACAGAAAGAGAGAAAGAGAGAGTTATTTCTTTAGTGCAACAAAAGATGAATTCGGTCACAGAGGAGCAAATGTACAAACAGATTACCGCAAGTTAGGACAAAATGACAGCTGTCTGGGTGTTAGACGAGAGTCAATCAAAACACTTTAAAATAGAAATGCAGGCCTGAGGGGAGAGCTTGCACAGGACGCTTTATTGTGCACAATGTTTGGATTTCAAAAAACTTGTTTATGGGTGCGTAACCACCCACCCACCCGAAACACTGTTCCTAATATATCCTTATCCTTCTGACATGATCTGACTGATCCATTGCTTTAAAACTGACATCTCTGTGCTGAAAAAGTTTAACTATTTCAACTTTGTCTTTTAAACTTACAAACACTTGAAAACGTGTGAAGGTTAGGAGAGGTCTGCCTGGTCTATGTTTACTAAACAATAAAAAAGACAACAGAATGCGTCCTGTGAGAACGGCCCCTTTTCTTGCACAGAATTTAAAAAATCTGACAGCACTGGCTTCCAGTATTGTAAACAAAACCAAAATACAGTTAGATATTTAAAGGAATTGTTCACTTTCAAAATAATTTAGTTTTCTAGCGAAACGATCAGTCATTTTCTAATGATAATTAAAATGTATATGCTTCATAAACACAAATGCTCGCCTTGCTCTGTTCTGCAAAGTGGCTTACGACTTCACTTAATCACGTTGAAATGGTCACGCTTGACGTTGGTAGGGGAGAGCGAGAAAATTCATCTCACCTTCTCCTCCAAGTTCAAAATCGTCCGATATCGTTGTTTTATCTTTTAACTCCTTTTTTTGGTAAACGCCGTTTGCCTTAGAATTTGCACGTTCAATTTGTAAACACTGACTCGTGAGCACGCTTTGCAGATCAGAGCAAGGTGAGCATTTGTGTTTATAAAGCATATAATTTATTTTTACTGATTGTTTCGCTAGATAAGACCCTTATACATCGTCTGGTATCGTTTAAAGCCCTTTGAAACTGTAATTGGACAACCGTTTGGAGTCCATTGAAGTCCATTATATGGAGAATTATCCTGGAATGTTTTCATCAAAAACCTTAATTTCTTTTCGACTAAAGAAAACATTTATAATCATCTTGGATGACAACAGGGGTGAGTAAATTATCATGAAAATGTATGTAGAAAGTGAACAATTCCAGCTATTTTTACATGTCTGATGGATATTCGGCTGTATCTCTCACCTTGGAGGCCATTTCCATTGGCACTGGTGCAGGTAGGGGGCGGTGAGACCTGGGGCCGTACGACGGGAGCAAAAGCGCTTTTCTGTTTAACAGCGGACACCATGTTGGCCGGGGAGAAAGAGAAGATGCCCGAGGAGCTGCTGCAGTTGGAGGGAAGACTGGTGGAGGAGGCCATAGTGGGACTGGAAGGAACAACTGATGAGAAGAATGAGAAGTGTGAAGAGAAGTGAGAGGTGAGAACAACATGCAGACAGCAGAGACTGAACACCTGAGGCAAACATATACAGTGAAAATGTTCTTGAGTAAAGTTGTTCATGAAAACAAAAGGGTCAAATCAGATTTAGTGGAAATTGGTAACAATTGCAGAGTATATTATTTTGTGAGGTGACCTGATAAAGTAACTAAAAAAATGTGTATGTGGTGTCATGATAAACAATAGAATAGAATAGAACAGAACAGAACAGAACAGAACAGAACAGAACAGAACAGAACAGAACAGAATAGAATATTGAAACAGTATTGTTTTATGAGGTACTGTAACAAATAAAAAAAACAATGCAGGAACTTAGAGGACTAATTCAAAATATATTTATATTAATCCTTGTTCAAATAAGGTTGATTTCATGAAATTTATGGTTCCTGGTCACAGAACATAAAGGACCATCCCTCCCCTGTCCCAACCCCACCACTTCTCCTTTTGTCTATTAATACACTAAGTGCATTTTCCCCCTCAACGATTTTACAATTACTACTGTCGTATTTCTGCCGCTCTTTTATAACCTGCTCTACCTTTATTGTTGTTATTATTCCACGCTTAAATTTTATGGCACTCCTCCAAGTAAATTCTCCTGATAGTGTCATAATCCATTTATGAAGGCCTAACTAATCAATTAATGAAAACTGGAGCCTACAAAGCCCACTCTCTCACATTGATTGAAAGTGTCAGCGTGGAGTCAGTGAGCCTGTTAAAATACTTGTTAACATCTCGGAATCAAAGTAGCGAAGTTGAATTGCTTCTCCTGCAATTAGTTTATTGATTTAATTAAGACGCTTTAATTTAGAAGCCGCACTAGAAGATTGGTGTTATACGAATGGCTAAGCATTATAGACAGGCTCTGATCATGTCTGAAGACAAGAGAGGGTGGGGGGATTTAATTTCACCTCTTAAAGAAACTGACATAAAAACAGAGATTGCTGTGTGGCTCTGTCAGGACTTACACATGTTTAGACAAATACATTTTCATTTAAGTTCACTGTAATTTCAGACCACTGTATAAGCATTTGTGTTTAGGTAACTGGACTGGATACATTTCTTGACACCCCACAGTGCCACATGACTTTTCATTGATAAAAATTTCCTCCGTTTGACCAAGTACAATAATACATTAATAAATTTGTTTGTGAACACCTCTATTTGTATTTTAATTTAGCCTCTAGAATGCTGAAACATATTTTGGGTTGGAACTACTGACTACTGACTGATTTCTACAGTACATGCAACTAATCCTAAAATTGTTTTTACCAGCTAAGCCTTGAAAAAAGTAAAAAGAGAAAAAAACAAGGGAGAGTAAAAAAATGAGAGAGACGTTTATTACTCACTGGCATAAGGAGAGTTAGCAGCAGAGCCGTTGAGGAAGTTTGGTGATCCACCCAACGTGGTCATGCCTGTATTGCCGTATCCGTTCATACTGGTGGAGACAGTACTGTAGCTGCTCTGCTGGGGTGTTGAGCTCGGCACATAACCGTGAGGAGAAACACTGCTCGTGTTTCGACTGAAACCTGAAACACAAACACAGAATCACATGAGAATCTGATGAGAGGAGCAACATATGCAATTTATGTTAAAAAAGACACATTGCAATTTCTGTATGGAAAAGGCACCTGCTGAAATAATTTAGATGATCTGATCACAAGTGGTCAGACAGATTCTTTTTTTGACATGAAAGTAACATGAATGTCTTGATATCAGATTTGTGATTTGTTTGATCTCATGATTTCTTCTCATATTAATGTTCAGAAGAAGTTCTAGGAAGTCTTGTGCATGCATATGTATGGAACTGGTGTATGAAACACGTTACACCACAGTACACTTTGTGTCAACCACTTCCAAATGTGATAAAAGCGACCCGGTTTTTAAAGGTCATGTTTACAACTGCACTGTCCACTCGGGGTCAGATCAGTCAAAACAGATATTAACACCACAAGAATGAATCTCCTGCTTTATAGAAAATGCCTGTTATAACACATTCGTGTGTCAGTATGATACAAGAGACAAAGAGGATATAAGGAGAATATATGGACTATAAATATGTATCAGAATATTAAATGCTGACATGGGTGAAAGCAGCAGGAAGTTTTCGCTGCAGGAGTCCCTGCTGTCTGGTACAAAGGCAGCGCTCATCCCTGCACTGCTTACTATTCATTCTTCCTTTTATCACAACGCTGATAGATTACTGCTGACTTTACACAAATCATTCACTGTCACAGAGGCAGAGGAGTGCTGAGGTAACGGAGCCTTGAGGTTCAGGGAACATTGCTGAAAGGTTGTATCTGTCTGTACACTGTCTATCTCTGTCATCTTCGCCCACTTCCCTAAGCACCATGTTCTATCTTCCTGCAGCTGTGCCTTTCTTTGTTTTGCACTCGCATGTGCACACGTATTAAAACGTGGGAAAATCAAGCTATTTGTTAAATGGACTCTCACCCTGATTGGCTGCTTGTGTGGACTCGGACACATTGACTGCGAGCTGGCTGTGGAAGGAGTTCACTCCCATCATGCCAGTGTGGACTGAACTGTTGGCCAAACCCGACAGCTGGTTGTGACTCCGTGGGACGTTGTAGAGTGCTTCTGCGATATCGGCTGCTCTTTTTAGAATGATCTCCTGTAGGGATCAACACAGCAAGGATTAGATAGATGACATGATTAGAGGGACAATAATAAGAAAATGAGTGGCCAAATTCTGAAATGAAGCAATGGGGCAACTTGGGAAATGATGATTTAAAAGGGCATAGCTGTATTTGTAAATATGCAATAGTTCAGATTTGAGCTTTGAGGTGCCTGGCTGATGATATTGAAACAGACTTCATCGTACACTCTAGAGTGCTGTGAGCATCAAATACATAGTTCTTTCTCTTTACATCATTATATTAATAACAGCAGTAAATAACAATATCACACAAAACATCCATGACAATAAAATTATTAATAACTCAATAAACATACATATTATAAAGCCTTATAAAGCAAATATACGGGCCCATTATACACAATAAGAGAAAAACAGATATATACAAACAGAAGCACCTTATATTTTTAAAATTTTTATCTGCACTGTATTTTGTAGTATTTAAATATTCATTAAAACAGAAATCTCAAATTCTTTGCATGGACAGTACAAAACATAATCGCATCTCTTGACAGAATGAGTCAATGCACTTTTTACACTAAAAAACTAAAACTATACTCAATCTGGTATGGAATGAGATGCTCATCATTTGGGGTTGATGGGGGAGGACTGAACGTTGTGGTGGGTCTCATCATAATTCACCCTCATAAAGATGACAAGAGCATGTGTATGAGGGGATAGGGGTTCCAATGAGGGAGCTCTTTGAGTGGTTCGTGCACTGGCCAGCCTAAATAATTCAGCACGGATGCTCTCCTGCTCAACCCTGCAATCGATGAGCATGTGCCCTCCATTCTCAGTTCATAACTGATCTAACATTGAAGATGCCCTTGTGCTCCTCCTAACCAATGAGAATGAGCTCTTGAGGAATTACATTGGGGGATTCATGCTGAGGGGATATTACAGATGACACTCTTAAAGCTCAGAAATGGATTTAAGTGCTAACGAAAGATAAAAAAACTAACATTTACACTTATTTTTTACACTATTTTTATAACTCAAAGTTCTTCGACTCATCTACGCTATGCTTATGTAAGTGTTTATGGCTAGGTATACATTTGTCTCCTAAAATGAGAATTGTGTCATCACTTTCTCACCCTCTTCAAACCTGTATGACGTCCTTTCGTCTGTAGAACACAAAAGATGATATTTTGAAAAATATTATTAACCTAAATTGCCGGTACCCATTTATTTCTATTTTGTGGACAAAAACAGTGCAAATAAATGGGTACTGCCGGTGTTCGGTATCCAACAATCTTCAAAATATCTTCTTTTGCGTTGTACAGATACAGAAAGTCATTCAGGTTTGAAATGACAAGAGGCAAACATGACAAAATTCTAAGTTTGGGGTGAACTATTCCTTTAAGGAGACCCAAAATATGTAGTGCTGCTGGTCCACGTTGCCATGGTATTTGCTTGCATCTCACCTGATTATTGTGTGGCATCCCATATAAAGCTTCAACGAGATCTGCTGCCCTCTTCAGAATCACCTCCTATGTGAGAGAAGATGAAAGGAAGCACTTTAGCTTACCTTCTCTCACAGCACATCAATAAAACAAACTTCTTTTTGTAATCACCTTGATTGATTCAATTAACCAATGCACTACATTCAATTTTCGTGTCGAACAAAATAACTTACAGTACATTTATTGAAAGGACAGTCCCTCTAGTACAATCCTGGTTAAGTGTCTTGCTAAAGGGCACAACAGTAACAGGAGATTACAGCAACTCTGTAGCAGTTCATAGATCGCCCTATCAGGTTTTGAACATGTGACCTTTGGGTTGATCGTCTAGAGGTTCACACAACACCCTTAACACAAACATTTGCACATATAGTCATACAAGAACGATTGTGCATTATCTACTCTAGAGCTTCGTACCATTATTATTATAAATACAAAATACATGACCACAAACACATTTAAAGCAAATACATGTATGTTTGCCCATGCAAACGACTTCTCAGCAGGAGGAGTGGGCTACACCAGCACTATTTTCTTTCTAGGTAATCGACTTTCACACCCCTAACAAAAACCTATTTATTACAACCCCTTTACACATTAAACATTTATTTACAGTGTTTTTACTCTGTGTATTCATTTTATTTCCTCTAACCTCTCTCTTCCCCTCTCTTTTTAAACCCTGAAGCACCAGCGGCACCCTTTTTAAAAGTTAATGTGCTGAGGAAATAAGCTCGCAGCGCGACAACCAGAAAATTGTTCTCACCCTCCGTGTGTAACCCTCGCTGCGAACAAGCCCCCGAGCATGTGTGCCTGCCTGCCAGCCGACATATTGCCTTTCAATCAGACCCCCGCCCCTCCATCCCCCACCCCGGTGGCCCCAGACGCAACTCACAGACACGAACATGACGAGGGGGTCAGCAAAGCAATAAAGATTTTTAGTGCGCTGTCCAAGGTGCTAAATTCACTCAATAATGGGAGCTCTGGCACTGCGTTAACCCCTCGTTAGGGGTGCTTTGCGGGGGAGGCGCCCGTCTCAACTTGCCCGGTCTCAGGCTGGGTGATTGAGAGAAGCGAGGGAGCCTGGGGAGGCCTAAAGTGGTGCTTTAGTATGGATGTGTGACTACCACGAGCTCTCTCCTCCTTTACCCTCTTTCAGTACTGGATGGAGAAGGAACATAAGGGATGAGAAGCATTAGTCCATGGCCGTGTCCCCCGCTGCACCGGCATAGTGTCATTTATTCAGTGTAGCTCTATATTTGTTCTTAGTTGTATATCTCTCGCGCGCTCGCTCTATTTCCTTTGTTGGAAATCGATCTTCTGTCATTACCATATTGGGGGTGATGGTGGGGGGTGGATGATCTGTTGAGAGGGTAAATCCAATAAGGAAGGGGACAAAAGTTTGTCCAGATAAACAAATAAATGCTATTAGTACGGGCCGTGTGTGGTGGCCCTGTGTCTGGAAGCACAGCCCATTTCCTGGGCGAATATCAGGGCTTCCAGTAAGGGCTGAGCAGAGAGCCAGGAGCGGTAAACAGGAAAGAAACCTGATCTTGGATCTGCATGTCTGTATAGCTGTCTATCAGTCAGAGGCATCATAACCCGGATTCGTCCCTCCCCCATCTCTCCAACCCCTTTGGTCTGCAATACGGCTAAAAGCAGGACGACTATGAGCTATGAGGACTATATAAGCGTCCCTTTAACTAAGACAGGTGTTTTCCAGATTTGTTTTCCATCAACGGGAAAGCTGAAACGTATGGATACACATTCGTCGTAATACATACACAAGCACATAAATGTGAATGACCAAACAACCTCAGGCGTAATGTTTCGAAGATGTATAATATCAAATAGCCACACAGCAGCAGTGCCCAGCCTCCACATTAATGCGCTTCGGACATTGAATCTGTTCCTGTGTGTAAATTATGGTGGCTAGTAATATGATATACATTCATTAGGAAGGGGACTGCTGAAAAATGAAATAAGGCCCAGGTCACATCTGGAATGTTAAGGCAATGGCGTCTGTTCATTTACAAGGAAGCCAGGCCTGTAAAAATATGACAAATCTATTCCCGTGCTTGTTCATTTGCAATTTTATCATCTCCTAATGTTCTATTAGAGCAGTAATACCAGCGGGGTCACTGTCGTTGTTCATGCAGAAAGGAGCGCGGTGGTGATGTCATACTTCCTGTTCTGCTCCTCTGACCTCATGGACTGCTATGGTCTGATTTTATTAGCTTAACTGAGGTCTGTCACAATTACAGCTGGAAATGACGCAAAACAACAACAAAATTATACTCACACAGACTATTTCAGAATATATCTCAAGTATGTTCTTTGAAAAACTTTAGAAAAAAGTGAATAGTGAAAATCAAAGACATGTGGCCAAAGACATGGTCATAAATTACTTTTACATAGTACATATCACTGTTTTGTTTAGATTATCAAAGTTTTTATAAATCTTATAATTATGAAATTTAAATGTGACCTTAATTTAACAATAAGAAAAAACAATCCCACAAATGCCCACACAGAGTGCACACAATTCAAACTAAATCCTAGCGGGGTGTATATACTGTATATCTGTGAATTAGTTCAAGCTAACCACACAGACTCATGTGCCTCTATCTGTTTGCATTAACTGTAAATGCATGGATCAAACATTGACCACACTGGTGTGTATGTCATGCCGTTTACACCTATCAGGGCTGCAATCCATTTTGATGAAAGGGGGCTATCATATAGTGAAGCATTCCTTATCCTGACTATAATCAAATCTTCAATTTCAAACACAAAATTTGTTGCTGATGTAAGAGATAAGATACTCTCAGCTGTGAGAATTAAAACTTTGACTTTTCCCAGAAAAATGGGTTGTAATCTGATGTAAACATCAGATCTGTATGGTGGAATTAGTCATTGGGAAGCATGAGGTCACTCTGAATTTGTTTATCAGAAACATGTTTTTGTGGTATTATATAAAATGGATAATTCCCACTCGGAATCCGGATAGATTTACTGTTAATAACCACCTGTCTATATTATGCAAGTTGCTATGGAAATCATTTGGCGGCTACAGTCAGTCCAATGGACTCCACCAACTTTGCTTACTAATTTGTTTTTTTCTTATTATTTTTAATAATGAACTGTTTACTGAACATTTTTTGAAAACATTACAGTTCATTAATGATATATATATATATATATATATATATATATATATATAATAATTATGTTATAATTAACAATACATGTAACAAACTAAATCTCATTGTTTAAATAATATGTCACTGCAACATAGCTTATCAATGTATCCATATACATATTAACAAAGTCATTTATATACATATTTATGAAATCAACAGACTACAGCAAGTCAAGCCAAAGCTTTCTGTATATAGTTTATGGCTTCTCATGCTAATTGTTTATACATCACCTCAGTGTCCATTGACTGGATCGTATTGGGCGGTCACGGTGAAGTAGAGCAGCATGTCCATTCCATGCGTATATGAGCACAGCAGATGCTCAGTTCTTTGACTTTTGCTTATCTACCATGCTTATCTAACAAAAATCAAATATCCTCAGTCCCTCACCCCATCACCCTTCCCCCCCCATGTCTTCCATCCATCAATATCTGCTCATCATAAATATCAGTCACTGTGCTCTTTAACTAATGTGGCTTCATTGCATAATTCATATTCTCTCTGGACCTAAAAGGTTACTGTCTGAAAGTCAATAATAACCTGTCTATCTGGATAGGAACAGCACAGAACGCAGCCACC
This sequence comes from Barbatula barbatula, assembly GCF_947034865.1. Taxonomy (NCBI): domain Eukaryota; kingdom Metazoa; phylum Chordata; class Actinopteri; order Cypriniformes; family Nemacheilidae; genus Barbatula; species Barbatula barbatula. The sequence goes on from NC_136781.1 coordinate 9,455,411, forward strand.
AAAATTTCAAATCCTGAGGAACGCATCATTTCCTTATCCATGTTAAAAGGTCCAAGTGGCCAAGTTTCACAAGAGTTTAAGACAGGTTTATATTTTCTAAGAATATGACATATTATGGATAAAGATTTAACCACTATGCTACCAAAGAACACAAGGTTTTTCCTGGAAGCACAGATTGAATTCAAGACCCTGTGGAGGAGCCAAAGAGGGATCAGGTGGATGTGAAGTGACAAGGAAAATGTGGGAAACAAATGCTGGTAGAGAAAACGGAGAGAGCAAACAAGGCCAAAGTATGGGTGTGCTGGACACGGGCCAGGTGCATTGATGGATTCTGTAGCCTCTGTAAGGGTAAAAAAGCTCCCCAAGCAATTAGGAACTTTCTACTCCTCTTAGAGGCACAAAAAATCAGCATTTCTTTATATGTTTTGAGCGCTGAACTTGAAATGAAGTCTGTATACTGAAAGATTTTTTTTATGAAAAGGGTTATCAACAGGGGCCATGACCCTCTAGGGGGCCTGTGGCTGTACTGAAAGGGTTTGATCTAAAACCATCATGAAGCAAAAATATAACATTAAGAGGTCAATTGGATGTTTTAGATACAAAGATTATAAAATTTTCTCACTTACATTTAAATATTATAATTTAAATATTAAAATAAAAAATAAGCTAAATACAAATAAGACTATTATAAGCCAAGCCTAAAATTATAAGCCAGGCCTTAAATGCAAAACTGTTTATTTAATGTATGTACCTAATCTCTTTATCCATTAAAGAGGGCTTGTGGCCTCAAAAAGTTTGAAGACCCCTGCATGTTCACTGCTCAGGATGACATGAACACTTTTATTTGTTCAATTTCATTTTCACCAGTACCAGCGTTTGTCGATAAAGCTGTTATTAGAAGCGTCTCCGTGTGATAATTCAGTTTTCCAAAATTTCATAGAAAAACGCTCTGTAATAAATTACACAGCTCTGCAAACATAGTAGCATGCTTGTTCAAGGACCAAGAGAAACAAGTTAACCTGCCGTGTTCCACACTTGGCCCTCACCTGTGATTGAGTCCAGCAGTTTAGAGAAGTGCCGTCAACAAACTGTTATTGCCTCAATAAAGGGCAAAATCAATAGTGCTGAAATGAGTGGCCGGGCGCAGCAGCCGACGCTGTTAATAACTCGCTGCGAGTGTAGGAACAAGAGGAGGAGGAGGAACAGAAGAGAGATGCATAAAACTACTTGTAGGAAGTCAGGATAAAATCCATCTGCTAACATCAGCCTTGTCTCAACAATCAAGCGGACACGTAGGGGTACACGAGAAATGATTTCTCATTTACCCTTCTTTCTTTTCTCTCCTCTCTCTCAAACGCGGCCATGGCTTCTCTTCCCCCGTGTGGTGACTCAATTATTGTTGGGCGAGCAGTAATAAAGTGAGGGCTGTGGTACCTTCGATCGGCTGACCTGTGAGAAGGCAGCACCGGACAGCTGACTTCACCATGATGGATCACCACACTCTCTCTCCATCTCCCTTACTGCCTGTGTTTCTTTTGTTCTCTCTCTCTTTCCCAAACAGGACTGTGCTATTGTTTAACATTGTGATCTGCAATCTTTGAATCAACCTTAAAGGAACAGTTCATCCAAAAATGAAAATTCTGTATTAATTTACTCATCTCAAGTTGTTTGGAAGAATGCTTGTAACCAAACAGCTCTTGGCTACCATTGACTAGGAAAAGATATTTGTAAATGTCTTTGTTCTGTTGATCACAAAAGAAGATATTTTGAAGAATGTAGGAAAGCAGCTCTGGGGGTCTTCTGAATAGCATTGTTATTTTTTGTACTATCGTAGTCAATGGAGGCTGAGAGCTGTTTGGTGACAAGCATTCTACCAAATATCTTTCTCTGTGATCAAATAAATGTATACAGATTTTAAAGAACACAAGGGTCAGTAAATGATGACAGAATTATTTTTTTGGGGTCAACTGTGTCTTTAAGTAATTGGGCACACAATGAATTATTTTGTGTAGGCTTTATTTTTAACATGTGCACAATATTTTATATACAGTAAATACATATACTGTATATTAACAAAATTGGTAAAGTGCAGTAAACTTCTACAAATATCTACTTCATGTATAGGAAGCACGCCAACCTGCTCAGGGACCCGTATGCTACATACAGTACCTCGGTATCCTAATATTACCAAACCAACATCTAACTGCTTCCTCAGGGACTTCCCCCATGCCTGACCCTGGAGACATCTCATAGAGCTAGACAGCCAGGTAGTTTTCCCTGTACCCATTTTATTCAGCACCTCCATTAGAGCGAGGTTGCTCATGACCGGTGGGCTATTCCACCCTATTCATTAAAAGGGAACGGTTAAAATATGGGCGTCCGTTAGGCGTGATCTCCGGGGAAAAAGACCACAAGTGTATTCTGCATCCCTCACGGTGAGAAAAATGTGACAAGTGACCCAAGCTGTGACCTACCTAATGTATTCGGATTCATCATCAGACTAGCAAAATGGGCCCAAATCAAGCCAAGATAAAGGCCGCAAAAAGCATATGTGAGCAACACGATGCCCCATTTTCAATGAAATTTACCAGACGGTTTCAACATGGCAGACATAAAAACAACCACCATGGGATTAATTTAACTGATTAACAAAAACGTTCATTTTTTAAATTCCCAGCTATTCATAATTTCACATAGGCATGTCTAACATCACTATAAGGATATATTTATATGTCTTCAACAGTGACATCAACAAGCATGTAATCTAAAACTACCCCATCAGTGTCAGAGAAGCAGATAGCAACAGATGTGTGTACTGGTGATTTTCACAGAGACCTTAAGGAACTGGGTCAACTGAGCTCCAGCACATGATGGAGCGCAGAAGTGTGTGTGCGTGTATGTTAAGACTGGGTTCAGACTGTGGGACTGCAGAGGAAAAGTATTTAAACAATGTCCATGTGGTTCATTAGGGACTCAGATCAAACGTTGCTGCCCTCTTTAGCTTCACTGACAGGAGACAGAAGATCTGTCCTCTGCCCACCAGCTGGGGAATGAACGCTAGCATGAATGGAATTGTGGGGGACTATTGAGGGAATGAGGCAAGAGAAAGAGAGATAGAATAATTTTTTTTATGTTAAATATATTTGAAGAGTGTCTGCAAAATGTTAACACTGACATTACCAAAGCACAGTTATGATATAACTTCCAGTCATATGCTTTGGAGTCCAATGGGATTATTAAAAGTACCAGACGGCGTTTGCTTGTTCAGTAGGGAGGGCACTATTCTTTGTAAATCTGTTTTAGAACAATAAGAATTGTGTAGAGCAGTACGGAAATGTTTTCCACAAAGAAAGATTGTAAGCTTATTAAAACTGTATAACACAAATAGAACTATCAGTCAACTTAACAAAACAAACAAATTTGATTAATTTATAATGATAAAAGCTTATATTTGCACAAAACTAATTTAAAACATTTAAGCATATAGCTTCAGATGAAATTTCATTCAAGTGTTTCATTCTAATTTTTAACCAGCAGTGTACAACAAAGCCATTTTCAACATACAATACAAATTCAACTCAGTTTCCAATACAGAGAGGATTAAAGTGAATTTTTTAAATGAAAGAATGTTTACCTAAACCTAAGCAGCACAAAACACTTTAACCATTTGACCACCAACTCTAGATCTGCCGGATTCTTCTAGATTGGCTTTGATGCTACACCCATTGACCTCACAGTCTAATTTTCACATGTTAAAGGTGTAATGGATTGGGAGTCGACTCATAGGTCATGAATACTGACGACCCAGCTCTGATATAAAGGGCATCAAACAGCACAAGGTCAGCGCTGAATGTGAAAAGCCCCAGCCAACCATAATTACTCTTTTTACACTATTAAGTGGTGCTGCTAGAGCGGGACTCAGGGGTATAGGACACACACAACAAGATAAAGTAATGTTTATTTATCCGTCCCTAAGGATCCATTTACTTGGCTTGGCTCTCCTTAAGAACCGTGCGTGGCAAGAGAAACAAACACCCAACTGGGTCCACAACTAGGATTTTTCTTTTTTAAACAGAGCATCCTGAACCCAACTGCTTAAGATTGCCAACCTGAATGTACAGTATATAATCAATGGACTGTAGGAGCCAGTAATGAATGCTTCGAGTCACAAGACTATGCTTCAGCTAAGGATTTATAGGCTGAGGTGGGTAATGAAAATCCAGTGTGTTTGTGGTGGTAATTGCTCCGTGAAAATACATGTGAAATAGAGAAATTAAAGCACATTGGATATGTGACGTAAAAAAAACTGACCTTTGGTAAGCGCTCAGGGTCACCTGGGTGTCGGGGAATGACCTTCTGTAGCCGCTGGAAACCGTAATCAATAGTGGGCTCATTCAGTGCTGCGGGAAAAAGAGAATTCAACCCTGTTACCACAAAGAAATTTAACACCCATCTGTAATTACTATTAGGCAGACATGCATATATTCATATGTGTGTATAAGCTTCATTTACTTAGACCGTAGTATGATTTTTTGATATGAAACAAATTTAGAAGTGCCAACTGCAGAATCAGATATTATGTTTTCTAAGCAGTTAAAATAACAATTCCCACAATGCATCATGTAACCACAATTCACCACTTAAAGTGATGAAAATTGCATTATTTACTCACCCTTTTGTCATTTTAAACCTGTATGACTTTCTTTCTTCTGCAGAACAAAAAAGAAGATATTTTGAAGAATGTTGGTAAGCGAACAACGACATCGATCTATTGACTTGCATTGGTTTTGTGTCTATACAGTAGAAGTGAATTGTTTGGTTACCGGTATTCTTCAAAATATCTTATTTTGTGTTCTGCACAAGACAGAAAGTCATACAGGTTTGAAATGACAAGAGGGTGTATAAATAATCACAGAATTGTGGGTGTACTTTCACTTTAATAAGTAAGACAACATCTAAGGGGTTTGTGTATGAGGATCCTGTCTTTTCTATGTGCAAGACAAAAATTTGGAAAGCATCACATACTGGTCATGAGTAATGAGATATCTCATTATATCTATAAAAGACTAAGCAAAAATTTTAGTTAAACAGCCATGTAAAGCTGAGATGAAAAGCCATTTAAAATCTTCGTTCACCTACAAAGCGCTTTTTACATTTCCTGCGTCCTTATGCAAACTCCAATTACAAGCAATATTGTATAGACTCTCTCTCTTCTGTTGCGTATATAAGCACTGTTAATGTACAAAACAAATCTATAGATCTCGGTTATGAGCAAATAATTAAATTAAAGTTTTCATTTCTGTAGACCGTCCCCTCCCACTCCTTGGAGAACCACAGAAAGCTTCATGAATCACAGAGCAATAAAATAATATTGAAAAAGGAACCCGATCTGTGTGATAGAGCCAAACTTCCTGCACGGGTGGACCACATGCTGCTCGGCCCCATGTTTTTCTAACCTCCCCGGATCGAGGGGACTCTCACACTGAGACAATGGCTCTTTCTCCACCACCAGCCCATTGAGCTTGTTTGTGTGTTTATCTGTTTTGGTGAAAAACCGAAGTCCTCAGGGGCACATTTACACAGGGACATTTTGTGGTTCATTGAGAGAGAGACTGAGAGCTTGAGAGATGTAAGTTAGCAATGATTGAAGATTGGTTTGCATCATACAGTACCATATAGGCTACCATAACAAAAAGTACTTTTGACACTAAAACCACATTTTTAAATGAAAGAATTTGGCTGCAAACAATGTTTCTCATCTGGACTGACAATAATTTTCAACCTGATGGTTTGAATCAATTGTTTTTTAACAAAAAAAAATATTGGAATTATAAATGCACAAATTATTGAGTGAATTCAATGTAATTTTATCATGTTCAACCCCCTTTAACTTGTATAAAGGATCATTACTTAATTGGTTTGTGGTGGGACTACATTAATTCTCTTAGTGAATTTAACTTACTGAGCAGTAGATGCTTTGCAAGCGAAAGCATTAGGAGAGTAATTTTTGTGAAAAAGTGCAATTTTATATGCTGTACAATAAAATGAAAGACTTGATAGTGTTTATTGTTTGTATTTTTGAGTTGAGTGGAGCTCATAATGTGTTTTTTTTCACTCAGTGAACAGTAACACCGTGTCTACACACGACGTGACAGCCCCGCCGCATTCAACGTGGACAACATTTAAAATTATAATGGATTCTAATGAGTTTCTAATGTCTTTTGTCGTGTCGAGTCGCGGCGGATGCGTTTGGTGAAGACGCAGTGTATTGGTGCTAATGCCAGTACTGAGACATCTCTCAGCTTACTTGTCCATCATATGTGTTTTAAACAATAGTAAATGTTAAAGTGAAGTTAAAAAAGATATGATTTCTTCTTGATTTTTTTTTGTTTATCATGTGACATGTGCTTAAATTATTTAGATGGATTTTACATGATTTATTAATGAAATATTGCGTTAAAAATAAGCTTTAAAGTACTAAAAAATATGTTATAATAATGTTACCATAATTTTGTAAATATCTGTGTAATTTTTTAACAGTGTGTTATCTATATATAACACTATTATTATACATAATGAATATTGCACAAGTTGGACACAGTGAAGGTGCTGATGTAATGTATTTCGTCATGAAACAGTCCACGAAGAGGCCAAGATTCAACATTAGAACTCAAACACTGTAATAAAATGAGATTTGCATCTGACATTAAGCCAAACATTCTTTGGCCTCTAATAATTCCTCACCCTTTACTCCCTCTTTCGCACTCTCACAGACACACACACTTTATCTGTCTTACTATTTTTCTCTTGTGATGGACTGACCGCCTTTCCTTTGCCCTGAAGCCTCAAATCTTGAACACATCCGAGGAGGGGCAAAAAATAGCAATCAAGGACCGGACTCCTTTGGCCCACAGTTAATTGTTCTGTTAAAGCTCAGGGATGAGCAGAAATGTAACAGCATCTTTCTCTCTTTTCCGGCCACCCTTCTGTTTGCCCTGTAGGCCGCAGCCTGGACGTTTCCTGAGGGATATAACCAAGCTCCCCTCAGCTCCACAGCTGAGAGGACAGACTGTGGGCAGCCTCTGAGTACAGTGGAGTAGATTCAGATGGCTAAGGGCCCGGACAGAACCAGACCCCTAGAGCCCTAAACACAAGCTGTGCCCAGCCTGGACCACCCCCCACCCAATAAAAAACAGAGCCATTCTGACTGATGCTCAATGTGTTTTAATTAAATAACATCCAAAGACTGGTGAGACCCATTGGTTTATCAAATTGATTAGCTTGAAATGTATGTCTTATTTTACAACATGTACAACTGCATGCAGCGACACACAGTATGGTTGCTCTCTGATGGAGAGCTAGCATTAACCTGAACTCTCTCGCCCCACCACGGTCGCATGGATGCACAGTCACTCACTCTGCTCTGTGATTGACTGACTGTTTACTTAAAGAGCAAGAAGAAAAAAAGAGTTAAAACAATCCCGGAGCATGATGGAGAACAGACCACAGCTATCGGCAAAGGAAAGAACAACAAAAACAGCAGAATGTGACAGAATGATTCAAAGCCGCCCCACGGCTGACAATACATCATATCTAAATAGACTTCCTGTAATCAGGCCTGTTGGTGGTTTGGAGAGGGGGATATGGAAGTGCGGACCGGGACAGAGCACAGAACGTGGAACGTGAATGGGGGATGGGGAAGTTGATGGCGGAAATTCATAATAACAAAAAGACGGACTAAGTGAATGATGGATGCATCAGTGTGTCAGAAGTCCTGACTATGTGAACTCTAGCTCTGAAATTTAAAGACAAAAATTATTTAAAATAATATAAAAATTATTCAACACACTTTTCGTAGTGTGACGGTTATCATTTATATTATTAAGATTATTATTTTATTTATAATATTTGGCAACAAATAATGTTGCATGTAATGTTGCAAATAAAAAAAATCACATTATAATTTAAATATATTATTTATTTATAATATTTGCAACAAATAATGTTTTATTATTACAAATAAAAAAATATAAAATAAAAAGTAAAAAGGTTATTAGACGATATAACTATAAATATAATATTTAATTAATAACATACTGTAATGTATTAGTGCCGTTTTTTCTGATTACGGCTATGCAAATAAAAAAAGTTGGGCCGTTGAAGTTATTACATGCAAATGAAAAAATGTGAAAACAAATAGAATTTTTTAATTAAAATAACATGCACTGATGATAATCCAGAAAAACAACCGAAAGTTATTAAGAAGGTAAATTGCTTCATGTTAACTGCACATTGCCTATGAGAACACAATAAAAACAGAAGAAGAGCTGGCCTCGAATAAATAACCACTAAACACTTAAGAGTGAATAATGAAGTGGATGTTGAAGCAGAACTTTGTGAAGGCCTGGACAGGGAACATTTAAAGTGTGTCTCTTTCAAAAGGACCCATGTGCAGGCATAATGAGGTATGAGAATGTGCATCAGAGGACCTCTGAGGAGGGCGGTGAGTTAATGTGCTGATATAGAGATGGATGGGCCAGATCTCAGGCTAAACTATACTCTTCCACACTTCTAGACATCTGCACATGTTTATTCTCCTTTATTGCTATTGATTTTCCCATACTGTACAATCCTCTCACCAGTCGTCTGGATAATGCAGAGAGAGAGAGGAAGGGGGAGAGAGAGGAAGGCGGAGAGAGAGAGAGAGAGAAAGAGAAGGGTAAAACACTATGTACTAAACAGTTATCTAATTCTGTGTACCCAATGCTACCTGCACGCCCAGCAAAAACAATGATGCAAACATTTCATGAACATGAGTGCATGTAATAATGGAATGTGTCAAAAATCTGCTTGAAATTGACCGGTGACAGTATATAAGTAACCTAATGTGCTGGAGCATAAACTGATTTCCAGATTCTCTATGTCTTATTTATTGTGCAATCTTGTTTACCATGTACTGCAGAACTGTATTTTTTTAGAGAAACACCTTTCAACAGTCCAGGCACTCATTTACTTTTACAATTTCAGGCTGAGAAACTTGCAAGCTGCTGTTTACATTTCTTTCTGGGCTTATATCGTGGCTTCACAACAAAAAATTGTCTGGATACTGGATAGCATCCCAACATACATGATAGAGTTGATCTCATGTCATCACAGATTCATGGCACCTCTCCGATTTCATATGTGAAGGGGAAGGAAAAGGTTAGACATGATGTCATGAGCGCTCAGCCTGAAATAAAATCTACAAAATCAATATTGAAAGGAGCAGAATATCTGCTGTATCCTATGCCATCTCATTAGGTTTAATGAACATAATCGATCTAAGCAAATATAGGACTGTTGCCCATTCAAACGGACTTCCGAGAGGCGCCAATTGAATTTTCTGCCCTGTGAACACAGAAGCTATCAAGGAACAGAGCTGACTTTCCAGAAAAAAAACAATGCTACAAATATATTAACAATCATCCCCTCTTTCACCAGAAGATGGGATCAAAGCAAGTAAAACATATCAGCAATAAATAAATAAATGAACAACAACCACTGCTTGAAGGATCCCTCGCAATCACGCAGATCAATGCTCATTGAAATTTCATGAAGGCAGAGCCGGACCACTTCATATTTCACAATAATAACCACAGCCCGCAGGGGTGAAGAGTGGGGAGTGGAGAAAAGAGGATGGATGGGTAAAACTAAAGACAATACTCTAAACACTGTCAAAACCAGATGGAGCACAGTCAAAACATCAACTTTTAAAATACCGTATACTACGAAAAACCACCACATTTAATATCTTAAGCAAAAGCCTGGAGGCAGAACGCGGGCGGCGGTTTTTAAACCAAAGAGAACACAGCCTTTCTGGCATCTTGTTTTGGAGAGCAGATGCAAGCTCGGAGCCGCTGGTGTTAAATTGAATCAGCTGACCACACATAGACCCGCAGGGCTAGAACACTATCCCTGACTGACGGAGCAGAGAGGCATGCTGGGTAATTGGTCTTTAGCAGAACCTTTTAACAGGCACTTGTGGGCTTTGTACAGAGCTGTTAATGTCAGGGTGGTAATGTTCTGTACATGTTAGGCACTGGAAGAGTCTGCTTCACACTCTCTCTCTTTTCCCAAGAGCTCTCTTTCATTCAGGTGTGATCTCATATGCTGTGGATAGGAATCGATAGGCTCAGTGGCAGGGTGTTCGATGCCTGCCTGAATTATTGCTTCATTTCTCTCCCTTTATAGATGAGGTTTTTTCTCAGCCTTCCCCACACTGGGATCAATACCTTACAATCTCATTTTTATCCATTTTTCCATAAACTCAGTGATTGTGTTTATTTGGAAAATCCGACAAGCTAAATAAGGCATCACTTTAAGTCACGGGCGGGGGGGATTCTTGGAACCGGTGACTGTAAAATGGATGACTTGTTTTTCCTGATTCTGAACAGCCGATTCTAAAAGTGGGAGAGATCGGTGTAAAATGGCCCACCGAAGACGCCCCGCTGTTGAGCAAACCGATTTCTCTAATATCTTTATGGTTGCAATCGCCACCGTGCCGAGGTTTAGCAATTTAATTGGAATGGTTATCATTGATCACCTAGTGTGCCACCATTTGTCAATAGAATTAAAGAGTCTCATTATCAAAATCGAACGATCACTCAGCTTGCTCAAAATGCGTCCATCAAATCTAGAGGCTGGAAAAAATGGTGGCCACATGTTGTTACACTATATTTTATGTAAGCCTATTATTATATATATTTATATTCATGTTATATAAAAAAATCACAAATTAAGTATTGTCATGAAGAGAGAATCTCGAAGTGAAATAATTTGTAATGTAAAAAAATGTTTATTCAACCCTTTTACATACTAACAGAAAAGAAATTTTTGGCACTTTTTTACTGTCAAAAGAAGATTTTTTTTTCTTTGCTTATAGGTGTGTAAGGTTACATTTTTACTTGAATTTCTTTTTAGATTTGATATTATCTTGCAAAAGATCAATACATTTTGTATTTCACAATAACTAAAATATTTGAGTTAAGAACTTGAGAACAAAATATGAAACTTTAACATTTAAAAATCTTGCTTGTTTAACCGACTTAAATTGGGTAGCTTCAACATCCTTAAATGATATGATTATTATTTCAGGTTGCAGTGCATTAAAATAGAAGTGAAAAGCATGTAATCCTGTTTTGTCTCAGAATTTTTGCATAGTCTGCCTTTACCTCAACTATAGTGACAAATGCTCCCCGTAGACTTAATCATTGAGTAGGCGTAAGAGAGCTCCCCCTAATGTGATCGAGTCTTTTAATATCAGGCCTGATGGGTGCTGTTAAGACCACTGGCCTGCATACTGAGCAGCTAGGAATTGCCTGCTGAACATTTCAAGTGATTCATCAACATCTCCAATCTATTGGCCGCAGAGGACTTCACATGCGCTCACTGGCAGATATTATTATGACCGCCAAAACAGACGGAAAACCCCTTTGACGAATGATGCAAACATGGCAATCTGGTGAGAGGTAATACACAACCAAACATGGAAATGCATTTGTTGCAGATGAATTGCGATGGGGGAGGGAGGGAGAAAGTATGAAGGTGCTGTATGATTCATCCCCCTTATCTGCGGAGTGCCATGCAGGATGGGTAATGTCCCAGGCGGAGAGGGTTTAATTGTTTCTGATGATAAATATAATTGCGGAGAGGGTTTGATGTGTAATTGCAGAGAGGCTTTGAAACTCTGGGTGAGATCACCAAGACCGGTATGCTCATCTTTAGCGCTTGTGGTTAGGGTTGTACATTAACTTCAGCATTTCAGAAATGCACAAAACAAGGCCTGGTGTGATGAGATCTTGTGAGCTTTATGTGGGGATTTTGTTGACTACAAGCTCTTAGCCAGTCAGCTGTGTGGTTCATTGCATGTTCTGAATTGTGACCAATATTTGACATGGGGCATCAAATGGTGACCCAATAAAATACCCGTGTGCAGTGTCATCTGTCTAATTTGGTTACCTTCTATTAAAAGGATAGTTCACCCAACTGATTTTCTTTTTCATAATTGACAATCACCTTCATGTCATTCCAAACCTGTATGACTATCTTTCTTCTGCAGAACACACAAAGATTTTGAAGAATGTTGGTTACCAAATTTGGACCATTTGACTTCCAATGTATGGACACAAAACTACTGAGACATTTCTCAAAATATCTTCTTTTGTGTTCCACTAAAGAAAGACTCACATACAGGGTTTAACATAACGGTAGATAAATGATGACAGGATTTTTATTTTTAGATGAACTATTCCTTTAAGTAAATCCGAAAGACAATATATAGTTAACACATATTGATAGTTTTGTTACATTATTCGCTGCAGTTAACTTGCTTCCCCCCTGCTAATATCAGAACTGTATACTGTCACCTATGGTGGTTTGGACACCATTGTTCTAATGCAACTATGCGTGTGGTAAAAATATACTTGTCAAAGTAAACACACAAATTAAATGAGTCTTCCCCTGACTGTCAACTATCATTTATCTATAGTGTTATCATGAGGGACATTCACCAGGTATGGCCCAGCCTTTCCGCATGGCTGTGTGGTGTTCGGGTACGACAGCATCAGTGCACCATTGATTTAATTAGGTCTCCATCTCCTCTGCCTGACAGAAGTTGATTAGAAGCGCCAGATGCCCCATGTGTAATTCCACTGCCAGCTGCCACATAGCTTTGCCAATACACTATGATTAGTACCCACTGGCAACTGGGCACAGCACAGGTGCCAACTGGAGCCAGGAGAAAGAGACATGCAGGCTAACGTCCTGCTGCAGTAGAGTGCTGCTGCCCAGGAGGGTGCTGGGAAGAGGGGACAAGGAGATACCCAAAACGCTTGAAAACTGAGCACAACAGCAGGGAGAACACAGTGAGGACAACCCGAGGGAGCAAGTTAGATCAGTACCAGCTTTCTAAACCTATTTTACTATAAGTAAAGAGGTTAAGAAAGATGTGCAGTAAGTTACGCAGCTCTGTGTTTGAAATCCTTTTACATTATTATGGTTCAGTTTCAAGCTACATTAAAAAGAAAAATAACAATTCTGTCATTATTATTCACCCTCATGTTGTGCATAACCTGTATATGATTGATTCTTCTGTAAAACACAAATGTCTTAGGGGTTGTGTGCCCAAACAATGGAAGTAAATAGGAGTCAATGTTGTTTGGTTATTAATGTTCTTCAAAATATCTTCTTTCGTGTTCTGCAGAATAAAGTCAAACAAGTTTAAAATGACACAAGGGTACATCAATTCCCTTTCTGCATGAACTAGTCCTTTAAAGCAGCACATTTAATGAGTTGCAGATCGTATTCTTGCTGTTTATTGTGCTTGAAGATTTAGCGAAAGGGGCACATCTAGAAGTACGGCCATAAAAGGGGATGACCATCTGCCCTCTGATTTGGAAGTGCGCATATGTATGCCTGTTTATGTGTTTGTGTGCGAATGTCTAAATCCCTCCCTCTACGTGTACCCATGTGCTGGTTGAATGGGCCATGAAAAGAAGCCAAGTCCAGCACCATAAACGCAATGAGCATACTCATTCACACCCACCACTGCACATACATAGACACCTACTGAGCCGACAACACCCACAGCTGTGCACTGTTTAAACCTATTGATGAGACAGGCCTTTAACATTGCTCCGTTCAGCATTTTAACGCTCCAGAGAAAAGCTGTGCTTGTACTTTGACTGCTAACTCTAAATTTAAACTAAAAAAGCTGCAGCCTCAGCCAACAAACTCTTCACTTCTTTATCCGCAGATTCCATATCGCTTTACTGTTCGATTTCATCACGTATTTCCCATGCTTCTCTAAAAGTAAAGTTAATTACTACTTGTCCCATGAATCTAATATGTAGGGTATAAACGCATTTTAAAGCTCTCAGATATCACGAGTGACCTCTCTTTCCTCCATATGATAAGTTCTGCATTTCCCTTATCTCTGCAAGCTGCAGGATGTTCCTGGAGTCTTAGGCAAAGGAGTTCGTATTAAGCCGTGTTGCTCAGGAAATAGGTAGAATTCCTCTACAACCAAGGTTCCCCACTACAGGAAACACAGCTCGGCTCAACAGGCAACCCTGACTCAACCCAGACCCAGTCGTGAAATCAAGAACAGTCGGACAGGAAGAGGGAATATAAGGTGGTTGTGTGCAGCTGGCTAAGTATGGTTCATGTAAAGGTGCTTTATGTTGTTATTACCTGTGTAGATGAATCTGCCCGGTGTACCTTTGCAGAACTGTTTTGACTTGTAGGACAGAGTGACCTCCACTACCCCGGGAATGTGTCTGGGAGGAGTTTGAACTCGAATGGCGTGAGGGGTTATAAGCTGGAAGAGAAGATGACAAGTGACATGTTTATAGATGCTATTCGGCTTTTTGTGCCTCTTGTCGTCTTTGTTGTCAAAATAAAACGTCCAAAAGAAAAATCAATAAAATTCAAAAGGGACTCAAATCAATTCAAGGTTTTCTGTCAATACCACATACTGAAAAATAAAATACTTGTATTTTTAAAGATATAAAAGTTTTTTTTTTAAAAGAGTAAGTATCGTATTAGAGGTCCGAATAAAACCAAATGTTTCTGTGATCATTAACAAGAGTGACCTTTGATCTCTTGTCTTAATATAACAAACATTGAAATGTCTTTGAAGAAACGTCATGTGAGAGGTCATTGGTAATCACTTGCGTCCGGAATGAGCTCTTCCCTTAAATCCATATGATGACACAAATCTATCCAACCAATGAGAACTAAACTGAGGTTGAATACAGTCCCATACATTACAAAATCAAAATACAGTACACAATCACCCATTCTGTATCCACACTTCCTAACACATGAGACACCTCAACAGCCATTTGATTTATTTGAAAAATAAATCGTTTTTGAACATCCCTACAATCATGTATCCAGGTTACCCCGTTCTACATCCAACTGAATTAGCTGAGCTAGTATACAAAACTATTATTTGACTGCTTGTGCTTCAAGAGGAGCCGTGCTTCTACAAAGCACCCGTGAGCGCTCAGTATCCCTGCAAAAGCTATCACATTCAAAGCCGGGAGTACTGGTGCTGCATTACATGGCTTTAAACTGTCCCTTTCATTGCTCACTTAGCCAGGCTTTCATATGCCAGACACTGCACTTCTCACCTCTCAGATAAATATGGCATTGTCAATAAGAGCCTTTTTATAGAATTACCTCTTTCATCTAGCTGCTCTCAACACAAGTGGTGCAGAAACTCAAAGAATAAAGAGCGAATAAAGAAGATAGAAATGCAAGGCAACAGACAGACAAGCTGAAAAGCACATGACCAGATGAAGCTGTGTTGAGGCAGCTAACACCGTGTCTACACTGGACGTGACAGGCGTGACGCCACAACATCCGGCTTTTTCTTAATGTTTTTTTCCCCGCGTTGCATCCAGTGTGGACAACATGTAAAATTATAATGGGTTCTAATGCATGTCTAATGTCTTTTCTCATGTCACGTCGCACCGGTCTCGTCCGCATTCACTACTTTTAAAAGCAATACATTCTTTTTAAATGTAGAAACAATTACAGGTTGCAAATCATTCTCAGTATTTATATTTATGAAAATAACAACATTGCAACTTTTGTCAGACTTTCAGTGTCCTATCATAGGTGTAATTTCCAGTATAACGGCATACACATTTTTTTCTTAACATTTATTTTACTAACTTATCGCTGGTTTTATTTATTAAATCAAATTTTTTTACTGACGAAGTTGGTTGACAAGTTTTGCTGTTTAAACTACCAAAACATAGCAGTCTGGTGGCCATTCAAGCTGTTTTTTCCAACGTGGCTTTTAGAGCTTGGTGGAAGTGAACATGACCACACAATTTACAATTAAAGTAAGGAATTAAACATTGATTGCACTGTAAGGAATCTGACCTCACTCCAGACCAGCATTGTGCCAAAGATGACCTGTAAGCCGTCGAAGAAGTTATCTCCAATGATGATGACTGTGGCACCACCTGTTGTCCAGCCTTCACTGGGACTGATGGCCTTAATGCAGGGAGTGGCTGTTTCAGAAAAAGACAGAGAGTTAGGTGCGGTATGAAAAAATGATGGGTGGAAAAACATATTAACATGTATACTGGAGAGTTGTCATAGCTAAATATAAACATATTGCATAAAAGGCATATTCCATAAAACTTTATTACAAATGCATGTATTTTTCTGTACGCATCAAGACACCTGAAAAGTGATTATATGAAAACAATGTCAAGAAGCATCTGAATAAACATCTGGAAGCAGCCAGCAAATCATCGCTTGTGCGCTTCACCTGTGACATAATTTCATGCACAGACTAAACAGTTAGGAAATCAATCTAAACCCGTGCAACTGATTTTTTCCTCATTACTGCAAATAGATTTATGAGGCGCAGTCTATCAGGAAGGTTTAAGCCCAGCTTAATGACAAGTGACTGATTCATTAGAGTCGTCACATATGATTAGACTGTGGCCGTTTCTCTGCAGCGTCCCCATATGTTTCGCGACAGCGGCGCAGGCATGAGAGATGACGCTCACTCGGCCATCATTTATCTCAATCTATCCAGCACAGGAACGCGGTTCACTGCTGTGGTTGCCCGGTAATCACCATCAGAGTAACTATAAACATCTCTCTAGCTGTGTTTAGATTGGCGCCAAATGGCATATACCAGATAGAAGCACTGTTTTACAATCCCTGACAATTTACTCTGTCGGCTCAGAGTGTTCTGTATTCACTAGAGTTTTTCCATTTCACAATTCTCCCAGCTGAGAGAAAACGCTCTCACATTACTTTGGCATTGGAAGAAAACAGTGTTTAATGCGTGTGCATGCCTTTTCTGCACTGATTTTAAATTCCAAAACCTTGAGAGCAATTCACACTCATCTCAGAGAAATACATAAATGCTTGCTTGCTTTCGCTCACAATGCACAATTAAACTAAATTTTGGGCTGTCAAACGATTAATCGCATCCTGAATAAAAGTTTATTAATATGATATAATGTCTGTGAAGTCTGCATATAAATCTCGTATTTATAAACACATACACACACACATGTACACATTTTAAGGAAATATTTGCATGTTTTTACCAATAATTTAAATACTATATAAATGTTTATCAATTTGGATATTTTTCTTAGATACATGCATGTATTGTTTGTGTATGTTTTTATAAAAAAATATTCTCAATTTACAAAGTTTAAAGTTCTCATAATGTTTTTTAATGTTTTTAGAAAACAAGGGCACAAAAACATTGGTTGAAAATAATAAATATTGTTTTTTATGTGCTATGGCATTTGGTTTTACTACAACATTAAATAGTTTGTGATGTAATGAACGTGTGGGCACAAGATAAATTCAAGTTTGCACACTTTCTGAACACATTCACAATAACATGATTGTTCATAATTTGAAACAGAAAAAAGAAACAAGTAAAGTATTTCAATATGTAGAAGAAATCAAAAGGAAACATGTTCCCGGCATGGTAGTCTAATTCTGGGATTTTAAAAGTTTATAAAAAACGTCTGTGCAATTTTTAACATAATTGAACTTCACAAATTCTGTGATAATAATCTATAAGACGTGGTAATTGTTTGCAATAACTCATTGCATTATGGGCTACTAACTATTTTATGTTCATGATGGAGAAACAACACAGATGCTCTGCCCCTTAAAAAACGGCAAAACCATGCAACTCCTCTCCAAAATCCACAGTGCTTACATCCCATACTTCACTTCTAAAACCCACAGGCTCTGTTGAACAAACTAAGAGTTGTTGAATTACAAACAACACTGGTAAAAGCAAAAAACAGGGTAATGGCACAACGAGGAGATGGATAAGTGAAAAGGGCGGTCAGCAGCAGCCCCCTGGAGCTGTGCTTATGAAAGCCGTAATTCCCCTCTGCTTTTGTTTCAGGCATGAAGTTAATTAATGAAATCTGAGGGTCAGAATAGAAAAGATCACTCAGTGATGACTCCACAATAGCCCCACACCTTCTCCAAACCCCTCCTTTCTTTCCCTCTGGGGCCGGTCGAGACCACGAATGCTAATTCTGGTTGATTATACACACACCTTTATTAAATATTACACTGACCCCATGTGCACAGGGCGGTGGGGGGGTAGGTGCGAGCGCTTGTTTTATGACACTCGTGCAAATGTCAGGAGCGACGGAGTTCGCCAGCCACAGAGAAATCCAGAGTTCTTACAGCAGTCGATCAAAAGGCCAGGCGCACTGGGACACTCTGAGAAAACAGCGGCCAGCTATAAAAATTCAACACCTTAATGAGTTTAAATTTCATTTCAGCATGTTGAACTTTGGCACTGGATTCTGAAGCTTGGTGTCTCACTGAAGGCGCTTTAACTGACTAATTACTGCTGTTCCAATTTGCTGCAGGATTTAAATAGAAGGAAAAGACATGAGGGGGGAAAGAAAGTCCTCTGAGACAGCTGTCGGATCCAGAGAAGAAGAGAGTCTGTCACAGGCAGCTCTGTTGTCCTCCGTGACTCTGGCACGGGGACTGAACACACATTCTTTAACAAGCATCTCATACGGATCAGACTGTGTGCTGGACCCCGGGGAGGGCTGTGGGGCTTACGCTTGTTTGACACAGCGTTACTCGTATAAGATGGTGCACCTAACTGAGGCGGACGTATGGGTCTGTGGGAACACTGTGGAGGTAGATGGCTTGCGCCGTTCAGTCCTGCCGATCAACCTCAACTGAGCTGAGACAAAGTTGTAGGCCTTCCTTGCCCTCTAATGTGTGTGTCAGCCACCGGCAACAGTGAAGGTCAGAGACGGGCCAGTTCTAGGATTTTAGTATTTGACAATGAGGCTACGTGGCCCATAGCAAGTGCAAGAGACTGCAAGTTCAAATCAATTTTTTTAATAAATCACAAAAGTATCTGTTTATAAGTTACATACATATTTGAAGATAACTCTTTCTTATGCTATTTTATAAAAATGATAATATAAAAGAATATATTATTAACAACCTGTTTTCAAATTCTTTGCTGTCACACTGTAGGACACATGTCCGGTATTTTGGTCAATTTCCTCACTTTCTCTGTATTTTTGCCAAGTTCATTTTTCTTACTCATTTAACATACTAAAATGTATATCTTGCAATTCAGCGATTGTGGCATTTTTTGGTGAGTTAGAAAAACAATCTTTAAAACAGTTGTGTTCAGTGATGCATATACTGTCTCTAAAAAGGCTTCCAAAAAAACTCCCAAAAATAATCTTCAAAGCATATTTGATACCACCCTGATACTCATCCCTGCTTTTTTGCTTGTTTAACTATAGGTATATTGCTTTTAAATCAGCAAAACATATTTTAAATTAAGGGACAACAGCATTTCAATAACCCGCAAATTCCCAAATCTCCTTAAACCAACTGAACGAACACAAATATTCTTCATGTTGTAATTTTCAGAATTGGTGTAATCCAGTTTGCCGCAGCTAGGTCTTTCCCAGATCTGATGTGTTCATTTTGCGCGAGCTGTGTAGCGGGTTACCGCTGGGCAATAATGCAATTTGGCATCATGATAAACCAGGAGAGATGAAGAGGAACGGTGAAGCAATCTGTGATGGTAATCTTGGCCTAAAACGACTCTTTTGCAGGGTGCTGAAATTGTGCATGGATTAACCAGATGGTGGAACGTGAATCCATCTGATAGGATTAAACTTTGGTGCCTCTTCTGCCGCCGTCTGTTCCCTTATGCTGCATGGACGTACCCGCTCGCTTTTACATGCGCACACATCTCAAACATACGAGTACAATACGTTTCTCTACATACTTTGAGCCCCGCAGACACCTCTTTCCAACAGTGTTTTAGTGACATGACCGTACGTTTTGCTGCCCCTATTTTACCCTAGTCTCTGGAGCCCAGAACAATAAACATGCACACGCACACACACATACACTGTCTAACAGAACAGGCTTGTTATCTGAAAAGGAGTGGAATTATTTTGAAACTGATGCAATAATAGACAAGAGTGGCCAAGCAAAACTACGCTGCAGGAATGTTGGTTGTAGGCAAGCCTGACAGAATCTGTAAAGTAATCTATAGGATTTTGTGTAAAATTGAATTAAACGTGGTATACTCATGTTATACTACATACGGTATATGCTACTACAAGTCGTTGAATGCAATAAATATTTATTATTTAAACTTGAACACAAGGAGCTGGGCATTCGTAAAACTTCTTGCTATGGTACATTCCACATGGGCCTTGTTACTTAAAGCTCTGTCTTCCTGAGGTCCTGCGTTGCTCTCCAAGAAAAATACTCCTATACGGCCATGTCAGGGTTTTATATTAGACATAACGAAGAATTACAATATAAACCTGACAGTTTAAGAAATAATCCCATACTTTCTGTAGGAGAAAGGGAAGGAGAAGGGAAATTCATAAAAGGCCCCACAATTTTTTAACATGTTCAGGGTTTAGGAACACTGTCTTTTTTTAATCTTCTCTGCACTATGGAAACTATGCTTAAAGGCAGAGGACTTCCCCAAGAGAATAGAGCCAGTGATTTAACACAAGAACTAAATCACCATCATCAAATCATCATCATTCAAATCCTTACCGTCTCATCACAAATGGAGGTTAACAGTCCAACTGAAAAATATGCTCTCCTCCAGAGCCATCGCAGATATAAATGAAAAAATGATTGGATTTGATTGCAACTGAGGATCAAATCAGTGCTCAAATCATCTCCACATGTTATTAGAGGGATTTAGGAGGGCCTTATAACCTGTTAGTAGCCCAACAGTACACAGCTGAGAAATGATGGAGAGCAGAGAAAGCTGTGCATCTCTCAGGAAATAAATGCTTAGTGCTTAAGCCTTAGAGGTCTCATAAGACACATGTTCAAATCTAAAGAGAACAGGCCGCTTGGGAAATGCTGCTCTTTTCTAGGCCTGTGGGGGAGGCCTTGGTGGATTGTGGGTGCACGAAGATGTGATGCTATGTAGCATCCGTGCTGTTGGATTCCTGTGTGTCTTGAATGCTTTCGGACACAAAAGCACACATGAAAATATGTGCATTACCCACCAGGCCACATCTTCAATGGTGTTTATAAGTTGATTCAAGGGAACAGTACATTGCAAGGCGTGATGGGCAACCATCTGTGCGAACTGTTGCAGCGGAGAAAAACCATCTGAAACCTTTTAAACTACATTGAGTGTGAAAAAAGTGGCTTAGTTTTGCTGAATGCTGAATGCTCAGTGCTTGGGACCTGTCATTTGACCGTGTGCAAATAAAAGAGTTTGTTGATTGAGAAAAGTACAATGTACTGACATTTTGTAGTGCATCGGATGGTTTCTCTTTCTTTCTTGCAAAAATTACATGATTTAATTCAAAGCGTGATATGTGTAAGCAATATGCACAACATGTCAAAAATGTGTAAGCAAAAACACCCAAAGGAGGTTTTTATTCCTCAACAATGGATGTTTTATTGCTTTCATTGACTGAAAGAGTTCTCAGATAGTATCAACTTTGTCTCAAATTCCTCGGGAGAAAGCAAAATAGAACACAGTAAGAGTACACAGCTATAAAGTAAAAATGGATAGCGAAGCCCAGATAATTTAGTCTTGGAAGAATCTGATGACAAACATTTTAGCTCGGCATAAAATTTCAGACTGCAAACTGTGGAAAATCTGAGCACAGATCAAGACATTAAGATATCTTCTGAAACTACAAAACACATGTGAGTTAGATGGCTCAGGCAAAAGTTTCCATTTCCTCATTGTCTCCGAAAACCGCACGCATCTTAACAAATAGAAAAACACACATGTACACTCACCGTGTTCCAGGTATGACGGAGTGCCCTCAGAGGGATCCAGCCTACGAGCTCTGCGTCCATGTTTAGAGTTATTGTGTACAAACATGTTATCAGACACAGCCAGCACATGACCGTCCACGCTGACCGTCGTAGACACCACCACCTAAAAAAATGAAGACAGCATAAAGAATTGCTCTGTCTGTGTGTACAAATATGTGGATAAAACATCTGTACAGCTGAAGTACCGCATAAACAGTATATGTGTGTAAGGAGCTGCTGACTGATAAATTGACATACAGGCACATTTCACCAGAGGGTCTAGAACAATGACAGCAGCTAACAGCTCTCAGCTTGTAATGCAGGATCCATCCCACACTCACACAAACACACAGACTAGAGGTATCCAACAGTATCTGAGGAGCCTCTTGATTTAAATGGCTCTCAGGCTTTGAGAGGTCTCTCAATCTCAAGAGAGAAAGAGGCTTGATGAGACTTGGCAAACGCAGCTTACATTATCTCTGTTCTGGACGGCCTCTTCCTTCCCTCAAAGCTTTCTGTTACTCTATAATACCGTCATCTCAATGCATTTCTCTTTAGCTCTTCTCCAGTACTCATTTAGAAACATTCCATAATGCATTCCACAGTAGTTAAAGTACATTCAAAAATGCATATAGTCTGTGTCATGACATTTCTGTGTTATTGTACATGAACTAATGATTTGAATTTGTTTTCTGGGCCACTAGTGGCATCAAACTGAATAGCAAACATGAGCATTGTTTTAAGTATCTTTCAGAAATGGCCAATGTTTACTCTCTTCTTGAGTACATCCATCTGGCTTTATTTTTCTAGGATATAGATATTTTAGCAAAACACTCACAAAACACAAACACAGTTTTATGCTTTTGTTATGCAATTGTTATCAATAAGCATTTTTATAAAGTGTTAACATTTCATGCAACAAAGTAACACTGTTAAAAATCCCCAAATTGTAGTGTCAGCAGAAAGAACTCGGTCTCACCTGAAAGCGCCGCATGTCTCGTGGGTTCCCTGCATTCTTTAGGCAGTTCTGGTTGCATTTCAAGAAGAATTTCAGGAAAAACCTGGAAAAAGAGAAAAATATGTTTTTTTGTTATTAAAGTAGCAGGTGTTTGCAAATATGTGCTCTATGTTGAGTGTCTGGATGAAGAGTTAACTGCATCCTCTTATTCTGAGTGCTCTGTGTACATAAAATGTCAGAGCAACATTACATGCGAACACATACACTTGTGAGGGGTCAAGGTAAAACTAGATACAATTAGTATGACCAATATGACAATAGGAAAGTTTTTTTGACATTTTATTTAGCAATGTAGAGTGGAAAAGCATGCAGATAGTTGAAGTTTTAGTTTTAATTTATCAATAGTCTATATTCATCGTCTATATTTCAGGAACAGGTGCAGTCACAGAGCTGACTCGGCTGCTATCACGATACGACTTTACAGAGAGGGAAACATCTGCTGCGCTGACTAATTAAGTGATACATTTGATTAATAATTAATACTGAATATTAATATTCAATTAAAAATAATTAAGTGTTTCAGATGACCTGTATGAGGTTTGGTTGGGACAGACTCAGTGTGTTTTCCCTCCTCTATGTTCCAAACTCCACAATATGAGGGTAGTTGACAGACGAATATACAAATTTGTCCTATGGTGTGATGGCAAAAAATTTGAATAGATAAATCTCTATTATATTATCTTATATATATTAATAATATAAAACAATTTAATATTAACAATTTGTTTTCGGCTATGTTACAATAGGACACAAAACTACCTATTAATTATAAGAGTGCTCTCTCTCTCTCTCTCTCTCTCTCTCTCTCTCTCTCTCCATAATTTATAGTGTTCCTGTCCACTGCATTGCAATAGCTGACACAACCCACGTCTATCTGCAGTCTCTAAAGACTTATATTTGCTGTCTATTACTACTCATACAAACCCACACACAAACACGAAGACTGCTGAACATTATTAAGTCATGTGTCACAATCTGCTGAAATTGTGAATAGTGGACACAGATTTAATATCCAATCATCTCACAATCGGCTAAAATATAAGTAACTAAAAAATGATATTATAAACCATTTCTTGATTAAGACTTCTATACCACTGTAAACCGTTCGGATCAGTCTCTTCAATGCTCAGTGCCCCGGTGTGTTGGTACAAACATGTTCGTGTGTGTGTAATCCACAGTGTTGTTTGGGTAAACAGATTAGTCCTACAAGCCTCCTCTATAATATCATTTAAGAGCTCTAAGCTGCGTCTCTCTTCCCTTCTGCTGCCGACCATGTTTGAGCTCCTCTGACCTGTCCCTTATTCTTTCTCCCTTTCGCTTTCTTTCTCCATCTCTCTCGTGCTTTGTGTGGAGATAAGTCTGGGCTTAACCCCATCGTTGACATCACGCTCCCATAGTCCTCTTAAATCCTCCACAAAACCCCGGGTGCCCTCACTTTAGGAAGCCATTCCCCCTCCACAATTTTGCCTTTGCCTCCCATGGATTTGTCCCTCTGGTCTCCTTACCACACGCTGCACTGGCATCACCACGCGTTTATACTTTTAAAAGGTCTCATCCGCGTGCGTAATGTATGTATAGTTTGACTTTGCTGACCCAGTAGCTCCATTAACAATACTAAAAGTCTTCTGATGCGTGCCATACAGAGAGAGGACATGTAATCACACTTGTAATGTTTAATAAAGTGTGCACTGTCCCCTTCCAAGGGCACTTCGGACAGGGAACTTATGCTTTTAGTACAGATTGGACGGCACGTTGAAAATAGTCTGACTAAGAGCACTTCAATTAGAGAGAGCTATTACCACGGCCTATCCGAGAAAAAGGGCAACGCTCCAAGTATCTGACGGGTACAACTCAGATTTGAATCAAAGAGCCTGATCTGCGATACACACTTATAACGGTAACGCTGTAGTTTAAGACACATCAGAATGTCTAATGAAAGAGAAAAGACATGAATGAGGAGAATCCGAATATGGACGGTGGTTTAGACGAACAAGAGAAAGATTTACAAGGAGAGAACGTCAGGGAAACAGTGGAGAGGAATAAATTAAAGGAGCAGTCAAGGGGTGATGGGGCTGGTGTGGGCAGGGTTAATGTAATCCTTAACAAATTGACCTTAGACCTCAGGCGGTCTAAGGGTCACATCTGTCTACGAGCTGCCCTGGTCCACTAATTAACTCCTCTGTAGGTTCGCCTGAACCTTCGATGTTATTCTCTTCAAATCTCACTGGAAAAACTATTCCAAAAGCCAGCTTGCTAGATGTCGAATTAACACAAATTACAAAATACCACACAGAAAAGCAGGCTTTACAATCAGACACCCACTCGAAGTGCTACGATCACAGGAAAAACACCTTAATAACGACAGAGTGTTTTCAGAATTCTCTTCAGCCCTAAACCGTGTTGGACTTGCTCCTAAAAGCATATCAAACACAATCAAATTGCCCTGTGTGTTTGCAACAATACACAAGTCACTACGGCTATTGATTTAAATGCATTTGACTGTAGCTGTGAGGGTGGTTTCAAATGAGCGATGGAGGCATACGACTAAAGCGGCTGATCTGGAGTCAGCAGTGTGGCATTAGAGCATGTGGCATGTGTGAGTATGGTATTACCCACACTCTCAGTAAATGAGACCAAGTCAACGGCACAAGCCATCAATTATTCAGAGGCTGAGATGGCAATTATGGCACTGAGCACAACCAACATGAATATTTTATGATGGCTAACGCAGACCATAAGAGTGTGAGAGGAAAAGAGAATATAAATGTGTCCATTTCTGGCAGACACAGCCCATGCCAATTCTCGCCATGGTGTAACACTCAAAGTGCAATTCTGCATGGCATGATATCTCTCTTTATCTGCGATCTACTCCTTTCTCCTCACCTTACATCATCTTATCTTCATTCTCTTCTCCCAGAATGCCTAGGCGAGACAGCAGGCTCTGTTAATGGGAGCAGGGCAGATGTCTTCTCAAGCCAATTCTCCATTACCTCTACTGTGTGGGCACGATAGGAATGTTGCAGTTGTTTAAAACACAGAGTTTGAGTCGTAGCTAATTGAGTAAGGCGACACCACGTTGAAGAGTGACAGGATAATCTTCTGAAAGCTGGATAACTCGCCATACATTTCAGTCTGTTAGCCTGCGACTTTCTCCCCCCCTCTAGAAAAACATTTCGCTCATGATTTAAAAATATACACATGCAACATTTAGCCTCCCCACCGGACCGCCTCATAACACAGTCTAATTTCCCTTAATGCCTTCAAGACCAGATACTGCAAATAAAATAATAATAGAAAGTAAAGTACAACAATCTGACAGCTACAAGAAATCGAACCGTCCCGTCTCTACGCCTTCAGGCAAACCAAGACCAGTAGGCATGTTGTGCTGACAGCTCTAAAATTGCTTACAATACACATCTCTAGAAGATCTGTCACAGGCATAAAAGAAAGAAATATCACTGGCTTGCTTAGCTGGTCTTTCAGATGTCTTATTTTTCCCTCCTTCCTCCATTTATTATGGCTGGATTTCTGCACTGGCCTGCGAGTTTGGTGCCAAATGCAACCGAAGAACTATTTTAGACAAAAAAAAGAGGCGGCAGAGAGAAGAAACAAACAACAGAACAAAGATAATTCTTTCATCATAACACGAGAGGAGAAGAATTCTCACTCTGTGACTTCTATTGTCTACAAATGTTTCCTCAGAGTGATTCAGCCCGAGTGATTTTTTGTAGTATTTTTCATTGTCTGCTTGCTGAGCTTGTGTTAAATCAATAGGTAATGAGAACTTGTCTGTGTCTTTAAGGTAACACTTTACAATACAAGTGCATTTGTTAACATAAGTTAAATACACCACTGAATATTAACTAACCCATCCATATTCTACAGAATTATTTTTCGTTAATTTTAACATATATATTAATACATTCAAAACTTGTATACTTGGACATTATTTAATGCACAATGAACTAACATGGACAAAGAACAATTGTATTAGTATTCACATTGACAAAGATACCATAAATAATCGCTGTACCATTCAGAATATGGTTAATAGTTACTCTTAGCTAATGTGTTAAAGGAACACCAAATGAAATTTCTGTCATCATTTACTCACCCTCATGTCATTTAAACATGTATGGCTTTCCTTCTTCTGAAGAACACAAACTAAGATGTTTTCAAGAATGTTGGTAATAGAAAACCTTTTCGAAAACCCATAGACTTGCATTGAATTTGTGTCCATACAATAAGTCAACTAAAACCAACTGTTTTTGTTTACCAACATTCTTCAAAATATCTTCATTTGGGTCTTCAGAAGAAAGTCATGCATGTTAAAAATGACAAGAAGAGAGTTCACCAATTAATGAGGCCTGTTCCGCCGCTCTTGAGTATCAACTTTGTGTGTACACAGTCATTGTTTTGAAATGCTGTGTTTACTCAACACCTCAACGCTGGTGTATCCTCTCCCTGACAATCCGATCCTCCTTATGTCATTACCTTCTGGGCTGTGTCAATTTAAGAGCAATGCATGAGGGATACACCACGAAGAGTCGAGAGACATAGAGGGAGAGAGAGATGTACAATGATTGTGAAAGAGGAGAGCGAGGAGAGAAATTTCACATCAGACAGTGGGACTAAACCCAGGAGACGAGTGCAGTGCAGACGGGAGAATTATTTTACATAATAAATGCTTCAAATTCAAGCCTGTAATTGATAGCAACGATGTGCAGCCACCACACATGGGGTTTGGCGAGCTGTCAATCAAACGCTGCCACTGGAGGAGAGATAATGATTGTCATCTGACAACTGCCTGATTTAATGGAATAATAGCGGTTAGGGCCATTGTTTACAAATGCCAGTGGTGGCAGTGGAAGATGTAGTGGAGGTGAGTAAGGGTGCAGATGCAGCACACCGAGAGGTAGTACAGCAGTCAATGGTGTGATAAATAAGACCAATGATTTATGAGACATGGGAGAAATATCTCCCACAATTGTATCTAAAATGAGTCTTAGAAATATTTAAACTTTTAAATTAGGCTGAGATAATCACTAAAATGATCTTAACACAAAGGTACCATTCCTCTATATTGTATAAACCCAATATAGCTAAAGCTTCCTGACAGATATTTTTTATAAAATACGCCCTTGTACACCATGTTAATAAGTTTTAAAAGTTGTGTCAGACAAAACAATTAAACGCTAAAACAGTCAGCCTTTATCCTGAATGTCCTCTTTAGCATTTATTAAGCAGAGAGACAGCGAGAGAGAGATTGGGAGGAATTGTACCTCCTACTCTATGTTTGCAGCTGTTTCATCCATTCTCTGCAAAGATTTACGCGTTAAACCCTGCTGGCTCTGGTTTAACAGCTGTAATACACTAATTCGGCACAAATTACACAATGACCCCAGTTTTAGCTAATCATACAGAGTTATGAGAAATGGACCAGCTGATATATTATCTGTAAACAGTTTCACTGCATGAGCAGAGTACACAAATTAATTGCACCGCTCAAAGAAAAACATAGAAAAGCTTAAGATGACATGGTTTACAAACACAATGCATTTCAAGCAATGTATACTGCACGAATAAAGCATCCGAGGCCACAACAATGGCATTATCATAGAAAATCAAATATAGAATTAATTCTGCCGTGAATCATTTACATATCTTACACTACAAGAACGAAGAAAAAACGAGAACAGGAGTGAGATAGAGAGAGAGCGACCACCCTCCTGTATATTTCAGAAGCTGTAGGCAAACACCTCAATAATTCATGACGGAGAGATTGATTTTTTTCCTTTGGCGAGAAGCAGCAGATGTGGCAGGGATGAAGGGAGGGAGGGATGGATGGATGGAGGGTGGAATGGGGGTGGTGGTGGAGGGACAAACCAGGCCTGAGGGTTAGAAGCCAGTGGGATCATTAGACTGCCTGCTTTTTGTGTAAAGACTGGAGCTCACAGCCACAGGGCTCAAACAAACTGGACACTTTGTCACTCACACGTCCTTAAATTTACTTTTCTTAACACTGGAGAAGTGAAGAGATACTGCCAGATTAACACAAATGGTTATTTATGTACCTGACGTCTATTACAGAAAAATTATTTAAACTTTTTTAGTTGGAGGTGACATGAGCTATCTCACCATTGCTTAAGGGTGGAGGAGCTCAGAGGATCCCGCACTGACCCCTGCCCAAATGAGACGCTTAGTGAGGTCTGATACAAAAATGATGAGTCCACACGAAGGAGCAGAGAAGCAAGCCTTGTAAAAAAGAGAGTCAGATCTCCTCTACGTCTCTGACAGAATCAACCCTCCGTGGGTGTGACAGGACGGCAGGTGAGGCTTTGAAGGAAAGCGACATCCTTTTGTCTTCGCCTGTTCTCGCAAATAATTCATGGCATCAGAGGGAAGGAGAGCGAGGGAGGCGTATTGACAGCTACCACTTCTACTTGCCTTCACCTGTCTCATCCAGTCACCCCCGCAGACGCGACGCAAAGGACAGTGGGACCTTTTCACGGAGCATGCGTCCTTTCTCTTCCTCTAACCCAATTAGAGCTCACTCTCTCTGTGCCTGTGTTTCCTCTCATCCAGTGTGTCCAAATAAAACCTCATCGCTCCTTTAACCCACAACAAAGGGATGTCACGATACATTTCAACAGCTGAAAAATGCTGGCCTTGTAAAAGCTAAAAATGTTACACAATACAAGACAATTTCTAGATATTATTTTTACATATCTGGATTTGTACGTAAAGTTGCCACAAAGTTTGTTCCTGTTTCGACGGGGCAGGAATGGAAGAAAACACTACTGAATGCAAGTAACAATTAATAATGAAATCAATGAAAACTATCAAGTAAAAAAAAATATATGAAATGGAAAATATTGAAATCTAGGGGTGGGGCTTCATTCTTGCTTTTCTCTAATATCATCATTTTTATATGAGTCACATTGTTCAAGTTCATAAGAAATCGCAACCTTGTAAAAAAGTAAGATCAGCTCTTGAAATCTTCGTGTAAGATCAGCATTATAATTTAAATGCCAAGTATGGACTACTGTAAGATATCTAGGGTAGAAGAGAAAACATGTTTTGTATATGGATTTGTGAAATTAATATTGACAAGAAAAATCTTAAGGACATTGGTTCTTAAGGACATAATGTTCATTTATTTTACTTAAAATCTGAAACCAGTTGACACCCACCGGTCTTTGCTTTCCATTCGAATGAGCTTGTGTGTCATAATTTATTCAATATATCTTTAATTAATCCGGTTATTCCATTTGCATGATTGCAGGTGTCATGTAGTGTATTCAAACGCCCGAGCAGGCGACAAAGTGGTTAAGGAAAAGAGATGTTCATCTCGTGAACCCCATTAGCGCTCCTGAGCATGTACATCAGTGGGTGACTGCGAGATGGAGTGTCTCTGCCGTCTGGTAATCTGCTCATGATAATTTATTATTTACATTATATTAGACAACGCCGCGCCGTCAGTCGAAGGCGCTACAAAACTGCAGCATATTGAGTTTAACAGCGCGCTGTCTGCAGCGATTTGTGGCAGCGCAGGGGCTGTCTCCGAATGCCACCCTTGCAGGATCACAGGGACGGGATGCCACTGCTCTACATGCTAATGCGCACTTTAAACATTTAACACTAGGAGGTGCTGTAATTGCTTTGACAGCTGACAGGTGACCAGCAGAGTGTAACACACACTGCTGTCTCTCCCCCTTCCTCTCGGCTCTCGCTGTCTTTTCCTGAACCTTGCTCTCTCTCCGTCTCTCCAGCAAAGGAGGGAAGAACATCGTGATTCTCATCCTGCCTAAACACAGGGTCTAATTAGAAGAGGAGGATTAGGGGCGGCTAGATAAGAGGGGGATTTTTCACGCGTTCTGGGTAAAGAGTGTCCGCAGCTGCGCGTTAGCAGTGCCTTCACCTTTTCATTATCATCTCTGTTAATTACTGGTTTCGGGCTGTTTGAAGTTAGCATCATTAGCCACTAGTGCTGGTAATATTAGTGCTGTAAATTGGTGCGCTTTTCAATTGCGTTAACCAGGAAAATGTTCAACCTTCACATATAGAGGGTTGAGCTTTATTAAATTAGCCTCCTGCAAATGAGTACAGTTGCACCGTCTTGCCTCCCAGCAAAGATTTACCGAAATAATTACAATACCGGGGCTGCAATCATATTTTAATAATCTGACTTTCTTTCATTAAATTAAGGTGGGGTTAACGTGTCACCTCGGTACAATTAAACACACAATCAAAACCTAAAAAAATGTGAACATCAAAATGGCAATAACTTTTAAATAATCCCTGTAGCGAGCAAAATTATTACACTAGTTATAATAAACATTTTGGTAATTGCCAGTAGTAAGGCATCCTCAATGGGACAGTTTTTCTTATTTTTGGTAGAAGCAAAATTGAGACAGAACTACAGAAGAGAGGAGGTTAGATGGAGCCAAGAGACAAGAGCTCTAATTATACCAGCATGAAGCTCTTCCTAAATAGCAACTAAATGAGGATATTAAGTTTCAAATACGTTTCAGACAAGTTGGCCTTGTTAAAAGAAACTTTCAAATACACCACCATTGGAATTCATGATACTGAAAATACGAACGTAAACCTTTGCTGGTTTGTTTTTGTACGTTTCAAATAAAATACATTTGGGTTAACAACTGCTAAGAAACTGCTAATCTGGATACAAAAGAATGCAATAAAAAATATGTTAAAGCTGTAGCCAAGCTACAAGCTTATTACAGGCTGATTTCAAGTTTTCAACTTCTGAACATGTAGTTCTCTACACTACAGTTTGCGCTTATCTTTAAGCTGTTTTCCAAGAACAAGAATTCTTTATCATCACCCTCAATTTTACAAAACAAACTGAATTTGGTAAACTCAACTGTCCACATCAATAGGATTAATAGAGCGTGTCCTATGTCGTGGGGGACACAGCACACTAAAAACCTTATCAGATCCATATTAATGGTCCTTGAAGAATGGAGTTAACCTGTGGGATCCATCCTTCTCACCTCTCAATTAAAAGCTTCCCTCCCTCCCAAGAAAGCACGCAAGTGGTGCTCCATCTCTATTACCCAGAAGGCATTAGCCAGTCCGTTTCTCTATCCAATCAGATGGAGGTTCCATTCTCTTCTCCTTCCTCCCCGGTTCTTTTTTTGTTCCCCTCTGACAGACTGTATAAATAGCTTCGGATGAAGTCATTCCTCAAGCACTGCTGGCAGCCCCTTTCATTATTTACACTATTTACTTCAGGGGGGAAGTCACGGCTTGCCGTCAGATTTATCCGTCTGAGAAATGAGCTCCGCTATGCAGATCATCCCCGGAACAAAAGTGGCGTGCCAGCATGTTGCTCTGCCGCACTAATTTGGTTCATGAAGTGTGTAACACAGACCTCTTTGGCAGGGGGGCTTCATTTGTCTTTGACTTTATTAAACTAATTTATAACAATCTTCTCCGCGCTTACAGCGCAAGGGCTGGGAACAGCGAGTGGAGCAGGGAAGAGAGGGAGAGGACAAGACAGCGGTAACATAGAAGACTGTTTCAAGAAGTTTGTAACAGCATGTGAACTCTTAAAACAGAACAGATGTCAATTAACATGTCAAACAATGTCAACAGCCTAACATCATAATGTATATACTGTTACTGTATAATTATGTTACATTTATTAACACAAATTATTATACTGCATTACGCTTTGTGGTATATTTGGGTAACTGTATACACAAATATTGCCTGAATAATTATTTAAGCTTTATATATATATATATATATATATATATATATATATATATGGGAAATATATATAATTTATTTTTGAAGTACTTTTTAATGGAGGACCCTTTTTTGTTATAGACTGTTTTATCAGACACACACACTGAAAACTATTTCTTTTAGATTGAATTTATATAAGTATTAATTCATCTTAATGTTTTATTGTATACTAATAGTATTCATTATTATTAAAACTGTTATTTATTATTTTTGGTATAAGTATACTGGAAGTTTATGTTGTTGCTACTGAAACTGTCTTTAACCCAGTGTTGTCTATCCATGTCAAATACTAAATAATAAACAATACTAATAAATGAATGAATACAATAAAAACTTCTCCCCTACCTAGAAAGTTCAAAAACAGAAATAATATTCAGTGTGTTCCAATTGAAGACATTTAAAATATCTCTTATTTTTATAACTTGCAGTGGCATTGCCCAGGTTACCTATTAACTATGGTCAATAACAAAGTTTTTAGGTACATCATCACATCCAGGTTCTCAAACGTGTCGGAATAGATGCGAAAAAAGCGTGGGAATTGTACAAAGCATGTGAAAGTGATGCGTGTCAAGTGAAGAACAATAATCAGACGGATATGTCTATCATCACAAAGTAGCCTCAGATCCTGAACCCCCCCACACCCTGCTGTTGAGCCGAAGCCTGGGGAGGACGTTAATTCGAACCACATGTTCAGCTGCCACCCCGCAACCTTCAAGCTGCAGTTCCTTCATCTGCCGGTTGAGCTCTGATTTTGGGAGACTACTAAATATCTCAGAGGTCTTTCAGAATGTGTATCTCATCAAAGAAGTTGAGTCTCATAGCCTCAGCTTTGGTTCAAGTCCCCTGCTCTTTGTCTCTCGGTGCCCTACTCCCCTTCATTCCGCGTGTCTGATGTATATGTGTTGGGGGACGCTACCTGCTTTTGGGGGGCACAGGCCATGCATCACTGACACTTCATCTCAGCCCAACTGCCTTGTTTCCGTAGTGACCCCTTTCCCCTAGCTGCCGCGCGGTATTATTTAAGGAGATTTATGAGCCGGTGTCCCGTGCCAGGAGCTATGGAGGCAGACGCCTTGGGGGCAGAGGCACAATGAGGGGGGCCCATTAATAACCCACAGCCAGGTCTTAGCTCCTAGTCTGGACTGTGGAGACTGCATGGAGTTCTCCCCCAAAGCTCCAGATACGTGACTGCAGGCTGGGTTTGGTACCCGAATCCTCTTTACTATTTGTTGATGTTGTTTTAAAAAATGGCATTTTGATACCATAACATATTATGAATTTACTCTATAAAGTTTTATGGTCCACTCCATATTCAATGTTCTAACCCAAAGTGCATTTTCTGCACTGAAAATGGGTGGAACCGTTTTAGTTTGTCCACCGACTCAAACTCCAGCACTGGCATTTAGACTTTAAAAAAGGGCAATGGAGGTAGTGTAAAAGATCTGGCAAATGCACAGAGCCCTGCAGAGGAGCTCCACAGGGCAGTAGCTTGTGATGGATGGGAGAAGGCAGATGCTATCTGAGCTCGGGCCATCTGTAAGAGCTCGGAGGAACAGTGGGGTCACTGTCAGACAGTAAGAGAGCGAGAGAGCAAAGGAGGGGGACAGAATAAGGGGCAAACCGGTCTAGTGTGTAGCATCATGTCAGGCACGTGTACTGGTTATGAGTGCGCGAGGTGCAAGAGGGCATGTTGGCATGCTAATGCTGTGAGAGAGAGTGAGGCTGGGTCTCTGTACTCACACACAGGGCACCATGTACTATGTCAAAGAGGACAGCAACAAATACATGCCAAACTCAAACGCGCACAAACACACTTCTTTAGCATACATGTCAAACAAGCTGGCCCTATGTATTAGATGAAATGAGGGAGATGACACAAAGTACAGTGTGATAGAAAAATGTTACTGTAAGAAAGAGTGCAAGAGTCCACTGAGAGAGAGAGAGAGAGAGAGAGAGAGAGAATACTGAACCCTAAAAAGTTTGTGTGTCCACATGTGACATGAGCTTGTAGCTGTCAAAAGCTCCACACACCACAGACTGGCAGGAAACACCTTCCATGTTAGCCCATGTCTATTTAAAAAGCAATGTTTTATTTAGCCAAAACATCTCATTGCACTAAAAAATTCATCAGTCCGTGCTCTCTCTCTAATTCCGTCAGGTATTTCCACTCTATATTCTTTAAATATTTCTAAGGACAAAGTGGAGTATAGTGCTGGACTTATCATGTCACATTCGTGGAGACAAAAGGCAAGAGTTCTGTTACTAAAAAAGGGAAAAAGTGTTCTCTGGCATAATTGGACTTTAGCAGAGCATCGGCCAAAGTATATAAAACATTATGACAATAGGTGGGCAGCATGAATGAGATATGTACCTCTAAAAGAAAGATCTGTATGGATGAAAGTGTGTGCACGTGTATGTGTGTGCATTAGCCTTTAAATTTAGAATTTAATTCTATGATGTCGTAAATAAATGTCTGTCAGGGTGATGGACATGCTTGGCAGCCATGGTTGATTGAAACATTTCCTTTCTAAAGCAACCCTAATAAATCTCAGCCCGAGAGAAAAAGTGATAGCAATCGCACAGGCCTCTTCCAACTGGGTGTGCCAGAACCAGGGCCAAACGCTGGACCAATGCCAAAGCCCAGGCCCCATTACCACTCAGTACCCCACCCAAGCGCAAGTCCCCTCTCTCTCCCTGCGGCTGAGAGTAATGAAGAATAGCCCTGTCGCTCAGCCACTCAAAGATTGTCAATACTTTGCCTTTTAAGCAGAGGATCCGTTTCAGCATCATCAAAGTCACACACACACAAAATCAGCACCCCTGCTAATTAAACACACCGGCATCTGCTCTGGGTTATTTCTTTTTAAGTGGCCCAGCACCCGGGGACGCTCAGGTGCCCATGCAGAACAAGAGATCAGGCACTGGGGTAAACCGTTGTCCTGTCAGAGGGGTCGACCCCACTAAGGAATCTAATGTTGCTTTATTGTTGTCTAGAAGAACAGGGTGAATTTTGCACTAATGCATTTTTGTTGTGGTGACAGCAGCCTGGGCATGTAGTTTTTCTTTGCCCGGAGATGATGTATAAACACAGAAATAGTGTGAAATTTAGTATTCGCAAACTTAATTCAACAAATGGTACGCAAGCTATATTTAACTTGATAAAGAGATTCTGCATAGGCAAGGGCACATTGTGCAAATGCACAAGGTGTTGATAGATGTCCTCATTTTATTCCTTTCTTCTTTCATTTGCTATACCTATTGTATTAAATTACGTTAAAACAATGCCCTTTGCATAGGTTTAGAACATATTTTTCAACGGTGAATTCGCAAACCATTAAAAGCATGACAAATCAGGTTGCGAAAAAACGCCAGAGAAATGGGCTTGATTTAACCTTACGAAAGGACAAATGAGGCACGGCTGCTGTGTAAAAAAGTATTAAAATCAATTTGAAAAAAATCACAACAGTAAAAGCTTTTTTTTTTTGAAGAGTTTTAAGAGATTTCAGCCATCGCTTCAGCACCTCATAAATGGCACTAGTAAGAAACAATGTCATCTTACAACATAATCGATATCTCAAGCAGTGTGGTGTCAGCTAAACAGTCCGATTGCTCTAAAGCCAAGAGGTGCTAAAACAGAGCTGAAGCTGAAGGTGGGTGCAGAGGGAGGTGAGGGTCACAGGGGCGAGCGGAGAGCAGGGTGCCAGAGGACGTGTTGTGTCTCCTTCCGTGTTTGTCAAACAAATTAAACACGTTCTGGAGTCTTCACCTGCCCCAGCCACCATGCCGCATATGGCTCACCAGAAACAAAATAAGGCATTGCGCATACATTACCATACTTAATCAACCAC
Organism: Barbatula barbatula; assembly: GCF_947034865.1. Classification (NCBI taxonomy): domain Eukaryota; kingdom Metazoa; phylum Chordata; class Actinopteri; order Cypriniformes; family Nemacheilidae; genus Barbatula; species Barbatula barbatula. The sequence continues at coordinate 9,491,912 of NC_136781.1, forward strand.
CCTCTCCATTTAATATGCAAATTCACTGAAATATTACTGAATGCCGTCTGTTCTAAATGAATAAATTTGAATCGCAATTAGAATAATCCTTTATAATTAATGAAAACTGTCAATTTCGGTTCATAAGTAATTTGATTAACGAGATGATGGCACACTTATCAAGTTCAGTGGACTGTTAGGTTTTCGCACAGAGACTATGAAAAGAATATAGGTCTCGCGCTTAGGCGCGGCACTGGGTCAGACATCAGAAACTATGATGAATATTTAATACGAAAAGTAATTAATAAACTTATGAGGTCAGGTTGCGCCCCAGCAGGGCTGCTGGATCTTAAAGCTCGAATCTCAAGATCTGTTTATCGAGCGAGGGGAGAGAATCCTTGAACTTGCCAACGACACGCTCACTTCATTTCACACCTCTCTCCATTGACTAGAGGGGTAAGTAGTGGGTAAAAGATCAAAAGTTAAATATGGAAAAAAATGCCACACATCACTGTTTTCTTCCTAATCAGGCTTCTGGAGGAGCAGCATGTGTTCTTATGACTGCTTTAAGTTAACGCAGCTTCGGTGCGAATCTGCTGAGATGTACTGAACTTTACTGCTGTGGATTCAGAATGTATACTTATGTAAGTCCTTGACTAAATACTGCCGTAAGCACTTTAATAAACAAGAGCTGCTGTTCTTATGACCGGTCGGGCGAGAGCCAGTGATTCTAACATCATCCATCCACACAAAGCTCTTAAAAATATATTCCCTTTGTAGCACTAAAACTATATAGAGCGCTGGGCAAATAACTCAGCAGAAGGAAATAAACGGGCTTAGACTCTGTATGTGTGTGTGTGCGTATTGGGTTGGTGAAACACAGGGTGGAAGCAGTTAATTAGAGCCGTTATGGTGTTTGGAAACAACAGCAAGGTTAAGGGTACATGCTGATGAAGTATTTGGAAGTCATTAGCCAAGATAAGTAAAGGTCTCCCCAAAAGAGTACATGGAAGAGTGAGAGAGAGAGAGAGAGAGAGAGAGAGAGAGAGAGAGAGAGAGAGGCAAAAAGGATAGTAATAGAGATTCAATTCGATAAATGTCTGGATGGGGCCAAATATCAGTAAAGGTCTGGAGCAGATGCACAATGTGATAGTCTAAATTTGTAAGCACTGCCTAAAATATAATTTACTCACACACTTTCATATACAGTACAACTACAAAAACAAAATATGTGCTTGTTAAAAAAAATAACAAATATATTTCTACCTGATTTAAAACAGAAAGAATGAGGTAGAAAACATTAAAGCATTTAGAAACATAACTAGAACTAAACTAAAAGAGCTAAACATGCATATCAAATTCATATGCAAAAAAATGACCTATTATCTGTCTTTGAACGCCTCTGCACACAGAAGCCTTATCACAAAATTACACTGTGACCATCTCACTTAACCCTTAAAGATTTCACTTACATTGTACATTATAGACATAAAACCACATTTTCAGACATTTCTTAAAATATCTCCTTTTGTGTTCCACAGAAAAAAAGACTAAAAGAAAAAACTCTATGATGAGAGAATTGTTATTTGTGGTTTAACTATGCCTTTAAATATATACTAGATATAGTAGAATATGAGCTTCATTTCAAAACCTACTGTGTTGTCTATAGACAGCATTTTTAGGTATCAATGGGCTCCAGACGCAAAGGTTATTTCAAACTGTATGTAGGCAGCATAATTATTGTGCAGTATTTCACTGTATATCTAGTGAGTTTAACTGCTCTTAATTGTGGAGGGTATTAGAGAATTTTCCCTCAGGCAATCAAAGGAAATTCATTTAAACACAGTCAATAGCAACAAACTAACAACCAGCTAGAGCTCTTGTAACAGCCCTAAAGATTTCAGCCATGAATTATTCAAACGCCTGACCGGATTTTTAAAGGCTATAAAGCAAGATAACCACATCTTCAGCAGCATTATTTTTTCTGTAAAATGCACTGCACAACAGAATTTCTGGAATGCACTATACACAGACACACAAATAGATGTGTGCATACAAGCCTCCGTGCGGTGTATGGGCTTCAAAGGTACGTGAGGAGATTAGGTCCCACTGTAGAAAGTGATAAATACTGGATGAGGTGTTTTCCTCTCAGTCCAAATTTACACTGAGGCCAGAAGTAAATCTGCGTACAGGACATATTTCTTCAACAGATAGTTCACCCAAAAATGACAATTTTGTCCCCATTTCGTCACCCTCATTTCATCATTCCAAAAACGTACATGACACAATGAATACGGGTGACCAAACAATGGCGGTACTCATTCAATTCTATAGATACACGACCAATGCAAGTGAATGTGAACTGCAATTGTTCGTTTACCAAAATTCTTAAAAATATAGTTTTTGTTCTGCAGAAGAAAGAAAGTCTTGTTTGAAAGGTGACTAAATGATGACATCCTTTTTAGGGTAAACTTCACTTTCAGTGTTTTCATAAATCGACTGTGCCAGATTAAACCAGATTAAAGCAAGGTGTAGTGCACATTATAGTTACTTTCCAAGCCATTGAGATTTGGTTAAGTCCTGAGACACACCCTTAATGGTGTGAGCCCATAATATTGTGATGTTCACCCAAGTTAGAGGTGTCTATCACACCAACCCACCAATAATTAGTCAAATCCACAGTGCTGTGTCTCAAACTCATTAGTGAATTATGCTGAAAATAGCAGCTCGCTAATTAATGGTTATTATGGCATTTCTGAAGTTGCTGCTTTAATTAGTAAGGAATCGAAGCATGCATTTTAATGCACTCTCTCGTCTGTATAACTGACAATCCATGCATTGGCTTTTAACATATCATATAATTAAAAAAATCACATTCACACACACACAGTCATTTCAAGCTCCACATCTCATTCATGCTGTCAAATGTCCAAAAAGCACATTAGAAAAAATGATTTTCTAGCACATTGGATCACAAAAAACAGCATTCAACATTTTAGAAAAAAACACCAACATTTGTTTAACATCCCTCAAAATTCACAGATTGTGCCAACTCCAGTACATCGGCAAAATATTTCAGTCCTCACCGTGCCGCTTCGCTGTTAACATCAAAGACGAGTGCGGGCCGCGTAATGAAGTGACAGTAATGAGTTTGTTGAAAATGATTGCCCGGCTCATCAGTGCTCAGGAAGACGTGTTTATTCTATAGCCGTCTGCGGCGACAGCTCTTAACCCAGACTTTCTCTTCCCGTGCTCAGCACTCAACGCCAGTCTCCCTAACACAATGCCCTCTTTCTCTCTTCCTTTTGTCAGGGCCTCAGTCACCTACACAGTATCCCACAGTCAGGTCTAAGTAAAGAGCCAAAGCATTTCTCTGTTCTGACCACCTCATGCATTCGGTCTGATTGTGTAACTAAATATGCGAATACACTTGCTTCTTCTCTGGTTTCACGACTGGACTGTTGTTTTCAGCATTTTCCTTTGTTTTCCTGTCCGTGTGGTAAGATTTCGTGTATTGGTGAGTAAGATTTGTGGGATTGATGAAAACCTCAGTCTCAGGTCTTTGGTTGCAGACTGACCTGGGGTGCCCTGCTCTGTTGTGCAGTTAGCTCGACTTCAGCCTGAGGTGAACTCTGAAACACTAGACTGGACTGACGCTCGCTATTTTTGAGTGACACTTCAATGAACCATCATTCTGCGTCTCTCTTAGTGCAAGGTTTGGGGTTTTAGTGATACATTGGGCCTATCCCCATTGGCCAGGTCAGTAAATGAAGTTATTTTAGTCCGGGTGGGTGGGGCCACCCCTTGTTCTACTACTGCAGGTGGTTGTACGTTCCACACTCTGTTACTTTTGCTATTTAATACGACAGCGATTCCGCCGAGACCTCACGTGCTGGCTTGAAAAAATGGCTGTGGTTACGGCTGCTTCGCTGGGCTAAGCTGTGCTGTTCCTCAGGAGAGCATGACTAACACAAATATACAACAACAACTTAACACAGCTCGTAAAGCACAACAGTATCCACAGACAATACTCCTGAACACACACGCAGGGTCTTGCTTCCCCAGCCACATGTGCACTCACTCAAGCCCAATAGCAGTAAGATCTGGTAATAAGTCACGGGCAATCTCCCTAGTATTCCTTCAGGGCCAAATCGGATCCTAGTGTCTAACCTTGGCATGACTTGTTTTGCACACACACGCAGTGTAAGAGCGCAAGTCTAATCTCACCAGTTTGGCCAACGCACCTGGTTAAAGTTAAGAGGGAGCAGTTATAGTCAATTATGATCCCATATAACACATAGAAATACACGCCACCCGATCCAAGGCCGTAATTGGAAACAGCTCCGACATGCCTGAGGTCAAAACAGCAGACAGCAGAGTACCCCCCCCCCCCACACACACACTCACGCTCAACGAGCTGTCCAACCTGGGAGGCTTTACTGGGACGTTTTGGGCCAGAGAGTGTGCCACCCATCAAAGCTCCCTAGGAGGCAGAAGCCCTGACCCCACCACCTCTGTGGGCCGCATGACATCAACCCAGCCCCTTTTACCCACTCAAGGCCTCACTGCTTTGACCTGAACAGGAGTAACACAGCCACACTTATACATCCAAGCACAAACCATAAGATTAAAGTCCTGCTGTTTGCAGCGTTCGGGCATGGCTCAGTATGAGCCCGACAGAAGGACACAGCAGGATACTTTCCTCCACCTCATCCCATCCTTATTCTTTCTCTTTCTTTGTTTCCATCTGTCACTCCAGCTTTGACATGTCCAAAGCTCTGCCCTTCCCACCTCACCCTTGTGCGGCTTTAATAAAACACATCTTCCCCCAATAGTGAGGATTCTGGGGCTGCTGATTCATGGCAGCTCACCCTCTGGGAAGCCTGGCCGTGCTTTTCTTTTCTGCCAATGCATCTTATTTCAAATAAAGGCCCAACATTTGCCGGTGTGATAAGGGGACAGATAAATCCATTTAAAAGAGAATGAATGGGTACAATATTTCTCCACGAAATTTAAAGGCAGCATGGTGGCTCAAGGAGGACAGAGGTCACAGTAAGCGGCCACATCTGCTCTGCAGCATCGCTGCCCTTTGGTTTTCTTTCTCAGTGCTTACTGTGAAAAGACTGAAGATTACACTCTTTCTCTTTTTCACGAATTGAAACAATAAGTAGATGGCTTTGTATCTTTTGTTGGCGGCAAGATAAAACTGTGTGTTTATTGCAAATATATACATGACTCTATAAAAAGTCGATAATGCCAGGAAAATATTATATTTAATACAAATTACATATTGTTATTCTATAGCACACTGGATAAAAATACAATTGTATAATAAATTAAACAATTAATTAGCATATGTGATACTGTATGGAAATCCAGGCTAAAGTTGCATAATTTCATTGTGACATTGGGAGCATCATATTGGTAAAAAATGACAAAAATAGTATATGGTCATTGATTTTTCACTTTTTCATTTATAATGTGATTAATGCTAAAATTAATGATTAAATTGACAATAACTTTCATTATGTTGCACAATAATGCTTTCTTAAATGTGACAAGGTAATGAGACAATGTGATACAGGTGGGACTACTAGAAGTACAGCGGGTGGAAATTGTTGGATTGGATTCCGCAGAACTTCACAAGGGCAAAGAACATTTTCTGTTAAGGGTTCTCAACTCTTGAACATGTTGCCGATATATGTTGTTATATCAGCTTCAAAATAAGACAGTAATTTGTTACAATTATTTTGGATTCTCTTTTTTTTAGAAAAGCTTTTGAAAGTACTTTAAATTTTAAAACTGCAATTTAGCACTTGCAATAATATCTACCTACTGTATGTGAAATGTATTTTTTCCTGCCTTTGACTGAAATCATGTCAATTGTATTGCCCCATTCAAATAAGCTGTATCGAACATATAAATAAAAAACTTTAACTTTGCCTTACCGAGTCAATAAATACAGTATAATTATTGAAGGCTATATGTTTAATGAAATGTTATGTAGGATGATTGTATGTATAAAACAGAACAAAAATATTTTCACAGACTGGGTCACATAATTAATAAAATAATAACAAATATTTTTCTACAGGTAACACATTTTTTTCCAGCAATGTTCAGCTCTTCCCTTCCTTGTTTTTCCATGCCTGGACATCACATTTAAAAATTCCTATACGGTACTCTGTAAAAAAACAACAGAGCAGCAGAACTTCGGGTGACCCGAGTCCTGAAAGGCTACAAGCCCTACACACAATGACTGTGATCAGAACGGGTTAGCCAGCATTGAGCACAGAGCAAGTGTTTAAATGTCACACTAGTATAAAGCCATCCTATCTTAGATGGGATGAGTGGAGAAAGATCCACAGAATCAACCACCTGTGCTCAATTTCTCTTTTACAGAACCGATAGCTCAGCTCCTCTGGCTCAGCCCTGGGCTGCAAACGGGGCAATAGGTTTAAGCAAGAGGAGGTGGTGATGCAGGGGGTGTCAGGGGTGAAAGGTGGTCTCTTTGTCTTTTTCTCAGACAGGCCATGCACATCAGCACAGGAACCAGAGCTGTGTGGGGACTCACTTGATTGACAACTGACATTACCCCCCTTCCTTCATGGCTGGAGGGACAGAGGTTGTGATGGTTATCCAAGCAGAGAAATGTCAGAGTCCAGACACTGTCAGAGAGTCCGTCTTTCCACTAGCCCTTTCTCTCTAGTCTTTTTCTCACAGCTGATCTTTAAAGCAGTTTCTAAAAGTGTATTGTAGGACCGCCATGTGCTTCAGGTCGGCAAGAATCATCACACAGCATCAGTGTTGATTTAATGAGGTTACTGTCTCCTGTTGGAGAAAGTTACATATATCTCTCAGCACAGCTGAAATACATCACACAGAGATATCAAACCCGGTGACACACATACGCACACACAAAGGCTTGGCGGACAAAGGAGTCTGGGCTCATTGTATATGTTGACGGCAACAGTAGACAGAGATTAAGCGATTAGGGTTACAGTGATAGAGAAGCAAAGAATGGCAGTACAAAGCTTGGATCAGCTGATCCACACCACACTGAGTGCCAACCACAGAGTGAGCATTTATAACAGCAACTAAAACCATATCTTTATCTGCTCATTCAGACAAACTTAAGCAGCTACAGAAAATACATTAACTATAACAGCTATTCTACTGTATACTTTAAATAGTAATATATGCATTATGTACCAATTAATTTAATTGTCATGCAAAAGTCTCATATTACTGCTGTCCTTGTGAAACCTTGTATCTCCATATTTTGGGATTTTAAATTTTGGCCATAAATCAATATTTTTAGTCACCCTTTACGTTTTCGTTTGTCGATCCAATAAAAAGTATTCAAAAGTGCTTGTTAACCTTGACAACACTGTATTTAATCCTTTAACAAGTAACGTATTTTTCCATTTCCATCGTATTTCGAGGTTTTCCAAAAATTTGCAAAGGCGACACTAGACTTTTTAAAAGCAATCAAAATGTGATTCACATGCATCAGATGAACACACTACTTGAAACTTTGCTGTAAGCTTGTCGCATCACTTCTGGTAAAGACACAACATTAAGCAGAAACAGATTCCATTCATGATATTTACGAATGGGAAAATCGTAATAATGATTTATAAAATGAACTGCAGACACTGAGGTAGAAAATGACATCTCTCCAAGAGTCAAAAGAGGGATCATTAGCTCATCAGAATGCCTGAACCAACTTAGCAGTTGTATAATTTAATGTGTGCATATGTGTTTAATATAGCCGGAGGCCAGTGTGTTTTAGCATTCTTTATGCTGGTTGGATGTTTAGCTGTTTATGCATTCAGCAGCGGTAATGTAGCTTTGTATGCTGCTAAAACAAGGGGTCCGGCCTCATTTACCACTCCGCTCCTGGTTCTTTCAGCCTCCGCTTACACTTTCATTTGCAAATGCAAGTCTGGACCTCCATAAGCCTGTAACAAGCAGTGCATCAGAATGTATGGAATCAAAGTCCTGCAGCTGCCATGGAGACTATTTATATTCCTCTGTTTGGCCAACACCTCGCTGGTGTCTCATTTGAAAAGAAATCAAAGATAACATATAGCCTTGATTTTCCAACCATTCCCTGTATAAGTATAGACTGTATTACATCTTCTATTTACTCCTTCAGCATTACTCCTGCAGGGCTAGTAATAAAAAAAAAACAGTTTCATGTGATATTTTATAAAAAATAACATAAAACGAAATATACCGCAAAACTTGCAACATAGTCCATGCCTATTTGCTTTAAAGTTCATACACGGTATATACTTGTCTGTTCCTGTTGACAAGCTGAAAATTATGACAAAAAGTAAGATTCATCAAACAACATACACATAAAAGTATATATTGATGACTCATCTTGCACTACACAAGTTTTACATAGTTCAATTAAATACTGTGAAAGTCACTCCCACTAATGAAATTTGTCACCAAACAGCAAATCATAGTAAGTAAAATGACAATCAATGTACGTAACTATAACCTATTAAAAAAAATTAATGTTCAATATTTTACCTTTTAATAGGACATGCATTAACACAAAGAAAACGGCACCCATCAAGTAATAGCATAAGATCTTTAAAGCAGGCATGCAGGCAAATGGAATCACCTCTGTTCTGTTTAACCTCACTGCCGGCCCACTCAATGATTGTCTAGATAAGTATCTAGGTAGAGCTACACATGTACCTCATGCTCGATTGACTGACTAAATGACCAGCCATTTGCCTTCATTACTGCAGTTAGGACCACCAGTTGCCCTCTCCCCAATATCTGCTTGCTTCATTAGGATTAAGCTAATTGCTTCTCTTGGATGCGAGATTCTACCACATCGACAATCAAACCCTTATGACCAGTGGAAACTAGTTTGGTTGTCACATTAAACTTATCTCATGATTTTTAAGCCCCACTTTACTGAGAGATATGGAACAAGGGGTGGGCAATTGTGCAGCTGTAGCATAAAACTTATCTTTATTTCTGGGCAGCATAAATGAGCGAGATGCTGGCGACAGGCAGAGGTTTAGCACAGGGCGCGTCAGTCTGGATGAGATTAGCATCATGGAGATGCAGAGAAGGCTCTGTTTCACTTCCTCAGATCAACAGAATTCTTCCTACTTTAACTTCAAAAGCAACCCAACATCAATTAAACACTGCCACCAAACGCCAGCTACTAAAGACCTGGCATTGATTATACAACTTTCTTGTTTGCACACTGCAAAATTAGTCCATATTTCCACATTTTAATATCGAATTCAAAAGATAAAGTACTCCTTTAGAAGGCTGCCATGAGGCTTGTGTATCCATATGTCAAAAATGTTCACTTAAAAGTACATAAAGCTTTGTGGAAATTCAGTAAGATTTCTTTTATGGAAGAGAATGGAATCAAAGATCGATATAGCAGTGAACGCACCATGCAGCTTCATCCATTACATGCTCTCATCTAAATCCTGTTAAACCAATGCAAGTGAATAGCTGTCCCCATTGTCTGGTTGCCAACATTCTTCAAAATATCTTCTTTTATGTTCTGCTGAAGAAAGAATGTCATGCAGGTTTGAACGGTGCAAAAGAAACATTACACACTTCTAAAGGCCTTCACATTGTACTGCATATACTGAATACTTTGATCACTTATTGAAGCCTACTCTTTTTATACAGCTAAAAGCTTTAACTAAATGATTTTAGAATAGTGAAAACTGGTGATTCAAACTTATTTAAAACATACGCATGCTTAACATAAATGTCCACGTAAGATGCTCATGTAAGTTTTCCAGAACCAATCATCTCCATTTCAGTATTTGTCGTGAATGACAAATCATGATGACGGTAAAACTGCAAAGATTAACATACTGCTGCCTGACAGCGAGAACATTGATCACCAACAATGTGATTGAGCTACTCGAGCTGAAGTTTCATGCATCTTGGGACTCTTTGAAAGAGTCTCCATGCCTCCAGAGTTGTTTTCCTCAGTTTCTCATGATAATTAGTGTTTACCTGGTTGTTTTTGCTTCTGAGGAAGACTGTGTCATTATGAATGAACAGGTCCCATTGTTCCCACAGCTGCTATTGTTGTGGCCGTAGCCTGAACCCTGATTTCTAAGCAGTGGGAACACCTGGAGGCAGGTGTTTTGGCAGACACATGTGCATGAGAGGGGGTTACAGGGATTTGGGTGGGGGTAAACACCACAGAAACAACAACATTACAGATAAACAACTGTGGATATACTGAAGAAGAGTAGGAAAAATAGACAAACGCCTGACTATATGTATTTATTGTATTGTTTTGCAAAAAAATTGCTGTGCCAAAAAGCCATCTGGGAATGAAGGAGAGAAATACGGGGTGTCTAAATGTTTTGCTTTAGCTTGGTCCCTTTTTGATGTGTGAAAGATCCATCACACTTATCAAAAATAGCACAACACTGTGTAGGTGTACACCTGGTGGTTTATTTTCTAATTTATACATTTTGCTTCCAGTAGTCAGCCATTACTTAAATACTCTACAGGGAGAGCTACAAAACTGGAAGGTGAAAAGGTGTCAATACATTCCATTAAGAACATTTGAAAGGTAAGCGAGAAAAAATATTTCATGAAGCTGTCATCCCGTGAAGCACCTCAGCAGTATGTCTTGGGACTTTATGAAGAGTTGAAGAACGGTGAATATGATTGTAGTAGTGCAACTTTTTGGTCACATTTGTCACAATGTAAATGCAGATTGTATGGCATTGTCACACGCAGAGACATCAAGTCTGACTTTCTGTTACAATATTGTGCTACTTAGATAATGATGTTAACAACTACAAAACTGATATTGACATTAAATGTATGTGTCTGTGAACTACTAAGCATTTTTCTAACAAATATCAAATAAAAACATTGTTTCTATTTGCATTTATTTGCAGAAAATGAAAACAGGTCAAAGTAACGAAAAAGATGCTCTGTATTATTTCAGACCTCAAATACTGCAAAGAAAATAAGTACATATTCACTTTAATGCAATACAACAGTAATATCTGTACGTGTATTTAGGAAAAGTTCAAAAATATATTTTTCTATGTGATATCCTCGATGCACCTCTCTAGAGAGAGAGAGAGAGAGAGAGAGAGAGAGAGAGAGACTGAACTTCCAATACAAGGCAGAAGTCAGTTAGAAGCGTAGGCCTATATACCAGAAAAACAAGATGCACAGTGAATGACATTTCATTTGCGTCTTTCCACGTGCACCTGCGTACAGGGGTCATATGGACAAAAGTCTGTTTATGTGTGGCGGTAGTTATTGATAGAGCGAGCACCTCACTTAGCACCTGCCTCACTCTGCTTCCATTAATGAGGCTGAATTTTCCCCTCGCGTCCTCACACAGGGGACCTTCGCATGCATATTAAAATTCTGCCCAACTTTCAGAAGTAATAAAGTAACAGCGTGTAAATGTGTATGTTGTTTTCCCTTGTGTGAACGACCGGTTTCATGGGAACTAATTAACCTCACCTGTGTTAATTACAGCCGCAAACCAATCAACTGCTAGGATGCTAATTACCCCCTTTTTTTGCCTGGATGCAGGTCTCCATGACAACACAACCACCAGAGGGCTGACAGTCACACCAAAGAGCAAGGTTTGCATGCGTTTTCAAGACTTGCAGAAAATCAAGCAAAAACATGAACACACAAATGGAATAAACAAAAAAGTTCAAGATAAAATTCATTGAGTGGCTCAGTTTTTCTAGAGCTTTCATAAACACAATCCTGCACTATATATTTAAAGGGATAGTGTCATCATTTAATCACTCTTGTTTCATTTCAAACCTGTATGTGATACACCCTGGGATCGACCCCACGACCTTGGCGTTGTCACCGTCATGCTCTTACCACTGAGCTACAGGAAAGCTTATGAATTGGAAAACTTGTAATCAGGGACCAAGAGAGGACAAAATAAATTAAACAAGGCTGTAACTCCTGAGACATGCTACCAAAATAATCAGTCCCAAATTAAACTTATTTTAAACTCGCTGTACGCATACAGCATTAAACACAAATTCAGTTCAAAAAGCGAGTCACACAGCCTCTTAAAAACGGTATTGACTTATTAAGAACCAGTCTGAAACACAACATCTTGAGATTGCGTATCTGTGTGGATAAAAGAGAGGTGAAGAACATAAGGCAAGAAAGGAAGAGGATATGCGTCTATGGTATGATGGGATTGATTTTCTTACAGTGGGGTGTTGTGGGTTGGACAGCGGAGAAAGAGAGGCCCTGCAGGCCCCCGCCTGACCTCTCCATATGCCTGCTGTTCACCAAGTCACCATACTACTGACAACCTCTGCCTGCATCAATACTGAACCGAGACACGGGGGGGGGTTGGGGGATCTTTGTTGCACGTGGGTGAAGTAATCTACGAGTGTTAATAAAGCCGACAGAAGACAGCATTTTCTCACAAAGCCAATAAAAACTCATCCTGACAAAAATACGATGGCAATTCAACTGGAATGTTTTCTTTTTAATGAAACAATGAGAGGGGGGAGGAAAAACTCGCAAAATGAAATGCTATGATTCTGGCTTAATTTACTCTTTTATGAATTTGCATTTGTTAGTAAGATGAGACGTAGTTGAATGTTATTGCTAAATGTAAATTATACTCCACGATGCGTCTCGGGAAGCTTAAAAAAGACAGAAAAGCATTGGTAATATCTATTAGAAACCAATGATGCATAAAATAGCGATAGCGTATAATACTGTATTACCTCGCTTTAAACAGGCATGTGATCCACAGAGCAATAATGCATGTGTGAACGTCTTCCTGAATGTCTCCCTGCTGTTATAGCCGGTGAGTTTATAGATCGACCAGCTCCCCTCCCTTCCTCACCACAAGGCCTGTTGTCCAGTGCAGAGTGGGCGCTTCTGTCCTAATGTAATATAGATGAGCCTGGATGCAAGCTTCACATACAGCGATAGGTTCTTGCAATAGTAAATTATAAATCAACATCGATTTAGCCCCAATCCATCCTCTACGCCACCCCAAAACACACTCTCTCTATCTCTCTCTGTAACACACCATGATCATAAACGCACACACTTGTGCGCTCCCCATTTAAAAGTTCATCAAAAGACACCAACGCTGAAGTGCACTTATCAGATTAGGTCTAGGCATGTCTATCAAATATGAATGAGATGAGACCTCGGCAGAGTCTGCCTCACACTGTCGGCCGTGAACCAGACAAAAGGCAAAACAGCCAGCTTCAGGTTAATCACAGGTGCGCACACAAGCACTGAACAAACTTCACCTTTAGCGCACTACATGCGTGTCATATAGTGTGACAGGTGCACATGCTCGAGCGAGCTGAGGATGTTAACACACACACCATGACAAGCTTGCTGAGACTGCACTACAAACACATGCACATCCACCCCTCCATCACTTCCCTCCTGGGACAGAAATAGTTCTCCTGCCTTTCCATTGCTCTCTTCATCTCTTCCTTACGCTGTTCCTAAGCCCTCTTCAAAGGCTTCGCTGGTTTTTGAAAATGAAGGACCTTGGCTGAGAGCTTCTTTTATGTTAGCAACCATCTTATTAAGGGGATGTTTTCAGCCCCTAGACTCTCTTGATTCTATTCAATTTTCTAATGAATTTCCAAGGTTTCGCTTATTTCCGACATTAGGGCGTGGAGAGCACCGGAGTGGAGAGGAGTCACGGCTTAACTTAGATCCTCGCAGCACACACACAATGGAACGGTACGGCTGCTATTATATTAGCTTCAGGAAAAAGAAAGATTACGCTGTACTCCTTTGCTTGTTTTCTCCTAAGCGCTGTTTTGCCATTGTGTTGAAACGAGTGGCAGATGGAATTCTCCATGCAAACACTCAGGGCCATTTCCAACACGCTCACACCCTCTCCTTTGTTTTTCTGTCTCTCTTTCTCACCCGACTAACTCTCTTTCCACTCCCATTCCTGCTTCCCGTCTTCAGTTGTTCGTTAGAAGTCAGAGTCCTCTATTGAATCTCAAGTGGCACTTGCGCACAGAGAAGAGCGCGTGTTTACATTTGGCTGTTGGAGTGGATCTGTGAAGCTGCTCCATGAGGTACGCTACAACCGTATGGAGCGATTGCATGTTTTGACGATGACTTTAAAGGAATTCAACGCGCACTGTCACCCATTTAAGACTCCGGACACACACCCGCAAATACGATGATTCTATTTCTTTATGCAGGAGGAGACGTGTATAACTTTTTTTTGTCGGTGGGAGTACACTAGCATACAGATTATTTTTAATCTTTAAAAAAAAACACAAAACCCATGTACTTTAAAACTCACTTTGGGGTCACCGAATGGATGGCAAAACAGCAGAACAGACTTTCAGTCTCTGATACAGCCAATGAGCTCATAAAAATCACTTAACAGCTCATATGCATGTATCTTCCACACTCTGTTTAGAGAGTTTTAATATAAAATAGCTCTGAGATATTGTGCACAAACACTAGATTTCGCATGCGTGCTAATGCGATAACACACTGAAATTCTCTTTCCTTTTATCTCCATTAACTTCCATTTCTAATAAGAACTTTTTTAGCTTTTCCAACGCAATAAACGCAAGCCCATGTTATTGGGACGATTTTTCAGAGTTGTTTGCTGTAATTTCATTGCGCGCTGCGTCTTCCTCTAAATAAATTGTGTTTCATTTCTTGAAGCGGTAATTTCCATCCCTCATTAGAGAGAGCGCAGGCCTGGCGCTGCAGGTCACAGGAGGCAAATCGCAAGATAATAAGCACAGGATTCTAAATATTACAACTGCCATTTAGTGTGCGATACCCAGCCATTACACGCACTTAACTAATGCTGACAGGCCTTACAATTACCTCCTCCCCTCCCGCTTTTAACTGCACTCATAATACACTGTATAAATCTGAAATTATTAAATTGCATAAATATGATGAATGGGCGCGCGCTCGGAAATCGTTCCAGTGATTCGACGGTGAAGTGCATAATTGTTTTGTTTTTCGATACGTTTGTATTCAATAACAGCTGGAATGGTTCCTCCAAGCGAAAGGACTGAACTTATTTCAACACATTTTCTTTAAATGCTGCTGGTGAAAATCTAATTTGTTGATATTTAGGTCTGAGTTAAGTAAGTTAGGGGCAAAATGAGCCATAGTGAAAGTGAATGGTATTAGAGGAATGGAAATCTCATAACGGTGAAGAATGGAGAATGAGGAGGTTTTAAACAAAGCAGCCATTGAATTCCGATAGCCCCACATCTCACCAATCATTATTTGGAGCGAAGCAATAACTGAACCTATCATTCCTACACACACACATTAAACTTAGTTCAAGGACCTCATTTATTTGTACAATTAAGCATGTTCACTCTTAAACATTAACACCAGGTATGAGGTATGCAGAGAGGCACATGAGCAGTGCTTTTCCGCAAAGCTACCGTATCTGTTTCCAATAGGACCCTTCTGTTCTCCGGAGTGCTATTGATTGCCGACTGATGGCCGAGCCGACAGACACAAAGCTAAACTAATTAAAGTGTGAGCTGGAACGCTAGCATGGATGCTGCCTGTGCACACATTCAATTATCATCTGGGCACAACAATGCATTGCCAAACACACACACAACACATGAACCACACCGAAGTATTGAAAAATTCCCTGATTATACCACTGAAGAAGGATATGCATGAAGGGCACTTTATATCACAAGGTACCTCTTAAACGTGTAAACACATATGCACACACGCACAAGCCATTTTATGACGCTGTATCGCTGCAAGGATTTAGATTTCTCGCTATTGATCTGTGCTGGTGTATGCAAACAGCTTCAGTAAAGCCGCAGCAATGCCTGCTGGGTGCAGGTGATATAGCACAGAGCAGGAGAGCTGTAAAACTGGGACTCTGCCACTATAAGTGAGGAGCACTTTTATAGAAGGCAGGCTTAAACCCAGGGGGCTGTGGAGTCAGCATAAGAATGATTTAAAGTCAACATGAAACAGCATTCCCAATCCATTTTCCTACTGTAAAGTATTTCCGAGTGAAAAATGGGAACTTTTTATCCAATGGAACAATTTGATGGAAAACAAAAGAGGTTGAAGAGAATGTCGGCTGTTGGTTGACATGCAAAGCCTCAGACAGAAAAAGTAATTTCTACTAGATTAGAAATGTCTTCGTCTTTACTTCAGTACTTTTTGACAGCTCATTAAAACAAAATGTAAGCAAAATTTGAAGTTTTATTTCCAATCAGTTTTTCCATTTGCAAACCCCATCTTAACTGCTAGCCCTAGATGGTCACCATATGGAATAACTGTGGGAGGAAGATCTATAGCAGTGCGGCTTTAAATCAGCCACAGCCAATGAAAGCCTGTGTTAATCTCATTGCCCGCCCCCTAGTTTCCTCACAGAAGCCCGTACCACTGCAAGCTGATAAACACACGCCGTGCTAGGAGTCACGACCTTCGACCTGCGTAAGACAAGCTTGTTGTGATGGAGACCTCTCATATAACGGCTCATTAAAATGCGGCCCCACAGCTACCATTATGGGCCGCTTTGTGACCACTATGTGGTGAACAGAGAGAATAAATAAGGGGCATCACGCCACGCATTCCTCCTTGACACACAATGTGACCTCTTTTTCAGAGAACCGTTATTAGTGTGCATGTGTGCCATGGGAGTTAGAAGTCACTTTGGGTGTTGAATGCACGTGTGTTACAAAAACCACATTGAAAAGCTGGGGTTTAAAATGGAATATAAGATTTTAAGAGAATGAATCATTTTTAACAACTATTTGCAAACCTGTACGGATACGTACATTTGGATGTGAATGGGTGCCGCTCTGATTAAAAACTGACTCGTAGGAGGATCACACCAGATCTCTCATTATGCACTGGTGCAAACACACCTAACTTTCCCTCAACTCTTCTTTCCCTCTCTCTCTATTTTCTCCTCCTCACCCGTAAAGCAACACATCAGCATCCATCCGATTCCTCGGGGGCTGACTGACAGCCTGTCACCTCCCACACCCCTGCACGACACCTTTCAACCACACAGCACACTGCTTCAAAACACAAACACACACTACAGTAATTACCGCCCCATCTTTCTGAACTCCATCACAAAGGCATTGTACTGTATTTTTAAGCTGTTCATAATCATGACAGCTGCATTTATAAAAAAGGAAGTGCGGTTCTTGATGAAGAGAGATCAGTTGCTCTTTTTGTCTCCTTTACATATTTGTTTCTCTCTCTGAGCTCCCTGGGGATATCTGAACAGTAAGCACATATCTAGGTAAACATGTTGTCAAGGTATAGACTCTGCCGAGATGCGAGAGGTGTGGAGAAGCAATCGAGAGTTGTCTTTGGCTGTCTGTGTGCTCTCTGTTTGTCCCTGGCAGTGATCGCTCCAGTTCTTTTAAGGGAACTGTGAGTTTGTGCTTTAAAGGCCTTTTTCTAATGAAAAGCAAATGTGGGGCTGTAATGTGTTTCTGTACAGGACTTAGCAGGAAAAGAGAATAGCTCTACCCATCATCACCGGCAAAACACACACACACACACACACACACACTGCACAAATACAAATAAGTTGGTTTCATTGTAAAAACAACAAAATGTAGTGAAGAATAAAAAATAAATTCACTGCAAAAGTAGCTTTCGATAAATGCAATTGGCAATTGTGTAAATGTATTGTTCTGAAGCAAAAATAAATAAAAAATTGTGTCATAATCTCTTGTCATTTCAAACCTGTGTGACTTTTTTTCTGCAGAACACAAAAGAAGATATTTTGAATAATGTAAAGAACGGTTGTACCCATTGACTTGCTTTTGTAGGCGTCCATATGGGTACCGCCATTATTCAGTTAACCACATTTATCAAAATATCTTCTTTTGTGTTTTGCATAAGAAGGTCATACATGACAGGGGTAAGGGTAAGTAAATAATAAAAAAGATATATTTTTGGGTGAACTATTATTTTATAAGAACTAAATTAAAATCTGAAGAGAGGGTATACAAAAGTAAACTACAAAAAACGTGTCCTCTTACAAGATGTTATTTCATTTGAACAATGGTATTTTATGTCTAGCTCCATAAAGTTACAGGTACTAATGTTTTTAAATTGTTACTAGCATGTTAAGAGAACAAATATGCAGTCTTTTAGAATTAGTCGTTGCTTATTTTCTGTCCTCGCATTGCTGTATTTGTGTGTGGTGTCTGACAGAAATAAACTGAGAACACTGAAAACAATGCTCCAGGATCAAAAGCATTCAAACTCCTGTCAGTTAAACAAAAACAAACCCAGTTTGTTTATTTTTTGTAACAGCAAATGTGATGAGATTAATGTCTGCATGTCCTTATATGAAGCCCAGCAGTCTCATCAAAGCGGGTTATGTTTGTAAAATGAGAAAGATGACATGTTTACAAGTGATTTGTTAATGATTTAGAAATAAGAGCGTATTTTGAGAGTATGCCGTCATAGCCGCTTTGATCATGGACTGCTGTTGACCGTAACCGTCTGCATATTGTCGCTTTCTCTTTTCATTAATGATTTGGGCTCGCTCAGCTCGCAGCTACACTTTGTTCTGATATTTTTGCATCTCACATGAACGGGACTGATTGTCAAAATCTGATAATAACTCAGTCTTTGCAAAAGTCAAGTAAATAAAAAAACAGATTAAAGGAGCGGGATATGCTCACAAAGAAAACACAAAGCTGTACTTCTGCTGTTTGTGCCGGTGCAGACACTCGTGTTTACTGTTCCTGTACAAACAGATGTCACATCAGTATGACAGTGAGTATATTGTACATCTGCAATACATTTCAGCTCAAGATTACATTAAGCTTCCTCTCTCTCTTCTCTTGGCAAGATGGTGAAGCGGTTAAAGCTCAGGGCTGATAACCGGAAGGTTGTTGGTTTGATCTGTTTAACAAGTGATCCAAGTAGGCCTGCAAGAAATCTAGAAATTTTGGTTTGATAATGTTTGAAAACAATTGATTTAAATACAGAAAAATGTGTTAAGCAAATGAAATTGCTGCATTCTTTGGGTAGCTAAAATATAAAGAATCAACTAAGGAAATATTTGCAATAGTCGAATAAGAAATAAAAGTCTCCTGGTTCACATAACATCCCTCAAGCCTCATCCAATGCATACCCAAGCCACAATTGTTTCTCACGCCCAAAGCATTGCCTTGTTCCTCAGGTCAGTGGTATCAGCTCTGTTATCCATCATCATTGCAGTCTCTCTCTGTGTGTTTCTCATCAGACTACAGGAAGCATCGGCGGCAGCAGCCATCACAGCCTCTGACGCCCGCTGTCACAGCACAGTCACCTGCATTCACACCTCTCAGCCTGACGTACGCCTGACAGACACCTCAAAGAGCCGTCACTCTCTTCATCATTAACACAACACTCTGACACACTTTTAAATACGGCTCCAGCAAACACTTATCGACTGTCTCACTCAAATGATGGCTTGTTCTGTCTGGAAGAGAAGGGTAGAGATGAGATATCGAAGAGTGAGAAGTACGAACGATGCGGATTATATAGTTGGTATATTTAAATAAGCTTTCGAAAACGGGACTGTTCTTCATAAGAATCATCAATATCATTTTATATTTTATTCCTATTCAGTAATAATAAAGAGTCCACTTACTTTGCATTATAGTATTGAATTTTTTTTTAGAAAAAAAACTGTCATAAAAATAACTACGTAAAAAATAGCCCTCAAAACAAAATTTCCATTTCGTCTAATGAAATAAATTACACTCTTTCGATGTGAATTTAGAGTCAGGTTTATTCGTTTAATAAAGATGCAATAAGCCACAAAAAGAACAACAATGATTTTATATGATGGTTAGGGTGTGCTGTTACTGTAGGCACCACACAAAATTGTATTAGCAGCAATAGCAAGATGAAAAAATACCAATAATAACAATTATAATTTTTAATAATCACAATAAACAATTCTTCAAGTAATTTAGTGCAACTGCAGGCTGTTTACGGCTGCCTGCAGCAAGCTGTATTAATATAAAAATTCAAATGATATGCGGTCACGGGTATGAGTTTTTGAGAAACGTCTTTCAATGGCTAATAAATGAATGTTAGAACCAGAGTAAACATGCATAAAACGCTTTTATCACATGTATTTAACAAACATGCACATGTATAGCTCTTATTGGTCCACACCCCTTCTCACTTTCCAACACTGTCAAATGCGAGTCTTCCTACTATTGTCAGGACTTAAACCATGAGGGCCTCTCATTACCCTGCTCCGATTGTCGTCCTTTCCGGGACAAATTATAAAAAGCAACAGCAAAAACCCACATGCCCTGGCATCAGCCGGGCATCCCAATCATGGGGGGCACCAGGGTAAGGAAATGGTTTCACAGTAAAGTCTCTCTGCTTGTGTTTACACCATGTCTCTTTATGACCATGAATACGAGTTATTACACAGTAAATTCAGTCCCTGTTCTCAGCCTGCCAGGTTTGGTAGATTACAGAAGAACAGGGGAGGTCAAAACGGATGGGTGACTGGTGGAACAGATGAAGAGAGGGATGATAAGAGGAATGGAGATCTGTGGTGTTTCCCCCTCACGCAGCCTCACTCGTTTAGGCTGTAATGAAGCGTACGACAGGCTGCTGGATGTCTCTTTGTCTACCTCTACTTACATTCCTCTTGTCTGTCTCTCTCTCTCCCTTCTGAGTACCGGGGTGCTGATCTGTAGCGCTTAGCCCGGAGACACACATGTATGACACCCCCACACTAAGTCTTTGTTGTCTTTTTGTAGCAGAGGAAGCCACATCCTAGCTGCATAAAAACATAGTTTACCTTTACTACCCTAAGTGATGCTCACCTGTCCATTGCAGGTGTGCTGAAACTTAGCAGACATGTCAATCAGGTCCTTTTGTAACCCGACCGTGTGTTATAGATCACAATCGGTAAGTACAGCCATTGTAAAATTGTGAAGTCTGCTCTTCTCTCTTTGGCTGTATGCCCGTGGTGCTTGGAGGTCGGGCAGTGTTGCACGGGGCAGGCCTGTTGACAGCTGACGGTGGCGTGATGGATTGGTTCCCGTGGAAACAGCCTGCCTGCCCATACATCACCCAGAGCTGAAGCTGCTGCCTGGAGCAACATAAGGAACGTCCACTCGCAACACTCTCACCCACCACCCACAGACACACACACAAGCTGATCCCTGTGTCTTTACACTGTATTATTAAACATTAGTATTTAGAAAATATGCATAATAAGTAGTGCAAGGCTTAAAATTGTGTTTTTTGTGCATCTTACTTTATTATTAACCCATCACTACTGTAAGCATGTTTTTGTAGGATGCTGTGTGGTGGTCTGCCTGGCCTGTTTTTGGAAGGACAAGGGAAAAGCAGCTTCCTGTCCCTGGTAGGGGGGATGATGTCAGATGCGGGGGGTTTTAAGCCAGATGTGAAACCTGGTTTAAAGGTCACAGCGTTGCAAAGCTCTCTTTCCTGCAATAACACACGCACACAGTTTTTTCTGCATCTAAAGCATCTTTCTGTCAACAGGGCATCTCTCTCAGTCGTTGTGTTTTGGGGATCTCCCTCCCAGCTTCCTGAGGGTGAAGACAGAGTTGATGAGCCTGGTGTTGTTTTTGAGGTGGAAGACCCTGCAGATGGAGGCCGGAGAGGGGTGGAGGTGTGCGTGGGGGGTGGGTGTATGTGTGTGACATAAACAGATAAAAGATTAATTACGTATGTTACATGTGTCTTTCAAAATTAACCTTGTCTGGAATAACACGTTTAGTCAAATAGTGGCAGGACTCCTTATATGCACGAAGTGTACCTATTTGTGTCAATAAGTCGAGAATCCAAAAGAGAAAGTGAAGGAAGGAACGAATTAGAGGAGAGGAAAAAAGAAAAACGGCTCACCTCTATAAAATCCACATTGGTGTGGCCCAGTTTGTTTCTCTGCTCAATTACAGGTTGTTTAGATCATGGCTAATCTGCCTACACAGCTTGAGCGTGGCACTCAACAGATGACTTCTCGTTGAGTGTGTCCAAACAAATCAGAGGTGTACAAAACAAAGAGCCAACGGAGTGGCAGAGCCCCATTTCACACCTCATTTAGAATACAAATTGAATGAATCTTCCAGAATGAATCTAGAGATCAAGGAACACTGGATAAAGTCAAGTCTTTCCCTCTCTTCTGCAACGCTAATTTTATTCAGACTCATTCCTGCATCCACGCTAAAACACTCATCAAACTAACCAAGAGGGAGAGAACGATAAAGCATTTGCACTATCAAATTTATGGTATTCTTCCTGTGAATTCAGGTCACAAAAATTTCCTGCATTTGTCCGGGAGGATCTGGGCACCATATATCACACAAACCTTTTATGAATTTATTTACCCAGCCAGTGCTCTCCGTGCACCCGCATTTCCTCTGCTTTTTTTCCATCGCTCGGCTCAGGAAGCGGCGCTGCTAACGCCATGTGATGGCCACATAAATCCTGAGTCCTTTTAGAGCATTTTTACTAATTAGCATCCCACTATTCACAGACACCTAAATTATGATGCATTAAAGAGGAAAATGGCAGCTAATTTATAAGCTCTCATTTACAATTCAGCGACAACAAAAGAGACAAAACCCCACAGCAAATGGAACAAATCTAGGGACATAATCTAACAACGATTTTTCTGAATAAAAAATCTAAATAAACAACACTAATAGATATGCATTTACAAATTATTTTCTTTCTTGCATGTAATGACTGCATTGCATGCTCAAGGTGATGTGTGTAATTGTTAAAATTCCAGGTAAATATGCAAGACTATGAGTTATTTGGAATCTCTAAAGACTGTAAACACTGTGGCTTCATGATGCTTTAAAAGATTGTTTTGTTTGTTCGTCCAACATGTTAACTTCAGGCCTCAACATACATCTGCTTAAAAAAATATTATTTCTGCACTTCTAAAATGCCACACTTCCCCTTTTTGTGCACAAAAATAAGTGAGAGGCAATTCTTTTTTAGTACTTTTATACCTCACAGTGAAGATGGTGGTTTGAATCTGGTAGCAGATTTGACCCAAATGTACGTAGATTCCCTTAAAAGGCTGTGGAAATGTGCCAGGGATGCAGTGACGGTGTGACAGGTATCTCACTCTGCCTCTTCTCTATGTAAACATTGAGTTTTTCAGTCTGGTTACACCAAAGCCTCATCTGCTATTTCAAGTGAAATCTCTCTATTCATACACATGCACGGCTCTGCGCTCGGCAAATAGTCATCTCCTCGCATACGCGTGGACACGCAGACGGGTCACGGGGAGATGTGTGGAGCAGGGGTGGCAGAGACGCTGTAAACATTTCATTGTAATGGAATTTGTAATTTGATGATGTAGTAATGTAGAGGTCAGAGAATGAGAGCTTCAATAAAACAACACGCACTGAGGCTGTCTGGTTTGCTTTCTGCCCAATACGTCCATCTTGCACATTTCAGCTCTCTTTATAGTAAAAATGATGGTTCAATGTAAATCTAGAATCTAGTTGTTTTCATCCCAAAATTTGGCAGAGTTCACGTTCCCACAAAAATTATTTTGAATCCTCTTTGACTTTTGTTTTCAATGGAATATAACAAGTATGCAAAAGGTTGGAAAAAGGCAACAAGAATTGGGCAACTCCAGCGTTATGGATGTGACATTTTGAGTCAAAACTTAAAATATAAATTCTCAAAGGGATGCATTCATTACCAAAATATTGAAGAATCTGTTTATATTTTACTAAACCCCTAATGCTAGTGTCCAAATATTAGGCAATGCACTCTTTAAAAGAGTGCAATGGGTTTGAAGCACATTTACGAAAGGCTTGGAATTGTTTGAAACGTTTGGATTTGTCCAATTGTACTTGTCGCTCTTTTCAACACAATAAATATTAATGAGAAACGGAGGGCAAAAGTACCACAGAAATGTTTAAGATAATGCTTGAAATAAAGTCATGTTTGTGAAAGACACAAGGGCGAGTAAACAATGACACGATTTTCTTTTTTTGGGTGAACTATTTCTTTAAATGGTATATGATTTCTAAGACATGGAATTTGGGTCGATCAAGGAGTCCCGGTAATGAGCAGCCACAGGCCGTTAAATATGTCCCTGCCCCTGGAGCCACCTCTCTCTCGCTGTGTGAGACCATTAACAGCATGGAGCACAGCCTTAAATCAGCAGCAATCAGAGCACTGCTGGTCTGGACTTCTCATCACACACACACACAGCCATTGTCTGACCATACTGCGCCCCAGACACACTCATCTGTCATGAGGGAGGAAACGCAGATAAGAAGATCTGAGAGGAGTGAATGTGAGCAGCAGACCTTATTAATACGCACAAGTGCGGGGTCGATAAAAGCCATGTCCACAGCTATCAGAGGCCCTTTACGGCTTAAGGAGCCGACCGTCATCAGTCACTTTAGTGTGTTATTCCACATTCTAATGATAGAAACTGCGCTGGGAGAGGAAATGCTGTGGTTCAGTGCTGTGGAGTGGTCTTCGCACGGAAGGAAGAAGCCATGTTGAGGCAGGACCACCCCGCATCCCTCCTGCATCACATCTCCCACTCTCTCTCAGCATATACCTTTCAGAACACGCATCTGACCTCTGACCTCTCTTCCTGACTGGACTCAAATCACAAACAGATGAGATCTCAACCATGCTCTGCTTCACTGAGTACACAATACTGTTACAGCCTGGTCATCATCCATTACTTGCCACTTAATGCCAAAATATGGGTCAGTCAGAGAGTTCACAGATCTTTATTATATAATTTTTCATTTAAACATCGCCTTAACTTAATAAAGTATAATTAAATAAATGTATGACTATTTAGTCTTTTACATTGTTGTTAAATCCTGAAACAGAATCAGACCACATTTCAGATATTAACTCCTCAAGCTAAAGGCCTATTAAAAAAGAGCGGCAAACCACAAGGCTGAAGGTTTAATGCCGGAAAGAATTATTCCTGCTCAATTACAAATCAATACAACCCAGTTTGTGCATACACCAATATTCAATAACTTTTTTTGCCTTATAATATCTGCATCTGTTTTCCCCCAGCATCCCTGTTCTAAAGGTACCAGCACTTAAGGCGCTGAGCAATTATGGAAATGGACCTCTGCATCTCTCCATCTCTCCCACTCTGAACAGACGGGGCAGCGGCGGCTTGACGGTTAATCGATGAGCGCTCTCCTAAGAGCAGCGCCGTGACCTCTGACCCCGGTAAGCCCCGCATCTGACAGCTGACAAAAGGAGAGCTTTATTTGACTGAATTAGAAAATTGCATCATTCCATTTCGCCTCGTGGACAAAAAAAATTGGGGAAGGGGAGGATGAGAGAAAAACAAAGAGAGGGGTAGAGCAGAGAAGGGCTGTCATTATAAAAACAAATACAAACAGAGTAGAAATCAGGACGATAGATACAAGAAGTTATGTAAGCAGAAGTGCTGAGGTGTTGGACTTCAGGATTACTCCCTACCGCTGAACTTCATGCATTTATTTATCAGTTTTTATCTCCGATTGCTCGCACTCACTCAATGTAAACACTGAGCGTGTAATCTGCTCGGGAGATAAAACTCAACCTGTCAGAGGAGAAGAATGAGATAATTGTGTGGTACACAGGCCGGCTGTTCTGCAGTTTTCACTACAGATGTCAAAGTGAACGGCAATGTGGAAAAGGAGCTTATGGCACCCAAACACATGGCTTTATTGTTCAACAGGGATTGTTCACCCAAACTTGATCATTCTAACTTCTACTTAGTGTTGCTATTGTATATTATTATGAAATATCCTAATTTATTATCCATTTCTGTTTGTTTTACACAGAAAGCCATTCCAAAGCTGGATTAGTTTGTAATATGACTTGTGAGTCTACAATTTAACAGCAAAGAATCATTGATTCAAAAAAATAATTTTTGGATTGCACTTTATATTACAGCACGTGTACCTATAGTGTGCTTACAGTGTACTTACCTAAGAAAGTTCTGGGTAATTTAAAGTAACCACATGGGATAAGGTTAAGTTTAGGTTCAGGTTTAGTACCTAGCTATTACGGAGTTATAATATTTACTATTATAAGTACACAGTAGCCTATGCACATGGGAAACAGGACAGTAAAATAAAGTACCCATTTTTGTATAAAAACTTAAAGCGAATACTGTATGACATCACAATTTTGATACTTATAATCCATTAATAGTTCAATGTTTTTTTCCTTTTTTTGCGGTGGATGGGGCAACCACACATGCCATTTTATCATGTAGTTCTGGGTTAGAACATAAGAATATCTGCAAGTTGTAGTGAGTCTAGATGAAGGTTATTAGAGAAAGAGAGAGAATATTAGTCTTTTGAAGATGGATTAAAGGGAATCCCAAATGAGCTTAATGTATACAGCAATTAATACATGTGAACACTCTGTCCTGACAGTAGCATGATATGTGTGCAGATTGCCATGTACCGGACATGTTTGTTGTTTTTGGGTTCGGTGGATGGTGCAGGGCGGAGGGGAGTGTTAGAACAACAATGCAGACCACAGTGGGAGGCTGTAGTCCACTTCCTGTGCAGTGCACGCTGGGAAGTATCAAATGCAGAGACACAACCATCCTAAACAAAACAACTCTCCCTATAATTCTTAAACGACGGTGACTGACAGCCATGCTGCAGTGCTTATTTCTGTACAAAAATATCTGTCTCTGAGGCCTCAAAATGACCTGAGTGTAAATCTAGCCATTATATGTTTTCACATGAGGTGGAGGCATCCTAATTTGGACTAACCCGCTAACGGGGGCATATTTTACTGTGTTTCTATGTCTCTCGCTGCTAGTTTTTCTTAGGTTTAAAAATGTCCTGTGCAGAATGCCCTAAATAGCTGATGGACAGCCTCTAGAGAACAGGGACATTATTTATTTGGGTCAATGGCGCTTGCAATGTTTTTACAAACATATGAACAAAAAGAAGATAGAAACATGAGTTGAGATAGGAAGTCAGATTTGGGCTTTATGAATGAAGAAACGTGAGAAACGTACATGGGACATTCAATTGGCTAAATATAAAGTGAGAGAGCAAAATTGACATAATAGCAGAGCTGCAATGGGAGTTTTGGTTGTCCACATACAGGTTACTATACAGAAAAAGGTTTTGTAATGCATAAAGAGATATTATTAAGGGAAGGGGGCTTCAACAAAAACAAAGTATGCCGCAGACTCTGTACTGCAGACATGAGGTCGACTATGCTCTCAGTGAAGGTGAGAAACCAGCTCTGGATTCACCCAGTGTTGAACTAACATGTCCATCAATTTTTCATTCTCTGACCCGTTTGTGATTCAAAATATTCTTCACAACTCTCTCTCTGTGTCTCTCTCTCTCTCTCTCTCATCCAGCACTCTCTGAGTTGTAACCTGATCCATCCATTTACCCTGCCAGAGACCACCACTTTCTCGCTCTCATTGTGTCTTTCGGTGTGTGTGTGTGTGTGTGTGTGTGTGTGTGTGTCTGTGCTTGTGCGTAAACGCTGAATGAGAACATGAAGACTTGCGTGTGCAAAAGTGGACTCTGACATCATTTCACAAGGACTTAAAGGCAACCGGAAAGCATTCAGCTATTAAATTGAACAAGATTTGCATTTTTATTTCTACATGCACATTAATAATAAAGATGTGCATCACCTCTCTGGTAGTTCATCACTTGCATGCTGAGAGCATTGCACTGCTATCAAAACGTGTAGGTCAGCAGGTAAGACCTACATTTGTAATTCAGCAGCACTAGATGAAGCCAACAGTGTCCAGGACGGCGCAGACAGACTCAGAGACAGCTAGGCTGATGCGTGTCTGTCTGAAAGCCAGTGGTCCTCTTTCCTCACCGAACACTGAAATCTGATTACATGTGGAGGATGAAACGGATGAGAAATGAGAGACGCCTCCACTAGCTCCAGCTGGACAGATGTGTGTGTGTGTGTGTGTGTGTGTGTGTGTGTGTGTGTGTGTGTGTGTGTGTGTGTGTGTGTGTGTTTGCGTGAGTTTCTCTTCAATCCCACAATTGTGGCTTCAAAACGAGATGATACTATATTTGGCAAACCAAAATGAGTCATAAAAATGTCTCCGTGTGTAATATAAAATAAAGTTGGGTGAACATGTAAATAATTACAGTGCAGTGATTTGGTGAAGTATAAAATGATGAACTGTCATGTAATGTATTTCATTGGTTATATTTATTTCATTAGGCAAACACATCTCATGTCTGACTAAGCGAAAATATTAGGCACTCTTTCTTTTTCCAGTTAAAGCGCACAATCAATTTGAGGGAAAGATTCTCGCAAATCCATGCATTTGGACTGCTGTACGTCCCTAATTCAGCACGAACTGTATTTCACTAAATGTGGTGTTAATGCCACATTTGCAATGACTGTGTGTGTGTGTGCGTGTTTGAGTGCATAAAGAGAGTGAAATAGAGTGAGTGTGTGTATAAAGAGAGCTAGTGTCGGCTACAAGATGAAAGTCCATTGACGTTTTAAAGCAGCTTCGACCTCTGCCTGCATCTGGCTGTCAATCACTGTTACCCACAGTCCCCTGAGGCAGATTTGCCCGGCCCCAAGAAAAAAATGAGGAAAGAGGGAGAGAAAGAAAGAAACTTCACGAACACAACAGGGAGGAAGCTCCAGGCCAGCTCAGTGAAGCCATCAACACCTTAGGCTGCATAATCATCTGGTACTCAGCAACTATGCTGGCCTGCAACACACATTTGCTGTGCACTACACTACCCACAATCCTCTGCCCTAAGGCCCAGATATACAGGACGTCAATCAAATTGTTGAGTATATTGACTGTGTGCTTTAAAAAAAAAGGGCTCCACTACTCGTCTCTGTGCTTGTGTTTGTATGGACTCACAATGGAAACGCTGATGTCAGGTGTATTGATGGAGAAAGATAATGATTAGTATTAATGATAGACCCCTCCGCAACCTTACTGACCCAATACAGCTACTGCAGTCACAGTGACACACTGACAAACTCCTTCATTTCCCTCACTAAGGTTTTGTTAATTATTTTTGAGTATATTGCCACACAGTTGACATATGCAAAAACAGATGTTTGAGGAAATAGCTGTAACAATTTACAATAAGGTTGTATTTTGTTAAGATTACTAAATGCATTAAATAACATGAACTAAGAATAAGAAATATAGTTTATCTGCATGTATTAATCCTTAAATGTTAGTAAATAGTCAATACATTATTCATGTTAGTTAATGGTGCCTAAACTAATGTTAACAGTGACAACATTTGATTTTAATAATGTTTTAGTAAATACTGAAATTAACATGAACTAAGATTAATAAATGCTGTAGAAGTATTATTCATTGTTAGTTCATGTTAGCGAATGCATTAACTCATTGTTAACAAATAAAAACGTATTGTATTAAAGATATAGCTCATAAAAAATTGAAAGATGAATGCGGTAACACTTTTCTACAGAATAACTTACATTTTGGAAACTTCATTTTGATTTGTTTCTCACACTAAGCTTCTGCATTGTAGTGAACAAATCATAATCCCATTCACATTTAATGTATTGGAAAAGCCAATGGAAAATTCTGTCTAACATCTTCCATCTTGTTTCATAAAGAAATCAAGTAATACATGCTTGGAACGACATTAAGGTAAACTATAGCAGACTTCTCTTTTCCTTTAATGGCTTCCAATCCAGATTAAATTCATGGAGCGTAGCACAGAGTTTAGATATATATTTGTGCTGGTCAGACCTCATATAGAGTTTAGAAATTAGAGGAGCAGACATGAAGCATAATGTAGCCAGTCTCAGACAGTACAAACAAGAGTAACGGTATTCATTTCCAGGTGGCCGCAATCTAAGGCACACACAGACACGCGTTCTCCGGGCCAACAGCAGAACAGCACGTTCAGTGGTAAACATATATTTGAGCCATGTCCATCTCTGAAAAGGTTCGGTATTCAGCGTGACACTAATAAAACACACTTTTAGACAGGCGTACAAAGTTGTCCATTTAGTTTTGAGCATTTGCTGGGAGGGGATTAAACGTATCCTCTCACGACAGCAGTGCGGGAGGTGCTTCTGAACAAGTGATGAGGTAGCTGTTACCTTCACTGAATGAAAACGTGTAGCAAGGTATAGACATAAGTGTGAAGAAATAAACAGGATAAAATGAGAAAGAGAGAGACAGATGGGGGACAGGAGAGATGACAGTGTGTGTTTAAAGGAAGGTGATCTTCATGCATCATGCAGAGTAAGGGAAGGGGCTATGAGAAAGGGTAAAAAGAGACACATGTGTGCTTAACTTGCCCCAGGGCAAGTTTGTTCCCTATTGACACCTTTTAAGCACACACACACACACTTCTATTCACACACTCCCAATGTTATGAGCTTCAGTAATGGGGCACTTTTTAATAAACAATAAATGCTTAACGGTTACAAAATCTCTCTTTCGCACTTTATAACCCCATCCTGCATGCGTCCATGCACGTATAAATCTACGTACCATCTAAAATGCAATATTTGTATCCAAAATATATAATGAAAATAGGGAAACCCAGGTCTGCCAGTAAACTAAATTAGCATCTAATGCAAATGAGCAGTGCTTAATGGTGGAACAGGTGCAGGCAGGGCCCCTAAATGAGATAAATGAATAAAACATCCCTGGGCACGCCTGTGAAAGCTGACACAAAGTCAATGGCATGAATTATTCAGCAGGCAGCCAAGGCTGCGTGCTGCTGACCTCTCACCACAGGAAGTGCATCCCAAACACAACAAACCACAACAATGGACTTCAGACGCGGGGTTCCCTCTGTGTGCGCAAATACACATACACCCACAGTGTGGCACACAATGCTAAATATAGATCTATGAAATCTGGATGGACCTCACCATATGGACAACATCAACCAATGTTGAATTTGTAGGTAACTAATTAATTGCAGTGTAAGTATCCGGGAAGCTTGAGACTATTGGATGAGCCACCAAGCATCCAGGGATTCATTGTCCAAAATTTTAAGCATATGGATGCGGTTGATCACTTGTTCCAGTATGTGTGTGTGTGTTGACAAGATCTAATAGGATTAGTGGAGTCCCCCAGTGTCCCTGCGTGAGAGCATCCAGTGGAAAGAGGCAGAGAGGGGATGTTTTCCCAGCATGCTCCTACCAGGGGAATCAGAGGCTGCTCTGCGACAGTGACATATTTAAGTTCCCACAAAAGTGAATGTCGTCATTTTTAAGCCTCATGTTATTCCACACCTGTATGACTAATATACCCCTTTTTTTGCAGAATTGACAGAAATGAGAAGAATGTTAAGACTAAAGTAAAGACTGTAATGCCAGCCTGTGGCAACCATTTACTTTAATTGTATGAACGGCAACAGAATGAATCATTGATGGTAATAAAAACGTAAAATAATGATAATAAATAAATAAATTGTGTGAACCATCACTTTGTAAAAACAAAACGAAGTTATTGGGCGCGGAGATAAAAAGAGAAGAGAGAGAGGCTGTTGCTGCAGAACTGACAGGAAGCCAGCCTGAATCTGCGATGACATCACCTTCCCCGGGAGGAGCACTTCCTCTCTGACATTCCTCAATCAACACACACACACTCGCAAGGAAATGGTATACATCAACAATACCCTCCTAATGAATGCGCACAAACACACACACGCCGTCTTAACCAAACATGCTTTTTGAACATTTGCTCCTGCATCACCAGCAGTGTGAAAATAAGAGAATTTTGATTTGATTGGAGAATCTGTCCTCTCTGCCTTTCTCATATAGTTTATATCTTCTGAGACACCATTGAGTGTTTAATGAGTCATTCTGTGGGTCAGATCTCTGTCTAAAGTGTGTGAAATGGATCAGTGATCTGGTTGAACTGTGCCTCTTATCTATTAGAGCAGAGGACAACCTCTTCGTCAGGCTACCCAGCACTACCCTGAAGGGATGATCAGCCCATCCACGGTATATACACAACATGCTTGACAACCAAGAGAGAGTATTGAGGAAATCAGAGAGATTAGGTGTGTGGTGTATAACCTTTATGTAACTAGGTGTGTATAGATTCTTGGTGTGTGTTAGGCAAGAAAAATGACTGGTCTGTATAAAGATACATTTACATTTATTCATTTGGCAGACGCTTTTATCCAAAGCGACTTACAAGTAGTTTTTTTACAGTGACACATTACTGCAGAGCAATCAGGGGTAAGGTGCCTTGCTCAAGGGCACTTCAGTCATGACCTGCTGGCACTGAGATTTGAACCGGGCATGCACTCCTCTCCACTCACTAGCCCAACGGTCTAACCCCCAGGCCACAACTGACCCTAATACAAAAGTATTATACATATAAAGAAATAAAGTTAGAAAGGGAAGGAAAGAACACCACAGGACCACACACACACACAGGCACGGGCGAGTGGAGAGGAGTGCATGCTCTTCTTTGGGAGCCATCCAGGCGGATGATAGGATTGTTGACAGTGAGCTGCATATCTTTAACCCTGTATTAACTCGGAACAGCAGATCTTGGCCTTTTATTATTCCTGCACCGTTTGGGCTTAAGTAGGCCACACATATACACCTATACACATACTGACTCCCAAAAACTCATACACACACACAAACACACTCCAGAAGACATTTTCACTGCACTGAAGCACATCACCTTTCAACAGCTGTGACAGCCCAGCCTGGAGAATCACATACACAACACACACAGACATTTTTTGAGCCTAGACTCCGCTCACACTTTAAGTGTATCTCATTTAAAGTAAATAACTCACCAGCTGACTGATAAACGCTCACAGACAAAAATATTTAAACGTTTATCACAAATGCTGTTGTTCACTATATTACTGTGTTTTTAATCGCATGCACACTTGGCTCTCTACAGTCTCTCAGTTTTTAATTGCCACACAATAGGGCTACAGACTGGACAGGATTATGTTAACAATGGGAACCCCAGCCTGTTAAGATCATTCTCCAGCCACCGATTCAGAGAACAGCTTTTGTGAAATAGAGCCCTCTAATCCACTAATTCAAACATACTGCAGAAATACAGCACTGCTTCTCACTTTCTCACAACTAGGAGAAATGTTTAATTGCTCAAATGTAGCGCTTTGACAACACGGGAGACGTAATGAGGTTCTCGGTTATATTTTGTTTTCAAGTATCAACTTTCTCTTAAATGTGCCTCCTTAAACTAGATACACATCAATACACAGGAAGAATATAGAGATATACTTATTGATTGTTAAAAGGTCATTTGATATCATGACAAATCTGAGCAGTGTGTAACACTGTTGATATCTCCTTCTAAACTTTAGATCAGACATGATCATCTTTCTCTCAGGAAAATCTTATTTGTGACTTTGCATTTCTATGACACCTTAAACAATCTTGAAGTTATCCCAAAGTCCCAGGTTGGACTTCCAAGGAGCTCACATATACATCAAATACATACATTGAATACACTAAAATTGAAAAGGGTGGTTCACCCAAAAATGACTATAGTCATCAACTACTCACCCTTTTGTCATTTCCAACCTGCATGACTTTCTTTCTTTCTTCCTTCAAACACAAAAGAAGATATATTAAAGAATGTTGGTAACTGAACAATGGTGGTACCCATTCACTTCTATTGTATGGACACAAAACCAATGCAAGTCAATGGACACCGTCGCTGTTCGGTGACCAACATTCGTCAATACATCTTCAATTTAAAATGATAAGAGGGTGAAGAAGACAGAATTTTCATATTTTGGGTAACATCCCTTTAAGTTAATGTAAACTGCAAATGTGAAATAATAATTGTGCCATTTTCTATAATGCACAGTAACAGAACATCTGCAGAAATGGCCCCTGTGAAACGCATTAATTCCCGTTCTACTTCTATCAGAGCAGGAGGTCAAATCTGGCCAGAAGTATGATGTGTAGCCAAAGACCTCCATTAAACATTCAGAAAAAGGGCATGTCAACCCCGTTTTCCATCCTTTTCTGTGTTATTCCTTCATGAAGTGGATATCCAGATGTTGAAGATTACATCACAAACAAAGCCTTCCAGCGGAGTCGATGCTCAAAGCCGCAAAACTCCCACGGTTACCACGGAACCTCTGAACTCTCCGCACTCGGCAATCACTATCAGTGTTTAAGAGTATCCATGGTGATGAAGGCATCAATTATAATGTTCCCAGGAAGATAGAACGACACCTTCCCCCATTACAGTACTGCTTATTGAGCTTCAATTACCCCTGACACACACAATGATAAGAGAAAGAAATAGAGAGAAAGAATAAAACCGGGGGAGAGGGCGCTTCTAAAGGATCTGAATAAGATGAAACAGGCAGCATGAAAAGAGAGAGCTGAAGGACTGCTATTAGATGTCAGTGGCCTTTTGTGTCCGTGTCAATAAGAGCAGATTAAAGTATTTGAAATAATCTTACTGGGGCTTTAAAAGACCTCTGGAGGAAAAAGAAAAGGAAAAAAGGGAGAAGATGAGCAGTCAATCATGACACGCACACACATCTTTAAATGCAATGAGATTAGATACAGCCATCCACCATACACACCCTCGTAAAAAGCAAGCATACTACGGAGGAAAACTGTAGAGTAGTTTTAATTTCATGTGGGCAATTCAATTTACCCCAAGATAAATCATTTCATTCTGAATTATGTCGGAGCGTTCATCTAGTTGTTCCTTTAACAATCTAATAAGGCATTGTTAGTTGCCTTTATTTGCCTGACATTCCTCTGGTATCGCTGAAGTGGCCTGTTGTGGCGTCTTATGAGAGGAGCCTAATTAGGAAATCACTTTCATTAGTCTTCTAGAGGAATTAGCGCTAGCCTTGCTAATTACTGCTGTAAAAGCTAATCAGCTCTTTGAAACAAGACCACGCTAATGAGCTCTTATTTATTCAGCTAAATAACTTCAAGGGAAGGAAGATGCTCAAAATCACATTTTTGATGAATTTGGGAGCGCCAACATGTGCGGTTGCCGTAATTGATTCTGTTCCATCTTGTGCCTTGTTTTTTGGGAACTTCAAAATATCAATGCGGCCAAGAAGATATTGGTCCAAAATAAGTGTTTTAGCAAATTCCTTTATGCTTTATGCTTCTGACCTAAAATGACCTATTTTCTTATTTTGGAGAGACATGTGACAAATAGGACTGCAACTTATTTCTTTATTTGTTGTCAATTAATGATGACTGAACACCTGAGCCTAAAGGGGATTGACATTAAGTACAGTGACCATACGTGCCATTTTTCCTGGACGAGTCCTGGCCAGGATTTCGGGTGTGGAGGTCTCGATTATCCACCACATACGTCATTGAGGCTCATATATTTTAAAACATTGCGGTGGACAAATGCGACCTCCAGACGACGCACACAAAACCCTGGCCAGGATCTGTCCAGGTGAAATGTAACGTATGGTCACGCTATCCAAAGACTTTCAAATGGGGGTCCGTAGACCCTCAGGGGCTGCAAGAAGCTAGGGGATTTAAGACAAGAATTGAGCAGACTGAAAAATAAGTATTTTTTTCTATTTCCAACTAAAATAAATTAATATCAATCATATACAAATATAGCTCCCTTTACACATTTTATATATGCACTACTTGACATCAAAAAGTTAACAAACCCGACTAACAGCACAGCTGCTGTCTTCAACCCGAACGACATCGTTCACTAGGGATCTCGAGTTCCCGTCCAAACTGACAGCCACAAACGGCAACAGTGGTGATGCGACAGGAGGATTTGAAAAAAGCATTGCAAAAACTCTTATGGGAAAAAACAATAAAAAAATATGCCAGTGATGGGCAGACTGCTTTTATGTGTGTGTGTTTTCGTGTGTTGGGTCGAGGTGAGGCCACGTGGCATAGTGGGGCTGCAGCTGTCTTTGAGAGCTGTGAAGCGTTCTAGCCCAGTGGAGCAGAAATGGGCGAGCCACACAGACACAGGAGCCAGGTAGAAGCCTCTTTCGCTCTTAAACACACACACTTAACACTAGTGCCCGCAAAGCTGTGTACAGCTGTGTTCGTCAGCACAGGTCACTGACTTATTAACACAAACATGCAGGCGACAGCGCACCTTAAACACCTATTATCAACACTTATTAACACGATAATGTCCAGAAATGCTTTCCTGAGTAGTGTGCACACTGAGTGTTATCATTGGAGGATAAATTGACAGGAGGAAGTCAGAAATAAAATTCCCTCGCCTCCCGTAATAGTGTTGACATGGTTGTATGATCTTTTAAACAAAGAGGGTAGGAGACATGCTTCACCGCACACACAGTCTCCTGTAATTTTTTATAACTTCTCTTAGTCCTTTTATAACTTCACAGCTTCTTTGGATCTAAGTTCAACACATGGAATGTGACGAATAACTGCAACAGTATAGGAGAACTTAACTGTTTTATTTCAATTTAGCAAATAATTAGCTCACTATGATCCAGCACCAAAGTAGCAAATTTAATATTTAACAAGCATAAAAATTAAAGATTTTCCAGCTGTGAAGATCTATGGTAAACTCTTAGAAATGATTCAAACCTAACACATCACACCACTTTTAAAACTTCTAGTGGACTTCCGTGTGCCATGTGTCTCATCAGACAAGACAAACTGTGCATAGTATGTGCAAACACACATGTACATACTGTAAAAACAAACAATATCCAGCTCTTACCTGTCAATGATGACCGGGTCAGAGGGCGTCTCGTTACGGTTGCCACAACTCTTCTTGTCACAGCAGCGGCTAATAGAGATGTAGGAGCCAGGAAGGATGATGAGGAGGAAGAGAAAAAGAAGAGAGTGGTTAACCTGGGCGTTACTGCACATATGTCAGCGCTCACCTCAAACAGTGGAGAGGAGAGAGGTAGCAATTATTAAAACAATCTTTCTTTCACTCCTCGAAGGCAGACATTCACTCCTGCTGTACACACAGTGAACAATATGCTGCCTCTCATGCCGTGTTTCAGTCTAGCAGACGGACTGCAGACTGCCCGGATCAGGGACGTTACTGAAGGATTAGAGGTACACCTGATAACTGGGTGGTTAAGAGAGGAAAAGAGACAGGAGGAGAGAGGGCACCTAAAGGGCGAATAGCTTTAACATAGGATGACTCATCCCAAGTCAGAAGATGTCTTTGTGATTCACGTGTTGCAAATGTGCTCTCAAAAGAAAATATTATTGCTCAGAAGTTGCTCTTTCAGTCCTCAACAGAAATCAGCATTGCTCTCCTCGGGTAATAAATACATATATGAATTAGTAAATAAAACAGAAACAAATGAAACCATTGTTGACATAGATTTAGATACATTTTGTGAATAGCATGGCTCAGAATGTAAGGTCTTGGAAGAATTTGATGAGAAATGTCTGAGCTCATTTTGAATCTTTGACTTCTGACTGCAGATCGTTTTTGGCACATCTTAGCCGAGTTTGAGATGTTATGACAGACATGTATTATTACTAGGGTCTTTCTCTCCTAATTGGTATCTAACATAAACATATATCCTATCCCAAATTTACAACATAAAATAAGACATGCAACATTTTTTATTTTAGAAAAGACTGCAAACATAAGAAACACAGAAATAATGCTTCTTTTGCTTTAAGTAATGAACAGTAACAACATCAGCAATAAAGTTGTGAAACACATTGCTTCCTATTATTCCTGTTCCAAAATCATATCTTTCTTTCCATTGGGTAATTGTTGGGACAGAAGAAGAGAGAGCTATAAAGAGAGCTCAAAATGGAGACTACAGCATGATGTTGTGAAGGAAGACAGCAGGGATGGAAAGCAGGATGGAGTCTGGCGGTAAACAGCAGGGGGGCGGTGGTTCAGGTTCAGGTTTCTCTGCACAGATGGCAAAGGGGCTTGAATGAGAGAGAGAGTAGGGCTTGAGGTGTCATGCGATAGGTGCAGTATAGATCTGTGCAAATGGGGTCCTTTAGACCTGATGGTAAGATAACGTGGATCAGACTTGACCCAGTCTAGCCTCTAGGACTGTTCATTATCACACTGGTGTGGTCACTATAAATCTAAAATAAAATACATTTGTATGCACTCACAGATTTATTCTAGTCTACATCCCTCTAAATTTTACCTTCTCACTCTGCACTCTCTCTCTCCTCTGAGAGCAGTAAAGTCTTTAGCAATGTTCTCTCAGAACTGGGTCACACAAGAGCCCCAATGGATCACAGAAGCGAAGCATTCTGGGAAGAGAGGGGTGGGCACAGATGGATGTGACACTCCAATAACCCAATCATCAGCCAGCACCCATGGGACACCACAACACAACCTACCCCCCACCACCATCCACAACCCCCCCATCAACAATATGCTAATTACTACATGCAAGCTCTGGCTTTGTTTGGGGATTTTTCCCCTCTTCCTGCTCGTTCTGCTCCATCCCAGCGGGCCTGCAGGGAAACCGTAATCTTTAATCTCAAGCGTTTTCCTCTTGCTGCAGCATTTGAAGAAATTAAATCCAAATTGCTGTATGTAATTACCAGGATGTGGCCCTCGCTGATGCCATTAAAGCAAAACTGCCCTTTGCCCAACCCTTACTCAGCTCCTTTACAGTGCACTCGTTCTGTTCAAAAATAGCCCCCTAAACCAAACAAAGTCCAAACTGTGACCACCCAGTTTACCAGTCCGGCCTTTAATAATCTGGCCAAATTTGTGATGTTTCTTCTGCACCACACAAAGCAAACAAAACCTCACCAATCTGTGTGCATGAGGACGTGAAATTTCATCATAAAGAGCCCAGAGTTGCTTTTGAGTGATTATTTCTGGCCTTGCCTGTGAGGGGAGTTGTTTTGTGAAAATGCGTCTCTGTCTCGTGCTCGCAGGCCCATGCGGCACCATATGGCTAATGGCAAGGAGTATAGCAATTAACAGACCTGATTAATGGAAAGCAGTCTAATTGCAAACTGGTAATTGTGCCGCTCTCTCAGCACAGGCTCGGTAACGAAACACTGTGCAGACGAGGATGGCAAGATGGAGATGAAGGTTATTTTCTCATTTGAAATGGAACCATAACTGTATTGGCTGCGTTTTGGTGTGCAACCAAGTTAAGTTATTTGTTAGAAGAAAAATCGGTCACACTTCAGTATAGGTGGCAATTCTCGCTATTAACAAACCATGAACTACCACTTTTCCCCCAATAAACTATGAATTTGTTGCTTATTAATAGTTAATATGGCAGTTGTTAGGTTTAGGTATTGGGTAAGATTGGGGGTGTAGAGTATTGTCGCGCAGAATATGTCCTGTATAAATACAAATAAACAGCCAATAATAGGCATGCTTATAACAACTAGTTAATAGTGAGAATTGCCCCCATTCTGAAGTGTTGCCGAAAAATCACAAAGGAATGAAATTGTAGTAATCTCTTATGTTTCTTAAACTGTGCTAAAATTTGGTTAGGCACAAAACTTAGAGATTTTAATATGAATTTAAACATTTCTGACTAAATTCTGTCAAGATCAAATAATCCTAGCCATGCTTGCAAACTATATAGACCATTTTGTAAGACTCATACAACACAGGTCCAGAAGCACTTCCGGTTTCAGTTTGTTTTCAATTAAGTCTAAAATATGTTTGTTAGAGTTATTCTAAACTTCTGTTGGTTGCATTTTGTTCGTATACTTGTGTAGTGTTTGAAAACTGAAACAGGAAGTGGCTCTGGACCAGCGTTGTTTACCAAAATGGTCTCTAGCTCTATACATCAAAAATATGTATACAATATCTACATCTCATAGTGAATAGTAAAAGAAGCACTTAATAAAAAGCTGATCCTTAAACATAACTTAGAACTCAATAAAGTCCAGAGAGCAACAACTGATCAAAACCATTTTCCTAAGCCTCTTCCTGTTCCACTTCAGATATGTTCTTCAGATAGGGCCTGTGTAATCCTGGAGGGGCAAATTATAGCAGACGACGTGAGCCTTTGTAGACACGTATGCAACCAAGTGTTTGTGTCAATACCGATCTTTAAATCAGGGAGTCTGTTTTCAAACAGAGATACCAGAAGGCTGCACATGTGCGAGCGTGTAAAAAAAGGTAGCGAGGGGTAGATTGAAAGAGAGAGCGAAGAGCCTTGGACCGCCTGCACATATTTCATTGTCAAAACTCAAAGCAAGCTGCATTCATTAGCTGTGGAATAACAAGAGGATTCTTATTGAGTAATGAGTTTTTCCTTGTCCTAATTAACCAAGCATGAGTGGTATATTTTTAGTAGAAAAGTGTTCAAATGCTCTCCACTTCAACCAAAAATAGATGAGGGCCCATCTCCACAACCCAGTTTTAAGTGCGAGGAATTTATCTTTTGATTTTAATTAAAGGTGCATGGCTCTCTCTCGCTCTCTCTCTCTCTCTGTTCCCACAGAGCAGAAAGAGGATGACCTGGATAGAGATTCAGAAGAGGAGAGAGATGAGATGCTCAGAATTTTGTTAGTCCCTGCGTCAAGGTGCATCCTTTGGATTTCTCATCCCTTGAAACTCAGTTTTGCATGTTTATGTTCGAAGGTGTGTTTGCTCAAAGTGTTTTGATATGCTTGCTTTGTGTGGTTGTAATTTCTTTCAAATGGAAATAAAATAAGAACCGTCAGTCAGCCTATCAGCCTTCAAAACGTGAAAATTAGTATTAATTAGCTTAGCAGAAGTGACATTCACGATAGAGACTTATTTTGATTATTCTATATTTCACTTGTCATATTAGATTAGATGGAGAGAAAAATCTAGATTTTATGCTGAGAAACAAACAAAATAACCTCACAAATGCGTCTTATAAAGTTTCAGGAAAATATCAACAATGTCTAAAAATGTGATCAGACACCATAATCAATATTCACAAAATTCACAATTTATCTACGCTATGTTGTTAACATTATCCGTCTCATTTAGATATGTCCTTTTTATTTTTCCAAAAAGTGTAAAAAAGACATCTGAGATAAAGTTGATTGTTAAACGAAACCTAACCGAGTCTCATGACAGTGCATGACAGAGCAACTTCTGTGCAACACAAACGTCCTTTGGGAAGCCAAGCTTTAATTTCTAAAGCCATGCCACAGTCTGGTAAAAAAACACAACAGCACTGACTCTGATAGGATACAGACTGGCGTAACATTATCAGGATCCCATTTGGGCTGGTGAAAAACGATCTGGGAGTGTCTTGTGTAACAGTGCATCATAAGGCTCTGACGCTGACCTGATATATGCATCTCTCCTAAATCAAAGTAAACTGTTCAGACCGCTTTTGACTGACATGTATGAGGAATTAAAAAATAATGACGTGACCTTTCAGTGATTTTTTTAATAATGCTAATCTATCCCTTCCCTTTAGGTATGATTTCACAACAGTGGTTTCACTTAGAGCGCCACAGCTGTGTGTTTGTAAGGGAAGCCATGAGCAGCTTAGCAGAAAGCTCAGCCCTGTCAGACTAAAGCTGGATCCAGAGGCCCGGAGTCTTGCCAAGACCAGAGCGAAGCCAAAGTAAAGCCCTCGTAGTCAGCCGGCAGGGCTGGGAAACGTGAGGAGGCACTCGGGTTCAAGAGCCTGATTGTGTAATAGTGAAGGAGGCATATTTTGGTTGCGATGGTGTACATGTATGTCTCACCTGCACATGATCTCATGCGTCAGCAACACCCTGCACATCTCTGGGTTCTTGTCTTGACCTTCA
Source organism: Barbatula barbatula (assembly GCF_947034865.1). NCBI lineage: Eukaryota > Metazoa > Chordata > Actinopteri > Cypriniformes > Nemacheilidae > Barbatula > Barbatula barbatula. The sequence goes on from NC_136781.1 coordinate 9,533,594, forward strand.
TAGATAATAGCCTGGTGAAAAAAAAACAGTAATGGTTAGGGAAAATTGATAAATGGCATTTTTCATTGTGGTCCAAGTACTTGTTTTGTATTGTGCATGCACAGATTTCCATGACCAATTCTAAGGGTGTTTGTATCTGACAATGCAAACAATATAATGTTGGGTTACATCATTTTGTTGAAACAATAACATTACATGAAACAGTGTGCCAAGTGCAAACCACATCTATCTACAGTCTTGCGCTTTCTTTACACACACACAATTGCAACACTCATAGATGGTTGGTTAACGTGACCCTTTTCGTCTTGTAGACGGCTGGTGTTGAAAGGTCGATTCCAGCCTTTTTAGTCTCAGAATGCAGTGTTTAGCTTCACTGTACACACTCTTCTCTGGATTTCGTGCTTTATTTCAGCCATCAATCACGACTGCCCAGTGCATTGTGGGAAGGCATCCATGTGGGGGGTGATCAGTTCCTAGCTCATCCAGGCTCGAAGTAGGTAATTTAATGCCCACTTACCTGCAGCAATGGAAAACCAACCCATCCAAAAACACTAAAAGTGATGGAAAATCAATTCCTCTGAGGCCTACAAACATCCTACTTTCATATCATTGTGACAGACCAGCCTCTAACTGGCAACTCATTTCATCCCTATTTGTTATCCTGTTTCAGATTTGACGCCAGCTAACTTGACTATATGTGCATAGTAATGTTTTGGCAGCGTGCAACTCCGTCATTTGTTGCTCTTTGGTTTAATTAAAAGCAGACGTAGGGAATCAAAAGAGCTGTGTGCGGTGTGTATTAGACTAGGCGTATTGTACTGTCTTCTTATGTCATAGTGGGCCACCCTTTCCACATTGCCCACCCTTCACCGGCATCTGGAGCTCAGACAGCAACACAAGATTTTATTGTTCAGCTAAATGCTCTTTATGATAAAAGAAGACATTTTGATAAAAAAAGAGAGACGCGATTAACTGTATAGTATAGTTTGTGAATGCTTGCCAGCAGAATAATGTTTTTCATAAAAGTGTGTGTGGGCAGGTGTGGCTCCTTTTGCAATTACCAAATTTTTTGAATTTCCCATAAATAGAGTAAAATGATAACTTGTGCATGTGGTCCTTTTTAAAAAGAAAAGGCAGCAAATCATACTTTGCAGTGATATATAAGAGGTCGGTATATGTGTGAGTGCCGCGAGTGTCTGACTCGCTGCATGTGTATGCATTCACGCATGTATTTGGGCATTAGCATGTGTGTGTTTATGTGTGCAGCAAGCAGTTGGGCTGCCAGACTGGAGCATAGTGAGCCATCTGGCCTAGCGAACACTTCATCCAAAAACCTCAGCTTTGTTTCCATCCTCCAATTCCACACAAGATGTCCCCCACAGCAGTGAATCAGTGACTCTACTCAAAACATACACACACTGAAGCCTATTAACACGCTGCTCTCTGTCTCACACACACACACTTAAACGCCAAAACATGTTTGCTATAGATCACTCTCTTTTTCTCTCTGATCGCACACATGTAAATGCCACCCATGGCAATGAAAAAGTGTTTTGCACCTTTTTTCAATAACAAATACATTTGTTTGAAAACAAGTTTTATAAGTAACAATCACTAGCTCAAAGCAGCTAGAGAAAAGTCCACACATGACGCTTTTTACTTCCTGTCATTGCTTCAGCTAGAGGACATTGGTGATCGGGGACATTTGTTTGTTTGGCTTCACATTGCGGAAATGAGGGTCAAGGTCCTCTAAAATCGCGCTAGCATGCATCAATGTCTATATCCTAGATCCTCGACCTGCAGGCTTTCTGAGAGGAAGAGAGAAACAGTTCGGGCCACACAATAACGTCCTCTACCCCACCTCACATTCATTTCATATACAAGACCGGCTATTTATCACACAGAACCCCTGCAAACAGACTCCATGCGGAGAACAGTACATAAGCGCCTAGAAAAACTCTTGAGAACAGTTTGTCAATTTCTCCTCAGATGCAAACAAAGCCTTTGCGTATCATATAGCTGTGTATCATAACACTAAGCCGCATTGGGTCATCTTATTAACCTCTGATGTCACTTCCTGTTGTATCCAATGTGAAAGAACTGACAGTCCTTGCATTAGGATCTACAGTAGAGGTGAATGATTTGGCCACACATATGCACACACACAGGTTTTCAATGGAGATTGTGATCATTAAAGACTCAAAGCTTATGTGCGTAAATATTTGTAAATGAGCAGCATTAAGCCTCTACGTGGCTTGGCACAGAGTGACCATTCATATTCTATCTGACATCATCAGCTTCTCCAAACAGCTTCTGATTACAGGAAATATCGAATGTAAGAGATTTGTGTCACTTTGTTGCATGTTGTATACTTAGGGGAAGTGTTTTAGGCATGTTAACACAACCTATTCCGCAATTAATGGGAAAAATACGTACGCAATTCAGAGACAGACCTGAGGCGAACAGGCGAGACCTCCCTCTTTCCCGCACAAATTTATTTAGGAATCCGCCTGAAGCTTAGCTCTGAAAACACACGCAAAGCAACAGGCGAGCTGCAGCCCGGGTTACCTGCCAGCTCCAGCCCGGCACTTTCTGAACAAAGTGCTCCTTAAGGAGTGCCACGGAGCCCATGAAACATGCATGGCACGGTGCACTGAGGTGTGTGTGAGGCATTCATTAGGCCTTTTAATGCATATTTTATATCGCACAAACTGCTCCTCATATGCGCGCAGCCGTAAACTGACAGCCGCATCTGAGGCAGGTAAACAATGCACTGTAAAAACATGAAAACACATTTCCCTCTTTGTTACCATCATGCTAGCGTGTCAGCCCTGTGTGTGTGCGCATTAAGCCTGTGTGTGTGATTTGCTTTTGTTCTTTGCTTTAGCTGTTGAGGGAAACAGTTGGAGAGAAGGATAAAGAGACCGTGAGAGAGAGTCAGAGAGAGAGAGAGAGTACTTTACTACAGTCTCTTCATCAGATCTGTCACAATCTCATTCGTTGATCACAGACAAGGCCTGTCAGCTTGACACTTTGCTCCATCTCCTCTCGCGTCTCTACTCTACACCCGCTCCAACTGTTCCCACAGGCGAAATGAGAGAGCATATATGGATATATCGCATGTCGGAGCTCTGAATGTTTGCACAGGGAGCTTCCCAGAGAAAAATCTTTTTTACTGCTCAGATGTTGCTCTCGCCAAGCTCACTAAATGAAGTTCTTTATGGAGTTCTCAGAAATATTTTACGTTAATATTTTATATATTCACGTTTCTTCAAAATTACTCAAGGAGAAATAAAACCTGTGTAGTCGTACATATTGAAATCTATGACTTTCTAATGAAGATGTTGGGTTGTTGTCAAATGCGAGCACAGTTTGTGACATGGTTGTGATCTCTTCTGCAGCTCTAGTGGAGACACCTGTGAGTTCACTTTGGTGTCCTTCAGAGAAACATCTGGGAATTTTCTCAAATTTAAAGGGACAGTTCAGCCAAAAATTTAAGTTCTGTCTTCATTTACTCAACCTCTAGTTGTGCCAAATCTGCATACATTTCTTTGCTCTGATGAACACGGAGAAAGATAGTTGGAAGAATGCTTGTAACCAAGCAGTTCTTGGCGACCTTTGACTACCATAGCCTCATAGGCCTACAACTGTTTGCTTGCCTAAATTCTTAAAAATATATTTTTTGTGTGTTCAACAAAATACAAAGCATTTTTCCTATTATGGTGGTCAATGGTGGCTAAGAGGGTTTGGTTCAAGCATTCTTCCAAATATCTTTCTCTGTGTTCATGCAAATACAGATTTAGTTCAACTTAATGCTGAGTAAATGAAGACAGAATTTGGTCAGAAATAGATTATTTTTGGAGCAGAATGTACAGATTGTGTGCTTTAAAAATACGGTGTCGTACAAGTTGAAGAGTGGCAAGATATAAAATATTAACTGGCTGTAAAGTGTAGTAAAAATGCTTCAAAACTGAAGTGAAAAAAACGTAAACTGGCAGAAAATATTTATTTTATTATCACATAATATTGTGAAGTCTTGGATTTAAGTCTCTTTCTGCTCTTCATTTAATCTCATTGTTGAAAGAATACTATCATTCAACAGATCAAAAAGATACAGTTAAACAGACTGTATTTTTTACAAACTTTTTTATGTATACTATTTATTTAGAAGCAAAGCTGTCCCTTGGAGCTATACCCTTAGATCTCTTGCCGTCTCTAATAGCCGTACATGTGTGCAGCAGCTCTCGGTAGCTAACTGTGTGGTCAGGCAACTGGACTTCACCGCTGTGCTAAGTGCTAAAGAGAAGTGTGTGTTGAACAGCTCTATAAACCTGCTCATCAGCTCTCCCGCCCGCCGCTGCCAAAGCCAGCACATGCTGAGTGGAGAGGCGCTCTGTAGCCTCTCTGTACAGAGTTATGGGGCTTTAATGGGAAATCTTAAACACATTGCGAGCCCTCTTCAGCATATGTAGGCCGACTGCTCACCGCAGAGTGGTTTTGGACCGGGTTTTTTGAAAGGCATTTAAAGACCAGCTAACACTCCGTCATAACCTAAGCCATGTTTCACGCTGACATGGAAGAGAAAAAATGCCGCAGTCAAAACGACAACAAGAGCAGAGAGCATGAAGAGCGGCCCGGTGCCAGACAAAAGGCCCCAGCGCCAGTATGTCTTCATTTCATGAATAGAAGAGGTATTGTATGTAAATTTGCTAACTGGAAAACTGGAAAAAAGGATTCTAGGAAATGTAGTGAAAGAATGCTTTTGTTGTTTCGAAGTCTAACCCAATAAAAAGTACTATGGTAGTGTCATGGTTTCTCAGACACGCACAATGGTATTATCGTGGTAATCACAGTAATATTGTGTTCATTGAAATACCTAGGATTACTGTTTAAATACTATGGTATATTAATATGATAATTATAAATATATATATTTACAAAAACACCTTATATCATGGTACCACCAGTGTTCTTATTTTATGGGGAAAGTGCCAGGATAATCCACTTGGCTGCCAAAGTCTAATGCACACACGCACACGTCTAGCTCACTGCCACCACATCATTAACAGGTATGGGAGGGCTGTTTGCCACAGAAATAGCTTGTAAATCAGTCAGTAATATATGTGCACGTGGCAGACAACCCTGGGGAGATAAACGGCTTTTTATTGAGACACTCAGTGAAAGGCTGAGCCAGGGCCAGTCCCCCTGGCCACTGTATTTACCTCAGGGGTGTCAGAGAACAGTCTCTCCCTCAGCACAACGCTCCAGCCTTTCACCCACATACATAAATCTGTCCCGCTACACACCCGCCAAGCCGCCGAGCCGTGCAAGGAGGAAAACTAGCACCAGAGCCATGATTTTCACACATAAACATTCATGCAAAAATTATTAAAATTATACCGCAAACAAATCACCCATTACAGAGGGTGGTAGAGCAAAGACCTGCTGCTGCAGAACGGTTTGTGACAAATATAATGATTTATTCCAGGAACATGTTTTTAGTGATAATATCATAATAATAACACTGTAAAGGTTAAATTTGAATGCATTTCTTTAACTTTTTTACAATTTACGCTATCATTTATTAAAAAAACATAATCTGACTATTAGCATTAAAATAATATCATCTATATGTATTGTAAAGAATCACTTTTAAAAGATTTTAAATTTTGTCTGTTAATAAAGTCATCGCGAGACACAAGTTTTAGTATTTCTCTCCACCCACCCCAGCAGATTATCTTAAAACACACACACACACACATATTGAGCCAGAAAAGTATCAACAGGGTAGAACAATAGGCAAAGCATACTGGCGTGTTAAATCACATGATGTACCATGAAGTGATGGTGGGCTCATCGAGTCTGTCACAGAGATGACACTGCACATCGCCTGCTAATTACCTGATATCTATACACACTTCACCCTGTTTCCACAGCCTGGAGATACACACACATATATACTTGTGTGTGCGCTCACTGTAAAACAGTACAACTATTCATAAAGCTCATGAGATACCATTTTTATTTATATAAATTAACTAAGATTTAAGGTTTTTGTATCTCAACATTAATCTAAATACAAAATGTAATATTTTAGATTATCTCTCAATAATCTTTGATATTTGTATCTTTTATCTTTAATCATACATCTATAATAATTAGTTATTATGTATCTGAATAAACTTATTTTTACATTTAGTCATGAGCGTTTTTACTCTCAGCTGTTAACTGCTTTCAGATAGCCTACTTCTCTGCTCTTTGTCTTTGAAACACAACATTTAGAGAGAGATTAAGAAAGAATGCTGGGAAAAGAGTGGGGACGAGTGAATAAGGAAAGGAGAAATGGGAAAAAACTTCTGTCCCCATCATTGGGTAAAAGAAAGAGCACAATATACAGGATTCAGAAAGGTTGCTCTTTTTGCCCTTTCTACAAAGTTTTCCTTTCAGGTTATAGCTCAAAACTTGCACTGTTAACTAAGTAATGATCTGTAAGCTATGATGATCTTTTTACATGTCTGTGCTAAACTCTTGATAACAAAAACAATTCCCATAACACATTATATATAGTGTAAATAAGTGTATAAGCATTGAACCAAAAATATGCAAATAATACAAAATCTCCTGTGACTGGCAATTAACCCAATAATAATCAATCTCAAGTCATATATATGCTCATAAACACATGCAAACACCCAGTCATCTTAAATGATGTCCCAGAGAGAGGATGACATATTTAGACACAGATTCTCGTGCCCCTGAGGCATGCCGTAGTGTAACCCCAAACTCACCGGGGTGCACGACACATGCACACATTTACTCTCGCTTAGTTCAAATCATACACAGATCATCTCACATAAACACCATTGTCACCAGCAGACCATGGAGCTTTTTAAATGAAATCCTACCTGCTTTGTCATGGAGTCAATCAGGCGTACATAAAAATCCTGTTCTGTTCTGATGCCTGGAGAGGAGAGAGGAAACAGCTTTTTAACTTACAAAACGCAGGTCACACACTGATAACACATTTTTGGACCAGAAATGAATGTGAAAGGTATACTTGCACCGTGCCCATTAGTAAGGGCTTAATACTATACAGATGCAAATGTATAGACAACTTGGAAAATATCCAACCCTATAGCCCACTGACAGTGTAAAATGCTAAATTTAGTTTTGGGTCAAACTCATACTGAAACACAGAGGCACACATATGAAAACGGAAAAAACAATAAAATAATAATATGATGCACTGGTATATTTAATGTGAGCGTTTAAGTGATTGCATATGCTATAGGAAATTCGCTATATGCTATAGGACATGTTTTAATAAATAGGGTTATACCAACAATAGAGACTAGCGCACACAAAACTTTCAATGTCTGATTGTCTTACCACATTTCGAGAGAGACCGAAAAGAGTGTACAACAATTATGGTCAGGCCATTAGCTTCCATCAAAAATGAAGTGCACATTTCTGCAAAACGCGTAACCGGAAAAATGCACTTATAGAGATAATTTTGTGTATTTCATTCATGTTTATAGTGAATACAGGCAGCAGGACATTTCTGAAATTGATTTGATCTCTTCCGCTGTAAAATCAGGCAATATTATGTCATAAAACTGTAGCTATAATATAGGCCTACTATTACTACGACTTCTACTATGCAATTTATATATATATATATATATATATATATATATATATATATATATATATATATATATATATATATATATATATATATATATAATGCATAATAACAATAGTAATAACGATAATAATTATAATTGTCAACTGTCTGTTTCTGTATTTCATTCAGATTCATGTGTAGGCTAAATCCCCGATGTGTTTATGCAAAGTCCAGTCTTAGATGAATGTGATCGCTCTCACCGTTGCTATAAAGAAGCTGCAATCTGTAATGGATCCCATTGTTTGTCTTTTCCCCTGTAGTTTCCTGCACAGAGAATTGAGAAGGTAAGCAAGAAATGACCATTTGAATATTTCTGACCATGCGTGGTCATGTGAATCATGCACAAAGTCAAAAAGGCATGCAGCAAATATACTGTAAACGACTTAAAATACAGTGATTTTTTGGGAGTGAGTGCATGAACCAGTAAACAAATATCCACATCGTCTGAAAAAATGCTAGATATTAGACATTAAGTAACAACGTGCACGGGGAGTGAACAAAAGGCTAAATATAAGAATTTATATAGGCCTTCCTACCCTGCACTATTTTGAATAAATCAACAGGCATGCAAAAACTACAATTAACAAAGATCTGCATTAGCAAAGATATTTTAAATAAAACAGTGTTGATTCAAGTGTTTCAAAGCAGTAAGCAATCCATCAAAAAAGCATTCGAAGTATTTTAAACTACTTGTTAAATATGAACTTAAAGGGAATAATTTATTTTCTGACCCCGTGACACTTGATACATTCTAACTGTATCCGTTCTGCAAACCGATCTACAACGATGATATGCATAAATGCCAAAAGGACAAAAAAACTAATAATTTCGAAGACCTGATCTCTTCAAAAATGAAAATGATGAAAATGTTAAAATTATAATAAATAAATACCCAAGAGCAGAGTTTTAGAAAATAATAAAACTAATATAATTTATTGGATGTGGAGGAATAACCTTTAACCAATTAAGAAATACAATAGTTAAAGGAATCGCTTTTTCTCTCTCACAAAATGTAAAATATATCGCCTATACATCAAATTTGTTTTGAACACTATGGCAAGCCATTTTAATTTACAAAAACTAATTTTCTATATGAAGTGCAATTCAAACCATGGTGTAAGATTTTCACTTGCCTTTTCCTTTTCGACAAATCCAATAAAAGAAGTTCTTTCAATTTCCACAGGTTGACCTTGTCTGTCGTAGAGAGCTAAAACGAAGTGGAAGAAGTTGGATTTGCGAAGATTTGGTGGGGGCTGTTTCTCAAAGTGTGCTCGAGCAAGACCCACTCCACTACGAAGAAATACAAGAAAGAGAACTTGTTTTAAAGAAAATCAAAAGTTGCGTTTTTGTTGTTAATTAATAACAATAATGTGATAATTTACCATAGTCAGATTTTCCTAAAAATGAACACAAAAGCTATTCTGTGCATTTAACATTTGAAAAGATTTAATGATAAACATTTAACTAGACTTAAAACTTTGCATCAATTATAATAGTAGGCTGTACCTAACGTGGTGGCTGTAATTGTTTAGTATCATAAATCAAAAAGTCATTAATAAAAATCTAGTTGCATCAACTATGTAGAACGGTTTATGGAAACTACACCTTTTCTTTCTGTTTTATGGTTCATACAACGGACCAGATAAGATGCTACGAGCAACAATTTATCTCTGGATTAAATCAAATCTCTCTGTCGACTGATTATTAATAAGAACATGGCGAATCGCCCGAGTAAGATGTTAAACGCGACCGTTCTGTGTCGTCTCTGTGTAATAAGGAAATATATTTTCCCGGGGCGTGTGTGGAGAGCGTTGAATACAGCCGCCGGCTTACCTCTGAGCGGCTGTGTTAGCATCCAACACTCCGGCACCCTGCATCCATGTCCGGACAGCGTTCATCCCGGCTCCGATGGGCTCCTCTTTCATACTACTCCCGCTCCTTTGAATGCTGTCTTGAATCCCGAACATGAAAACAGACTTTTCCCGTCACCGGTGTTCGCTTGTTTTGATCGTTCCGTAAAAAAATATAACGAGAAGTATATGGGCGAGCAGGTGTCACCGCGTTTGTCTCTATTAGCGCTTCCTCTATGAAAAAGAAAATAGAGCGACGTGCCAAAAGAAACGCGAGCTGTCAACATCCAGGTTTGGAAACACCGTGTAAGAACAAACACACAAACAAACAAACAAAAAACTATCAAGCGAAGAGGGGCGCGTAAGATTAGACTGGAGGTCCCTTTGGTCTACCTTGGCAAAAAAGTCTAATGTCACTTTAAGAAACGACAGAATCAAGAAAGTGTTAGATCAAATGTCATCATCCACAGACAATTTTTTTCTCCTCCTTTCTCTTTCTGTCTTTCTCCACAAATAGTATTCTCTGATCAAATCACATGAATGAGCAATATGAAATCAAGCAGGAGAGGTGGACCCTTGTGGAGACAGCTCCCTCGCTGCTTTCCTTGTTCAAACGGGAGTGATTTGTGTCCTTTCCCAAAGGAATCCGATTTGACTGTCTCGGAACTAAACACAAGCAAACCAACCCCAAAGGGAGGAGGGAGTGACTGCTTGCGCAGGGCCGCCCCCCGAACATAAGTAAAGCCGAACTACCATTAGCTGTCCACCCAACCACAAAGCCCGTCGCCTAATTAGATATCACAGCCCGCCCTGCCCACTTAGCGAGCGGCGCGTTTGGAAAGGAAAGCGAAAAGAAGTTATGCGTGCGTTCAATGTCACGAGAGTACCAGAGCGCGCAATTGATGCCAAACCGATGTCGTTTACATGAACGTTGGGTTATGGAGGCTTGTTTTTAATATTTTTGGGGATTGTTTTTTTCTCAATATATAAGGTGTAATACTGGTCGTGAATCAAAGAAAAACCTTACAAACATGCGGTGTACCTTCAGAGCTATGAAAATTGATACAATGTTTTTAATAAAAGTTTTGCGTCCATAGTTTTAAAACAAATATAGAGGTTGAACAACGGTTACTGCACTTATGCAGTATGCATTTGGTAATACGGTGTTTAACTAATACCATGGGTAAACGATTGCTTCTATAGTAAAAACCTTTGGGAATTTTTCTTACAGGAAAGGCGAGGCCGTGGATAATTAGTCAATGTATATTTTAGTTGAATCAAACCATGAACACATTCTGCATTCATATAAATGTTACATTTGTTGTATTTAAAAAGATAACAGGTTAACTTTGCTGTCTGACTATGCGTTGTCACAAATAAATAAATAAATAATATGACCCTTAATAATGACAATTTAATTGATTTCAAAAGACTGAATGCGCACAAAGAGACATTGCTGACAAATACGTCATGAACAAAAATGAGGTTCTAAAGCTAACCTATCAGTTCTAACGGTATAGACTGCAATACACGAAAGAGAAGTCTACCGCTCATCATAAAGCATCGTGAAACATTTAAAAATGCTGTCAAACACACCGTAAAGCAATAATATAGCCCATGTATGACTTAATGTTACAATTAAACATAGCAGCACATTATGTTTTCCATTCTTCAAAACAGCAGTTTTGGGGTATAATCTGCAATCATAAGACTTTGTTATATTTGAGAAACGTTCAACGCGGGTATGTGCATGCACAAGATAATTGTGTATTTCACTACATTAAACACCCAAAAGAAAGAAGGCAGAGGAAGGAAGAGTGTACATCCAGTGCTGCATGGTCGGGCTGAGGGGAAATTCTGCTCCCCCTGGGTCTCTGTATTTATGTTCCCACAGAACAGTTTAAAGTGGCAAAAACTTCACTGAATGTCAATGTACATTGACGTGTTTATAACACACGTCGTTGGTTGAGAACAGTGGTCTTTTCTGCGAATCTCTTTTTGTAGGATCTACATATACATATTAGAGATACGCTTTATTAAGTGTGAAAACCATATTCAAAAATTGAGCGTGTCTGTCCTGCGCTTTTAAGTGAACTCACAGCCATGTCAATTTCTTAAAAGAAACATTAAATAATATTAGGCTAATCTTAGGCTATTGCTGACAGCGACAAATTTGATTTGATTCAGAAAACAGATGTGCGCATAAATCACGATGTCGTTGATGAGTAATAACCATATAATTGAATTGAATAACCATTAAATAAATCACAATGTAAAGTGCTTGCCACGTGAGATAATTTAATCTATCAGCACTTTTATCAGTTTGAAACAATTTGGCCGTATGTCAACCATTTGTTTAAAAAGGACAAAACAACACTGAATTAATTTTGACGTATACTTGCATAAATGCGCACAGCAGGACAAATAGCTACATCTAGGTTAGGACGCAAGAAGCCAGAACTATAATGAATGTTTTCAATATTTAATCCAGAAAAGCGCTTTATAAATGTAATTAATTAATAACTATACTTACGGAATAATTATGATTGCTTTTTTGTGGTCCGTATTAGCATTATATAAACTACTTTAAATTGAAAAATAAGCGTCTCATTGCTGGCGATTCTTATAAGAGTGTTTGTGGGCATAAATATTAAAACAACAAAAAGAGCTTGCGTTTTGAAACCACTGAAAGAATGATTTCATACTTAGGCTATTAAGCAAGAGGACGTTTAAGAAGCGCGTGATAAGCTTACCTGTTGATAGTCCAACATTGCCACCTTCTGGCCATAAGTGGAAACACATAACACCTTATACAAAAGAGAAAACAATTCAAAATCCTAAATCATGCTACGGTTATACAAACTGTATGTTACAATACAAGTGCTCTGTATTACATCAAGAATCCCATCAAGCTCCAGTAGGGAAGAGGAAAATCTCTTACGGTTACACTTGACCTCAACCTTGCCAATAAGGCATTAACAAAATAAAAGGGGAAATCCACACAGGAGGTGACCAAAACCTGTGAAGACAAAATAATTTATATTCTCATTCCGTGAGAAAAGGATACCTAGGGAATATCTGTCCTTTCCTCAAAAAAAGTCAGAATGCTGTGTCGCTCCCTTTCATGTGCATTTTTTAAAATACTTTATCCTCTCTTTTTTTTACAGAGAGGTCAGAGTTCAAGGCTAACTTTGATCAAAAGGATGGAGCGGGGTTAAAGGCTAACGCTCTTTGATTCCCTAATGTTTCCTCCATTCTTCCTCTAAAGAGAGTTAAAGTCACACAGGAAAAGCAGCTAAACGCTCTCATCTGCCTGCACTAAGACACCTCACACTACTGTTAAATAGAGCAGGCTTATATAGGCCACTACGTTAAATGCCAGTCACATCTGTGCAATATCTTTCATAATATACATGCAGTGAAAGAGATATGCTGAAAGAACTCTATCTGCGAAGATTAAGGAAGTACAGTTACATTAAGCAGAAGGTGCCAAAGATCACCAAACCCCTAGCTGAAAGATGGTAAGTGGTCAGGAAATGAGGGCATATCCTGTCTGTATTTCCACATAAGATTTTTTTTGATGGTTTCAGCAGTCTGACGTGACCTCACTTCTCAGGTGTGGGTCTGCTTGATTCATCACAGGTGGGTTTAAGAGTCCTGTAGGGTCTTGTTACACGTAGGCTCTGCCTTAAATGCTATCGTGAAAGAAAGGCAGGACAAATGTTTCATATGTGAAGTTTGGATTTATTCGGACATTCAGGTTCACGTTCAGACGTCAGGCATATTTTACTAAATCCAGCTGCAATTCCAACAAACGTCAGCCTTCAAAGAACATCATTCCAAGTATGCAGTATAAAGGCAAACTAGAGGGATGAATTCAGAACGTTTTGGGTTAATCTCTTCATTCCCTTTCAAATCAGATTTTTACATAGGAAAAGATCCACAACAGCCTTTCTGGAAACAAATTTGGCATTCCACATACAAACTAATATTCCTTTAAAAAACAATTCAAGACGTCATTTAAAGTAGTAGTTCGTAAAATATATGAACTTAAAAATGGCATTTCGCAAAGTGTGCTCATACATCCTTGAATGTATTCATGCTCACAAATGCAATAGATGCCAATTACTGAGAAGGAAACCGACTCCTAAACTGTCACCAGTTCTTATCCATGGCAAATGGCGTTTCCCGCTACTACCGCTAGAGGGCGCACTAACAGTGCAGCGTTCACATGAACCACAGGCCACTTCACGACACCTGGTGAAGTCTGTACTTCTGCATATACCTTTTGGTATAAAATACCTTTACATACATATTTGTACACGGTATCCTTAATACATAAGTCGATAAAACGCATACACACCAAAATATTTGGTATCAGACAAGACAAACTTTGGAGCATTGCTTTACATTACATCAGTGCAAATGCAGTGGGATATATATATATATATATATATATATATATACATACACATACATATATATTACAGAGTATATTCTTTCTGGAATAGAAACAGAAAACGACGGGCTACCGCTTTTGGATACCGGAGAACGTGCTAGTGGATATGTGCTAATGCCTACACAGCATCACAGCACCATATTTAATGGTCACATCACATTCACATTGGTGTTTGCTGGAGTTTAGGGAAGAGCTGGTGTTTGGGTCCTCAATTCATCAAGATGACAAAGAGGTGATTCGTTTAACTTCAGACTAAAATATCTGTCGGTAAATCTTCTCCGAATGCTTATGTTGCGGGTGAGATGGTTTTGATTGTATACATGTCTATGGAGCATCCTGCGTACATGACATTGCAATCAAGGAGAGAGCTAGACGTTTCCTAGCAAATTCTCAACTGTGACGCCCCCTGTTGGCCAGCAGTGTTTAGAGTCGAGTTTGGCTCAAGGCAGGTTTTAGCCTGAGGTGGAGCAGGCTGGAGGGTCACAGGGGACTAATTCCTCCATACCACCCTCATCTTTTAGTTTGGCTGTGAGCTCTGCGTCTGGACTTTGGGTGATGTCTTCTTGGTGGGGAGCCTCCAATTCAGGGTGCTGTATGGGATCAAGACCACCCACAGGCTGTGGAGGGGCCTCCTGTTGTGTGGCATCTTGTGTTGAAGAGCCGGGCTGTAAGGACCCTTTTAGCTGGCTGTGACAAAGAGGGCAAGTCTCCTGAACATACAGCCACTTCTTCAAGCAGCTAGCATGGAAAAGGTGACTGCAGGGGGTGACCACAGCCGATGTCATGTCCTAGATTCAAAAACACAACAGATAAAGAAACAAATATGTACTATTGTTCAGATTATTATTATCTATAGGCAGTTTCTTCAGACAAACACTTCTGGCCTGAAGTCAAATTCTAGTCTGTGTTTGTTTATCAGTCTGGCTAGTGAATAATAATAATAATGGATAATTCATATTCATTTATGTCAATATTTGATTGTATTAAATAAACAGTTATTTGTAGATTCATTTTATTTTTTTAAATATAACTTTTATTGAAAGGGTCATGTAACTTTGTCGCATTTAAGTTTAGTCAAGTAACTGGCCCTGTACTGGTAACCAAAAATAATACTGACCAGACTTTTAAGTAGCTAGCTAATGTAATTTACTTGTGTTTTTTTTCACCTTAATATCCAAAATGATGACCAAAACATTTTATTGTGTTTCCATATAGTTGTTAAGGTAAGGTGGATGCTTACTAAATAGACCACCCCAACCTCTATTACATCAGAAAATAGAAAAGGTGCCAAACTTTTAAATTTTATATCTGCTGCTGTTTTTATAAATCTTACAATTATTATTTAAATGTTTTGTTTGTTTGGGTTTTTGTATTGTCTATTTATATTTAAAATGTTTGTGTACGACTCGAGTTTCCCATTGTGGCGATTATTAAACTCAACCTAAAAAAAACTTTAACGTCCACTAGAAAAACTTTAGTTTGCTGTGCTTCTTCTCAACAAGAAAAATATGTGTTCTTGTCCGTCGCACCAATTGAGTCGGACAAGTTACTTGCAAAAATGTATTATTAATGGATAGGTTTGGACCCTAGAAATAGCGCTGCTTGACTTAGCACCCTAACTAGCCACCCATCATCAATCTATCACTAAAATAACCTAAGAGACACGTGTCATACATCACGAAAAAAACATACAGAAAGTAACTGGACATCCATCACAAACACAATTCCTCGCATCCACTACGCACCTGGTAGCAGATGGAACAGATGTCATTGTGCTGCTGGAGTTGTTGGTGAGAAGCTGTAGGCAGGCTCTTGATCTTGTTGACAGCATCTCTGCGGAGCAAGAAACTCTGCCAGCCCAGCTGGGCCCTCAGCCAGACATTATAGTAAGAATGGATGAGCACGATGGTAGAGCCCATCACCGTCCACTCTCCAAACACGGTCTCCGACACACCGTATGCAACCACGCACAGGGCCACCAGGAACTCCAGCAGCCTGTAGGTGCCGTTCACCCAGTAGATGACATCGTCCATGTTTTCCACTGGAGCCTTGCGGAACTCCTCTACCATAAACAGCACATAGATCAGCAGTGTGCCCAGCACCTGACAAAAAGAGAAGAGTGTTGACTGATATACAGTAGGTTAGGTTTGTATACTGGAAAATGACTGATATTATGCAGATCATTTGATAATTTAATGCAAAAAAATGATGTTATATTATTACAAATATATAAATGCCTCTATTCATAATAGAAATTACTATTCACATGTAAACATAAAAAAATGATGCATCACCCATTCACAAGGCTGAAACATATTTTCATTTCTACCTGCAGTGAGGTTAGAATACTGGAGGAGATGATGATAAGCAGCCAGAAGTCCATGTGGAAGAACTGACAGATCATGTAGGACATATACGCCGGGAACACCAGCAAGAACAAGCAAAGACTAACCGCGCGAAAGTGCTTCCATAAGCTCCTGTTGATCACAATAGTTATGAAATGTTGAATGACTATTTTCACATGCATAAAACAAGAAACATCTGACTACAACAGTCATCAAACCGCCGTGCGAGTTTACTTGTCTTTGGAGGCTCCCAGTGCCAGCACTATGGGATCAGCTATATCCAGCATAGACTGGAGGATGGAGGCCACAACAATGAAGAGGATGATGCTGAGAAGAAAAGCTCTGTGGATGACCTGTAGCTCGATCAGTCCGGTCTGTACGGCGAGAATCAAAAGAGTGATCCCCTCCGTCATGCCCCTGCGAAAGAGAGCAAGGAAATGATGCTCCTGCAGCTCAAATAAATCGTTGTAAATCATTGTGCTTGCAACACCAGAGTGAAGGGTTCGATTACCCTTGTAAAGGACTGTACAGTAGTTCACTTATGATAAAATGCATCTGCCAAACGCATAAATCTTGATGATGTGCTTCAATTGTCAATAGTTTTTCTTTTAAGATTTAAAAGTGATCAACGATGACTGCATCAGTATTGACAACATAAAGCTTAGGAGGATTACGTTACCTGTGCATGGTATTGTCATTCATGAAAGCTCTGTAGCC
The DNA here is from genome assembly GCF_947034865.1 of Barbatula barbatula. Classification (NCBI taxonomy): domain Eukaryota; kingdom Metazoa; phylum Chordata; class Actinopteri; order Cypriniformes; family Nemacheilidae; genus Barbatula; species Barbatula barbatula. The sequence goes on from NC_136781.1 coordinate 9,550,652, forward strand.
CTGCAGGTAGAACTTGCAAAGTGTGAGCACTCCCAACGCAACAAATGACACCGTGAAGACCAGACCCAGCAGAGAGTATGGAGTACAACAGCACTCTGCAATACTGGAGGAGACATCCATAAAACATTTATAAATTAAGCTAAATAAACCTTCACGAGTCTGGGTTCAACCATTTTCAGGTAGACCTACTATTCTTTATATATTATTTGCATTTAATTAAGTTGTCTCTACATTTGCCCAAGACACTTGTTAATACCAGGTTACAAAACAGTTGTGATCCAAATTTATAGGGCTGTCAAACAAATAATCGCATTCAGAATAAAAGTTTGTGTTTATATAATATATGTATATGTACTGTGCATATATGTATGCATTTATATACATATATTTTGTATTTATAAACACACACACGTATACATATTTATGAAATATTTACATCTACCAATCATTTAAAATTAGATATAAATGTTTATGCATTTTTCTATTTTTCTTAAACATATGCATGTATGTGTATGTTTTGATTAATACAAAATTAATATGCACAGTTCACAGACAAATATTATGTAAACCCAAACTTTTATTTGGGATGTGATCAATTGTGATCAATCATTTGACAGCCCTAGAAATTGAAGAACTCTCTAGTACATGGGTCACCCCTACATGGATTATTCCTTATAAATAAAACTTTGTGTCACGCCAACAGGAAGAATGAATATCCTTTTAAGTGTCCTTTCTATAACATTCCTGACTTACAGAGCTGAAGACCAAAGGAGACTGAATGTCCACTAACCTGGTGAGAAAAAGAAACAGCAGTCTCTCTCTGGACGTGGGCTGATCTCGTGTGCTTAAGTATGTGTAGATCTGCAGTGCGAAAAGAACCAGCCAGAAACACATAAACAACACTGGCAGAACCAGCTGATTCCAGAGAGACATGCCGAGTGCCAGCAACCCATACACCTCCACCACCTGCAGGACAAAACAAAGAAGAGCTACAATGTTGAAGGAATAGTTCACCCAAAAATGAAAATTCACCCTTATGTCATTTAAAACAAGCATATAACTCAATCGTCTGTGGAAGACTAAAGAAGATATTTTGAGAAAAGTGGTTTTGTGTCTGTACAACAAACAAAATAAAAGGTTAATGGAGATTGGGGATTTAATTTCGAGGGAACGCACATCCCTATCGGGAACACACATCTGATGCATACTGTTTATTTGGATTAAAGCATCTGCCAAACAAATAAATGAATAAAAGAAAATGTATCTTTTATAAATTCGGTTACAAACCTGTGCAAGCTCTCTGTATGCCGTCTTGGCCAGGTTAAATGGCACCAACAGATTAGAGGCCAAGAAGTAGATGACTTCAAGGCCTGTGAAAATCATGGCAAAACGATTTACAAAAACGATGGTCTCCAAAGGGACCAGGCACAGCCTGGCCACTAGAGGGAGCAAGTGCGCTGAGAACAGCCATATGCGCTTGGTCTGCATCACACAGGAACACAAGGTGCACACCACAAGCTGACCTACACACAGAGAGAGAAAGACAGATACAAGTGGTTTCAAATCTGTCTGAATGTCTCTGTTCTGATAAACACAGAGAAGCTTATTTGAAAGAATGCTTGTAACCAAACAGTTCTTGGCCACTATTGACTACCATAGCAGGAAACATTTTTAAAGATTTAGAAAAATGTATGAAAGCAAACAGTTCTTGGGCACTTTTGACTAACATTGTAATTTTTCCTACTATGGTGGTCAAAGATCGCCAAGAACTGTTTGGTAACAAGCATTCTTCCAAATAAGCTTCTCTGTCTTCATCAGATCAAGAAATGTTTACAGATTTGGAACAACTCAAGGTTGAGTAAATGAAGACAGAATTTGTATTTTTGGGTGAACTGTCCCTTTAACTGCTCATGAGAAACTAAGATAACTGAACAGAAATATAAAAAGCGCTAGAAAGACTGTTTATGAGCGAGCCGAGCGAGAAAAGCGATACACAGGAAGTGAGCAGGAAAGCTTTTAGCATTAATCTGGCATAAGAGCAGACTGTTAGCAAAAGTGATGAGACAGAATATACAGTATAAGTGTTGTCCATAATGCTCTGTTAAGGGAAATGCCTTAACCTCAAGATGGCCTCTGCTCTGACATCACTTCCCGAGACCACCTTTACAATAGCACACCTGGACTTCATGCAAAACTACCTGACTCTGGTATTAAACAAGCAAGTGGAGCCAGCAATGAGTCTATTTGGGACACAAATTAATCATAAGACTTGAACTTGAACTCTGTGTTAATACGCATTTATCTTATTTAAAAACCGGTGTGAATTTGTTTTAAATTTGATTCTATCAGGCAGGGGACAGTGTGAAACACATCTTACAGATGAGCGCAGTAGTGAAACGGTTGATGGACAGAGGCTCCAGGTACAGCGGCCCCTCATATCCAGACTCCAGCTCACTGCGCACATAGTCCCTGAAACAGAGAACAGAGATCTTTTTGTAACCTCTCAGAGACAGACATCCCCTTCTGAGTCATGAGGATTCTATATTTCCAGTCCACAGCAGACAGAGCACAGCAGTGAAACCATCACTCTCGTTTTATCAGACAAGAACATTCACTTACACAAGTCCCGATGAGTAACAAAGTGTCACTGATGTAGAGAAGTACAAAAAATCCTTTTCCCTTAGCTTCTCTCAAAGATATTGATTTAAAAAAATGTAGCTGTTTTTCTACCTCCAAATAAGGGCAGGACAAAAACTTTGATATTTTACACGAGTGTCTATATCTTTATCAATAAATGTTTTAAATAGGTTATTATGTTTTAAAAGAGAGGAACCTTTCATTTTAAACAGCCACCCAAGTAGATCCAAAACATAAATACATTCATCTTTTAATCCACTCTTTAATGCAACTTGTGCTGTATACAATACTAACTCTGATGACACAATCCATGAAACATTCAAAATGTTCCCAAAACATTGAATGGAATATGACACATTTCACCCAGTCTTACCCAAAATGAATAGAAAAGAGGAATTATACTAAAGCCCTTTTCTTATAGGGCCCTATTCGGAACTACACCACAAGCACACGAAACATCATCGCATTGATTCACTATAAGTTTGTGATGTTTAAATGATGCACGTACATGCCGATTGCCAACAAAAAACAGACATATGACTTGGTTTGACAGCGTGCGGTTCATGTCCTCTTTTATGGATGAGACCGCACCATCTATCAGTTTCAAACGATATCCAAATCCAGCGTTAAAACATTCATCACCGAAATGCAGTGAGCAAATAAGCACAGCTAAACTTCAATCATCCGAGTGAAGTAGCATTGATGAAAAGCTCTTTCTCGCACTGGCTGCTTGATGCGTGGGCCTGCTCTTTCTCTCATGGTCGCACGTAGGTGTACACTTTTGCTAGCTAGATGATGCGTGTGCGTGCTTTTCCAGGATAATAGTCTAATAAAGGACTAAGAACCCTTGTCACGAAAAAAACATTCCGAAACCTGTACGAGCCCTGGCGGAGTGAATCGAGCACAGAAATACTACGTCATACGTTTAACTTGTTTTTTGACAAGTTGACCATGTTATGCTTGAGAAACCAGCACGTTTAACAGTGTAAAGAAGTCAGAATGCATGAAATAGCATGTTACCGCCGCTTTAAGTGGCAGTTGTTCTGGCTGGTTGGTCTACTATGAAAAACTGCCAAACAGCAGACACACTGCTAGCATGTTTTAATTTCTTCTTTGTTGCCTAAACAGTGGTTTCTTGTGATGACATGGCACAATTTCCTGTGTTTGCATTCTGAGCAACGATGAAGAAGTGATTTCCCATTTGCAGCGTTAAGCAATGCTAACTAGGTTTTTCTTATTTCATGCTGATTAGACAATAGGTTGGATTTCAGGGGGTTTAAACGCTACGTCTGAATAAGAAAACATACAATTGTTACTGTCAACGTACCTCAAAGCTAATTTTGATGTGTTTCTCCACTCCTCTCTGTAAGTTTGTTTTATCAATTGCCTTGTAAGGTTTATCAATTGTTTAGCAAATACATTGTAAGGTTTCCTTACAATGTAAGGTTAATCTACACCAGACGTGACAGGCGCGATGTGACAGGACTAACGGCTTGTTCTTCATGGGTTTGTCGTGTAACTGCATGCCACATCCAGTGCGGAATTTTTTTTAAATGATAGCACATTATAATGCGTTCTATAGTCTTTTGTTATGTCGGGTCGCACAGTGCCGCGATTGGTGTAAACACAGTGTTAGTTTTAAATTCACAGAGAGGCTGTGAATAACAAAAGGGGGCCACATACTTTATAATTCAGAAAGAAAAACAAAACATTGCTAACATGGAGTAAGCAATTTCTAAGAAATCCCTTCAAGACTGATTATACCCCAAAGAAAATTGTAAATTGTTGTCTGGAGAAGGTGATATGTTACTTTGAAGCCAGAGCAATAAAGGCAGGGGGGGTTTACCAGTTCTAATTTCTCAAGAATCACTTACTGAAGATTGGGTCTCTGAAAACAGCACCAACATTTTTCAACATGTCTCCATGCGTTTCATGTAAGATAGTAACATGATAGTCTCTCTCCCAATCGAATAGGTTTATCTATCAGTGAACTTAAAAGAACACAGTGCCTGTGGAGTATCTATCTATCTGGCATGCATAGAAGATGTGTTGTGGTGGGAGGCAGCCAGTGTGCTTCCAGCACAGCTTAAATCTCCAGCACCACAGAATAATAAATTATATTTTCAAGAGCGCGCTGCCTGATTTGAAAGAACGCCAAGATAACGCCTCTCTATTGAGTCATCTTCACTGGCTGCACTCAAAAACAAATGTAGCCAGAATAGTGTAAGCCAATTCATCGATATATGAATCTTATGAGCTGGTTCTTTGAATGAATAAAAATAACTTTGGTTAAATTAAACAAATTATTAGCTGGATGAACATTAATTAATTTTGTGTATTTAAAACGTAGCTGTGTATGCTTTAATAGAAGCTATTCATGGGGTCAATAAATATTTCATAATGGGTGCAATATGTGCAATACCCCAAAACATAGTAAGTCAATTTCCTGGTGTAATTTAGATTCTGAATCCTCGATTTCAATGTGATCTCAGACTTCTGGACTCACTGTATAAGTAACTTCATAAACTCTCACCTGGAGATCTGATGACCAGCAAACAGCAGCAGAGCGGTGAGCACATACAGGTAGAGCTGCACCAGGTGCTGTCGGGGCAGAGTGAGCAGCACTAGACTCAGAATGTAGCCTAAAAAAGAGAGAGAGAGAAAGAGCGAGAGAGTTAAAGAATGACACTGCTGTTAAGCCACTATGCAAGGATGCTGTCAAGCAACCACAAAGGTCTCTGAGGGCAGCGCTCTCTCTTAATATCTCTCTCAGACCAGTAGAGAGAGTTCATTCACTCGAGCTGAACGCTGTCAAAGGAAGTCACACAACCAAAGAATACTGACTGAATCCGGATATCCGTTTCCATTGATAGTAACACCTGTATGATGAATCTAAGGCTACATTCAGAGTTAAGAAAAAATATCAGAAAACGGTAAACAATCATCTTATCTATTTAGAATGTGATCGATTTCATTAATTTGATCTATTAATGAGTCAAAAGTAAGGAAACACGAGTTTAGCGACATTATCTTCCATTAAACAACTATGTAATAAACATTTCTTAAGATTCAGGTTTCTCTGAAACAAGCACTCTGAACAATACTAAATAACCTGTAGTATATATTATTTCATAATAAACAAGCTTATTTTTGTACATGATTTAGATGCAGGCTCCCACGGATGTGTGTGTTTATGCCGGTGTGTGTAGTCTACTCTGCACAGACAGGATGAACAGATGAAGCCCTCATTACTCCAGTGCCAAACCCTCTTGATCCCTTGTGTTGCGTAAGAGGGTCTCTGTCGTTCAGGAACCGCACTTTTGCCCTTCGCAAACTCATAAAACACCACATAAACCCTCACATACAGAAATAACACACCAAAGGTGGGTAATGGGAATATGACAATCCCACCAAAAACATTATGACCATCAGATGTTTGGTACTGGGAAAATAAAATATATATTTTTTATGCAAGTAGGAACAAATGTGTAATAGAGATGACATATTTTTATGTTTCTTTATATAATAGCTGCTGCAGTGTAAGACACAGCGTTATCTCAATATTGATTCATGGGAAGTGTGCTGGGATTCAAGTTTAGACCAATGCAATTACATGAGAATAAAGTTAGCACTGAAACAAGAGGAAGCTCAGCACGTCAAAGAACTATGGACTTGGCCAGGTTTGTGGGTGGATAAAATGTTGAAAGACATTGGCGTTGAAAGGCGGTAAAGACGGAAAGTGCCTGTGATCCCGCTGACAGTAGATGTTCCCTGTGTCTTAATTTAACCTTGCTGCTTTAGTGCCTTCAGCAACCACGCCATCACTGTAATTTACTGTATCTTCTATATACACACATATACAGTATATGATTGGTAAAAGAGGCCGGGTGGCCACAAATACCCTTATTCTACCATATAACGATGAGGATAAAACCAAGGATATATATTACCAGCCTGAAGACAGTATATGGCTGTACAGCAGAATTCTTGGCTCCCTTTTATCTCTATTAGCTGTAATGGACTTACAGTGTCAGATTTTAACAGGTAACCAGACAGGTAATCTGTAGTTTTCAACAGTGGCTATTCTTTCTGCTTCGTTATTGTATATCACAGGAACTTCCCAAGGCCAAGTGGTGTTTATCAAGACTTAGACAAACCCAGCCAGCCCAAGAAAGTCCAAAGTTTCTCCTGCCATCAGTTTATTTGCACCTGTGGGAGGTAATTGGACTCTGCCTGTCATTCAGCGGGGGTCCTGGGGGTGCTCTACCACAACTTATATTAAACACGTTGCACCGGCAAAACAAAGCTGTAATATCTATATTAAACCCAACACCGATATGGGCTTGCTGGAAGTATTATTTGAAATTTCAACATTGCTTCTAAACGACACATAATGTCAGAGCATCTGCCTTCTAAATATAGTGCATTAAAGGGATGGAGAAATTAAGTCTAGTGCTTCCTCCCTCCTCTGTGTTTGAAATTAAATTAAAACCACTTTATTCGTCCCAGAGGGGCAGTTTGTGAGGTCAGGAAGAGTTACATAACACAATATGCATAAAAAGAATGGTACAATAATAAATCCATAATGTGTATAATGTACATTTTTGATAAATGGAAAAAGTAAATAATGTAAGTGGTTTTAATGGGATAATTCACCTAAATGTAAACATTCTGTCATCATTTATACACCCTTGTGTGATTTAAAACCTGCATAAACCGTTTCATCGGACGTAAGAGCGACTGACCCCCAGTAAACTTCCGGTTTGGCCAGTGTCTAATAATATAACTAGGGATGCACCGTCATGTAAAGAAAAGAAGGTAACCATTAGTTCTCTTTATTCCCCTGAAAATCATGTACAAAGCCTTACACTAGTTAACAGTTCTTTTTTTAATAGTTTCTTTATTAAAAACGAATATACCAGAAAAGGTTGAAGGTTATATAGACGATCTTCCAGAGCAACCCTAGGAAACAATTATTTATAGTCACATGACTTATAGTTCTGCTTTTGTTCCTATTATTTACACATTTAAAAATGCGTTCTACATACTGTACCTACATCAAATATTTTTTGCTAATAACAGTAAGTGAATGATCACGACAGAAAGATACTGTACATTACTGTATTTTAACTGTTAGCAGAGTGCAGCTGAAGAAGTTTGTCCATTGGAAATTATTTTTGATTTATCAGCTATAATATATCTGCCTGAATTTTAATAAAATAATAAAAATTTAGGCCGATATATTATAGCTGATAAATCAAAAATAATTTCCAATGGATAAACTTCTTCAGCTGCACGCTGCTAACAGATACCGATATGGCCGATAATTTATCGTGCATCCCTAATAATAACTATTTAAATTGTATTTAATTTATGTTAATATTAATTTGTATTATTATTTAACTGTATGTATTAAATAAACAATTTGTAGAATTTTGTTGTATGTTCATTTTATTAAATAAACAATTTGTTGAACGGGTCCTGTAGTCTTGACGCATTAAATCGTATGGTAAATTGACATCAAGCGGCTAAGCTTGGTACCGTAGTCTAAAGATGCAAGTTTAGCCAAGTAACAGTTCGTCTCGGTTTCTTTTGCTTTTGCTTCTTTTGCTCCTCTCCAGGGTTTAAAACAGCCACAAGGGCATAGCGCATGACCACACTCACATAAAAGACAAATCAGGGCCAATAGGGTTTGTTCCCTTTGGCTAGCAGACAAACATCTGCTACAAAAGCCTGTTTTCCTAGAGTCTGCGATTTAATTAAGGTTTATAAACGGTTTAAACACTAGGATTATTTGGGAAGCAGTAAATTGTCTAACAATGAGCTGAAACCAAAAACACTCTCTTCTCTGTTCTTCAACAGTCAGAAAAAAGGGAAAACAAACAAACTGGACAACTGAGGCGGCAAAAATTAAGCCATTCACAAACAAAAAGACACACACTCAGAGTACAAGCACACACACAAACATAAATGGAGCACTATGCATGTGAATAAGTCATGGACCTTGTCTGTTTGGATCTGGAGCAGATGAATGGGAGCTGAAGTCACCACTCAACTGAGTCCTTTTAAAAACTCAGAATAGGGGCTTTAAAGAGAGAGTGCATTTAGGTAACGCCCACAACAGGGGAAAACAAAATGAAGACGTGAAGCATCAGCAGGAAGAATAGGTAAAGACAAGACATACCTGGAACGTAACACATTCATCGCAGTGACGTACCAAATAAAAATTCTGGGACGTGATGGGCACATCCTAACAACCAAACAGTCATGTTTTATGTTTTATTTAATTTAAAGGAATTGTTCACTTTCAACATACATTTTCATTATAATTTTCTCACTCCTGTTATCCTCCAAGATGTTTATGTATTCTTTTATTTATTCGAAAATAAATTAAGGTTTTTGATGAAAACATTCCAGGATTATTCTCCATATAGTGGACTTCAATGGACTCCAAACAGTTGAAGGTCAAATTACAGTTTACTTTACAGGGCTTTTAACGATGATTAAGGGTCTTATCTAGCGAAACAATCGGCCCTTTTTCTAAATAAAAAAAGAATTTATTAAAAGTATATGCTTTATAAACACAAATGCTCGCCTTGCTCTGTTCTGCGAAGCGCGTTCACGACTTCACGTATTACGTTGAGAAGATTAATAAAGTACAGAGTCAATTTTGTCTATCAAGATAATCTTTACCGATTAACACAATATTATCTATTTTTGAAGTCTAAATTAAATCGCCAGAAGTAAAAAGTGAACACAAGGCTATAAACAGACAACACTATGGCCCTCGATAACCATCAAGCCTCAATAACTCAAACTTAATTAAAAATAATTTACCTGGCAATTTGTGAGACTGTGCGCAATGACGTTGTTAGAAACTGCCATTTTAAAGACATGTGGATTATAACTGGTGTGCTTCATGTCATAGATTAAAACATGAAAATATATTTTTTTTATTTTGTTAGCCACAGACCTTATTTCAGGCGATTTAACAAAAACCCATTCAAAGCATTTGGGGCGATGGAACCGGAAGTCTAAAAATGCTAACTCGCTTCCAAGGTTTGCATACCAAAATACTTAATCTCTGCAATTCTCAATACCACAGAACTTTGAAATGCACACCGCGGTACTAAATGATCATCCTATTCTTGAAACAATATATTAATATGGTACTTTTTCATTAACTTGTCAAGTTAACAGATAAACTTTAACTGTGACTCACCCACATAGTGTAGATAGAGGGCCAGGTACTTGTATTGGAAGAGGGGGTTATTGTTGAGGCTGCTCCTCTGGATCTTCTGGAAGAAGGAGCTGACATCCCAGCGGTACAGCACCTCCAGCAACATGATACTGGGGACCCGAAGGCCCACATTCAGCACTGCCTCCACACGCTCTTTTACGGCCATCACTCCTGACTACCGCCAACCTCACTGGCACTTTCACACACCAGAAGTCCACTAAGAGTTAAAGGCCGGAGAGAAATGGGGAGACAGGAATATTATTGTTAAAAAGATGACTCTACAGCTGAAAGCATATGAGAAGAAAACACATTTTTACTAAAGCAAAAGACAACAGCAATACAAAAAGTTGCATTCAGCTTATAAAATAACAGAATGTAAACCGCAGCAACATTGTGCACTGCGTCTAATGTGCACAGTCAAACACAGGTTACATAACCTGCATGCTTTTAAAACCCAAGTGATAAAATATCATACCAGAACACATTAAACGAGTTAAAACAGTCTAATTTTTTGCGCAAAGTGACCATATAATGTCTTAAATGTATTGCCAAAGTTCTCACAACACTGTAAGCAGCCTCTGCTAAATATAGACACAGTTACATAATGGCACACAGGCTAATGGCAAATTATGGCAAAGCACACGTGCATGCTGTGTAGATCGCAGTCTTGTTCATTGTTATATGTGATGTAAATGTATTATTCTGGTGCAGCCCATAACAATAATAATAATCTAAAGAGCGATCGTGCATGCGTACCGCCGAAATGAACTGTAGTAACCTCGCGCTCATTGAAAATTCAATGTGTGTGAACGTAGCGACTCACGAGCACAATACGCCTGTTGCAGCAAGCGCGTATAGTGCCGTTAAACAACAGCTAAATCATAAGCTGATCTGCCACTCGCGTGCATATTATACAACAACCGACAACCACAAACGTGCAAACATATCGTGAAACCGATAGCCTACAAATGGCCATAAACCGCACGTGAAATATCATAATTAGATGCAGCTATATTCAGCCCGCGGCTATATTTGTGTCCTCCCCTCTCTCCAGAGATGATGCTGCTGCTGCTGCTATGAACTGTAGTGACCTCGGATAACAATCCTCAGCGGAAACACCGACACGAGCATGTCAGGAGCTCCGGTTCACTGAGCCGCAATTTACAAAGACAACATAACATAAACAATGCACTTACATTATAACAGCTCCGGCAAATGATCTCCACTACGATGCACGTCCTTTATTTTTCTGTCGGATGTCAACCATGTTGACGGGGGATTGATCGCAGTGGTTGGCGGTCTCAGGGAAATGAAATGGCATTCCTACCGAAGAGACGCGGCGCGCACTCGTATCACATCATCCCGCAGCCATTACAGATCGCCACGGTGATCTGTACTGAGCATGTGCGGAGAGAGAGAGAGAGAGAGAGAGAGAGAGAGAGAGAGAGAGAGAGAGAGAGAGAGAGAGAGGATTACCAGCGCCATGGCATCATGAGGGCACGTGTGATAGCCTATGTGAACTGATAAGGAGTGAGACAATTCAGTGTTCTGTAGCTATAAAATGATAATGACTTTTAATAACGTTGACTCTCTCTTTAAAAAGTTCGTTGTGCCCAGAAAAAGTGATTTATATTTTAAAAAGGTAATATAGGATGATTGAATGCTTCTTCTATGCCATCGCTGTGAAGAGCCTTTTAAACCCCTTTATTTATAAGAATATAGGAACTAATATATGTTTATTTATTCTGTTCTTATTTTTATCATTACTATTATTTTATTTGAATGAATTAATTTTATTTGTTATATATTTTTGCTGTGTTAAAATTCTGTGCTTTATGCTTCCCAAACTAAAATTCCTTATTGTTTGTTTGTTAATTTATTCATTTTTGTTTCTAAGCTTATGTAACCAGGTATTACCCATTAGTGTAACTAACAACAAAATTAAATTAAAATAGACATGTGGGAATATTTCCCAGTCATTGTGGTGGAAGTGGGTGACCACAATTTTTAGTTTTTGAGGACAAGACATCAATAAGTACTCTTTCTACTGTTCCACATCCAAAAACAAGCCTAATGTTAACATTGATGACTGTGCTTGCTTCATGGGGAATTATCTCCAAACTCCAAAATGTCTCCTTGTGGCCACTGTGGGAACATGCTTCAGCTGTTTGCTGTTGGCATGAACTTCCCTCCCCTTATTAACACATGACAAGCATCATATTGAAAGATTTTGTCAGTTCAATTGTCACATGTTTTAATCTATAACAGTAGCTTTAACCAATAATATTTTGTGTGTAACCTACAACAGTCTCCATTTCGAAGAAACAAAGACACCCTTGACCCTGCCAACTTACATTTGGATTTATATTCCAGCTGGATCTGTGTGTTTAATAAAAGCTAATTTAGGCAGAAGTAAGGCTCAAGGAGAAAATTCATACTTCCAATCATTCATTCATTAAACTTTATTTATAAAGCGCTTTAAAACCAGCAAAGAGCAGACCAAAGTGCTGCACAATAAAATAAACAAAAAATACATAATTTACTGCATAAAAACCTAATAACTAATTAAACATAGACACATAGCTCATAAATATAAAGCCAGAATAAATCATAAACTAGTAAATTACTATTATTGGATAAAATGTTGTCCATTACCACGCAATATAGAAACTAAGAATTGTATTGGTTTTAATAGCCATAGACAGTGTTTACTTAAGTTGGTGCAACATTTGCACTGCAAATCTTTTCATTACAAGCATGTGGATGTTTGAGCACATGTCCCAGAGGGGGTGAGCCGATACTCTCTTTCAATCTCAATACTTAATAAATAGATTAGCAATTTGAACCCTCTACAATGTTTCTCATAATGATGATGACGAAATGGTTCTTATATCAAATGTTTTTTGTCACACTTGCCCTGAGAAGACAGTTATATAAGGAGGGACTGTGGTCTTCTCAAGTATTGTATCATTTTGCCCACTGTGTGTTATAACTCATTGTAGTCGCAAACTAAACTTCACTTAGACAATAGGTAAATTATTTAGGCATCAAGAACATAGCAACAATACATTTGTTTTGAAATCTGACACAGATAATATATTTTTCTTTAAAAATGCATCATGATTTAATGATGTTTATGTATATTCTCATTCGCCTCATTACTAATAGACTTGTGACTAGAATTCTAGTCACCAAAACCTGCTTGTTGTTATTCACTCAATGGCATTTCCCTATATTTGTTTTGTTCCCTTTTTTATGCTCTTTTATTTACTGCCTTGAATTGCCATATAGTCCACATGTTTGTCCTGTTTGGATTAGTTCCTTAAAACCGTAAAAAGAGAAACACAAATTGTATTATTTCCAAAAATGTACCACCTGTGTTTTCTTGACAGACAACTCATTGTTTAAGTATTACTCAGGGTAAATCACATATGTTTTTTTTCTGGGCTTCAATTGCACATCTTGTTTTTACACAACATTTGAACAATCATAAATGAATTGATTGTTTTTCTTTGCTGTGGTAGCTCCGCAGAAAGACCTTTTAAAATGCTGGGAATAGCATATCTTGTTGCTCCACGTGGAGCTGGGACAGCAATTCCTGTGTTGCTTATCTTGAGCAGTCTTGTGTGACATCTACAAAGTAAGAAAAGACATTTGAACACAATTAGGACTCTTAGAAAGTCCATACCTTTCATATCTTAAAAATAACACGCAGTAGTACATAATCATGCATGACTTGTGAGCCATGACATAAAATTGGTATTTTTAACTGTTCATAATGGAACGCTCAAGACAAACTTAGTATTTGACTGTTGTATTTCAGATATATTCATTGAAAGACATCAGACATAAAATTCATAACAAATACAACTGATAAATTAAAATAAATAAAATTAAAGAAAAATAAATAGTTAAATTAAGAGTATGAGACTCAATCTTCAAAAACATGGATAAAGACAAAATATGTTACAGAAACACACTACATTGTTTTACACAGTAAGGCCATAATATAATTTAAGTGTCTTTTTTCGTCTTAAAGAATAACAATTACAAGGACATCTTATTTAACTTTTGTTCTCGTTTCCTCTGTCTATTTTTCACGGCATTGCATCTAGGAAAGGGAAAAAAAGGTTTACATTATAGTGTATTCTAAAAAAAAATAATTAACTACAATATGATGTAAAATGAATTAAACTAGGACTATTACAGGCATTAAATGAACTTACTTGTAGTGGCTCCACTCACTCCAAGAGGAATTGCAGAATTTATCTTGGGCTCTCACGCACACTGTCATGCCTTTAGTCACTGGCAGCTGGTGACTTTGTGTGGAATAAGTCTGAAAGAAAAAGAAAGGACCTATAGCAATGTGTTAAATAACTACACATCCTGTTATGAAATCTATTTTAATAATCCCAATAAAAAACCTCCTCAACACTTTGTAATGCAAAGATTCCCTTATCTGGCTGTTAAGACAGACTTTACCTCAACTGAGCTCGGTTTGGAACAGTCACATTTTTTGCGTTTCCGACAGCGTATCTCTTTCACTTGGAAGATGAGAGGAAAGTAGGAGGATGGTGTGTTCCAGGAGTGTGGATACTCTAGTTTGACAGAAGTTTGATTTATCTTGCTAATATCCACTGTATCAGGCCTCACTGGGAAGTGGAAATAAAGATAAATGGATGAAAGGCCTATTACTGCCACATTGTGCAATTTACCTCTAATGTTTAGACTGGACAGAAAACTCATTTTATTTGTTAAAAGTGATTGTTAGCACAATGTTTAACACTTTGTTAATATAGATATTACAAAATATGTGATATTATATAGTCTTCATTAGTGTCCATGTCACTGTGGTTTTGAAGTGCTCACCAATATCCATAATGTGGAACTGTTTGTAGTATGCTTCTACAACATAGCTGCTTCTGAAATAGATGGTCAGGTTGATGTGATCAACCTCCTCTGCATAAGGACAGTAGTGTTGGTCCAAGCATGTTATACTATGTCCGCTGTAATCCAGACTGCAGATGATCTGGTTTCCACTGTGAGAACTGGATCAGAATCGAAAGTGTATTTGTCCCCATACCCTTCAAATTAAAGCTGGTACCAGATTGAGACATGTACGTTACAACAAGGTTGGGAAACTTACCGCGTAGCTTTGATATGAGCAACAACAGCAACGTGGCCATTCCTGTTGTCACCCCATGTCCAGGAACATTGGAAGGATCCACCATAGTTATTTGATGAACAATGGATGTGACCTAGGAAGTTTTCATTTATTTATTTAAGGTACATTCAAATTCACTTTATTCACAAATTTATTTATGTTTTACTGCTGAAATAAAATGATCTTTATAGAAAATGGTCTGAACAACATTACACTACAATAAAAAGGTTCTACCTTTCTCCGGGGTGTTCCTAATAATTTTCCTAAAAGTCCATTGAGCCAGCACCAGCGTGTGATTAAGGATGGTGCCCTCGCTGTTGTGACAGGAATAGTTAGCCCCCTTCCACCCATCCACTGTGACTATAATCCTGTTTCCACAAGCCTCCAGGTGCTCCCCTTGGTTTTTGGTCCATGTAACATTTGTTCCCTCGAACTCTTCACCACAGATCAGAGGTACTTCCACTATGTTCATATCTTGAGCTACATCCACATCCACCACAATCACTGATGACAGATATTTTAAGAAAATATTATAAATTATGGGAAAAACAATCCAATAACACTTTGGACAAGCCAGATATGTGTTGTCTTGTACAACAAAACATCGTGGGGACAAAAATGCAGCTTCAGTTAAATCCTCCTTTTCCACATTCCATATATATTTTTTATAGTATTCCTCTAAAGGTTTATGTATGACAATTGTAAATCAGTTGAAAAAATAAATTAGGATAATCTTAAAAAATACTACATTGTTTCCATATCCCAAAAATATTGGACATGCTTCAGAATAAACAAACCATTTGGTTTGAGTGTCCAGTAGTTCTTAGTTGTTTTGATTGCACCCACAGCAGAGAACTGGAGGAACGCCACAACAAACAAAAGAATATACATCTGTTGGTACAAAAAAGAAAAGGTTTAGATTTGACATTTAACAAACAAAGCAAATATTTCAGTCTTAATAAACCCATGCCCAGGGCCCTATGTCCTAAGTTAAGAAGTCACATTATATTTAATCATGCGTGACCTCTAGGTGACACAATTAATGTGCAGAATAGTATTCAATTAAAAATATTTTTTATAAATTATTAAATTTAAGGACTGTCATTCTGAAATGAAACAATCAACTGGAGGTTGGATAAACTGGACTGTCATAAAGGTTAAAAGACTTACCTCTGGTCATTCGATGATCCAACAAGAACAAGCACTGCAACCAGATTCTAACTTGGCTTTGTTGTTGTGTCCATTATAACTTGTCAGGAGAAAAAAAATCCCCACCCAGGAAAAGTCCACCCAGTGCAGGTTAGAGGAACCAGCAACACTAGAACCTGAGTTTTTCTCAGACATCATCGTTATTTCTCTCACTTCCACTTGAGCATTCTAACTCCTATTCATGCTATTTTTCTTCTCTATGTTATAACAAAAATACAATTGTATTTATTTTCGGCACAGAATGTCGTCAGATCTGTATATTTTGATAAGAGATTTCACAATAAACATCGATGACAATATACAGCCTCGTATGTGACCCTAGATCACAAAACCGATCTTAGGGAACATTTTTGGTAAAAGCCAAATGGGTCAGAATTATCGATATTCAATAAATCATATATTAAGTACAGATCAAGTACCATGAAGATATCTGATACATTTCCTACCTTAAAGATATTTGGTACATTTCCTACCTTAAAGATATCAAAACAGTATTTTTGTGAGTAAATGGACACTGCCTCTGAAGGCATTGTTTTTGCACCCTCAGATTCCACAGTTTTAAACGGAAAGATTCATCTTTCAGCTTTCAGATGATGTTAAAATATCAATTTTGAAAAATGTACCCACTGGTTTGGTTGTCCAGGCTCACATATACTGTTATGTGTTTTCAATTATTTTTTACCTGCCAACAAGTGAAAAAAACATAAATAAATGATCAAAATAATAAAATATTAACATATTAACATAGAATGTTTTTCATTTTACATGTTTGCAGTGCGACTATTTAAAAGATATTCATACTAACATGGGTATATATGTTTCACTTTATTGGTGCAATTTATATTTACATATAAATGTGCATTTCTCGGTCCACCGCTAAAGTTGTGAACACTACTGTAGGCACAAAGTCGAAGCGTCACGCAACGACATACACAACTGTTCAGCCCGCTCTACTCGTCATTCACATTTAAACTTTCAGCAACTCGATTATACATCGATTAAATTTTACATATATTTTTAACAAAATTCTACTTTATCCACCAATCGTCAGAAACGCCTATTTAGCTATAGCACACTTTATGGAAACTTGCTACCAGTTTACCCGCAGGCAAAGATGTTAGCGGAAAAACGTAGCATCCGTGCGAATAGAGCTCGTTGTTATGGTAACAACGGCGAAACGGTCTTGTAGCTGTCAAAAACAGAAGCGCTCCTACGTCTTTCAATTTAAAGGGGAAAATGAAATTAAAAGAAGAAGCATTTTTCCACAATTTGGATGTGGACAGGAACCATTGTCTTTTCTCACTAAGAAATACTAGAGTATTATATGAATATTTCTGTCTTCTGGACGTTCATTTCAGACGCTCTATAAATGGTAAGATGTTTGAATCCAGTATTAGAGTACATTTCCTCTTCAATATATTTAACCTTTCTTCAATCGCTAGAGGACGATTCATGAATATGTCACGTTTCAATGGGGACATGCTGCTGTGGTTGAATTTTTGATGTCCAGGGGAATTGTTGCGCTTTTCTTTTCCCATCTCAGAGCTCCAGTTCTTCTGCTTCATGAGGCGTGTGACAGACCTGAATAAGACACAGATTATGCTGACGTTTGACATGCTGGATTCTGACGGGGATGGAGAAATACGCTTTAATGAGTTTTATATACTATCATGCATTATCCTCAGTAGTAAGGTAGCAGATTCTCACACATAATATGACCACATTCAAAAATGTACCCTGTTCCCCACACACCCCCTAACAACCACAGATTAACCACAGGGGAAACCACTTCCCCCTGTTTTAAGATACAAGCTACAGGAAAAACCCAATGCCAAATTTCCTCTCTTTAAGTTATGAAAAATGTATAGTCATCATTATCTCACCTTCACATGTCATTCCATGATGTGCATTTTTGGAGAATGTCCAATAAAAAAGTCTGTTCAGGCCTTTTTTCTAATAAAGGAACGGAAATGAGGAAAACAAACACATAAAAGCACCCTAAAATATCAAGAAGAGTGGTAATCTTAATAATTGTTCAATAGATCTGTTTAGTTAATCACAAAAAACATTCACTGAAACTGACAAGGAAAAAACCTCACATGGCTTTGAATGGAATGCAAGCAAATATATATATACATATATATATATATATATATATATATATATATATATATATATATATATATATGTATATATATATATATATATATATATATATGTATATATACATATTTTTGTGAAAATTCCATTCAAAGCCATGTGACGTTTTTTCTCTTTGTATACTGTATATGCAGTACCATGTGGAAAATAGGTTCCTCCATAGGCATCCCCATTTTGCCTTCGATATGCTGGTAGAAGTAGAACCCTCAACCTAAAGGAATTTAAATCTTTAGGTTTCCTTTTCAACCTGAAGAGTGACCAGCTCGACAAACTCTTCAGAGATATTGACACCACTCATAATGAGGTACAGATATTTAAACACAGATTTTAATTGGATTAAAATTACATTTATCAATATGAAAGTTTTTTTCAGATTGTCACGTGTGACCAAACCTATAATAAAATCCAAAATCTTCTACAGCGCCTGAATTACGAGGATGTTCACCCACCTGTACATGATCAGCCAAGAAATAGAGAAAAGGGCCATTAAAGAAAATCTTGCATAGAATGATTCTCCTTAATTATTTCATGACAATTGCTGATTTTGTCATGCTTAAAAACATTAACATCTCTGTAACAAAAGTAAGGTGGGGTAATGAGGAAGAAATGTATTTAAAATGAAATAGGGTTACACTTTTAAAGTTTTGTTATAGTTGCATCCTCTATCCTTAAAAACCTTTAAACCATTTAAAAGTTTCTACCACAATGCCATTTTGAGTGAAACTGAGCTTTCACACACTTGCATACCCAGAAGAGAAAGGACAGGAGGGAGAGAGTATTTACAAAGACTGACTTCCCACATTTACCACTGAAAAGGACGTTCTCCTGTCGCCTTTAACAGCTGACAACACGTGTCCTATGACATAACACGTGTCCTTTTTAAAA
This sequence comes from Barbatula barbatula, assembly GCF_947034865.1. Taxonomy (NCBI): domain Eukaryota; kingdom Metazoa; phylum Chordata; class Actinopteri; order Cypriniformes; family Nemacheilidae; genus Barbatula; species Barbatula barbatula. The sequence goes on from NC_136781.1 coordinate 9,569,947, forward strand.
TTGTATTCACATTTGATGTTCGCATTGCATTAGTTAAATAAGAGGCATTGTTAGTAGGCAACTGATACTGTCTTATATACTACCAGTGTATGTCATAATAAAGTATTCCTTTCAGTTTTTGTATATTTAAATTCATAAAAAAGACAGCTAAACCAATCACTCAATTATTTGTATGTGCATACATTTAAGCACACATATGACTCAAGCTCATGTATAACCATCGTTTTATGTTTCAGACTTTAGTTTGTGCTACCACATTATAGCCACAAGAGGACATAAAATGACAAATAAAGCAAAACTTAAAACCAAGGCAAGAGTGTTTATAGGTGAAGAACATTTAACAGTTTTAAGCACACAGATTGAAGTCTTAATTGTGGACTTCTAGGCCTTTGTCAGCCTCTTGCTGCACGGAAAAATGTAACAAATGTTAGAAAACCTGTGAGTGGTGTGAGAAACACAAAGACCACCTGGGAAATGCACATGACCAGTGAAACGTCAAGCTGTCAACAAAACAGAAAAAAGAAATGTTTTTTTTTTTCAAGCACAAAGATCTTACAGAAGACACTGACAAAGGGATTTATTACACTTTTATATTACCATGCAAAGGAGCCCATTTTTATTAATCGATAAAAAAGTGAAGAAAAACTATTTCAATCATGTGTTGCTATGATTGACAGAAACATCTGTAACAATATTGGCTTGTCCACAGGTCCAGCTGGTAAATCAGGGTGACTCATATACAGACACGCAGATCACAAGTGTATTAAACGTAAAATAATGACATAATAAGAGGAGACTGACGAGGCTTTATTCTCACTTCTCTAAACAGAAGCAGTATTTCAGACAGGCATTCCCACTGCAGTCATCACTTACCACTAAAAACATTTTGCAGTAATCTGTCTGTAAGGGACTGTCTTGTAAATATCTGTCAAATGTGTTTTTGTAAGTCACAAAGGTTTATACTGTAAAGTTGATCACACTTATTATATTTTAACATGAAACATAAAAAGAAAATGTTCTTTTTCTACCGTAAAGAGTCACAGAATATCTTGAGCAACAAGTCTGTGCCATTATTCATTATCAAAATCTTTTCAAAGAGCTATATTGCAAAACCGGAAGAGGACAGGCCAGGGCCAGCCAGAACAGTGCATGCGGCAGTAAAAACATTAGCGTATTCCATAATTAAAACATTAGGAGTATCCCATAATCCATTGCTCTTGCTGCAAAGCTGGCCATCTAGGATTGGGCATTCATTCTTGCATTTGGGTTTTCCCCCTAAAACCTAGAAAGAGAAGTAAGACAAGTGTCATTATTCCCTTTTTACCGCTAGGATGATATTAGTAATAAATAATATTACGTTACACAATAAGAGATTTTCCAGCAATGACAGGTTATTACACGATTTGTATATCAACACTCCATTGAAAAACAAACAAAAAAGCAATACAGGCACTAAACGTCTTTCCCTTTCCCTTTCCCTTCGTGTGTATGTGTGTGTGTGTGTGTGTGTTTACATGTTTTATTTATCTAATTATCTGGACAAATGTAATCTTATTAAAGGCAATAGGAGACCATCCATATACCCGATGTTTTTAATATTCTAGATATAATCAGAATTTGCATGGACTATGAGCATTATGTTTAGAATAAAGAACATTCATATTAAATCATACACTTATATTATATCATATTCAATGTGTCACTCTTTCAAATGTGTTAAAATAAACTTGATGTAGCACCCTAGGATTGTTTAAAATGGGATAAGGACCTCCCTGGACTGAAAAGGTGGAAATACCTCAGTAATTCAAAGTTGTGATTTATTTCTCCCATTTTGTACTATTAAATAAAGTCCGGGTAATTGTTCTACAAAACGACTGGTAAGCATCTGTCCACTAGGGGTCGTCAAAAGCATTTCACTATTCTTGATGTTGTCATTATTTTTGACTGTGTTTATTCCAACAACCGCTGGGTGTCATTAATGGATCAGATTTATGGCAGCAGTTTTTGTCACGTCACTTCTGTTTGCTTTAAATTAAAGGCATTGTTCCAACGTCTACGTCACGTTGCTTCTTCTAAGCCAACGTCTTTACGAAGTAAAATCATCATAGTGATATACAGGTTCAAAAGAGCCAAATTCACAGACATACAGAAACACTGTTCAGAATTCAAATGTTGACTGAAATCAGAAGTAAGAAGCTCATTTGTTTACAAAAGATAAAGACACTTTACCTGACAGAACACTTTAAAACCCAATTATCAGTTCCATGTTTCCCTCAATGCCTTGCAAATTTGCTATTATAATAGTATGTGATGTCATTCTGCTCAGATGAGTAAAGCCAGATTGGCACAAAAGTGAGTCTCGTGGTTCGGTACAAGAATTCAAAGTCAACAAAGTGGTTCCCTCAGAGAAACCGCTGTAGACAGAATGAGAAATGATATTTTTTTACTTTAAAAATATAGACCGGACAACTTCAGAGGTTTTCCAATCTTTAAAAAAACATATCTGAAGTGTGTTTAAGGATCAACACCCTCTTCCCTACTCTATTACCAAACTTCTTGCACCAAAAAAAATGTGTCATGACCCTGCCCTTCTTGTGGTTGATTTTCTAGTTTAGAGTGCCAGGATCATGACAGTCCCATGTCTTGGGTTTTGTGTTTGGAAGCACATGGCCATTGTTTGAGTCTTACGTGTTACCCCGCCGACCCTTATTTCCTTATTCATTATCAGTTCACGGCCTACACCCATTGCCCTCGTTATGCCTCTTTGTTTTAATAAATGAGTTTTGTAAGAGCTTTCTGCATCTGGGTTCTGTTTCATGCACATCCTTACAAAATGTGCCAGATCTTGTTCAACCCATATACCCAAAATTAATTTCTCTTCACTGTCATTAATTTATGTCAAATAAATAGCATTTGAGAGGGAGTGACTTGAATACAAAAATACACCTGACTGACATTTAAATTTTTGCGCAACTAAGTTTTGCAGTGACTCCAGAAAGTTTCTCTGTATATCTCCCTCTGCCACAGTGGAAAGTCATTGAAGTGTGTTGTGCTGTAAAATAAGGTGTGTAGAAAAGGAATGCAAGTCTTTATCACACACTTCCATATAGACTGAGAACAGTGCTCGACAGAGAGGGGCATATTGAATCATCCCCATCAATTTCACCATACAGTATTGCCGACCTGTTCCATGCATCTTTCAGAATACAAATTGTACACACCACAGAACAACATAAAAATGGCCAAGACTTCTTTTCGGTATTTGATGTCAGAAATCAATGTTCTAATATCTTAAATACTTGATCATGGGCAGGACGCAGTCCAAGGTTACCAGAGTGAGAAGGACGCAGTCCATGCCCAGACCTGACAAAAGCAGTGATGATTGAGCTGTACAAAGGACATGGCGACTCTACAAAATGTATTAATGATAATCTTAAATCTAAATTTTTGTATTTTGCCTTGTTGTGCAAGCACTGTCGAGCTTGTGCAAAGGCTGCAGCTTTTGCCAGAGGGGAACTGGAATCCCCTGGTTAGGCCTGGTTTCCCTCTGAGGCTTTTTTTCTGAGGGTTCCTCGCCTCCGTTTGCATACTGTTTTGCACTGTTTGCCTGGTCAGGGGGGCTGCTAGAATTTTATAGTTTTATTTAATTAACACTGCATATAGGAATTTATAGTCCGTCTGATATTTGACCTGTATTTTGACTTGCATAACCTTATATGTTTTGCTTATAGTCAATGTTTTCTCATACAGCTGCTTTGTAACAATGAAAATTGTAAAAAGCTCTATATAAATAAAGTTGACTTGACTCATGTGGCCATCTAACAAATAAAAGGATGCATTGACTGCTAATGCACTTACTAGTCTTTATATTGACACTGATTGTCTCTTACTGTGCCATAGTGCTGAACTAAGAGATGATTATTGTTCATTAAACAGAACAGGAAATAAAACATTCAGTAAAAGTTTGTCTTTGAATTTGTAGAACTTTTGTAAAACTCAACTTTGCACTGTGCCTATAAAAGCCAACTGTTTAAAAATCTATGAAAATCACATTAACCCTTAACACACAAATAAAGCAGCAGTAAGTCCCAGAGCCTCTCTTCAGGGCAGAACTGCATCTGCATTCAAAACTATGAGCTGTGTTTTTATGCACTTAAACTTCTGTTGATCAGGATGTGTAAGGGAAGAAACTTTGCTATCTTGCAGTGGCAGTACTACATAAACACACAAAATACATGAAATTCAATTCCCATGCATTCCTTTCCCAAGTAACTTTAGCATACTTTCCACCAGGGACAAAAAGTAACAATGATATTTTAATGAAAAAAAAAATCAGAGAAATATTTCCGCCATAACTCACAGATTGGCTACTGATGGTGCAAAAAACAGAAAAAGTGAAATAATCTCTTAGACAACACTGTAATCTTTAATACAGCCATTATTGATCATTATCAATAATTCCTTTAACAAAATATGATTTAAAAACATGTCTTGCAATTCAAATAGTTGTATGTTGTACAAGATACGTTGTACATTAGATAAATAGCACCCTAGCAAACAGTTCCTACCTGAAATATTAGCTGTTTATAATTTTGCTGTTCATATAAAAAAAGAGGATTCATTTAGATATCTTGCACGTTATGGGTTTTATGACACAACAGAGTAACCACAGTGGCTTCTACTGACAGGAAGTAAGGTTCGCACGCTTTCATGCAACCACTTTTCTCAAAGAATTATCTTCAAAACGTTTTCCTCTTTACATGTTGCCAAAGCACAAAAACTCTGACAGAAAACATAGTATACAGTACACAGATGTATTGTTCAAAATCTTAAAATTACATTTAGCTCAGATATTTAGCATGTAGTCAAATAAACAAACTAAATCGACAGTCACAACAAGTCAAGATGAAATGAAAGAAACATGCGAGTGTCCTGCAATCTGCATGCAGATATTTCAAATTGATAATTATCATTGTACTCTGACATAGATAAGGCCGAATAAATCAAAAGACACTTTAGTTATCTTTTTATTTTAGTTTGAACAGCATAAAAAACATCTAAAATACTAATTATCAAATTTAGAAATACAAAAATAGCCCTCTTTCACAATTAACACCCAATATAGGCACTCAAGTATACCTGCAGACATCTCAAGCCATCAATGTTGGCTGAGCTGTTTGTGTGTTGTAATGTGTTCCCCTTTTTCAGCTCTTCAGAGATCAGAAGCAACATTGAAAAAGAAGAGAAATCAAAAGAGATCCTGGGTGATGGTGTAAAGAATGGTTTTATTTTTTTCTCTTATGCGGTAATGATGCTCCCTTGGGTCAGCCATTCTCTGTTTAAAGCTTAAGATCTTCTGCAAGTATATTCCTACTTTTGGTCCTTCGAGGATATAGAGTATATCCTGCATCAGAATGGATTGTTTTGTGTTACGTATATAGACGATTGACGTAGACACATTTGGGAGAGATGACGCCATTCATCTTAGGGAGCAATAATATGAAAAGTGCTATACAAAGTCACGTTTAAATGTTTTCAAAGTTTATATGAAACAAGTAAAAGGCAAATAAACTACAGTACATAAAATAAACAAATAAATTTAAGCTTCATAAAAGCATATTTTCTTCCAGAGAAAGCAAATGAGTAACAAACGCACCGCAATGTAAGGTGTACACTATAAATGAGATACATGGTAAACAATGGAGCCCTGGAGCTCGATCATTCACATATAACAGTAAAACCCATTTTTATTAGTGAAGATAATTTTACTTTCACGTCAGTTGAAAGTCTATCGGACTACTTTGGGAAGTGCTTTCTTCCCTACTAAATCTTTAACAGTATTACATACATTCCATCATTTGATCACATGAAAATACATTATTTTACGTAACAAAGAGCCATTCCGAAGACAAAATTAGTTTTAATAGCTTCCTAGTTTATAAAAGTCATTTGTTTGTTGTAGGCATTCAACTATACTTTTTCCAATTGTCTGCATTGTTTTTAGCCCCAGGTATGAAAAACTAATTTCACTATTTTGTTGAAATGAAAAACATTATGAAGCCAGACAATCTCACAACAAAATACATTTAGGGAAGTTACTAAATTACTTCATACTATCATTGTGGCTATTTATTTGTTCAGCAACAATACCACCTTTATGGGAAGAAGTTTCAGTAAAATTGTCAGATATAATATAAATGTCTAGTGTCTACAGTGAAATTAATACAATGCAGAACATTCAGGATATTTCCTCTGTCAAGGCCCGGTGAAGACTCCATCATTGTTATCTACATTTATATTTTAATAAGGCATAAAAGATAATGAAGAAACATTTAATTATAACATCAGTTCCTCTGTTGATGTGGTTTTAAGTAAAGATACAGTATATGTGATATTGATAAAGGGTTTGGCCATAAAACATTTCTGTGCGGTTAAAAATAGACATATCTAAAAAATATAAGAAGATTTGGAAAATAACACAGTATTTTTAAACAAACATATTTTTTATAAAATTTACCTTAATACATGTTAATCTCAATTCAGAATGACATAAAGACTTCTATATACAGAATTAAATTTTATTGACTGAATTGCCATGAATCTTTACAGTCTATGAAACATTGGATCCCTGAAATACCAAGTAACTGTATGCAGTCTACCCTAACCCTCCAGAAAATCAAGTTATACATAACATTATCTTGTTTTTGCAAAGGAAAAAAGTTGTTATTCATAACAACAACATGCTACTACACATTTTATCTCGGCCATTACACAGGTCTTCATATGGCTGTATTTAAAAGGGCATACATTACGTCATGAAAAGACATGAAACACATTGATGGTGATATTCACTTCTGAAGACGTCGGGAATGATTTCACATCACTTCCGATTTGCCACCACATATGTCATTACGTAACATGGGACTTCTCATTTTTCAAATTTGTGAGAAAAACTAGTGATTGTGGGCTGGATTTATGGATTCCATTTATTTTCAAAAAGTTATTTAAAGGAAAGATTAAATAAACCGGTTCTGACAATCTTATGTTAATCTTCAGTCTCTATATGGTAAACATCTTTATTCCTCGTTAGCTTTGCCGCTATTTTAAAATCGTACAAGTCCATTCATTATGTTTTAATTGTCTTCTGTATTTGCACGTTTTTAAAAGGTGTAATGCATGTAAATCCATCATCACACAATCCCAAAGAGACAGTACATCCGCAGTATGTGTTATTCATACTTACAAACATTTATGGAATTTACTGTAACACTCATATCGGGCATGTATCGCTTGTGAAAGCTCACGTTAAAGATTACAACACAATTGAAATCCTGTGCTGTACCATACATTGGTAAGACTTTGAAAAGCCATTATTTCATATACATTATAATACCATAGAATAGTAACGCTTTGTATTTTCTCTTTTAAAACTCTATCACTCTAATAACTGCTATCGTGACACCGGTCCAAATGATCCTGTTGTTTACATTACATGCACTGAGACGCCAATTGCTATCATAAACATAGATATTCACAAAGTGTTACTGAAACTGTTTTTCCAACAGACTCCAAAACGGTCACTTTTATCGTTGGCACCGCTCCGTCATTAAGTTGCAAGCGACTTGAAAATCCAGAGTAAAACTGGTACTTGTTTGAGAAACCATTGTCTTCGAAATGACATTTGCAAACAAAAGAAGGCAAAAGAACCAAAAGAGTTTAATGATGAACATACTGTAGTTTGGTATGCTGTAATGTGTCATCCATTTTTCAGGTACAAAGGCCTGAGAAAACAGCAATCCAGTGTGACTCAGAACTTTCATTTTTCGCTAACAAGGTTAAACAAACCCTCAACCACAGAACTGTTAAGTGAAAAAGGCCCACCACAGCTGAGTCTGGACTAGGTCTGTCTGATCTCTTGTAGGGTCTCTGTCATTGTTAGCACAGTGAATGAGCCAAGGTCCAGGCTCCTGTGCATTTAACACCGAGCAATTACTCTCAATCTCACAGCATCACAGAATCTTCCCTTGTGTGTCATCTTCAATGATCAGGCCACATTGACGGATGAAGTCTTGTGACTCACATACCTAAGAAACTGGTCAATCCAATCTCTGAAAGCATTTCAGACACTTCAAACATAGAAAATCTGTTCAATGTTTATACAAATGAAATCAGACAGTTACTGTAAGAGAAACCATGGAAACTAACAACAAATGTGATTAATCATATTAATTCTCTTACACCAAGTCTACACCGGACGGGACCGGCGTGACACGACATGGCTTGTTCTAATGGGATTGTCACCGCATCCAGTGAGGACAAAATGTAAAATTATAATGGGTTCTAGTGCATTCTATTGTCTTTTGTCGCATCGTGTCAGGTCTGGTGTAGATAAGGTGTTACAATGACTGAGTATCTCATTTCAATATTTCATAAGTTTAGTGTATTGTAATATTTTATGAATATCCGTTACATTGGCTATGTTCTGGTTTAATGCTTGATGCGTGTCAGCCAGAGGTGATATTATTCTCACATCGGTGCCTCAATTGCATTAGTCATTGGTATTCATGAATGAGCTGAATGAAAGTCACTCATTTTTGGGAGGTATTAACATGAAGTAAAACGTAAATGATTGAAAGGACATGGGATGAAAGATAAATGTTATATTTACTCGTGGTGCATTTATGATTCTTATCCCTATTAACAATTCTGACCTTGTCCACTATCAAGGGCAGATTATATTTTATAGATTTATCAAATTTGTTTCTGAAACCAAATACACACTGCAAGGTTTTAGGTATAACAACTACATTTAAATATTATCGTGATGTAATCCTAAATTATTTTGTGTGCACATAATTCAGAAGTCACTCATATGCTCCGCCCATTCACAAGTTATTCTTTCATTTCTGAGATGAATATCGTCATTGTCCTTCTGAAACATAGAATGTCCAAAGTCCATGTTTTGAAGGAAATGGAATTATAAAACTTCAAATTTTTAATGATTCAATACTGTGTTGACAAGCACTTTTTAATACTTCTTATTGGTCAAATATTTGCAAACCCAGTGACAAACTTAAAGGGTGACTAATTATATTTATTTACAAAATTCACAAAATATGCAGATACAAGGATTCAGAAGGATAGCAGCGATATGCAGAAACTTACTAAAAAGTTTACAAGGTAAGAAGGCAGAACAGAAGTCACTAGACAAGATTAAAAAAAATTATGAGCTGTGACAATTTCTAATGCACAGTAAATTCATGTACATAATCACGGTAAATTATGTATATTCTTTTTATTTAGATATTCTTACCATTTTAAGCATAAATATGATAATGAGGCAGTCGTGGCCTAATGGTTAGAGAGTCGGACTTGTGACCAGAAGGTTGCTGGTCACAACCATGTAGTGTGTTTTACCCTTTATTGGGTTTTTTGTTTTTCCCCTGTAAAGCTGCTTTGGAACAATGCAAATTGTGAAAAGCGCTATATAAATAAAATTGAATTGAATTCTCAGGGCTGACGAGTAACGACTGAGGTGCCCTTGAGCATGGCACCTTGCTCCCCGGGCACTGCACTGATAGCTGCCCACTGCTCCAGGTGTGTTCACTACTCTGGATGGGTTAAAGGCAGAGGTCACAATATCTGACAAATAGGTCACTTTCATAATCAGGATTTGTTTCCAATATACTAAACTACACCTCCCATGTATGATATCAACGCTTCAGTATCTGTTTGTAAAAACAATTCATGGATGCCAACAGTAATATTTAAAGTCAAGTGTGTAATTTTTGGGAGGATCCATTGACAGAAATGCAATATAATATACATACTGTTACTGTCTTCAGAGGTGAATAAAGACCTTACATAATGAAGTGCTATGAAATGGTCAAGAAATGGTCTTCATCAAGAAATTATTCACATTCTTCCAAGAACAAAATCAAACCTCCCCCTAACTTTAAAGGTGAAATCTGACTCTGAAACATTAACTGGTCGAACTTGTTTATGTTTCTTTTCAGCAGGCACTAGGTAACACGGACACCCGTAAGATTATTTTACAGCGTGTGCTGGTGTGTTTACAGTATCATTAAAGTCATGTATTTACCTATGGACACCAAGGAAACAATGTTTTGGCTGTCTGTTCTGGCTAACTATGTAACACTCTGGTAGATTTCAACAGAGGATTATTTGTTGCCACAAAACTTCCTTAAATGACATTTCCTGTACTATTTAAAATAAGTAACAAGAACAGACTGTTTACCAGACCTGTCTCTTTCCTCTCAGCAAACACGGAAACATTCTTTTCCAGACAGGCACAGTATTCTTTCAAACACACTCCAAAGGGGTGAACACCAGAGACAGTTTTCATCTTATCTACCATGTGCGATGTTAGACTAAGCGTATTGTTTTCAAAGCCAGCCATTTGTGTGAGTCAGCAGACCTAGTTTCTAGACCAAAACCCAGAACGTATTTTTGACTTCACATCGATTTCCGTTCTCCTTTTCAGAAACCTGCTGATATGTTGCAATTGTTTTTCCTGTAGGGACCGCATATCAGCATGTGACTGTGTTGCGTAAGATCAACTATTAAATGTTCTAAATGGAATTGAAGGTTGTTGTAAGTGACATGATAAGTGTGTCATGGTCTCGCTTTGTGATGTCCCTGTCTGAACTGTACAGGAGATGCTGAATAGAACATGGTTTGATATTAGCACACCCTTGTCTCTGGTCCCGTATCTGGAATGCATTCCCAGACTCAAGATTAGATATCAAGTGACTACAGAGTGAGACTGACACTTTTTTCGAATGTACCCCCTAATTCACCCTCTGATGGGACTATTTAAAGCATAAAATATACACCTTGTTACTTTTCTCATACCAGCCTATTCCTCCATCCAACAAACTATTTTCCCTATCAATCCACTCCCTATTAACATATAGGTTTCATATAACAGGGTCTCATCAGCTCTGTTTTGTTTTCATTGTTCTTGTACACAGGGACGTGTTCTCATTCATTAGGCCTCTCATAAGTCTGCATTAATTGAGTGCTACCTTGCCCATGCTGTGCTTGTGTAATGGTGCGCTCCGATTGGATGCTTTTGAGATAACAGACAGCATTCCTGTAGATAATGGCAGTCACAGAGGTAACAGAGCACTAGTGCAGACTTTCATGGTTCTTATGATGATCGTATCATCTGAGCTGCTGGGAAAAGGTTATTTCCATCTGCTTAACATAAGGGTGCAGCGGCCGCTTTACATGGTACGCGGTGAGTGGTGGAATTGCTGTGCGGCAGCTGCCTTTAATCCGATGTGGCTGCCGCTGCCGTTCACAATAAGATAAAACATTTTTCTCTTCAGCTATGCATGCCGCAAAGACCCGTGCACATGGAAGTTACGGGATCTGCTCTGCCAACAAAACGGTCCGCGTTTTGCCACTTACCACATGTTTCCCTTTGAAAATGAACTAGACAATCGCGACAGCCGTGTACCCTGTGAATTCACCATTACTCTCTCAGTCTCTCGCTCTCTCTCACCCTCTCGGGAGGCACTGGGCATTTTGTCTGATTAGATTCAGAAGAAAGAACAGGCCATATGGCTTTTACATTGCAAATAAACAAACACTTATTTGCCTGCTATTCATAACAGTGAGTGATATATCAAGGGAAATAAAGATATAAGTGAAATGAATATGAAAGTTAAAAGATGAACTTATGTTAGAATCTTATGTTAGAAGGGTGTAACATGGGACTGAAGAACGATGCCACTGAGTGAACAGAAGGTTTAATGAAGGTGCAAAGGGGAACAAATGACAGGTAAAATCTACTAGTAAATTCACAGGTGAAAAAAACGACTACAACATCCACATATACAAATACCTCCACGGAATGATGCATTATGGGATTGAATGAGTGCACTCAATAATGTCTACTATGAATTCGGACACCACTAAAAATTAATGTCCCCTCAAATAGTGCACTATATTAGGGTATAGGGGCCTATTTCGGACACAGCCATAGTGTCCATGGGGATGAGGTTCAGGTACAAGTGTAATCATGGGTCTCAGGTGCGGGTGTAATCAAAGATGGTGTCTGGGTGCAGTGCATGTTGGGGAATGAAGTGCATTAAATTAAAGGTTCGGTGAAAGGGAGTCCATAGGGTGAAAGCATTGGGAACCTGGCATAGGGAATAGAAGGGGGCAGAATTATTAGACCACCACCACCCAATGTTAGGTTTCTGCCACAGCTGCCCTAAACTCACAGTATGGTGATTACCAAAATATGTTTTTTACGTTTCTGTAATCCACCAGTATGCATTCAGGTCACATTATAGTTATTTACTTGTAGTCCTTGAAGTCACCATGAAATCAAAAGGGGAAAGTGTTTTAAACAGTGGTGCAGTCATTATTATAAATGATTCATCCGTGCCCACCATTCTTTTTTTTATATTTATTGCACTCTTTAATCAAAAACATTAAGCTCCCTACCCCCTCTCAACAACATCTCTTCACCACATGCCACTCTAAGCAGGTTAAATGCTTCCTACTTTCACAACCCTTTGACTTTATTTAACTCGTTGATGACCGTGCTTGCGAAAATACTAGACAAAATGTGCTTTCTAGTATAATCTTTTGTGTTTTTGTTCAATCAATCACAGAGATTCACTGATGCAGCCTTTAGCCTGTGACTGTATACACCAGACTGGACCTCTGTTGCGATGAGCCGTGTTCCACAGCCAGAAGCTGTCGATCTATAATGGATGTGTCATAGTCATGCCACATACAATAGCTTAAAGGCCTTCATATGAACTAGAGCGTGATTATATAATGTAACGCCAATACAAATACACATGAAGAATCAAAAAAATATTTACTCAGTAAGAAATAATCAATTGCAAAAGACATTGAAAAATGATAATGTTCAGAGTCAGTCAGTGCGTTCACTATTACGTCAGACCCTGATCAGTTCGGCTGCTTGTGGACTGAAATAAAAAATTAATTGAACAATCCTGTGTTGCACATATTCCATTACAAAACCCTGCTTATGCACTGGGGATAAACACAATCAAATTCCACTTAATTCATTTCATTTCATTAAACAAAAGCAATATAACTGCAAACATTACCATTGTTTCAGCGCACTTCCTAATACATTAAACTATCACATGATGTTTATGGCCCATAATAGTAGCATATTAGGCAGCTTGTAATGCACTCCCATCATGTTTTTGTTTCATAAATGTTGTGATGTCTATCAGTTTAAGTGTGTGGACTCTGTGGAGCCATAGAGACCTGCATAACAAGGTAAATCTCTCCCAGAGGTATGGAAAGTACATAACCAAAGTACTACTTCTGCATTCCTCTTGCACACACATTCAAATAGGAGAGGTACATACACACTCATACACATGCACACACACGCGCGTGTATTAACAAACTAATCAGATTACAGAGCAGTGAAGGTTGCCTTGGTAGTGATGTCACATCTGTAGGAGGAACTCAGAAAGCTGATATAGAAGTTAACACATCACAGTTGATTTTGAAAGGAAAACGTGAAGTATGACTTTTAGTGTTTTGTCTTTGTTAAGTGTTGCTCTCTAGTTCCAAGCGTGTATAAAACTGCATGTTACTGTGCCAAACTGTTATACAAGGCAGCCTCTGTCCCATTATTTCAATATCACACATTATTTATAGAAAAACTTATTCTGACATTATTTACATACCATAAATCAATTTTTCATGTATCTGTAAAACACAAAAGGATCATTATAATGAATATCTAAATGAGTGAATTAGATACAATGGCTGTAAATAAAGTTTCTTCAGACACAGTGCTTTTTATTTTAGTACTGAATTAAACCAAACTATTTGTATGTTTTACCTTTGTAGTCTATAGTTGCAAAAATGTCTATTCCTCACACGTGGGTTTCGCACCGTTTAAAAAAAGAATGTGCGAGTCATGTAATATTTCTCAATGACAACCCGTCACGTATTGCAACAAGTAACAAATGCAATAAGAGCCTACCAGAAGCAACCAAGAAATTCTAAACTATTTGTTCAGTTTACTGCTCCATTAGGCTAACAGCAAAAAACCTGCTGTGCTTATATTTTCATTAAGCAGACGCTTTTATCCAAAGCGACTTACAGGATGAGGTGAACAATGGAAGCAATAGGAACAACAAAAAGCATAAGTGGAATCAAAAACGGGTCTTATATATATTATATATGAATAAAAATATAGCCTACCACAGTATACAGAGCTAAGTATTTTTTTGAAAGAATAGAAAAGAGATAGAAGTCAGGTGTTGACGAAAAAGAGATGTGTTTTCAGACGATTCTTAAAGATGGCTACAGTAGCTCAGAAAGCTGATATAGAAGTAAACATATTACATTGATTTGGAAAGGAAAACTTGAGCAAGATAGAAGCACAAAGAATATTGATGTGGATCAAATTTAGGTGTAAAGGGACATTTACAGTATATTGATAACTATAACAGTAACTGTTACTATAACAATAATTGCCTACACCAACAGACGATGATGTTATGTTTATTTTAAGCTCGTGCACTCCATTGTTCCCAATCACTACTATGAACGTAGATGACCTGCTGCTGATGCTTTTGTTTCTTTCTCGAACGTCCTTTCTTCAAAATATGACAGCAAAGAACAGAAAAGGCTGGATGCTCTCTCTAAAGGCTGATGCTGCGCTCGTGTCCATTATGTAAAGCATATATTTTGCCAGCTTACTCAGATATAATTGTTACAGTACATCAGTATATAGTAGTCTTTAATCACATCAATAGCTAAACATTAGACCTCCCCCAGAGACTGTTTAAGAGTATGCTTTATCGTTCCTCAGCTGGAAAAATCACTCTGATTCTGATCCCAATTATACCGTTGTAGTGAGGTAGGCAGGACGAGAGCCGGGATTCAAGGCCGGTGCGTGAGTGATATCGATTGTCAGCTGTACGTGCACCGGTCTCGTATCACAGAGGAGATCGGGAGCATAAGAGGACGAGCGACCGGACCGTCAGTGAGAGAGGACCAGGCCTGAACTTTATGTTGTGTTTTATTTTGTTTGTATGGGTGGCAGTCGACCCTGAGGGATTTGCCGGCATTTTAAGTTTGTTTTATTGTTTTTATTTAATTAAAAGTTTTACGTTCGCTGGTTCCTGCCTCCTTCCTTGTTACAACCGTTCAATGTATCTTTATTGTTATCGTTATAATGCGAATGCCCCTTATGTCAGAAAAAGCATGTGAAGGTTAAAGGGGAGACATTCTTAACTATACAGTAGCTTTAGAAATCAAACATATAAAATGTCCATCCATCCATCCATTTTCTTCCGCTTATCCGGGACCGGGTCGCGGGGGCAGCAGTCTAAGCAGAGATGCCCAGACATCCCTCACCCTAGACACTTCCTCCAGCTCTTCCGGGGGGACACCGAGGCGTTCCCAGGCCAGCCGGGAGACATAGTCCCACCAGCGTGTCCTAGGTCTTCCCCGGGGTCTCCTCCCGGTCGGACGGGCCCGGAACACCTTCCGAGGAAGGCGTCCAGTAGGCATCCGTAACAGATGCCCAAGCCACCTCAGCTGACCCCTCTCGATGTGGAGGAGCAGCGGCTCTACTCCGAGCTCCTCGCGGGTGACCGAGCTTCTCACCCTATCTCTAAGGGATCGCCCAGCCACCCTGCGGAGGAAGCTCATTTCAGCCGCCTGTATCCGGGATCTTGTCCTTTCGGTCATGACCCAAAGCTCATGACCATAGGTGAGAGTAGGAACGTAGATTGACCGGTAAATTGAGAGCTTCGCCTTGCGGCTCAGCTCTTTCTTCACCACGACGGACCGGTACATCGACCGCATTACTGCAGAAGCTGCACCGATCCGTCTGTCAATCTCCCGTTCCCTCCTCCCCTCACTCGTGAACAAGACCCCGAGATACTTAAACTCCTCCACTTGAGGAAGGAACTCTCCACCAACCTGAAGTGGGCAAGCCACCCTTTTCCGACTGAGGACCATGGCCTCGGATTTGGAGGTACTGATTTTCATTCCAGCCGCTTCACACTCTGCTGTAAACCGTCCCAGTGCATGCTGAAGGTCCTGGTTTGAAGGGGCCAACACGACGACATCATCCGCAAATAGCAGAGACGAGATCGTGTGGTCCCCAAACCTGACACCCTCCGGCCCTTGGCTGCGCCTAGAAATTCTGTCCATAAAAATTACGAACAGAACCGGTGACAAAGGGCAGCCCTGCCGGAGTCCGACATGCACTGGGAACAGGTCCGACTTACTGCCGGCAATGCGAACCAAGCTCCTGCTTCGGTCGTACAGGGACCTGACAGCCCTTAGCAAAGGACCACAGACCCCATACTCCCGAAGCACCCTCCACAGGATGCCGCGAGGGACACAGTCGAATGCTTTCTCCAAATCCACAAAACACATGTGGATTGGTTGAGCAAACTCCCATGCACCCTCCAGCACCCTGTAGAGGGTGTAGAGCTGGTCCAGCGTTCCACGGCCTGGACGAAAACCACACTGTTCCTCCTGAATCCGAGGTTCTACTATCGGCCGTATTCTCCTCTCCAGTACCCTGGCATAGACTTTCCCGGGAAGGCTGAGAAGTGTGATCCCCCTGTAGTTGGAACACACCCTCCGGTCCCCCTTCTTAAAAAGAGGGACCACCACCCCGGTCTGCCATCCCAGAGGCACTGTCCCCGACCGCCACGCGATGCTGCAGAGGCGTGTCAGCCAAGACAGCCCCACAACATCCAGAGACTTGAGGTACTCAGGGCGAATCTCATCCACCCCCGGTGCCCTGCCACTGAGGAGTTTCTTGACTACCTCAGTGACTTCGGCTTGGGTGATGGACGAGTCCACCTCTGAGCCCTCAGCCTCTGCTTCCTCAATGGAGGACGTGACGGTGGGATTGAGGAGATCCTCGAAGTACTCCTTCCACCGACCGACGACATCCCCAGTTGAGGTCAACAGCCTCCCACCTCCACTGTAAACAGCGTTGGTAGGGCACTGTTTCCCTCTCCTGAGGCGCCGGACGGTTTGCCAGAATCTCTTCGAGGCCAGTCGATAGTCCTTCTCCATGGCCTCACCAAACTCCTCCCAGGCCCGAGTTTTTGCCTCCACAACCACCCGGGCAGCAGTCCGCTTGGCCTGCCGGTACCTGTCAGCTGCCTCAGGAGTCCCACAAGCCAACCAGGCCCGATAAGACTCTTTCTTCAGCTTGACGGTTTCCCTTACTTCCGGTGTCCACCACCGGGTTCGGGGATTCCCGCCTCGACAGGCACCGGAGACCTTACGGCCACAGCTCCGAGTGGCCGCTTCGACAATGGAGGCGGAGAACATGGTCCACTCGGACTCAATGTCTCCAGCCTCCCTCGGGATCTGGTTGAAGCTCTGCCGGAGGTGGGAGTTAAAGATCTCTCTGACAGGAGACTCGGCAAGGCGTTCCCAGCAGACCCTTACGGTACGTTTGGGTCTGCCGAGTCTGTCCAGCTTCCTCTCCTGCCATCGGATCCAACTCACCACCAGGTGGTGATCAGTTGACAGCTCCGCCCCTCTCTTAACATATAAAATGTAGAATTTGTAAATAACAAGTAAAATAATTTAATTTCAGATGAACCATAAAAGAAAGTGGCTGGAGTTTCTGTGCCATGGCTTATTTTTTTGCTTCATGGATTATTTGCCTTTGATGCATAACAAAGGTTGAAGACCGTCAACTGCACCATTCGGGACAGAGTCTTGTTCTCTGGGACTGTGTTTCTGTCATTGGAACATGTCCATTTTATGTGCCATTTCAAAGAAGGCAGATGTTGTTTTAGCGTTTATGTCTCGTCACTTCATCACTCTCACTGAAATGTGGAGCAACCCTGCTGTTCTCATTCCCAGTACTGTCAGAAAATCTGATCTTCAGAGACTTTCAAACGAAGCCTCATAATTTACCTTCTCTGGAGCCTCTTTATATCTAGTGTAGTGACAAGAGGTTAACCAAAACACATTTCAATTTACACCTGGTAATAACAAGCATCTCAGATCTGTCTCCTGAGACTACTTGTGATTGTATCGAAGGGAGGGTCTGGTCCCAATAGTCCAAAATAAAGCCACTAGATAATTAATGCCAGAAAACAGTATACGTGGCTCACTGTTCACATTCCATGTAGGCTACTCCATGTAGTGTTGGTAAAAAACTATATTTGACAGCCCAATTGGGGTTTAATATTACTTTTAAATAATCAATTAGTTCATTAAATTAATAAATATGAAAACAACAAGGAGTAGGTTCTGCATTACATTAGATTGAGGACAATTATAACAATTTATAGTAATTAAATTTTTTGAGTAAACTAATCTGATCAAGAGATGAATTTCGAATGTATTTGCAAACACTAGCCATAGTAACAACCCTACACATTATTAAACTACTGCAATTATAAAACAGAAGCCTGATTATATTCTTCACATTGATTGGTCTCTGTTAGGCACTGAACAGATCAATGAGAAATGTTGCACTTGGGCACCTCCGAACGGTTTGACATTTCGAGAGGGATAATTGAAGGTCAGTGATATGACACATCATTCCATCGTTGCAGCAAATGAGCATAAGTTAGGCTGATGATATTTCTGACGACCAATCAATGGCCTTTATTTTGGCAGACACTTTATGTGCTCGATGCTGCCAAGGCAATCAAGATCAATTTGGAGGCTTATCCAGCGCAGAATGAATAATTCTTCAAAATTCATTATTCCCACTAAACGTGAGCAAAGTTCACTCAAGACTCGATATTTAAAGAGGTGGTTCAACAGTGTTTCATGCATTCTGACTTCTATACAGTGTTAAACGTGCTTACTTCGGTCACCTTGTCAAATAAATGAGTTGAGCATATGATGTAGTATTTCTGTGCCCTATTCACTCCCCCAAGGTTCATATAGTTTTTGGGAAGTTTCTTTCTAACATTAAATTCCGTTACATAACAACTTTATAGAGGGAGAGGGAGAGAAAGAGCACGCCCACGCATCAATCAGGGAGAGGGAGAGAAAGAGCATACCCACGCGTGAATCACAAAGAAAAAGAGCACGCCCATATGTCAATCAGAGAGAGCGAGAGAAAGAGCATGCCCACGCGTCAATCAGGGAGAGCGAGAGAAAGAAGCACACCCACGCGTGAATCAGGGAGAGAAAGAGCAGACCCACGCGTCATTCAGGGAGAGGGAGAGAAAGAGCACACCCACGCGTCAATCAGGGAGAGCGAGAGAAAGAGCACACCCACATGTCAATCAGGGAGAGAAAGAACAAACCCATGCGTCAATCAGGGAGAGCAAGAGAAAGAACACACCCACATGTCAATCAGGGAGAGAAAGAGCAAACCCACGCATCGATCAGGGAGAGAAAGAGCAAACCCATGCTTCAATCAGGGAGAGAAAGAGCATGCCCACCCATCGATCAGGGAGAGAAAGAGCAAACCCATGCTTCAATCAGGGAGAGAAAGAGCAAACCCATGTGTCAATCAGGGAGAGCGAGAGAAAGAGCACGCCCACGCGTCAATCAGGGAGAGCGAGAGAAAGAGCACACCCACGTGTCAATCAGGGAGAGAAAGAACAAACCCATGCATCAATCTGGGAGAGCAAGGGAAAGAACACACCCACATGTCAATCAGGGAGAGAAAGAGCATGCCCACGCGTCAATCAGGGAGAGAAAGAGCACGCCCACGCGTCAATCAGGGAGAGCGAGAGAAAGAAGCACACCCACGCGTGAATCAGGGAGAGAAAGAGCAGACCCACGCGTCATTCAGGGAGAGGGAGAGAAAGAGCACACCCACGCGTCAATCAGGGAGAGCGAGAGAAAGAGCACACCCACATGTCAATCAGGGAGAGAAAGAACAAACCCATGCGTCAATCAGGGAGAGCAAGAGAAAGAACACACCCACATGTCAATCAGGGAGAGAAAGAGCAAACCCACGCATCGATCAGGGAGAGAAAGAGCAAACCCATGCTTCAATCAGGGAGAGAAAGAGCATGCCCACCCATCGATCAGGGAGAGAAAGAGCAAACCCATGCTTCAATCATGGAGAGAAAGAGCAAACCCATGTGTCAATCAGGGAGAGCGAGAGAAAGAGCACGCCCACGCGTCAATCAGGGAGAGCGAGAGAAAGAGCACACCCACGTGTCAATCAGGGAGAGAAAGAACAAACCCATGCATCAATCTGGGAGAGCAAGGGAAAGAACACACCCACATGTCAATCAGGGAGAGAAAGAGCATGCCCACGCGTCAATCAGGAAGCAAAAGAGCAAACCCATGGGTCAATCAGGGAGAGCAAGAGAAAGAGCATGCCCACGTGTCAATCAGGGAGAGCGAGAGAAAGAACACACCCACATGTCAATCAGGGAGAGAAAAAGCATGCCCACGCGTCAATCAGGGAGAGCGAGAGAAAGAGCACAGCCACGCGTCAATCAGGGAGAGCGAGAGAAAGAGCACAGCCACTCATCAATCAGGGAGAGGGAGAGAAAGCCCTATGCGTCAATCGAGGAGAGGGAGAGAAAGAGCATGCCCATGCATCAAAAGGGGAGAGGGATGATGCGATGATGTATTGTGTGTTCGTGCAGTAGTTACGCCCCCCCTGAAGGCCTCCAGGGGCTCACCTGTTTTCGGAAATCATCGTACAGCTGCTTCTCTCTTTTATATAACTAAATAATCTTCAAAGATGCAAAGTATGCAATCCTACTCTAGATGAATGTGAGATTGGCTGTGTGATTGGTAATGTTAAACTGCGTGTTTTACCTCCGCTTTACAGGATATGCCACAAAACACAAAAAGGAAATATGTGAAACCAATGTCCTTCTTCACAGAATTTTAAGAAGAGGGCATTAGATAGCTTTGATAATTACATATTGGGAGGAGCATCAGCTGGGACAAACACACTTGTACACACAGACACACGCACATACACAAATCCCAATACAGAAAGGAGGAATGAGAAATAACTGCAAAACAACAAATCAAAGAACTTCTCTCATGTTCATTCAAGCATGAAATGAATGTGGTCTGCTAATAGGACAGTCAGCTGGAGCAGAGATAAAGCATGGCCAGGAACCCAGTTTTAAAATCGCTTTCACTACGCGTAGCACAAGTCTGTTTATCTCAATCTAACTGCAGTAACTGCAGATGGAAAGTTTTTTTAAAGATGACATATTTCCATTCAGCTTCCGTTGAAACAGGAAGCAGACCTCCCCCACTCGCTGGCGTTGGGTGAGGATGGCCGTTAGAAGCATGCAAATCACAGATCATAGTTGAGGGAAACAAAGCAGCACATATTAAATAATAGTCTGGATGGATGGAGGTGGGGAAGTTTGGGCTACCACGCTATGAAAGTTGTGCTGTGAAAACGGCTGTGTGAAAATAAACCCTGCCAAGTTATCAGCTGGAGTTTCCCAAACTACAATGACGACAAGAGAAAGGGTAGTTTTCCTTAGCTATTCAACTAAGGAAGTGTTTTCTCCATTTTCTCAGAAACAGCTAATTGTGACATCCGGAGTTTTGGAAGGACAGCAACGACATATTATTAAAGCTCATTTAGGTGATGATAGTTTTATGATGATCACATGGACAAATTGGAATGTGGCAGCTGGTCACTGTATTCATTTACTAATTTTGTGATAAAATATTTTAAACTGGCCAAAATGGTACAGAGGCTAAACCCATTGCACTTTATTCAAGAGTTTATAGATGTTTACTGCCAGCTGCAGCATATCAGAATCAGCTTGGAAAGAGCCGTCTGCAGCACAACAGGGATTGAGGACGAGGATGAAATGTGGGATTTTAGAAGTATTCAGCTCCTAACATGCACACATGGCAGGCAACTGTGTTGTCCTGAATAACTGAATAAGCAATTTAAATAAAAATGCAGGAACAGAAAACAGTACTTACTCTGAAATCAAACTATAAAAAGGAAATGTAACAGAAGCTAACCCAATGTGTTTATCCAAAATCCTTATATCATCTTTTTTCAGTTTTGTACTATATTTCCAAAGGTGACCCTGGACCACAAAACCAGTAGCAGGGGTATATTAGTAGGGGTAAGTATCTTTTATGCCAAAAATCATTAGGATATTAATATAAGATCATGTTCCATGAAGATATTTTGTAAATTTCATACCGTAAATATATCAAAACTTAATTATGTGATTGAATGCAGCCATTTCACAAACAACAAAGTCTGGAAAGACTTCTGGCGACTTCACTCGCTGCTGCCCTCTCTTTGGGAAATACCTACTAAAGTTTGGTTAATAATCCTCAAGATGCAGTGAGTTACTGTGCATTTTATAACAGCTAGGGGCGTGCCTAAAACCTTAGTTGTTATAAAATGCACTTGTAACCCACTGCTTTCGTGGGTTTTAATGCTTTTATAAAATGGTTATAGCATATGCGTAACATATTTTCATTAAACACTGCAAATAAGCTGATAGTTAGTCTATGTAATGCAGTCACCAGCTTAGAACGCAGCTCAACCAATCAGAATCAAGGACCAGAACTAACCGCTTTATAAGTAAAGCTTAGAATTTCAGCTGTCGGGATCATCTACCCTGCACAAAATCATTACAGTGGTAAGCCCACAGAGAGCGTTAAAACAAACCTATTTTTTCTTGCCACAGCATCTTTGGTGAACAACTTTACAGGTGATTTTCTCAATATTTGAATTATTTTTGCACCCTCAGATTCCAGATTTTCAAATAGTTGTATCTCAGCCAAATATTGTCATATCCTTACAAATCATACATCAATGGAAAGCTTTTTTATTCAGTTTTCATGATGTATAAATCTCAATTTCAAAACATTGACCCATATGACTGGTTTTGGGGCTGAGGTTCACAAATGAGAAATTAAGAGGGTGTAATTTGTGTACGATTGACGGTTGGAGAAGAGGGGCCCAAGCCATCAATCTGACATCATTACAATAATATCGCTAAGCACAAGCGAAAGCACACTTTCAGATTTTGATAAAAGAGTAAATATTCATTGATTTTTAAGGTCCTATTTTGGTTTATGTAGTTTACGTACATACAAGGTGTAAAAACACGGCAAATCATCCTCTAATCCCATCATTTACGCCAGCATACTCTAACCTGATTGGTCAGATGGTCTAGTCTGCTGTGATTTGTCTACCGCCAATGAGGCTCACGAGCTACAGTGTTTGGGCAAATAGATTCCAAGAGGCAAAAATCTTGTGCTTTTTGGGAAACAGTGTGCCGGCCATTTTGGGGGGAAAATGCTTTATAACTGACATGATTTCTAGCAGAGCCAATGCTTTGGTCTTACAATGCTTGTATTACCATCATTCAGGTTGAATTTCAGATTTAATGTGTTTTGTAAACAAAGCAGCTGATATTACCATCGTGACAGCTTATGAAGACAACATGATTTTGTGGCTAAACTTCTTTGATTTCATTGGCACTTAAATATGATTTCATAGTGGATTTAAAAAAATAATTCTACAAAGTTATGATTTTCATTGTAGAACAATACTTCATGGATTAAAGGTTTAACATCATTTTCATCCCTATCACAGTAACATGACAAAAACAACTATTTTAAGCTGAGCTAAATGAGATAAAACAAGACAGTTCTTTAATTCATACGCCTTTCTGAATCATTGATGCCATGTTATTTACCGTCTTTAAGTAACCTTTTTCCAAATCGATACAAATGTTCTACATGAAATGAGCCTGTAGGCATTCTTCATGATCCTCATTGTGTTTCATTTGTCTGAACGATATTACAGTGCTTTATTCACTACCCCCCCACGATAAAGTACTCACACGCTCTATTAGCATAAATCAATTCAGCTTCATGCAGACTGATCAATTGCGTTCAATGACAGGACGTGAATGGAACCGTTTCACTTTGATGTTTGTTGCTACAAATAGGGGGCTGGGATGTGAGGCATCTGGCTGGGACAATATTAATTATGAAGATCTTTTGTTGCAGATTATTGATGTATAGTCAATGGGCCTTTTAACCAATGATCTGTAAGTTTTGCTGGGAACAAAGCAGCACAATGCTCATAAAACGACTTTGCAGTTGGAAATGATTGAACATTCAAAGTGGCCTTGTATCCATTGGTTTTAATACCGATGCCCAGAAAAATGGGCCAATTTGAATTCAATATTCTTGTTAAATTATGCACCATGCACAAAAAGACAGAATATCTACTTAAGAGGAAAACAGACATGGAAACGTATACATGCCTTGGAAAGAACATGACTCATACATCATTGTTATGACAATGTGCATCGAACAATCTGGATATAGGACTATTTTGAGTTCGTGATAAAACGAAACCACAGCTTACCACATAGTTTCATGGGTTGTACTAAACATGACCATACATGAAATCATGTCAGCTTTCCCAGCATGATTCCTTCTTTTTATATCTGACTAACCTAGGCACATACATGTGAGGTTTAGTGTCAACATCAGACAAAAAAAGGTGGGGTAATTTTCCTCAGAATCCTACCTTAAATCTAATCCAGGATTGATTTACTTTGAGGCTGGAAACCTACACAGAATTTGTCCTCTGCACTACTTCTATATATCCATCTCAATAAACTAATCTAAGAACTGGCGCTGGATCTCTTCCCACATATCATCATTTAGACAAGACTGTCAGGATGGATTCAGAGTCACATAATCTGTTTAATGTTCATCTGTAAACACTGACACACAAATGAAGACGTGTTTATAATGTTCACATCTATTTCCTTGAAACATAGCTGTTGATTTTCTCAAATATAAAAAACGTAAGAATGAACATCGAAAAGCCTATTGATGACATTGCAACAAATCACCTCAGGCATGTTTTGATCTTTCTGTCTTTGGCATGACTTTCTCTTCAGATATTTAGCAGACATTTCCAGGAACATTTCTTTGTAAAACGATATAATCTAGTCACATTTTTGCCATTTTAACAACAATTTGTGACTCTGTGTGTAGAGTATTTGCTTGGCACTGCTTGAACAATGGAGTCAGAAATTGACAAGTAATGTTTAAAGAAGCAATAAGTTATTTCCTCATAAACAGTCATACGATAACTTTTGACTGCACATTGTTAGCATACATCTGAAATATTATTAAGTATGATTGAATAGTTCTCCAATCTCCATTTATACTTTCACAATTACACATTTGGCAGATGCTCTTATCCAAAGCAACATGCTTTCAAAATACATTTAGTCAGTATGTGTATTCGCACGAAGATCAAACTAACGACCTTTGCACTGCTATCGTAACACCAATTTGACTATTTCTCTGCTTAAAAATAAAATAACTGAGGGTGAAGGAAGGGTTTGTGAAGGGCTCACATGCACACATTGCAATTCCCTATTTTGGGGCACCTATCTTTGGCCACTAATAATAACCAAAACCTCCTTAGAGATTTAAACAATAGGTATTAAGAGATACACAATATTTATACAAAAACTGTAATGTTAAAAGCCTATGAAAACCGAGTTTGCATGTTTGAAACGATGATACTATTTACATGGATTAAATGCCATTTACAGTTTCTTCACAAAGCTGATTTGCATTGCTTTCAGGACATACACACAGGGACCAGAGACATATGTACATTTACATGCGTGTTCCCGCATGGCCATTGTACAAGAACACATACATAACTCTGTATCATTTCAATGATTACATTCAGCAGTTAAGGTTCATAATCATCTTTACATAAAACCCTGCATGACTGGGGAGGTTAAGATCTTGCCTTGAAAGCACTGCTTACACAAAGAACAATTAAAGGCTGGTGGATCACAAGGTGACATAGTTATTTTATCTTGCATGTACCGCCTAACAGAATATCAATAAATTGAGATGCAAGCACAATGCATCATATGACCTTTGGAGCCTGAGCAACCCAGTTATACTACTATTGTATATTAAATGCAGAGCTCCAACTTCCGGTCCTCATAAAAAGCTCTTCCTCCACACTGCGTCCACCCTTCTTACAATTACAACAGTTGACCCAACACCCAACAAATGTCTCTGACCCCTGGCTTTGGGTGTGCCACAGGCTTTAAAGGGAAGTCATAGAACTGGTTAAAATGACATAATAAAAGGAGATCAGAATGTTTTGCACATTTAGCTTGAAGATTAGTTAAAATTACATGTTTGTTAATGGGGGCTTGCAAATGTCATCAAGATTTGATCACTTCAAACACATCTTCCGTCTTCTTCTGTGACTAAAGTTTGTAAATAATATTTTTTCCCAGATATAAAGATGGCAGCGGTCAGATACAAATACTGTAGTCCTGCTGCAAAACTCATAAGTGTCTTCTTTTCCACTTGTAAAACCTGCTACAACAATATCCAGAGAATTCAAAAAGTTCTTGAGCCAGAGATGCTGATAGCTGGCAGATGCTTTATGGAAAGCAGGCTGTACTGCAAATAGCATTTGGAAAGTGTTTGACACAGAAAGCAGGCGGTTGGGGTAAATGTTCCGGTCACTAGATCCAGATGGGGTGAATGTTCCGGTCATTGGCTTTAATGACCATTAAATGAAACAAATGATTGAAATGCATTTAATATTTCAGCCTTAACTTGTAGTGCAACATTAGCCACATTCCTTATTGTGGGATAGAGAAATGTCTCATAGCATGTCTCATCGTTCTCTATATTATTTTACATGGTGAAAGTCAAAGAACTAAATATAGAATCATATAATGACATTTGTGGTAACCTTGGAGGAACCCAAGACTGTTTATGAAACTATATTAAAATGTATTGTGTGAAACAAATGCCTGTTAAAATCATTCCACACCACCCCAGGCAATAAATTAGATGTTTACTATATAGGCAAGACACTTGTGTATACATATACTGAGTACAATACTGATGGTATTTGTAGTTATCATTGTTCCTTTCATTGGCCAGCCTTCTTCAGACATCATCCCAAGCTTGTTTATGGTCATATATTCAACCTCCTATACCAACAGACATGTGACAAAAACATAATGTATTGTACTTCAAATGATTCATATTAGCTCTAGTTAGGGCTGTAGTCAACCAAAGAAATGCTTAGTCGACCAAAGTCCTGTCCTGCGCAGCGATCAGTCGACTAAAAAAAAAAAAATAAAAAATAAAAAAAAGACGTGATGTTTTGCATTTTGATTGAACATTTATTAAACAATCGTCATAGAACATTTATAAAACAACAACGAAAAGACATCAATAATACATACAACTATAATAATAATACAATTCTTTGAAAATTAAGTGATTTTTTTTAAATAGCCGAAATTAAAGTATTTAAAGTTGGGGATGAAACATAGGCTAAAAAAAATAGGCAACTGGTCGACCAATGAGAATGTCAGTCGACCAAGACGGCATCGACCGATTAGTCGACTAAACGACTAAAGTTGACAGCCCTAGCTCTAGTTGTCAGTTTTGTCTTTTAATTGAAACATTTTCCTCTAAATTTACATCTTCGAAAGGTGTAATATTTCATGGTGCTATCAGTAGTGTGATCATACTGCTGTGTGCTTAAATATATAGGTATCATGTATATATTGAATACACATAGGTAGAGGTAAATATTGTATGTCCATGTGTTTATGTGGTACATAAAAGCACCCTACGTACCACAATACTAGTGCAGGCAGGGCTTAGCATCATTGGCTGATTTAAAATTAATATATATAGGGATTTTATCATGGGCATCGCAAGGCCCTTTTTAGGGGGGTTTTAGCCCCACCAACATTTCTAATCAGCCCCCTCATTCAATTCTCGATTCTCCATAAACCGTACACAAATTCGTGATCGCCTCAGTGCCATTTAAATTTCATTTGAAAACAGCAGCAGACTTAGGCTCATCCCTGTCTTTCAGAGCATTCTATAATCCACAGACTGTGGGGTCGCAGAGCAAGGATCATGGGACAAGACATGGGCCCAGTTACATAAACTTAGCCTTGAAGTTAAAACTGAATTTTTACAGCTATTCTTACAGACAAGGAATTAGTTAGAACGGACGATCAGTATAACTTTTCATATTTCAATTAGCCCAAGCTACCTTTTTATGTAACTCATTTAAAGAAGTTATGACCAGTCTTGAAGAAAAAAATAAGATGACTAACACGTAAGACTAGTCTAAGCAGTTTTTGCAATGAGCCTGAGGTGTTTTTGAAGGTTTTCAACATAAAATAAAGTTTGTACTAGAAATACAAACAGTAAATTTTGTTTATACAATAAACAGGTGTGAATGTGTGCAAGACTCGTATTTGGCTTGTTCAGTCCTCAAATGTTAGACGCTGCAATTGTTAATATCATACCCTGTTTTATTTTTTATTTATTTTGCCTTGTTGTGCAAGCACTGTCGAGCTTGTGGAGAGGCTGCAGCTTTTGCCAGAGGGGAACTGGAATCCCCTGGTTAGGCCTGGTTTCCCTGTGAGGATTTATTTTTTGGTTTTGGGTTCCTCGCCACCGTTTGCATACTGTTTTGCACTGTTTGCCTGGCCGGGGGGCTGCTAGAATCTTATTGCATATAGCAATATATAGTCTGTCTGATGTTTGACCTGTTTTTTGACTTGCATAACCTTATATGTTTTGCTTATAGTCAATGTTTTCTTCTACAGCTGCTTTGTAACAATGGAAATTGTAAAAAGCGCTATATGAATAAGGCTGACTTGACTTAGTCAAACGTTTATTTTATTTTTTTATTTTTATTTTTTACTATAATACACAAACTCTCATTGGGGCTGAGCCCAAATTTTATTAATATAATTTATCTGGCAGTCATGCTTGTGAAGAAATCAGTAAGAACTGTACAGAATAAAGAACTATGTTGTTCAAAATATTACTGTGTTCCGCACAGACCCGTGGGTTTCTGTTAAGTCCTTAATTTCTGTCAAAATAATTATTGTTTCACACGTTTTAAACACTTTAACCATACCTCTTTTTTTGTCGAACAAACAGATTGTCCTGTTCCAAATTAATGCCATTAGTCGAGCCAATGTTGTTACTGTTTGTCCGGCCCACTTGCAGACTGCAGACACTACACAATTCACCTTAAATCTAATAGCTAAAAAGAAAATGTGCCAAATTAAATCTGGGTGTAGAACATTCCATAAAATGAAATGCACCAAATGGCTTTTATGACAAGCAGATATACAGTAATCAGATGTTCCAGAGCAAGTTCCATCTTGTTCTATCAATTATTTCAATCTTTGACCAGTGACCAATCAGCAATATGTTCTCAGAATATAATGAACATTCAATTCTCAAGGAAATGACATGAACATGTTTGATAGTATCTCTCAGTTTAACAAGGACAGTAAGATTTTGGAGTTATGAACGGTAGGACAGAAGATCAATGATACCAGCCATAATTATAAAAAATAAACATGCAGCATTATGTTAGTAAAATATCAGAGTAAACAACTCTGATACCAAAAAAGATCTTGAAACAAATGTGGGGAATTAAGGGAATGTCAGGATAGCAGGTCACTTTCATCTAAAGTTACTGTTCTGTTTCTTGACATCACAAAAACAGATCTTGATAAATCTATTTACACAAACTGACTATGAACCTTTCATCTGAGTGCTCTAGGCATGAGGAATTTCCTCTCGCAGGTGTTGAATTCTTCTGACACTAAGATTTATTGCCATATTTCTGAACAGACTCACTGCCATATTTGGCAAACACACCCTCACATTTCACATATCTTTTAAACTTCTCTAGGGCCAGCTTGGCTCTGAGAATCTGTGTAATCATCTAAATTCACTTAATAAAAGAACAGAAAAGTCATGAAAAGGACAGGACTGTTTAATTTGTTCCGTCAGTGATAATAATAATCCCGCCGTGTTAATTTTCTCAGAACAATGAGCTGCTCAGAGCTGGAGGGCTGGGTTCCAGGAGTTCTCGACGGTGAGACCACGAGAGGTTCTCAAATAAAGATTACTGCTGATCTGTGGACTAATAAACAGGAACAAAACCAGTATCTGGGGTACAAAGTCATTCCAGTGAGGCCACAAATTCATTATGTAAGGTCAATTTACACCTCAGAAGACATGTTTATGTGCATTATATCGCATATCCTCTACAAAATTACGCACAGTACCTTCAGATCAAAGGATTTTTAAGATAATGGTAAATATTCACTACTTGAGTGTTTTTAGGCTTTTGACCAATAGTGTCTATATAAAACATCAGGACAGCAGATGCTCATACCAGAAAGACATCCACTTCCCCATTCCTGCTCAAATGTGTTCAGTCTGCATCCCCGGGATTTTTGGTTTTCCTGCTCTCTGCTTGCAACCTGCTCGCTGTTGAATCCGCTGGAGTGACAAAACACAGATGCTTTGACTGTTTTTGCTCTCCGCTTTACAGTACTCCCTAGTGTTTCAAAACTCTAAACTGAAGCCCGAAAAGCAGAGCAATAAATGCAACAGATAAGATACTTTATACTAAGTTTATACTAAATATTAGCACTTTCAAGACATCACTTTGTTGCAGTCCAATGAAAATAATAATCACAACTTGCACAGAAAACACTGCACACTGTGTGTATTTGTATGGAACGTTGCTGTGCCACATTTACCCCCAGCTCACCTCAACAAATATCACCCCGATTCTGCACTTCCTCAACAGAGAGGAACTGTGTGAAATGGCTCTCTGCTATTTATAAATGTTGGAAAGGTGCCCGTAACGTAGCAACAACAACAACAACAACAACAACCTTTTACTTTTATCGTTATGTAGAACTAGAATGTAGAGGGGTGTGGCTGAGTGAAGGAAGTGTCTCACAGACAGGGGAATTTAGCAATAAAAGTCGATCTCCAATTTCCCTAAATAAGGGAATGGAAGCATGAAGACAATAAAAGAGATTGACCTTGTTTTATTACTCCTGACACAGAAACACTCAAGATTTAAAAAAAAATACAATATTTCTAAACGAAATACAATAAACACATTCACAAACACAGTTTATTTCTTATTATTGTCACATACAATATTAGGGTATATGTTTCTCAGTGCATGACCAAAAGTTTCCATAATGGTGTACAGTAAACAAGCTATTCCAGCAACAAGCTAGTTTTTCCAACATGAAGCGCAACTGTAGCTTTACAAATAGATGTGGATGAGACAATAATCAAAAATGCTTTGTCTTATTTGTCCTATTGGTCAGCTTTAGTGAATTTATTAATTTAGACATAACATACCAATTCAAATACATTGTTCATTAATTTGACTATGTACGGATGTCTCTGAATGACATTTTGCATCTTTTTAAATCACAATATTTAGTTAAACACAGCTATTAAACATGGATTTAATTCAATGTATATGCTACTTTTTATTAGTTTTTTTATTAGAATTAGTTGTGTACTTAAATCTTCGTCCTACTCCTAATCCATATTAATTCATTAAAAACCCAGTTTTTTGTCAATTCAAGTATGTAAAATATATAGTATTTGAACTTTAAAAGTGCTGTAAGTAATATAAACTGTTCCATAGATTTATCACCAACTTTAGGCCACATCCACACAAAGCCAGAGCTTTCCCTATACACTCTTTTTTCATCATTCTAAGAACAATTGCGTAAACAAACCGTCTCAAGAAACATCTTTATAGACACAAAACCACTGAAACAGACATGCCAGACCAGTATGTGGCACTGTAATTCTTGCACAGAGTGTCTGACTAGGATTGAGACGTGGGGTGATGAAAATATAGTTTTAGAAAATATACAGATTGGCTGTACACACGAAAACACAAGGGTGTCCTTTTCAGACTTATCCACTCAGGGACCCGCCTTCAAATGTGGGTTTATATACCAGAACGTCAGATCCATCCATTTATTTTCAGTTAATAGTCTAGTGTACGTTTGATATTTCAGGATATCTATTTCAGATAGATTACTGTAGTCAGTGGGAGAGGACCAGGACTGGCTTTTAGTTGTGGTTTGTGTGTGTGTCGACGGCAGTCGCCCGTGAGGGAGCTGCCGGCTGTCTAGTTAATATTTATTCATTAAAGATGTTGAATGTTTGTCGATTCCCGTCTCCTTCCTTTTATGCTCCCGAAGCTCCTCCGTGAGTGATGCGAGACCGGTGCACGCACAGCTGTCACTCACGTGACCGGCCTCACCCCTTTCCCTCACGGCTCTCGTCCCGCCCTGCTTGCCACAATTACATAACATTTTACGCGTTCCATTACATAAAAAACTCTAATTTATGACTAGCTTGTAGTTTGGCAGTCACAGCTTGCATTGCTCAAAACATTTGATGTGATTATTAGATATGTCTCGAGTATGTTTCCACCAACTGACAAAACAAAGCACTTAATTTGTCCCAACAGGCACCAGCTTAATTCAGACGAACTTCTATATGAAACCATTTGGAATGAATAATGAAAATCAAATAGCAGTGTAGGTGAAAGGCTGAATGAAGCCTCATTTATTATGTATGTCTTCACAAACTGCCTCTTATAAAGTCCATTCTCATCTTTAAATGTTGGAAATTTATTCATTGCTCTTTCATTTTAGAGTGAGAGAAATATTAAAGAAGTTTATCCCCCTTTTAAAGACGTGTTGTTAAGACCTGTTTATTTATTGATAGTTCCATTTATTTTCATCTATGTTAGTTAATCACATCCACTTCTGCTATTCTCACAATGAGCAGATTCACACTTTGTGTGTGTCACTCAAGCCTTGCAAACCTATTAGGATGTCAATGATTTTAGTGGAATTTGAGCTCATTTCTGTTCTATCGGTTTGATTATTTTCATCTCTGAGGAAAACAATGGGGGATGCCATTACCTACCAACATGAAGGAGAGTAAAAGGGAAAATCAAAAGATGTTAAGGGGTTAAAAAACAACACAGGTTGAGGGAATATGCTGTCACCTCTCAAGAATGTGTTTATCTCTTAGCTAAACCAAACTGAGATGCTGAGAAACGGTGACCTTCTTAGAAAACTTGTTTGAATAAGTGGCAGAGCAAGTGAAGCAAGAGGGTTAACAATTCATCGATTTTTGTTGTTGTCAAAGGTTCATTATGGGTTCTCTGAGTCTGAGTAAACAGGAGTCCATTATTGTAATGTTGTGAATTTTATGTGGAAGGTACTAACAAAACAAGGCTAAATACAGGTGGTGTTTGTTGACATTAGTTAAATCCTCCAAATAGAAACACCCAGTCATTATAAGTTGTTCGTAGCCTGGGGTTTGAACTGAGGTGTAAAGAATTTAAAATACAGTTTTGGGTCTAATCCAAACAATATCACGATTCCAATACACTATTTTGTACAATTACACAGCAGGAGTGTTGCATATATTAAGACACTGCTGAAAAACATTTACCAATGCAATTTCCTAATTTAGGAAAGATATCCAGACTGCAAACATAAATGCACACAGAGCATGAATGAGTGTTCCAATTCATATCCAAGAGCGGATATTTCCCAGGTATCCTGAGAATGGCATGGGAAATGACTCAGCCATCTGTCTGCTAGTCTAGAAGATTTACACACCTATCTCTCTCAACAACTGTTGAAAAAACTAGGGCAACCCCTCACACTTGTTTATAAAGCTCTCTCTTTCCTTTCCTGCTTGGGTCCATCACTGTCTTTATTTTGGCACAAAGCCCCACTTCCACTTTCAAACATTCAACCACCACCCCGAGATCTCTCATTATACCTCTTTCTATCTGAATTCTGTCTATATTATGTTTAGAAAGGTCTCTTGCATGTAATGTTGTGCACCATGCATGATGTCATTGTACACCAATGGTCTCCACACTCACCCTTGACACCTGTTAGTAAACACAAAGCCTGTAAATAACCCACATGGCACATGCTATACATCAAATGCTTGTTGTATGTGTTTTAAATTAATGACATGTTAGCATAATGTATTAAAATACAGAGGTTGGGCAAAAAGATATGAACACATTCGAACTAGGGGATATCTATTAATAAGGTGTTGAACCATCATTTCCCTCTAACACAGCTTTAAACTTTTCCAAGACAGATTCAGTTGCATAGTTTAGTGCAATGTTTTATTTATCAGAACATCTAGTTGCTTCCAAGAGGTTCATCTGCTTCTCGCTCCTCTCAAAATTGTTCACAGTGTTACTCTTTAAACACTCAACAGTTGGGATGTGAAGCTTAAGGATTCTATTGAATAAATGGCCTACCACTATTTGTCTTCATTGGACTTCATACATTTCTGTGCTAAACGCTTTTGTGGCACACTTTGTTCGAAGTCGTGTTTTGGCATGCAACCTTCTAGACAATATTTAAAGTTGAAGAAACAAAAGATTACAACAACATTTTCACAGAAGCCAACACACAATTGATAATGACCTCTATAACAATGCTTCCAACCCCTTTGCATTCAAAGATTATGTTGCTAACACTTCTCATAAGCAAACATTGAGAAACAAGTTTCTCTCTCCTTTGTATCTCTCTCTATTACACACATACACATTACAGTAATATAAAGTGATATAAAATAATCAAAATAAACTCATGAATTTAACTATTCCAAAGAACTCAGAAAATCAATTACCCAGCAAATCAGATGAGTTCATTATCATTCTTTGGACACGTACTATAGCAGTAGTACGTTATTGCCTTAGGCATTAGGTAAAGAACAACAATAGTTATTCTTCTATAGCTCTCCAGATCACATACATGATAAGCTTTGGAATATCGTTTCTAGCCTTTGGTTGTTACTATGGGCCATAAGTTTCCCTGAAATGCCTTTGGTTATTTTGAAAAAGACAATGCATATAGTGCCCTGTGTATCTACAGTATCAATGCACTATAGGGACCCGAAAGCTCCAAAGAATTCCAAAAACATGCCCATAACCAGCAGAATGTAATAAATCATTTTCATGTGTCCCATTTACATTGCATTGTACATTTACAACATGCACTGTATACAGTTACAGCAAATTCTTCACAGAGTGAGTAATACATGTACAAAAGTCTAAAACTAGAAATCTTGGTTATTGAATTGACCAAATAAAAAGAAACAAATTGTATGATCTGATGGACAACATTATGTCACTTGTCATCATACATTTTATATGAATTTCTTTTAAAAAGCACAAGAGAGTCTCTACACCTGTAAGTGTCTAACCCATGAGGCAGATGATAGTTGCAGTGGTAATTCTGGTTTTACAAACAACCTCCCTTCAATAAGACACATCCACATGCCCCCTCATTTCTCGGAGGAGTTCAGCTCCCACAGTCAGATGACCAAGGCAGAGATACGCACGCCTACAGTGAGACACAGTGCCTGTGATGTTGAGCCAATACAAACCAAGCTACAGTGCCAAACACAGAAATTTGAAAACCAGAGTCCACATCAGTATTCACGGATTGCCATGTCTCCAGAGCATATTCTTATATTACTCTTTTTTTCAACATTTCCCTTTATAACGTTGGCAGTAAGCTTTGGACTTCCTAATGAAGGGGGTGTTGCAATTTATTTACTTCTGGGAGATTGAAGATATAAAGAATGTAAACAGTAGATTTATATGAATCTATCCATATGCATATTAATGAACTGAGGTTGTGTGAGTTCACTCAACTATAATTATGCGTGGGACAAAGCCAAGTGTAATAATGATAAGGCCACAGATGCCCAAATACTACATACAGACTTTCCCGGATCTTCATTTATGACTTATAAGAACGTCTACATACTCTGTATAAATAAAAATAGAAATCCCTGTGAATGTGTCCTATTTATCTTACATATACTTTTATTTTTATATTTATCATTCTCCAAATCAGTTTTATTAAAAGTGTTAAAAACATATCCACAATCGGACCAAAACGTACTCGGTTA
The DNA here is from genome assembly GCF_947034865.1 of Barbatula barbatula. Lineage (NCBI taxonomy): Eukaryota > Metazoa > Chordata > Actinopteri > Cypriniformes > Nemacheilidae > Barbatula > Barbatula barbatula. Next base: position 9,605,788 of record NC_136781.1, read on the forward strand.
CTAACGTAACCTCGGTTCCCTGAGATACGGTGCTATGGGAAAACTCCAATGGCGATGATACCCACCAGAAGGGGCGGGGCTTACGGCTATATAAGCCGACTCATCGCCATAGAGTCGTCAGGTTACTTCGACTGAACCGACGACAATGCAGCTCGTAGCACGGCAAGGAACGCAGTACTCGTTCCCGTATCTCAGGGAACCGAGGTTATGTTAGTAACAGAGTACGTTCCCTATCGATACTTCGATACTTTGCTACGGGGAACCAGTATAATCACGACGTGCTACAGATGGAACGCAAAACACAGTTAGTCTCGGAGCCTTGGCTCGGAGACGGGGTAGAACAGGGAATCCCTGAGAAGGCAGAGAAGGCCAAGCTAGTAGGTGGCCTAGTCCGGTTAATCGTCCCAAAAAATATTAGGTGCTGGCGTGGCTATAGAGCCAGGGCTCAGCGGCCTAATCCAAAGCAGAAAGGACCAGGGCCTGAAGGGCCGGGACGTCCAGATCTTCCAGATCCAGAGAGAAGAACCAGTCCGCTGGGCGTATTTGCGAGAGGATCTGCTTCATCATGATCATTCTGAAGCGCCGTTTTATAAGGGCGTGATTCAAATGTCTGAGATCGAGGAAGGTTTGCTGATTGCAAATATATGTGTTCAGTCTCTCTGTCTCAGTCTCTGTGGCCACATAATTTGACATGTAAAACAGTCTGCTTGATATGGACAAGCAAGATAGATCTACTTCTCTTGACAGAGTTCTTGGTTGTATTTTGAATTTAAATATCCACGCTTTTTTAACAAAACTTAACCACAACAGAATTTGAGAGTTTTCAATATTGGTTATCTTGCAGACAAAGATAAGGGTTACATGTTTGTTTGTGTTTGACACATGTCTGTCCGTGTGGCCACATACTGATTTTGATATGCATACCATTTTTCAAAACATCTTTTTGTTTTGCAGAAGAAAGAACGGTATACAGGTTTGGAATGACAAAAGGATGCGTAAATAGTAAGAATAAGAATTATTTATTTTTGGGTGAACTATCCCTTTAAACTGTCAAAATTATCCTACCAAAACGTATTTTCTTCTTTTTTTACCTTTAGTGAAATCCCTAATGTCACTTAGGGTGTGTATGTGTATTTTAGAGAGTGTGCAAAGTTTGCTCAGAGGCCTTACAAAACCAAAATCAAGCCCCGATTACAGTGTATCTGGAAAGTATTCACAGCGCTTCACTTTTTACACATTTTGTCATGTTACAGCCTTATTCTAAAATGGATTCAATTTATTATTTTCTTCAAAATTCTAAAAACAATACCCCATAATGACAACGTGAAAGAAGTTTGTTTGAAATCTTTGCAAATTTATTAAAAATAAACGTAAAAAAGCACATGCCTTTGCCATGACACTCAAAACTGAGCTCAGGTGCATCCTGTTTCCACTGTAAATTCAGTTGGTTGGACATGATTTGGAAAGGCACACACCTCTCTATAGAAGGTCCCACAGTTAACAGTGCATGTCAGAGCACAAACCAACCCATGAAGTCCAAGGAATTGAGAAGAACCCAATGGTCACTCTGACAGAGCTCCAGCATGTCTCTGTGGAGAGAGGAGAACCTTCCAGAATAACCACCATCTCTGCAGCACTCCACCAATCAGGCCTGTATGGCAGAGTGGTCACACGGAAGCCACTCCTCAGTAAAAGGCACACAACAGCACCTGAAGGACTCTCTGCCTCTCTGGTCTGATGAAACAAATATTGAACTCTTTGGCCTGAATGGCAAGCGTCATATCTGGAGGAAACCAGGCTCCGCTCATCACCTGGCCAATACCATCCCTACAAGGAAGCATGGTGGTGGCAGCATCATGCTGTGGGGGTGTTTTTCGGCAGCAGGAACTGGGAGACTAGTCCGGACCAAGGGAAAGAAGAATGCAGAAATGTAAAGAGACATCCTCGATGAAAAAACCTGGACCTCAGACTGGGGTGAAGGTTCATCTTCCAACAGGACAATGACCCTAACCACACAGCCAAGATAACAAAGGAGTGGCTACAAGACAACTCTGTGAATGTCCTTGAGTGGCCCAGCCAGAGCCTATACTTGAACCCGATTGAACATCTCTGGAGAGATCTGAAAATGGTTGTGCACCGACGCTCCCCATCCAACCTGATGGAGCTTCTGACAAGCTTGTAGCATCATACTCAAAAAGACTTAAGGCTGTTATTGGTGTCAAAGGTGCTTCAACAAAGTATTGAGCAAAGGCTGTGAATATTTATGTACATTTACCGTTTTCAGTACATTCGTAAAGATTTTAAACAAACTTCTTTCACGATGGCATTATGGGGTATTGTTTGTAGAGTTTCGGGGAAAATAATGTATTGAATCCATTTTGGAATAAGGCTGTAACGTGACAAAATGTGGAAAAAGTGAAGTGCTGTGACTTTCCAGATGCAATGTATAAACTCCTTGGCCAGTTGCTTACATTTATGCATTTGGCAGATGCTTTGTCAAAGCGACTTACATTGCATTATCCTATATATATTGTATCTAAGTATGTGCAATCCCCTGGGATCAAACCCACAACCTTGGCATTGTTAGCGACACGCCCTTACCACTGAGCTACAGGAAAGTTAAGGAAATAAGTCATTCTTGTTTTTCAACATTTTGTCACAGCTTAATTTGATTGTGTACAATAGACTTATATTTGTAAACCAATTATGTTTTGACTACATAAATCATTTTAATTGAGAAACTAGGCAGGGGAGTTTTAATTCCCAGCATGCTTTTGCATGGGACTGGATGGTGAGAGTAAAGGTACACTATTAAACTTTGCTGTAATTTTTACAGTTACGTACTACAAAATGGCCAGTAAAATACTGTAATGTTATTTTACTGTTAGTTACTTTAATATGCCTTGCATTTTGGCAATTTTTTGGGGATACAATGATATGTTAACCTTTGGCCGATAACCTTTATCATCGGAAGTCTATAACCGATATAGGACCGAAATACAGTATTTCAATATTAATATAAAATTCTCTAAGACTAAAACAAAAAGTGGACAACTGGTTTTATTTGAAAATATTGACTGCAGAAAACAAGGTAAACGTTAGTTCTCTTTTTCCCCTGAAATCATGTACCAAGCCAACTTTACACTAGGTCTTTAACCTTCAAACTTTTCTGGTACATTTTTTTATTTAATAAACAAATAATAATTGATGTTCTTCCAGAGAAACCCAGAAGAAATGTATTTATAGTCACATGTCTAATAGGTCTCAAAAATAGTTTGATTCAATCAATATGCTTTTGTTCCTATAATTTACACATTTACCTGCACATACTGTACCTACATAAAATAAAAAAATTTTTGCTAACAGCATTAAGTGAATGATCATGTCAGAAAGACAGTACAGTCCTGTATTTTAACTGTAAGCAGTGTGCAGCTGAAGAAGTTTAACCAGAGGAAATGATTAGTAATATATCCGATTAAAGATAACAGCTAACCCTGTCTAACCATTTAGGCCTTGGGCCAACCAGAATCACACGTTCTAATCGTCATGTTTGCGCCCGTGCTGAAAGGGATGGCTGCAAAGTGTCTGTCAAAGATTAAATGGCGTTGATATTTATTATTCAGGTCACTCTTAACGGCTATGTTATGAGAGACAGTTGCTAGTCTCCATTTCGAATTTCCACTTCTAGAGCCCTCTGCCCTTCTAAGTGAGTAAGGCACTTGGGTGCAATTGATATTCGTCCGAAGTTTCAGTCGCAGAACCTGTAGTTTACAGATGATATTTAATAATTATTTAAGAGACTGAGCAATTCACGTCATAAAACGTTAATATGTCGTCAGGAGCCGCGGGGTTACTTTTGTATTGCTTGTATCTGCTTTTTGACCTTTCTTTTTTATGAATGCTCTTATAACTCGCATCAATCGGGTCCTGCACTTTATCTCTCTTAATAACTCTCTTAACATCAGTCCTGCACTTTATTTTCTCAATCCTGCATATGTTTTAAAACCAAAACCAAAACCTTTGGTTCCGATGGACACTCATCCAGTTTGTGTAAGGAAAGGTGCACCTCTCAGGAAACTTTAACAAATGAAGATCGTTGTAGATGTTTAATTATGACTTGGAGCATTGGGATCGTGAGACGAGGGCAGCGTATTTTTTATTCATGAAAATCTCAAATTCGAACAAAATCCATATTTATCCTGTAGCTCAAAATTTTTGTCATGTTTTGTACTTAAAAAACAGGCCAAAAGCCTGAAGAAAATGACAATACAACCCCCTCGTACAACCAGACTTTCCCCCCCTCAGAACCCCTCCCCATTCTTAAGTCAATGAAAGCATTCAGATAAAGACACATTTAAGCGCGTATGGCGGGTTTATATGTTATTGATTAAAAATCATATCTATATTTTATTTTTATTTAAATCTCCTGTAAGAACTGTGCCATTTTGAATGTAGGAGGTGTCTGTGGAGCCTTATCTGCTATTTACTGTCAAAACTGGTAAGTAATGTCTGTACTTATTACACAGTTATAGCTGCCACATAAGAAACATTTCATGAAATATAAGAGTATTTTATGTTTTTTAATTTTCCTTCCCAGAGCTGTATGTGCTAAAAACAAACTGGGTCCGTGCTAAGAATAAATTAGCCAGTAGCACCGCGTGAAACCGTTTGTCAGATGCATTAGCCAGAGCTGCGTCTTTGTGTTTGTCGCTGTGCAGGTTTGTGTGTGACTTTAATCAACAGCGCACCGCTATTTTTTGTCTATTTTGCGAGTTTTCCGGCTGCATTTAGTCCATATAAGTAGATAGTTTTGTATTACCGAAATTCTTCAAAATATCTTCTTTTGTGTTCTGCTGAAGAAAAAAAGTAAAAAAGTAATGAAACGACAAGACGGTGAGTAAATGGTGAGACAATTTCATTATTGGATGAACTATCCCTTTAACTGTTAAAACACTTGAGCAGTGTTCAATTACACTAAAATGGACAGCTGTCAGTTGAATCTCTGCCCTGACTCAACAGTTAGAGATTTGGGTCTGGTTTTAACTAAATATTTAGGAATTAAATGTATTTGACAAATATTGATTTTTCATTTTATTCCATTTTCATTCATATACGGTTTATAAATAATTATATTTATACATTTCGCAGCAATGTAAATTCATTTAATAAATAATGCTAAATTATGTTTTTTTTCTTGTACTTGCAGGTTCATTCTGAGAATACACCCTGATAGCACCAAATGCCAAAATCACATGTCAGCCAGACACAGAAGATCCCACAGATTCACCAACCCAAATCCTTTTGGCATATCTTATCAACAAGTTTGTTGAGTAAAAAAATAAAACACTACAGATGACAACACTACAAACAAAACAAACATGTTTTTTTCTGTTTTATTTTTGTTCTGTGACCTAATGTGCGTGCAAACTGTACACTGTGACAGTATGTACTGATTTAAATGAACCTATCTAACATTAAAACAGTACGTTTTATATATGTGTGGGAGTAGTATTAATACATTTTGGACATTCTGCATCAGGCATGTATGTTGTCATGTGACCCATTTGCTCTTTCACCCACGACATTTAACCACAGCCTGTAGATAGGCATTGGTAAAACCATTAAGTTTCCATCTCTCTCTCTCTTTTTGTCAGTTCTTAATGCATTGTTTGGTTGTTTTGTTCCTTGGTTTTCTGAGTATCTTGAGATAAAATTTTGTTTAAAATAAAACTTTAACTGCTGTGAGTAGACCTGTTTCTTCTACTTTATTGCAACTTGTGAATTATAAATAAGTAAAACAGTAAAGATATGAAAATATTGTTATCTGTGAACACTGTAACCTGCACACACTTTTACAGCAACTTACTGGCTTCCAGCTGCCAGTAAGTTACTGTATAATTTACAGCAACCTTTTACAGTGTGGTTTTACTACATTTAGTACAGTTTACATATAACTACTGTATGTATTGGAAAAATCTGTTTCAATTCCAGTTACGAGTTAAGCTCATATTTTAAGTGTCTTCTGACTGTTTCTCCAGGCACTCACAGGTGGCAAAACCTGTATACGTGTGCTACTAATGCTCCTCATCATAAGCCACATGCATGTGTCACAATCACACTTTAACCCATCATCTTCTTTTCCTCCCACTCATCCACAGTGATGTTCAAAAGAAGCCCTCAAGTTCAATTCTCCTCTAACCACATTGAACCTTACCTAATGTCTTTACTGACCTATGCTACAGTAATATGTCTGCAGACACATCACAACCACATTTTACCTGATCTCCACCCATTCAAAAAACAATGGATGACCACCGCCCTCTAATCCCCACATTGCAGAACCGCTCTAAGCATTTCATGGACAGCAGAGAGCCTTCACTGGCTTCACTTTGTATGAAGCTTTGTTAAGATGGCATTTACTCTGGACATAAAAAAATCCTTATAACCAAACCATTCTTGGCCAGCATTGACTACCAAAGTAGGAAAAATGACAATAGTAGTCAAACCCAGAACTGTTTACTTTGCTACATTCTTTAAAATGTATTTTGTGTTTAACAGAACAAATAAATGTATAAAGCAATTTTTCCTACTACAGTAGTCAATGGTGGCCAAGAACTGTTTGGTCACAAGCATTCTTCCGAATGTCCTTCTCGGAGTTCTTCAGAACAAATACATTTATAAAGATTTTGAACAACTTTAGGGTGTGTAAATTTTGGGTGAACTGTTCATTTAATACCTCAAATCATTCGAAAAGTTATTTGTGAAAATAAGCTTTAGTTCATTCCATTAATTTGGCTCAAATCCAAATAAATATGGATTGATTCCTCACTAGTGTTTGATAATTCTAGCAGAAAGTCCATGGCTTCTGAAGGACCTGTTTGAATTCATTTTGATGTCTAAAGGATTTCAGTGATAACAGATGATACACCTGATTCTGCTTGCATCCACATCTTTTACTTATTACAGCATTTAAGATCCGTCCAAAGGTCTTGACTCTCAAGAAGCAAAGTCAATACAACTAATAACAACATTAACTAAACATTGTGTAAAGGTTTGCCAAATTCACAAAGTAAAGCTTGAATACTGCAAGTGATTGAACTTTAAATGCACCAATTCATTGTATACTTTTGAGTTTGATTTATGAGCTCAATTCATAAACAAATAGGAACATAAACAAAAAAGAAAACTGAAATGAAAGAGTCTCACTGTTTGTGTCTGTGTTGGTAATCCTGTATAGCAGTCAGCATAAATACAGCGCAGCTTTAACCTTACTCTACTGGCCAAGCAGCTCATTGGCTGGTAGTCAGTTGTGATGTCATCTCAGAATGTTATAAGGGCTCTGACAAATAGCCTTGGAGCCACATTCAACGTAAACCAGCTCAGCAGAGTAACAGCGGTGTGTGTGAGAGGTGCTGTAGTGACAGACAGGAAGCGATAGCAAAAGAGACAGCGAGAAAGCAAAAAAAGACATAATGAATGGGAATCTCCTTATTCAGAACAGCCCGATAGACATTTAAAGAACATTCAAAACTTTGCATGGGAGAAGTGGAGGTGGAGGACTTTGGAGGTTTGTACAAAAATTGACAAAATGTATTGTTTAATTAAAAACTTAAAATGCTTGTGCACATTAACACTTGTTGAATTACTTTTGTTAGTCTATATATACAATATCAGTAAACAAATCTTCTGGTCATGTTTTCTTTTATCTCTGTCAGATCATGGGAAGCACAACATCTCTTGTATGTGCAAACATCTCATCTAGTTCAAACCATTTAGGATCAGACTTCACCAGCAACAAAGAACGGGTGGTGCTGGGCACTGTCATGTCTCTACTAGTCCTGATTATTGTCTTTGGCAACGTGTTGGTGATTACAGCCATCGCCCGCTTCCAACGGCTTCAGAATGTCACTAACTGCTTTATTACGTCCCTGGCATGTGCTGACCTGGTCATGGGATTAGTAGTAGTGCCCTTTGGTGCTATTTACATTATTCAAAACCAGTGGTACTTTGGCAGGTTTTGGTGTGAGTTTTGGACGGCCACAGATGTTTTATGCGTCACCGCCAGCATCGAGACTCTGTGTGTCATCGCTCTGGATCGCTACATCGCTATCACTTCACCTTTTCGCTACCAGTCCATGCTGACGAAATATAGGGCTCGCGTTGTTGTGCTCCTCGTGTGGGTCATCGCCGGGCTGACTTCCTTCCTGCCGATTTATATGGAGTGGTGGATTTCTACCGACAAGGCTGCGGAAATACGCATTAAAAACACCTCATGCTGCGAATTTGACACCAATGCCACCTACGCCATCACCTCATCCATCATCTCCTTTTACATCCCATTGGTCATCATGGTTTTCGTTTACAGCAGAGTCTTTCAGGAGGCGAGAAAGCAGCTGAAGAAGATCAACAAAAGTGAAGGCAGATTCCATGCTCAAAATGTAAATGGAAAAAAGCTGTCAAGCGGCGAAGGTGCCATGGGTGGACATTGTGAAGTGAGGACCGTCAAGAAGCCCAAGTTCTGCCTGAAGGAACACAAGGCTTTGAAGACCCTGGGCATCATTATGGGCGTCTTTACACTGTGTTGGCTGCCATTCTTTGTACTAAACGTGGTGCTGGCAGTCCATAAGATGAGAAACATCGAATTGACGTTCAGAATTTTAAACTGGATAGGCTATGCTAACTCAGCCTTCAATCCACTGATCTACTGTAGGAGCCCGGAGTTCAGGTATGCTTTTAAGGAGATCCTGTGTCTCAATAGGTCACGCTACCCTAACGTCAATGGATATAAATACAGTGGGCATAGCTGGCAAAGTGACCACAGAGGACGGAGCAAAGGCAGTTCAGAAGACAGTGACCCAGTGGAGGGGAACACGGAAAAAGAGTTGGCTGTACACAGAATGGACTCGAATGGGAACTGCAGAAAAATCTGAAAATGTCTTGTAATACACATTGCAAGTCCTGACTCATTCCACTGTGACTTCTCATAATGTCGCTTAAGGACAGGTTACGCCTCCTATGGTAAGTGGGCAAATATAGGAGCATGTTTGGAGAGTTTATGTAAAAAAGGGAAATATTTCTCATCTACCTCATAATGTATTGTTTTCTATTTCACTTGCTCTGTCGGATCATTTGACCATGAACTTAAAGGAACAGTTGATGCAAAAATGAAAGTTCTGTCATCATTCACTGAATCTGAACACAGAGAAAGATATTTGGAACTATGGTTTCCATAGTGGTTATGTGGAACTATGGTTCCTACTATGGTAGTCAATGGTGTCAAAGAATTGTTTTGGTTAAACGATTTAGATTTGAAACAAATGAAGACAGAATTTTTATTTTGGGGTGAACTGTCCCCTTTAAGGGAAGTTTACTAATAAAATTTAAAGCAGAAATAAAACAGCAAAAAATATTTAATACATTTAAACAAAATGAATGAAGCAAAATGATTAATAATTCAGTTTTTGATAGGCATGTTCACAGATAAAAAAAGTCCACAAAACTGCTTCTCTACAAGAAAAAAATACAAATTTCAATTTAAATGCAGACATTTAGCACTTTCCACCCCACGGGTTTATGCCACATGGCAATCCTTCCTCCAAACATCATTTGAACTGAAGTACAATTTCTTAGTCTGAGATCATTCTCGTGATCTGTTTTAATACCACTTTCATTAAACAAAGCATCTTTTTATACTTCTGGGATATAGCACTTACAAAGAGCCAGTTTTACTCTTTGAAAGGTCATTTCAATTGACACATTCTGCAATGCACTAAAACCCTAAATGACACCAAATCTACTTTTTGCCACAGCTCTTTTAATTCCGTTTGAATATTAAAGATACATAGTTCATCATACACTCTAGAAAAGGACACAATTGACAATGCAAAGCAGAAGTAGCTCTGCAAGAGTTGCCACAGCAAAAGAGGAAGACATTATGCATGGTCACAGGAAACTGCGGGTTTCATTTTTATGTTTGCGGGGTGTATGGTTCAGTCTTACACGTCCTTAGATGGACGTCGCTATACATCACCACTTCATTGCTTTCGGCTGTATTTTAACAGTGTACAATATAAAAACAAATCTCTTGGTAATATGCATATACGATAACAACTTCTCCGGTGGCCTGTTTTGATCTGTCTGTCATTTTGGGTCTCACTGCCAGATCTTTGCCATTCACCCTGGGAATGTCCTTAACATTTTTAGTCCATCAACCCACCATATAAATACTTCAGATTTGGTGTTTATCAGAAGACAATACTTGACTCCCTTCCACAAACGTTATCTAGAAAGATAAATAAATTAGGAAGTATTACGTTTCCTGTCTGCAAGCAATAATAGGTCCAGCTAATGCTAGCAGTTCAAAGCACAAAGAAATCTGTCCGTTCCCCTATGACTCAAATTTCTGACCTAGGCGTTTAATCCAATGTTTCATGCACATCGAATCCTGTAAGAGTGGTGAATAGTTTCAATACCTGTCAGTGTTTGTGCACTATTAATTTTAGGAGAAGTGGATCTTTGTTACTGTGCTGCTTGCTTACGCCGTTGAAACTGTGATATCGTTCTTGTATCAGTTGTGGCTTTGTGTTCTTGTTTGCTTTAGCATGTTTTGTGTGTGCTGAACAAAATGTTTTGAAGGTTTCAGACATGTCTACCTGTTAGCTTCCATATAATGTTGTGATAAGAACAAAAATTTTATATTATGCAAACATTACACGAACATGCAGCACATCTAGTGGAGTTTAAAAATAGCTTTGCAAACACACTACATTTACATTTAGTCATTTAGCAGACGCTTTAATCCAAAGCGATTTACAGATGAGGAAACATTGGAAGCAATTATAACAACATAGGCAACAAAATACATAAGTGCATCAAACTAGTCCATTAAAGCCTATCACAGTATACAAAGCTAAGTATACACTATCAATATACATCTACTCTTTCAAAGACCACAGGCATTACTATATTACTGTTCCTTAAGAAACAGTACCTAACTAATGAAAATGCACATGTATGTGTCATTGTTCTTGATGTGAATCGATTTGTTAACAGTGCACTCTTCTGGAAAAGTGTTTCTCTGCAGGTAGCTCACAGTAATCGCCTGTGTTAACATCTTGTGCTAAATCATCCTTGATGAAATATTTGTGCAAACTTTGCCATGACTGTAGCAATGTAACGTACTGTTGTGTTAGTATTTTATATGAATTCCTCATTGTCTGTGGACATGCTTCTCTCAAGTTTACGAATATCAATGTCTTTCTGTAGGGCAGGTTTTCCATTCAATGGTGTTCTAACCAATATTTTAATTCTTCATAATTTTTTCACCCTCATGTCATTCCAAACCTGTAAGACTTTCTTTCTGCTGCAGAAAACGAAAGAAGATATTTTGAAGAACACAAAGAAACAACATCAGCCCCCATTGGCTTCCATTGTACGGACACAAAACCACTGAGACATTTCTTAAAATATCTTATGTTTGTGTTCCACAGAAGAAAAAGTCTGTGGGTTTACAACCACATTAGGGGGAATAAATGATGACAGAATTTTTGGTTGAACTATCCCTTTAAGAGTCACAAATTGCACCTTCATTTTAGTAATCAAAGAATGTTCTGGGGATTCTGAATCGGGAAAATAATGACGTATAGTATCAGTAGCATTATATGGGCAATATACCACATCATATTGATGTTAGTCCCAGCATTGACTGTGCACAATTTCTTTACACTGAACATTTTACCCCTGAAAAGTTGAGCACATTGTTGAAATGTCACACCTGAAAAGTTGTGGACATTGTTGAAATATGTCCGAAATTGACAAAAGGGTGCCCCAGCCCATCCTGGTGACTACCACTGGCCTTAATTAAATGTAATAATTATTATTTCTAAAATGGCATTTGCAATTGAAAACACCTGCTTTTGTTAGATGTTGCGTCATATCAGCCAACAAAATCAAGAATTCAGTCCATCGGTTGTCTGTACAGCTCAAAAGGAAGCACATTTTGGCAGGCCTGGATATTTCCTGATAAACCTTCAGTGCCACAGGCAAACATGTTTTGCTGTAAAAATTCTCCTTGAAGGAGATTAGATGACGCTACTATGAGAGTACAGACCCAATGTGGACAGCCTCTCACTGATGCATGCAGATGTGATGACAAATCTTCTTAATATTGCTTTAATGACATAATGTTTAGAAACTCGGTGAATACACAAAGGCACATTAACGCTCAACGGCCAAAAGTTACCTTTTATTTTATGGCATGTGTTTATAACGCTGTACCAGTTTGATGTTTACTTTGTTCCCTTTAAGCAACTGTCGCACAAGATTTATCACTGTTTTGTTGAACTTGGAACATGTGGAATTATATTTGTTGTTTAGTGTCATGTCATTTGTATTCTGTAATAAATGGTGTATTTAATTCATGCCTTGAAGTGGTGGAACTTTTTTGATGCGTGAATGAAAGCACTGTCAAATTGTCAAAATGTCTTTGAAACAAAAACAAATAGAAAATCAACCATGTTACAGTATGAATTTTTGGGTTCAAAATGCACATTTAAAATGCTTTCTGATACACATTTTTCAACCTGTGCAGATGAATGTGTATAGGCCTAGAACTTGTTAAGCATTTAACAAGGATTTCATATTGCTTTAGGGATATTAGATTCAGTTCGCAAGAGGCCTCTTCTTTGTACATTATAGGGCATCAGAAGGCAATGCCCTCACCGTGCAAAAGTAAATCAATCCGTTCATCGCGAGTATGATTTGTGTCCATCTGTGCTGCGTAGCAAACATCCCCTTAAGAATTGAACTTTATCATTTGCATGGGTTGCTGCAACCGAGCCATTTCTATTTCAGTCTGGGAAAGAGCCCCTGCAGCATGTGATTGGAATAGACTGTGATATTGTCAAATGTTTCCATTCCGAGCGAAGGCTTATATGAGATTCCATTAGAATTCATTCTCATTCACCTCATAACCAGAACAAAAGTGCCACTAGGATACAGTAAATTAAGAGCCATTTAAATGTCTAGGTTCTTGGCCCAAGCCTTGCAAAAACTCTGTGTTTTATAAAGATGAGTGGAATTGTATAGCCTATGCATTAAAATGCTAATGATTCACAATGTTATAGCGATTAATGTTCCCTTGATTGAATGCCTAATACATCTGGTTTGACCTACACTTTAGGAAAAATACATGGATTTAAAATGGAAAGGAGATTAGACAGTGGAGTGGATCTACAAAAAATATGGGAAGGTTATTGCCTGTCAGCCCCATTAGTTATGGTGAATAGGTGCACCAAAAATGAAGAGATGGTTGACATAAATATGCACAGAATATAAACAAAATTGAAACATGCCTTGGTTTAATCAGATGCTTGCGCCTGGTCCGATGATAACGCCCGGTCCGTGTTTGATTAATAATGTTACAATTAATTTAATATTTAATTTAGTATATAATATTAAATTAAATGAAACTACTCAACAGTTATATATTTGTTGCGGAGGTCTACTGAAAGTTAACTTTGGGCCACATAGCGTTTAAAATGTGACAAATATACTGAGCTAAATTATAGTTTGGCTTAATTTTAGTTCTGATTCATGACCTTTTGCATTAGCCTATATCTCGTTGTTGTCCCTATTCCATACTGTATTGCGTAGTGAATAAATGAAATATAAAGTAGGTTATTTTATACTTAAACCATCAAAGAAGAAAATAACAGATGTCCAAATGAAAACAGCCCCACCTTACTGAACATCAACAGTCTAAAGAAAATCAAACAGTTGCAAGTTTCCTCAACACCTCTACACTAAACCAAGCATTTTATCTCACAGTTAGAAGGTTTTATTAGAACACGAGACCTGACCCATCTTAAGAACGCTCTAGTTATTAAATGTGATTTAGAACCACTGAACAAGAGCCTGTTTTTGTTATTCACGAGTGCTCTTCAAACTGATCTGATAATCTACTTCAATTAAACTTGAGCCTCGACTAAGCTATAAGAAGCAACTCTCTGTTATTAAATCATTCTTGGCCCTCCACCACAAATAAAACTGTTGCATCAATTGGCTCCCCCTGAAGTCATTATCACTGCCTATGCCGGGCACACGAAAGGTTCCCTGTCAATATACAATTTGGAACATAATGTCTTGCACGTCTTCCACATCTTGGCCTCAAAGTAGTTTCTTCAATAATGGAACTATGTTGTGAATGGCCACGGTGAAATGAAGAGAAGTCAAGCTGTCTAATTGAGACACAAGTGCTCGTCTTTATATCTCCAGGGAGCAGAGAAGGCACCACGGCACCGCATAGTCTGCTAACAGCGCTGTTTTCTGAGGGACCTCCACAAGCCTCCCCAGTAAAAATCATTCTCCTGCCCTTGGGGTTAAAACAGCACGGCATCAGAGCATGGTTTTATTCAGCGTCAGAGTCCAAGAAAAATATCTGAAAAACACTAATCAAACAAGCAGTACATGACCACATACCGTGTTCCTTTCCCACGTTTTCTACATGTGCGATCTTTTGCTATAAGCTTGTAGCAAATTACATAAGCCTTTAAATTTGACAGCTGTCATCACAGGCACAGAACAAAGAACCTTCACACTGTGCTGCAATAACAGTCAAAATGGAGTGAGCTATCACCTTAGCAAAGCAACTGTTTTTCTTATACAGTCCACACATTGTTTCATACAGTACAAAAACAACTTTCCACACATGCACACACACACAAAACAAATGACCACAGGGGAGCTGAAATGAGACACCGCAAAAGCACTCTGAGGAGAGATTATGGAGTCACTCTCAGGAGCCATTTTCACAAAGTAAGTGCTGAGGGCCCCTCTTGTGCTTAATGATTTTGCCATTAGAGTAATCCTGTGTCTCATTTTCTCCCTCCAGAACACAGTGTCTGCCATGTTATTTTAACACTGCTTTCCACCGAGCATGACTCACTCCCACTATGCATCTATGCATTTGTAATTGACGCTGTGCGTTAATGACCAGAGTTCCCCAAAACAAATAGTATCTTAATGGTAAATTAATAATATTGGATTTTATAAAGGCCTTTTCTGAAATGGATCAAAGAAATAAACAAGATTCACGTGGGAAGAACACAATAAGAAAATGAATCAGCGAGTACATGATGAAGGGCACAAATATTTGTAAATGTATTTAACTAAAGTTGAAATTGGTTTTATGTGATAATCTGTGGTTTCTTATCACAGTTTCAATGTGTCTTGTTTGCTGTTGGGATGACTTTGTCACCTCTGAGGTTTGATTTCGTTGAAATTCAACAGAAACTGGACTGGACTGGCCACAATACCTCTATGCTGATTAAATAAAAAAAGCTGCTGCTATATAATTAAATCAAAAGTATTCTTTTAACATTTTGATTCGATCATAAATGTTCTGCTGGATGTATTTTGTATAAACGTTTGTGTAATGTTAAAAAACAGGAAGTTCTTCTGGACCAGTGTTGGATAAGTGTTGCTTAAAAGAGGAAAATGTTGTGGTGCAATGTGAACTGCCTTGGAGATATTTATTGGTAAATTGTATTGATTTACTGTAGAAGGAAATAGGTAGACACTGCAGACTCTATAGACTTTACATTGTGACCATTTGGTGTATGCTAGACCTATGGTTGGGTTTTGAACGTAACCTAGTTTTGTTGGATAATCTACTAAAGGGTTATTGTGTTAGTACAGTTTTAATAATTATATGAGAAATGGCAGAGCCAAGAGCACTCCGTCTTTATCTGGACTCTGGAGTACATACAAAATACATTATTAGATACATACGGTGGTTTTGTTTCAATGTTTATGCTTTGTCTTTTACATTCTAACAAAAGGACGCCTTCTGTAAATTCTAAGTCTTTACAGGAGAGAAAAGTCATACAAAATGTATGTGTGAAGATCAGAAAGAAATGCAAATATTTACAAAACACGAATGCATCTAAAGACATTTTTTTTATTCCGAGCAATTATCACTTTATGGTCCTGAAATGATGAAACAGACCATTTGTGAAGCAGAACTGCTGTTGTTCATTAACATAAATTATTTTTACATGATTGTGATTGTCATCTCATGACAGTCCTCTTAGCTTGGCTGTCTGTCCATACAGAAATCAGAGCTGACACTAAATCTCTATTCTCTGTTATGTTATCCCACTTGGTGTTTATTTCTCAGCTGCAAGCCCCATAGCTCTTAAAGGGATTCATTGTCAAAAAGGAGTAAACAGAGGCCATACATGGTAACAGAAAGAGAGATGCATGTGTCTGTGGAATTCCTCAAAACTAAAACATTACGTGGTGGAGGTGGACAGGAGGTGTTGATCTGTATTTCTGCTAGATCATGTCGAGGTTTAACGATATAAGGACAGTTTCCAGCTCAGGTTCTCATAAGCGGTGCTTTTGTTGAATGGAGACTGTTGAATCAAAATGTTTTCATCTTAGGGAAAATATCTAGAAAACGATGGCATAAAGTTCTTATAAATGTCTTGTACTGCAAGGTTGCAGAACATTTCTATCATAACTGATATATTTTATATTATCAGCATTAAACATTTTATACATTTTGCAATGCAAAAATAAGAGGAGAATAAAGAAGGAGGGCTGTGAATATTCAGAAATGTTAATGACCAGTTGCTAAATTTTCATCTGAACAATTAGAAGTAAATAAGATACAAACTTCAACAGACCTCTGTTTCTTTACAAATGAAAAAAAACATGGATGTGTTTTTCTGTACTACAGATGGATGTGATTCACTCATTTGCCGTTTTATCATAAAACAACTTTAACCGATTCAGAGTACAAAGCAGTTTTAGAATAAAATGTCAGACCTCTTCATATTTTACACATGCTTTTCATAATTTACAGCATCACGTAAGAATGCAAAATGTGTGCTAATGAAGCGTTTTTGGCAGTATCAGGCTTTTATTTGCCTGGACATAAGATAAAAACAGTTCCAGGTGGGCCGCTGAACTCTTTTAACACTATTAAAGGGATACTTCAGGTTCCTCATTAATGTTAGGATTTGGGGCATAATGTTAAGTTATGTTCAATATAAAAACTTTGTTGCCATGACAACAAGGATAGTAATTTTTACTAAACTAAAATAAAGTTACACATGAAAGAAATCGTACTGTAGCTAACCTATTTTTGAAACACAGAAACAGGACCAGTCTTCAATTACTCACCCATGTTGTTTAAAATGTTGTTCCGATGAACACAGAGGAAGATATTTGAATGCTTGTAACCAAATAGTTCCTGGCCACCACTAACTACCATAGTAGGAACAAATATTTGTACATTTTGGGAAGATCTTTTGAAGAAGTTCTCTGGGACTACCATTGTCATTTGTCCTACTTAGGGTTGGATATCGATTGGGTTTTTTCAGTACCGGTGCCAAATCAATACTTTTAAAACGGTACTGGTGCCAAAACGGTGCCTGAACCGATACTTAAAAAGTTAAAGTCAAAAAAGTTATTTAAATTGAACTATTTAAAAGTTTAAAGTATACATGAATATATAAGTAAATACAAAACCTAACATAAAAACTACCATGGAAAAGGAATGCAGTCCCTTGACCACAAATTTGGTCACAGCCCTGTTGACTTAATCCACCTTCTGCATATTCAAAGTAGCCTTCTTTGCCATGGTAAATGGGGTCATGGCAAAACAACCTTTTAGTCAATCAGCAGTAAGGTACAGGATGAACATTAGTCGTGCCGAGCACTGAGGAAAAAAGAAAACACATTGAGAAGAGACATTGACACTGATACATTATTAGATATATCAGTGCAAGCTATATACCTGTACTGTTAGGAGAGCTGAAACATTAATTTTAGTCTGGGAATTTAGTCTGGGAAACCTGGGCTTTAAAGGAGGAGTAACATGCTATTATATTCATTTTGCTGTTAAACGTGCTGGGTCCTCAAGCTTAATTTGTTAAAATACGAATTGGACGTATGATGTAGTATTTCTGAGCTCGATACTGTCCGCCAGCACTTCAAAAAAGTTTTTTATAAGTCTGGATCCCTGTTTCGAAACAAGGATCCTAAGATTTTATTGGCCATTCTCCTGCAAGAGCCAACCCATGAATGAAGAGCACGCCCATGAATGAAAAGCACACCCATGAAAGTACTCTACTTTTTTATAAGTCTGCATCCCTGTTTCGAAACAAGGATCCTAAGATTTTATTGGCCATTCTCCTGGAAGAGCACGCCCATGAATGAACCAGAGAGCGAGCAGAAGAGCATGCCTATCAGCGTTGTTTTAGCTAATAGAGCTAATAATGGCACCTAAGAGATGTGTTTTTGGATGTGAGGGGAAACAAGCCTTGTTCAGGTTTCCAAAAGACC
Source organism: Barbatula barbatula (assembly GCF_947034865.1). NCBI lineage: Eukaryota > Metazoa > Chordata > Actinopteri > Cypriniformes > Nemacheilidae > Barbatula > Barbatula barbatula. The sequence goes on from NC_136781.1 coordinate 9,624,139, forward strand.
CGGTGTCACGACATCAGTGGATGGAGTTTGTATTTCCCGGGAGGTCGGGGTGTGGCGAGCAGGGCGGGACGAGAGCCGTGAGGGATGGCGCGAGGCTGGTCCCGTGAGGGATAACAAGTGTCAGCTGTGCGTGCACCGGTTTCACATCTCTCACGGAGGAGCTCAGGAAGCATAAGAGAGGAGCGACAGGAGTGTAGGACGAGAGAGGACCAGGCCCCGACATGTGTTTATGTTTTATGGCACAATACATAAATACATAACCTTTTACTTCCTTGTTTGTTTATTTAATTAAAATTTTGTTCAATGTTCGCCGGTTCCCACCTCCTTCCTTCCCTACATCTACGAACTGTGTTACAGTCGGCCTTCTTTGGAAATAAATGTAAAGCTGTATCTGTCTTCTGTAAATGTGAGAAAACTAAACACTTTTCAGAGATATGAAGAACGCAATAGTACTCAGGTGTTCAAGATTAACATAAGATTGGCAAAACCAGCTTATTTAACTCCTCCTTTAATGTTACATATGAAACCTTCAAACCATATTAGTTCTGAACTAATGTCTAGCTATAACATGACATGATTGCAGTAAACTATAATAGGAAATCCCAATGTGACGCCAGCAGGGATGTCTGAGAATAGCTGCCAAATTAGAGGTGTCAGCCCTTCCTGAGCTTAACCAGACACTGTACATCATGCATAACACCTTTCAATGGGTTTGATCAGACATATCACCTTCCACACAAAGTATATGCTTAACAAATGGAAATCGCAGATGATAAGACAGAAATGTACTATACAAAGAATATAGGCACATACAACGAGTGCTCGATAAAGTAAAAACTAAGAGGCACCATTAAAATGTAATTAGCATTATCTTGGCAGCCATTACAAGCAAAGAAGCAATGCTGATTTCCCCCAGGAATCAACAACCATTCAATAAGTTCTTCCTCCTTAACAACAAAGGTTCATTAAAAGCAGACTGTGACCAATGTTACAAGCTAATTCCCACAAACATTTGTTTCGATTTTATGAAATGTTCAAATACAATATGCAAGGAAAGTTAAAAAGACTCAAAAAACGCCTGCCATTGAACATTTTCTGTGCCATGCAGGGGCATCACAAACACTTTAAGTGGGTGGTTACTGCATGTCTCCCTTGTGGGAAGCTTTTTGATCATTCCTACACACTGGTTCTGTGCTAACACAAGGTAAACTATTTCTTGGACATAAACTGCTCCATGGAGTCTTTAATAGAGTTTGTCCGTAAATAACGTCTTGCCAGGTTTCACTTTCATCCACACTACTGAAACACAGCTGGAAGAGGGTTATACTCACAGTAAGGATGTATGAGTTTAAGGACAGGATATTAGTGCTGTTATTCAACACAATGCTTATATGACTACAGACCTGTAACGCTAGCTGTGCCACATTCATGTCTGTGTAGGAGTTTATGCTAGGCCATCACCCATCGCTTACACATAACTAGGCTGCAATTCACGCTTTTACTCAGGCATGCAGGTAGCCATAGCCAGCCAATTTATGTCGCATGTAATTTGCAACAGGCAGTATTGACTCCCCGCCTTCAAAACAGTTACTGATAGACACTTTTCAGAGCGCACACAGTGAGAGCTGATAATTTGCAATATTCGAGAATGACCTGCATTATAGGTTTGTTTGTACATTTTCTAAATAAAACACAATCTTGACTGTAGCACTGATGGTTCTGACAGTGTGAAAGATAGACCACATGCTGGATTACAGTAGGAGAAAGAATATAAATCATTATTTAAAGCGTCTTGATCAAAAGCACTGTTTTAACAAGTCAGAAAGCTTTTAGCAGTCCTTCTTTTGAATATTTTATTTATTCAACTACAAACTTACTGACAGGCATATGCACACATATATACACCATTATGAGTTAACAGGTAATTCACCAATCATAAATGCTCATTATAGGATGAAATAAATAGAATGAGTTTAAATTAAATGAGTCCATCTGTGATATCCTCTGTAAATTATACACACTACAGTATGTCCACATTTGATCCACTTTTGGTCTTGTATTACTCATACAAACAGCTACATTTAAACGTTATATTGCTCAAATTTAGGCCATATCACACAAGAATGCTGTTTCTTGAATACAGTGTGTTGTTGTGCAATTCACACGTTTACTGAATAACTGAACCATTATGGACGGGCCATTGTAGACAGAGAACAGAGAATTTCCAAAACAAGCAGCATCCTCAACCTAATGTGCAATTTTTCCAAAGATCTATTGACAGAAATGCTAATATAATGTACATAATTATGTCAGAGGTGTATAAAGACCTTACATAATGAGGGGTTACGCCTTTGTGATCTTAGTATCAGAGCCGATCCTTCCTGTACACAGACTACGCAGGTTGTGTAGGGCCTCTGCCCATTGAGTACCAAATCCAAAACACTATAACAAGACGCTATTTGCATAACTTGCGGATTCAACTATACAAAAATCATTTAGAAATGTCCTTTTTAATACTTAATTTATTGAATTACTTTACTCGGTCTCATACATCATGTAGTGCGCAGCAGGTTATGTCATGCGTGTGATGTGATGCCTCTTGAGCAAACTATATTTATCACGTTTTATTTTTGTTGATCACTCATTTGGTTAGTAAAAACACACCGCATTTGCGTGTACAGCTAGATGGTTCCAGAGCCACACGTCACTTGAGATAAATAATTATTTACATGTGAATCAAAATGTAAATTTAATTGTATACTTGTTCTAATGGTCAGTTTAATGTTTTTTATTTAAATGTGTTAATTGATTTAATATTTCTTATAGTTTATAGTTATGTTTATCTAAATTTAACTGACATGGGCCCCCGCAATGGTTTGCTTAGGGCCCCAGACGTCTAGGATCGTCACTGCTTGAGCTATAGCCTAGACACGAAGTCAAGGGAATTCGCCGGACAAAGCGCGTTTCGTAAATATGTTATCTCTTAAGGGAAAGAAGTAAAAAAGTGACCTTTAAAACTAAACAAGCTATGTTTGTGTAGCGCCACAGAACAAATAAATCCTGACAAATAACGTTAAACATTTAATGAACAACGTGAGGCTAGTTTTTATCATCGACGTGGATTTCTGCAATATTCGGAGCCTTCCCTTATTGGAGCCGAACTACAATTTTGCTGATGATAAATTAAGCAAAGGTTAACAAAGTAAGACAGAAATGGCCTACTCACGTGAGAACGAGATGTCGGGACAATACCATGCGCCAAAGATGCTAACGGAACAGGTAAATACAGAAATACAGTTACGCACGTGCCACAAACGTTGCCATATACATTGTAACTTTCTAACAAAAAAAAAAACTTTTACTCATGCAGGTTAATTAACTGTATGTGGAACCTAAATGTTTTTTACATGTCATTAAAAATAATTATATACAAATAACAAGACGAAAGCGTATGCAGTTTGAGAATCCTAAATCAAAGCTTGTCGTAAACAATTTACGTACTGTTGACGTAAGTTACCGTATAAGATGCCTGACGTTACTTTCTATGAATACATCTGTACATTTTCAGAGGGCCCCAGGAAAATCTGTTTATAATAGATGAAGGATGAGAGACTTTACAATGAACATTCTGCCGTCTGTCATTTTATTGTGTCACTACGGCCAATGTTTCCCTCTGCTGGATTATACTATTATTACAGCCCAATAGTAAACAGTGTACTGTAAACAGTTTTTGGAATATTTTAACATGGTCAAATATTTAACGTTATATTTAACTGCTGCTATCACATGTTTTCAATTCAATTTTAATAGGGCTATAAATGTACAGTATAAGCCCAAAGACTCCAAATAGGCAGTTAAAATGCCAACGCTTACAATAATTAAACATGGTTTAACTATTATTCATATTTATTTATTTGTTGTAGTAAAACCAAAACGCCCATAGATTGACTCGCCATAATTTAATTATGGTATTTATAGTAAAACTGTGGTAATACAAATGAATCATGCAAGCAAACAGGCACTTGCTGTATCAAGTGTTTAGTTTTTTGCTCAAGGCAGTTTACACAATTTGTTTCAGAAACTTTCATTTTTAATTAAAGTTGGAAGGTATACAGAAAACAGATTTAACCACAGATTCACATAGTTAGAACAAATATATGTACACAGAGATAAAAATACGTATTTACAATTATACAAAATCATCATAACTGATCTTTAAACACTATGAAACAATAGCAATATTTTTATAAAAGAAAACAGAAGGCTGCACAGAAGTTGCCATGTATCTTGCATGCTTGCACATCCAAACCATTCCTATGTTACAAATGTCAAGCCCTCCGTCAATGTACTTCCATTGGTGTGGTTTGTATTATCGGTGCAAGTAGTCTCCGGATTGGTATGATCAGAAGGCTCTGAGTCTGTTTTCTCTGAAAACCTGGTGTCCATGTCTTCTTTGTGACTGGTGTTAGACACCATGAACTCAGACTCCCCCTGGGAAGGGATCATAAGGCTAGTATCCGTCATGCTGCATTCTGGACCAATGCTGGAGTGTGAAAGGCCAGCGTTAGTTTGAGCGAATTTATTTGCATGGTCCTGATGTGTATCCGTAGAGTCAGAGTATCCTGCCAGTTCTCTCCTCAGATTCTGTGCGCTGTCCATATATCTCTGACATAGTTCTGCATCAGGCATGTGGTTGGCATGGATCTCTGCCAGCTTCATGTAGATGATGTACAGCGTGCTTAGGCTTTCTTTGTCCTCTAGAGCTGCTGCCAGGGCCAAGTGAAAGTAGCCCATGGCATCAAACGCATCCTGAGGCAAAAACACCAATGAACATTCTTCAATATGTATAGCAGATGCCATCAAATATAAAAGTATCTCTAAACAGGCACCTTGCCTTAAAACATGTGCTTTGTTGTATTCTTCATTCAAAAGGCACTGTTATGTCTTTAGATTTATGTAAAAATATAGAAACACTATAAAACAAACATGACACACACACAATTACGCAACTGCAGCAGACCAACAGGATGCAATCAGTTTTGGTAACTTTATTGCTGTAAGTAACTATATTATTTTTATACTTTGTACTCTTTAATTCATATGGAAAGGCTCTCACCTTTAATTTGTATAGTGTCAGATCCGCCAGTCTACAGTAAACTTTAACATTGTACCGAACATCAATGGCATGTTCCAGTGCAATGGGGCAAAGTGAAAGAGACTTCAGGTAGTAGTTCTCAGCCATCTCATACTTCCCTAAATAGAAGTTCACTGATGCAAGACGATGGAAGGACACTCTCTCATTCAGAGGCACACCTGTAATTTACACACATAACACTTATAGTGAACTGTGGAAATAACATTTCTGCAAACATTTATGCTCCACTGGGAGAAAAGAAGAAAGGAATGTTAAATGTAATCAATGTTAATAAAAAAGTGATCTTTGATTCACCCTGTCATTTGAAACCTGTATGACTTTATTTCTTTTGCAAAACACAAAAGACGATATTTTGAAGAATGTTGTTAACTGGCCCCTATTCACTTGCATTGTTTGTTTTTTGTCTATATAGAAGTGAATGGGGTCCAGTGCTGTTCGGTTACGAGCATTCTTCAAAATATCTTCTCGTGTGTTCTGCAGAAGAAAGAAAGTCATACAGATTTCTAATGAAAAGAGGGTGTGTAAATGATGACAGAATTTTTATTTTTAGGTGAACTACTATAATTTTAACTGTTGAAACTGTTGAAAACAGGACCATGCCCACAAGGAAGCCTCAACAACCTTTCACGGGGCATTGAGATGCCTTAAAATAATTTAAAATACAAAAGATATTTAGATAAGTGTTTAAAATATTTATTTTAAATAAGTGTAGTTTAGTTGTTTATTATATATATACATCTTAATATATATGCCAAGCTCTGAAATATTTTTTGGGTAAAGACGCAGGGGCCTGCAAATATTGCTATGGACAGTAGGGGGTAGTTTGTCGAAAAATAGCTTCACTGCTGGAAATGTCCAACAGGGGGAGACAGAGTCCAAGGTTTACATACACTCACATTTACACACACAGGCACATTTACAGGGGTAGTTCAATTTCAAAATGAAAATTCTGTCATCATTTACTCACCCTGTTGTCATTTCAATCCTGTATGTCTTTATTCCTTCCACAGAACACAAAAGAAGATATTTTGAAGAATGTCATTAACTGGCTCCTATTCAATTTGTTTTATGTCCAGACAATATAAGTTAATGGGGGCCTGTGCTGTTCTTTCACCAATATTTTTCAAGATATCTTCTTTTGTGTTCTGACGAAGAAAGAAAGTCAAACAGGTTTGAAATGACAAAAACATTTTTTTGAAGGTGAACTACTCCTTTAATTTGTCTATTGTCATCCATAGATTAAACATACTTAATATACATTACCTTAAGACTAGCACAACAAGTTTACAAAAACTAAAATCATATTCAAGAAAATGAAAAATGATATTTGTTTATAAATCATTTTAAAATTAAACCAAGGAGTTGAAGTGTAACAGGTCTCACCAGTGGTGGTGCTGACCTGCACTGCGAGTGTGGCGTATTGCAGTGCCTCTTCATACTGCTTGTGATTCATCAGAAGCTCTGTGAGTTTACCCAACAGCCTGAACTCCGAGTGCACATCCTTAATACTGCGGGCAAACGGCAAACTCCCATCCTTGTTTAAAAACAGATTTTTAAATTTAGAGTTATTTGTGTCTTGATAATATCTGTTTTGAAATCAAGGTGAAGCATACCCTGAAAAAAGGTAGAGCAGCTAGGCGGTTTCTGTGTCCCTTGAAAAACACATCTCCCGCCTCCTCGTAAATGCTCAAAGCGAAGCATGGGTCATTCACCTTCAGGGCTGTCTTTACTGCTGCCTGTAAACATTTGTTTATGGAGAAAACGGTTATCACAACACCTGATAATAATAGTTTTACTTTATGGATTACCACTAATGATTGATTTAAAGATTAGTCTTTCCATATAACTGGTCAGATACTTCAATATGTAAAAATTATCATGCTGAACAATAATTAACATCAGTCCTATTTTACCTGAAGGTACATGTCAGCCAGCTCATCCTCATGAATCAGATAGTAGATACGGCCCACCTGCAACCACGTCTCAGACTCTTCCTCTCTTTTACCCAGATCTATGGAGATCCTTAAGCTTTGCTTTGAGTAATCAAGAGACTTCATTGAAGACCTGCAATGGTTTTTCTACATTACATTTTTGGAAAAACCAATTGACCCATTCACAGAAAAGTACTCCCAAAAAGTATATAGTCATAATTCACTTGTGCAGCTAACACTATGTGTAATGTACGGTGTAGCTCTTACTTCTCTGTGTTTAATGAGAGATAGAGGGTGCTGAGCAGCTCCAGATATTCTCCTTCTAGTTGTTTGTTTTTAAGAGTTCTGCATAGCCCCACACAATGCTCATAATAAACAATACACTGTCCGTATAGCAGCAAGTCAGCATAATGACGACTTAGAACATTTGCCACAACCATCTGACCTGCAGATGAAATAAATGTTTATTCTTGGTTTATTTAGGAATGATGTAGGTCCAGCAAGTAACTCATCCCTGCCACTGACAAGATTTAAAACATTTACTTGATGAGTTCACCAGAATCAACTTTAACAATGCAACTCCAGAATATGCTCCAGAAATAAAATTATATCATGTTATACTCACTGTGCAAATTTTTGGCACTAATGGCAATAAGCAGACCCATCTCGTAGCACAGCCTGACTTTCTGACTCCCTCCTCTATCCTTGTAGCTCCTGCCCAGCCAGAGAAGAGTCTGGACGTGCTCCTCGTCCGTAGGGCTCTCTGAGAGAAACTGGTAGAGTTGTAGGGAATTAAGCAGAAAACATTCTGCCAGGCCAGAAGCCCCTACAGACAGACACAAGCAACCCATGTTAGCCAGGGCCAGCGCTTCATTCCTCTTGTTCCCGTTCTCTCTGGAAATCTGCAAGGCACAATGGAAGTTTTTGGCACCCTCTTGAACTCTTCCCTGTTTGCGGAGGCACAGGGCTAGGAGGTTGTAGACCACCCCACGCTGTGCCGGACTATCTGTTTCATTCAAAGAGTTGAGCAATGGATACAGAGTGGACTGGGCTTGTACGGGTTGCTCCGTTAGAACCAAGAGCCAGGCTAGCAGTACAGATGCCTCAAAGCCCTCCTCCTCATTTATTTGCCTCCCAGCACATGCCGCCTGGTGGGCAAAGGGCACAGCTTTTTCTAGAGCTCCATGCTGCTGGTAAACACTAGCCAGGCAAATGCAAAGATCTCTTTGAGTCTTCAGATCTTCCCCTTGGCTAGCTATGGACAAGGCCTGCTGAAGGTAAACCACAACCTGTGCAGGAGGCGCAGAAGTACTTTCCTTCCAGTGGGGATTGAGTCTGGCTGAGTTTTTAATAAAGAGTTCAATTTTCTGGAATGCATCGTCCAAGGAATGTTCTCGTTCTGAGTCCAGGCTTATAGAGGCTAGTGTAAGATAGGGCAAATACTTTTTATGATACAGCCTGCACAGCATCCAGTTAAGATCAACTGGAGCAATAGGTCTCTCTTCATCAGCAGACAAAGTGATGGTAAGAAACTGAAGTCTCTCAACGAACGGCAAAGCATCCTCTACTTTCCTCAGGCGAAGAAAGAGCGACAGGCAGAGGTAGCAGGTCCGAGCTTCAAGGTGCTTGTCTTTTTCGATTATGGCTGTGCGCATGATTGGTTTGAGCAGCTCAAACTCATCCGCTGAGCAGAAGTTGTGGCATGGAAGACACAGGATCAGTGCACTGGCCTTCTCCAGGGTAAATAGCAACTTGTCCATCATCTTCTGTTTCAGATAAACAGCAGTGAGATTAGTGTACAGGGCAATCAAAAGTGGTTCATCATAAAAACCATTAACAGGTACTTTCAATGCCTCCTCAAAATATACTCGCGCCTGGGAGTATTTCAGCTTCTTGGCGCACAGCCTGCCTAGGAGGAAGCAGGCTCGCCGATGGGCCCACAGCATCCTTCCTTTCTTAGCTACTTCTCGCAAGTTTTCCAGATGCTGAAGAACCTCGTCCTCTGAAAGACCACTGAAGACAGCGTCCAGGAAAGAGTATCGGATGTCGTAAAGAGTAGCGAATGAGTCCTGGAAAGTTTCCAGGTTTAGGAAGGTCAGGGTTGGGTCAGCAGTCTCTGCTTCATCAGCCTCCCAGATACCCTCATCCATGAAAGTTAGAGGATCTTCCTCATATTCATCCATCTCTCGGAATGTGTCCTCTGGGCTAAAGGAGAGCACTTCGGCATCCCGCTCGAGATGATTCCGAGAGGCGTAGAATGACGGCCGTGGGGACGAGTGGTAGGGAGTTGTGTCACTCTTTTCTGATATGGTGCTCTTCCTTGGATCTTCTACTGGTGTTTTTTGCTCTGTAGGTTACACAGAGTAAAGATGAGAATTTCGAATGCTACAAAATTGTTAAGTAGAAATGACATAAGATAAGTTGATAAGACAATTAAAGTCCATATTTACTTGGTGACATAAAATGAAAATTCTGTCATCATTTATCCACCCTCTTGTCATTTCAAACCTGTATGACTTTCTTTCAGAAAGGAAATTATACAGGTTCTTCTAAATACAGGTTTAAAATTCATTTTTGGGTAAACAATCTCTTTTAAATGGCTTACCTGACTTTGGATGGTTTCTAATATAAGTGAAATCAGAATCATCCAGTCTGTCTGCAATATAAAATGTAAAGATATAAATATTATCAACAAATTACAATTACATCATTGTCTCCAAATGTTAAGGTATCTCCCAGAGAGGCAATGCATAATCTCTTACCTAATCTGTACACAGTGCTTATGTCAGAGGAGAAGAGATTCCCCATCACATCAGACTGGCAGGATTCAAAGCAGGGGTTAAGTTTAGACAGTGCTGCCCTTTCCTCCTCACTCAGAAAGACCAATTGTCCATTGCTGTGAGAGGCCAACAAAAGCAACATTATCAACCACATGACTCTAATTCGAATCTCTTCATCACATCATCACATAACTTCAACAAGTCCCGCCTTCCAATTCCTGCATCGCCACCAGCTAGACAGAGGCACATTCAGCAAAGGTCAACAGAATAAAACAGTGTTTGCCAGCTGGATGCTTTCATCTGATAAGTCAGGGTCGCTGAGAGACACGTCAGATAAATAGTTTTACCAAACACAGATGTCAAGCACACAAATCTGTAAAAATGTTTACTTACAGAGGTTTGATGTTCTCAGGTTTTACATGGGCCTTGTGAACAAATCCCATCTCTCCACTAGTAGTGTGTTTTCCTATGAAAATGTTCAGAGAATTGAAGAGAAATCCCTCGATCTTGATAATGTCGCCCTGGTGTAAATGCAGCTCATCTTTAACCACGGAGTAATGGTCCACTATTGCCACACATGTCCCCACCACTAAAAGGAAGGTAAAAGAAAGAACAAATGTATAGTAACACCAAAAGTTGTTTGTGATTCAAATAGAAAGGTTGTGTTTAGGACACAATCAAGAACCTCACCAATAGAATGATCAAAGACACTTTCTGTAACCGAGACCCCTCCTGCGTTGCCAGGATATTTTTTAAGAAACCACCTAAAGAACAAACGTAGTTTTTTATGGCCAAACCATAGAAGTTTTTTTCAAAAATAGTAGAATAGAAATATGTTGAGTAAAGTAGTAGCCAGTCAATTGACCCTTCACGTGTAGTTTGATTGACAGGCGACCTTACCAATCATAACAGCGATATTATGTGCCCCTCTGTTGCTTTTCGCCATTTTGTCCCTCAATCAAACCATAGTGTTTAACGGCTGCAAAAGTCCTTCGCGACTGTCTAAAAGTCAATTTGTGGTGGAATCTTAGTCATCATAATGCACACCAATGAAGACTTCTTAAACCAGAGTCATACAAGAAGACTTGTCCGGAGTTTTACCTCATAGACTGACTATAATATGATCCGTGCTGAAGGACTGCTTCTCATCAACACGCTATCCAGACGTTATGTTGTTACAGCAAGCAGAGTACGTTAGGCTAGAGCTTCGATCTTTATTTTTGTTAACTTAATTCCGAGTCACTTTCACATTTTGAATATATACTTCAAATGCATATTGCAGACTTTCTTACTGCTTTTGGCTGAAAGTACACATAATTTTTTCCCAGAAATGTTTATTTAACGATAAATATTCTTTAGTACAGTGGAAGCGCTTTAGCTGATGTCGGACATAGCAAAAGGTGGCGGGCTTTGCGAAGGGTCAATTGAGTACACATTGTACATTGTATAAGTGTGTATTAGGAAGCCAGTTTGACTTACTGATAAAAAGGATAAGGCAGAGGTTGCGTATCATGCAGGGGCACTAGACCATGTCGGCCCGTGGACAGCTGCGTGCCTTCCCACATGTGCTCTTGACCAATGTCTTTCACCGTGATCAGGTCATTCCTCATGTAGGTCAGCTCATCTTCCTCCTCTCTGTCATCACTCTTGACTAAAGCCTTGGCAAAGAATGTACCTGCAAACAGTTATGAGACCGTTCAACTGCTTTTATATTCACTGTTCTTATTTCATATCTCTCTGTTGGCTTCTACTTGCTAATCGCAATCACTTCTCCTTATCTCATGTTTTCTTGCAAGTGCAAAAAGCTCATTGTGGACTTTTATGGTTCTGAAAGTGATAGTTTGACAGTTAACAAAAAAATTTATTCATATGTCAAGTATAAGGCGGAACAATTTTTGAACAGGGATTACCCTATCCTGGGACTAATGCCAGAGAACTTTTTCATTACTGTTTTGAATAAATATCACAATCATGAACAGCCAGACTTTGATATGAATGATATGTTGTTGACAGTGTGGCTAGTAGTGATTCTCGGAAGAAAGATATTTCATATGCAAACAAAATTCAAGAAAATGTTGTATCTAAAAACCGAAAAAGATATTTGATAACAAGGAGTCGCAGTCACATTTTTATCCTATATTGTTTCCTAATGTGACCTCTAAATAGGCTACCAAGCAGTCTTTCAATATGGGGCTTTAGAGCAGAAGAGATATATTAATCTGTCCATGTAGTTGCTATCTGGTTAGAGGGATGGTTCACCCAAAAATTTTTATTCTTTTATAATTTACTCACCCTTAGTGTGATACTTCACCCAAAAATGATAATTCTGTCATCATTTACTCACATTCAGGTTGTTCCAAATCTGTATACATTTCTTTGTTCTGATCAACACAGAGAATTACATTTGGAAGAATGCTTTTAACCAGATTTTACCCCCTTGACTACCAAAGTAGGAAAAATACAATGGTAGTCAAAAGTGCCCCAGACCTTTTGCAGTACTGCATTCTTCAAAATGTCTTCTTTTGTATTTACCACAACAAAAAATGTATTAAAGTATGTTTTCCTACTATGGGAGTCAATGGGGGGCTAAATGTGTCTGGATATAAGCATACTTCCAGATATCTTTCGCTGTATTCACATCAGAACAAAGAAATGTATACAAATTTGGAACAAAAGGAGTTGAGTAAATTATGACAGAATTATAGTTTGTTTCAAATCTATCTTAGTTCTGTTAAATACAAAGGAAGATATTTTGAAGAATGTGGGAAACCATACAGTTCTAGGGCACCAATGTCTATTATAGTAGTTTCCTTTCCTACTATAGTTGTCAATGGTGCCCCATAACTGTACAGTTCTTCCAAATATCTTCTCTTGTGTTCAGTGGAAGAATAAAATGTACACAGATTTGGAACCATTTGAGACTGAGTAAATTATGACAGAATTTTCATTTTGGGGCCAACTATCCCTTTTAAGGTGATGTTATTGATTCTTGACCGCCTGCGAGATGTGGTGAGTCCTTACCTTCCTGTAGCAGGAGTCCGAGGTAAAGAGTAGCTAAGTGATCCTCATCCACTGTCACACAGATCTCCACATCACAGAGCAATGCAGGGTCCAGCCACAATGACTGGTCACACAGAAAGTTCTCAAGACATCTTGCCACGTATCCTGAATTACAATAGTGCAACCATTATATTCCATCAGATTCACAAAAACATTATATTTATTCATACTAACCTAGTGCCAGATAAGTGGAGAACTTCCAGATCTCCTCAACAGTCTTGAAAGTGATGACAAAGCTGTCCTTCTCAACATGAACGGACACCAGTCTTGCAGACAGATCCTGTGTGCGGCATCAGCAATCACCATGATTGAATAAAGACTGAAATAATCAATAGTAACAAGTTCATCAATGGTGCCAGTGGATGTTTCGCAAGGACATTTCAGTGTCTGACCTTGAACAGTTGTGCGACGTCCTGGCTGTTGCTTTCTACAACCCTGAGTCTAGTGCGTAACGCCTCCTGAAGCTTAACATCAGGCTGGACACTAGATCGTCGCCTCCCTCTGAATAATAATACGACATCTCCAAGACACAAATAGGAGCTGAGTTAAGTATCCATCAGAAATCCAGATATATCAAGCCATCTTATTACAACTAAAATTTACTATATGCTCTTGTGGCAAAGGGTGTGATTATTCTCATGATATAAAAAAAATTATGCAGTAACAGCAATGACTGCATCGCTAAAAACATACCATTAGAGAAAAGATTAGACTGAGTGTACACATTAAGGAAGTCTGGCATTAGTCATTAGGGTGTGCTTAATAAGTGTAGCCATTAAAGGCCATTATGGAGAAGGCGGCCATTATTTCCACCGAGGTCTTCGAATACCTGGAGAAAAACGCTCTCCTGAAGATATGGTGCTGCTTCCGCTCAACGCCTCCTTCCTCCTCCAGTTACTCTCTCTGCCTTCTGCCTCCACCTCTGCGTCCGCTTCCTCATCTCCAATGGACAAGGAAACTGGGGTCAAACACAATTTTTTGGAGTGCAAGTTTGGTATGTATTTCTGTTATTTGGATAGAACCTCAAAACCTGAATTTTTATTCCGGTCACACTTACATGAATCAAAAACATACCAACAGCTAAACACTTCAACTACTATATAATTAAAGCCAATGGCAAATTAGAGTGTTGCTTTTATCAGTAGACATACTTGTTCATTCTATGCAAATATAGTTGATATTGATGTTAATACACATGGTATGGATACAATAAGCATGTTTGTTAATAATATAATCAGATGTATTTACAATCTCTTAAACCTCTGCTCATAAACAGGAAGTGCAGACCATATCATAATGGGTCTATAAATATCAGCCAGATGGCTTAAATCATAGCCCCTTTCTCATTTCCGGATGGTTATGACCTTCCCAGCTTTGTCCATTGAAAGAAAGGATGTTCCAAGCAGTTTCTTAGTACAACATTTACTGTATATAACACAACATTTTATAATTAAATAAAAACATGTATCATACAATTATATTAGAAAGTCATCTACATTTTGATATACTAAAACTGTAGCACTTTACAATGAGGTTCAGCATTAGTGAACTACATTAGTGACATTACAGTATGTTAATAAACGAAACCTTGCTGTAAAGCGCTGTCACTACAACTTTACGATTGTCTCATGGTTTACTCAAGAAGTCCTCTTACCAGCTGTCATGATGTCATTGGGTGGAAAGAGTTCACTGACGGCTGCTAAAGTGTATGGAGGGTCATTCCATAAGGCATCAAGCTCAGCAGGTGATATCACTATTGAAAGGGAGTGGGATGTTAAGGGATTGTTATTGAATTAACTACATGAGAAATAAGCAGAAGCTTTTGGGGTAAATGTGTCTGACAACGAACAGGAGGAAAATGTCATTACCTGAACATACAACAAGACATAATAACAGCCCTCATGCCGGCATAACACAGACTGAAATCTGATAGTTCAATGTGCGCATGCAAACAATGACAAACACGTTGTCCCTCATACGAATCGTCCTGAAACGTTGCTTGACATCATCTACATGCAGTTTATGTATTGCAAATACTCAGGAACATCAAATTAATACAATTTATCCATTTGCTATTTATTAGTCAACAGCTTGATGGTAGTATATTATCTTAAATCACACAAACGAAAAATACAGTATATCATAACTCACACAACAACAACAACAACAACAGAACACAATTAGTTACCACAGGCGATCAGAGCATTACACAGGACAAAAGCACACAAACCCCCAAGGGAGGTGCACATCCTGCATTACCTTCATGGGTAAATCTATTACCCATGACTGACAGAAACACTGTGATGTCTCCCTGTGAAAGTTACTCTTTCTTCTCATGGCACAAATCTATGAAAGCCAGGATGAGACCAACCTGAAAACGAGAAGCAGTTTCTGAGGCAGGGAACAGGACAACAGCAGCATGCCATGATGTGTACAGCCAGCTTCAATAGTGCCCGCTATAAGACAGATCCACTTTAACTCCAAGGAGCGTTATTGATGGAGTCGCTCCTCTCCTTCTCTCTCTCTCTCTCTCTCTCTCTCTCTGTCTTCCTATCCATCTTCCCCTTGTACATACACCGCACGCTCTTTAAACTTCCATCGATATCATTCTCTCTCTTCCTGTCTGCGTCGGCTCTGCGGATGAGTGAAGCACTTTGTGCTGCTGGCATGTTTGTGTGGGTTTGTCAGTGCCTCTCTGTGCCAGGGCTTTTCTGGAAAGTGAGAGCAGCAGCATTCTCACATCGCTGACATACGGACACAACTGGCCCAGTGAGAAACTCACTCACAATTACAAATTAACGTGTTGGAATTGAATAAGTTGGTGCTTAATTTGACTCTGTCTTGATGTTTCTTCTCTTTTGTTGTACTAGCTTAAGTATCATGCCGTCATCACTTCTTTTCTATGTCCTTTACATTATAGAATGATCAGAAAAAGTAAAACAGAAAGGTTCTTCGGCTGGTAAAGATTCTTTCTAGAACCAATCAGCCAAAAATGGTTCTTCTATGGCATCGTAGAGTATCTTTTAAAAGTTAAATAACATTGTTTTTGCATTGCACTGTTAAACTACCTTAAATGTTAAGTAAAATCAACTTGGCTTTACAAGTCATTTCACCTTAAAACTGTTTTGGCCAGCAGTGAGTTGTTATAACTTCAAATTGAGTTGATATAATGTAAAAAATAAGCTGAAATGGCTTGTAAAGCCAAGTAATTGTTCACCCAAAAATGAAAATTCTCTCATCATTTACTCACCCTCAAGTCATTTCAAACTTGTATGACTTTCTTTCTGTAGAACACAAAAGATGATATTTTGAAGATATCTTGAAACCGAACAGCACTAAACAGTCCCCATTCACTTCTATTGTATGGACACAAAACCAATGTGCAAAGTGTGTTCCAGTTAACAATATTTTTCTTTTGTGTTCTGCGGAAAAGCCACACAGATGACAAGAGTGTTTTCATTTTTTGGTGAACTATCTTTAAAGCAGCTGAGAATGTGTTCTTGGCTATAGATCATGGGTTCAATTCCCTGAGAATACATTTTAATGTATTTGCAACACAAGAGGTTTTAGGTAAAATGTCCAAATCAGTATAAATGTAAAATATTTTGCACATTCAAATCATATTCATATATCCTAACAGAGTGTTAAATAGTCTCTCCTTTTCTAAAACTGCAAAAAATGTGTTTCCCTGTCTTAAGTGCACAAAGAGGATCCTTATCACTACAGAATAATGCTGATCATCTCAGAGTTTTGTACAGAGAGGACTCAGTCAGATTCTAATTCAATTTGTGATGATCCCATGAGTCTGAACAGCTGTAAACAGCCAGGAGGCATTTCTCAGCACAGCTCCTTAACACTCACAGCATCTCTCTTCGTATTCATCTTAAATGTAAACACATTTTCTCCATTATCTCAAATCACATAATATTTTACTGTGTGAACACCAGAACATACAGTACTACTGCAAAGACTACCAAAGCACATCTGCAGAGAGCAGATAACAACATTAACTTTATATTCAATATAGTCATATTTTAAGAATCGACAAGGACAACAAAGCCTAATAAAATGTCCTTATGGCTTATAAACTTAACAGAGAAGTAGAGCGGTTTCTTTGTAGGTTACTGGCTCAGTGTGTGTGGCAGTCGGTGGAAAGAACAGGGAAACGTGTAACATGAGTAAGGGCTATAGACTCTAAGTTTAGAACGACTCCCTCCAGAGCCCAAGCTGTGCCCGCTGTTGCTATTAATTAAATAGGGTGAATAACACGTTCTCAAACACAGGCAGCGAAAAGCTTTTGGCAGTAAGAGGAAGTCAATATTCAAAGGTTTGAGAGACAGACTTGACAAAAAAAGATAGATAAGAAGACAACAAACTCAAGTTCAAAAAGTGAATGTACTGTTTGTCAAACAAGTTCACCTTCTTTTACAGACACCGTCAAAACTGTCGAATATATTTATGGAACAATTTCGACAAAGCGTACAGTTAGCCACACACAAACAGTAAATTCTAACCAAAACACATTTGCCTTTGAGAGAGCGAGGGCATACCTCTGTCCTGTTGACTCCCGGCTGTGGGTTCTCACCTCTGTCAATCTGTGCTCTGTGGAGGTGACGGTGGTGATACTGACTGGTCAGACCGACTTAAACTAACTGTCATTATCCCGTGTAAAGCTCCTGTAGGACAGAGAAATAAGCAGGAGGTGTGTGTATGACTTTGTGTGTGTATGCCCTTGTGGCATGAGTTCAGAGCTTGCGTTGAAGGAAGTATGTTAACTCCTCCCCTAAATGCTATGGTTCTTTCTCTCCCTCTCTCCCTCTCTCCCTCTCTCCCTCACTCTGAGTCTAGCCCTTTCACCCCCGTCCTGTTAAACTCTGGGTCAGGTCAGCAGAGTGTTGGATAACCTTCAAAGCAGAGTAGAAACAACCAGTCACATTAATGGCTCAGCCAATCTTACTTCGTCAGGAGGAGTCATGAATGCAAGTCATTTCTGTGAAAACGTGCAAAAATGAAAGGTATGTTTTCTTTTGACAGAACACAAAGTAATCCATCTGGTCGGACTTGTTTTGCATACACCACAAGAAAATGCAACTGGTGTCTCTATCAAACTCAATACAGGGCGTCAGATACGCCCTCTTGCTCACATTCCAAAGGTACCTTCGACAGAATATCCAGACTTATGTTTGTGCATTCCCATCATTCACTGAGATAGCAATAAGGATTTGAAATGTTCTTTAAATGATTATTTATTTTTCCAAGAACTTGCCGTGCTTCATCGTCAAAAGTGCAGATAACAGACTGAGGAGTCTTGGGTCAGCTCATTTCTTGAGTTATCCTTCTAGTTAAATATAAACCACAGAACATACTCCATATTCCACAGACTATTGTTGTGTTACTAAAGTCACCCTGAGAGCAAATGTTACTACAGTGTGGCGATTTCCTGACACACAGTGCTCAGATGATCTGGGTTAATAGATTTCAAACCACATAATAAGAGAAAATCACAATGTATGCCGTTGGAGCCAGCTGGTTATGTGTCTGGCAACCAACGGCTCACTCCACTGCCCCTTTAATGGTTACAGATTAAACCTAGAGAACAAGCAATGATGATTCACTGTTATGAATTCAATATTATGTATCTTAAGCTATAGGTTGGCTATATGTCAGCATAAACATTACAATATGACCCTTCATTTATACTATTATTATTAAAAAGGTCTTCATAACAATTACATTTTATGTAGCACAACCTAATAAACTGCCAATAAAGCTTGTCTTATTTGTAACTTTCTGCCAGAGCAGTGCACAGGGGAAGCAGTACAAGAGAAAATTCCGGTACCCCTTTGCACCGATGCCCTAAGGAAGAGCAACTTCCTGTTGTTGTGGACTCTGTCATATTTCAACACAATGGTATATCCAATGCCCTGACGAGCTGCTTGGCCCTCGGCATCCGTTGAAAACACTCAATCCTGGTACAAAGTGCACTCCAGTAAAGATATACAAATGTTGTAAAATCAAAGCTAAGGTTATACAATTCTGTGACCAACTATACCACGGTCTTTCGAAAGTCACTGTTCATAAGTGAAATCACAACAATTTATCATACAACTATGTGCTGGATATATTGTGGTGATAAAGATTATATCCAATCATTTAGTAGAATGGCCCTGGCTTAAAATAAAAATGTGATAAAAAATATTATGTGTTCCACATATTCTATGTAAAAATAGTGCCGCCACTAAAATTCAAGTGGCCTGGGATAAATGTAGACCCAGTTGCCATACAGCAGCAGTGTAAAGATACATTTACTATAGGCATCTAGTCTCATCACAGGGCCTGGTTCCCCTGACCCCCCGCCCCCTGGAGTTGGCCCTGGTTACATGAGGAGTACTCATATCACACAGATAGTGGGTGAGGGGTTTTGCAGCTGACGCGAGAGAAAGACTGTCTATTCCCAACAAAATGCTGATGCTATGACAGGCATAAGAATGCTGACTGTCTGCGCTCTCTATCTCAGACCCTAACCTTATGGCCCTGTCAAAATATCCAACTGTGTCAGGCTGAACGCACTGCATGGTCAGGCAAAGAGAAAAAGAGATAGAGAGACAGAAAGAGGAAGAAATGTAGAACGCAATTGGCGTCTGTCACATCCCTCCATTGTGCTGTTTCCCCTTGGCTTTTGTTTCTGTATACACATGACAGTAATGGAAAAGTCAAATACACAGTCTCTGGAATAGAGCACAGAAAACAATAATAGTCTTCCTGTTGAATCTAAAATGTCTGTCTCTCTCTTCAAAAGCGTATTATGGAGCACAGATTGTTCTTTGAATTTATGTTGTGCCGAACAAAGTATAACAGGGGGAATGTGGTCCAATACATTACTAAACAGCATTCAGAAAGAAGTAATTCAATGGCAGGTTAGTAGGCCTATATAGG
This sequence comes from Barbatula barbatula, assembly GCF_947034865.1. NCBI lineage: Eukaryota > Metazoa > Chordata > Actinopteri > Cypriniformes > Nemacheilidae > Barbatula > Barbatula barbatula. The sequence goes on from NC_136781.1 coordinate 9,644,001, forward strand.
TTGAGGTTGAGGTTGAGATTTAATCTTCTGTGGTGCGGTGTGTAATGAAATAGCGCCTACTAGTGAAAGTAAATCATAGAGATTGTCATCGAAACGAATACAGTAAAAAATCATTACGAGGGTGAATCCAGCTTCTTATTCACGCTATCAGCTTCACATTAAAACACGCAAAGTTTCCGTTTTTTCCGGTTTCTTATTCACGTTCATCTTAGGGACCGTCTTATATTTGAGATATTCGCTCTTTTCTTGCTCTTGTGTCTAGAAAATAATAATAAACATTTTCTCAATATTACTGACACAGTGTGTGTGCACACTTGCGTGCGTGCATGCATGCTCACAAAAGAGAGGTTGCTCTGCTGGCTGGTTCCTCATGAAGTCCACTATCATCTCAAGGGGCATTCAGCCCAAGCTTGTTTAAATCAAAACCCACAATTGGGCTAAACAAGGCAAATGAAATATAAACAAAACATCAAACAAAAACTTCCCAGGAGGGGGCAAAACAGGCAACAACTTGCAAAAATTATTTCAAGAACTAGATGAACAGGAACAATGCACATGGCAATCATAACAAACAATGACTAGTCCGGAAGGTGCTGGAGAAGGACGAGAGCAGGGAGTCTGGGGAATGGTCTCTTGGGACCAGGGCGAGGCAGGGGGCCCAGTTAAGGTGGGAAGGGTCCGGGGGTGACTGAGTGACCAAAGACGTGAGTGGCTGGGTTCCAGGACAGATGAGGGGCAGGAGAGGTGGGACCGGACAGGACTGAGGGCAAGGGCCACGAGGGAAGAGGACATGGGGCCAATGTGGGTAGGCATGGGGTAGGCATGGAGTCCATGGCAGAGGTCCCGGGCGACGAGCGCACAAGGGGAGGCTGCCGTTGACTTGGAAGCCGGCTCTGGGGAGGCTGCAGCTGACTCGGACTCCAGCTTTATGGAAGCGGCTGCTGGCTGAGGCGCCGCTGACTCGGATGCCGGCTCTGGGCAGCTGACTGAGGGCTGGCTGAGGGCCCACTGGCCCTGGGGTTGCTGCCGCTGACTTGGAAGCTGTCTGTGGGGAGACTGCTGCTGAATCACGCGTTGGGACAGGGGGGGACTGATGCCAAGGGATGAAAACTCTCTTCCTCCTCTTCTTCCGCCTCGCTCAAACCACAGGATTCATGGCTGGCTGAGGAGATACGGTCGGGAGCATGGCTGGCTCTGAGCTGGCTATAGAGGAAAGAGGAGGATAAACTCCGGGGATAGAGCACTGTCCATATTGTTGGGTTCAATCTGGGAAGTTCGTTCTGTCAGGCTGGCGCAGATAGACAACAATTGTAAATGTATTTAAATTGCCACATGAGTAGGAAATCATAACAAGGTTAGGCAGGATTATGACAGCGATTATGTTTGTATTGTAACATTTCCTGTGTTTTAACACGTGTGCACAGATGGCAAATAAAGCTTGTTCGTATTGTGATTCATAGTTATTTTAGTTATACATAAATAAAATGACATTACAACTTTTCAATGTACCATTCAATATAGTAATTGATTACATATGGTGCTCTTTGCTAATTACATGTCAAGATATTTGACATTTCTACTGTAGCATTTTTTAGTTATGGATCCATGAAGTTGGCATATGTGACAAGAGATATGAATGAGACACTGAAATATTGGACCATTGGTGGAGCTATATCTCAGCTGGCTTTGACGATGAGTTGAAAGGTTCTCTGAAGAACCATATCAATTATTATAGCCTTTCACCATGCAAAATACAGACCATTTTACTGTAACGTGTTTTGAAGCTATGGACCCACGAGCTTGGTATATATCACCAAACAGTTCAATGGGCCATTGCACTCATGGGCCATTTTGAGTTGCTTTATTTCTCAGGGTACGTTGAAAATGTCAAAGGTGGGTCACCTCTCCTCATGCAAAATGCCGACCTTTTTACTGTATCCTTTTAAAGTTATGGACCCAGGAATTTGCCATATATCGCAATACAGTTCAATGGGCCATTTTGAGTTGCTAATTCTCAAATAATTTTAATATTAAGAATTGTTTTACAGTGTAATTTCAAAGTATATGGACCCATGAAGTTGGCACATGCATATTCTGCGCACACACACACTATTTTATTAATATTTATTTTTGTAGACAAAAGCAAAAAAGAGCGAATAACAAGAACTGTCCCTATAACGGAAGTTTCGCGTCCTTTCAGGTGAAGCATCGTCAATAAACTGTGAATAAGAAGATGGATTCAGCCTCGTCAAATCATAGATGAAAAACTGGGATGTTAAGGCAATTTGGGAATAAGTGTGTTAGACAATAAGGAGAGTAAACAAATACGGTATATCTTTGTAGGGCGGATGTCTAGATTAAAAGACTAAACTATTTTATAAATTGTTTAACTAAATAAACATGGGATTTGTTCCTGTAATACTTTAATATAAATATTAAAATACATTATAACAATTATATTTATAAAAAATATAAAATATTGTTGTCGAACACGTCCCTAAACGAATCTAATTAGCTTTATTATGTGTTTATATTGACTCCGCGTAAGAGGGCGCTATATATCCACGTATATGTCACAGCAAATGTTGTAATCTGCGAAAACCCAACCCTAATCCTTCAACTTTCTCCTGCGTGACACAGTATCCCACCTGCTCTGCGACCGAGCAACGCGACAATGTGCACTTAAAGAACCTTTCTGCAATGTAAGCTTGACAGCGTGGATTATAAAGCAATCGCACCCGTTCCACGCTTCGCGAGCGGTGTGGATGGGCTGTGAGGAAACACGCTGCACGGCTCCGCCTGACGTCACCCCAGCAGCGAGCGCGTCCATAGATGTGAGAGTACAGTGACAGCGCCTCGTCCACTGTACACTTACTGTCTCAGGCATATATACCCGAGAAACAGCAGCAGAGGAGCAGGGATGTGACTAGGCGACATTCCGCGTTATTTGCAATTCGCCGTCCGCCCTATACTGATCCAACATTATACGGGGTGCAGGACTTTAAACGCTGCATCTACTGTGAAAAAAAACACCGTTCATGTTATTAACCAGCTGTTCAATGCCCTCCCGACGTCCGAGAATCGTATTGGGATATTTTATTTTTTGTTATCTATTTCTTTAGTTATTTTCTCCACTGGACTGTGACTTCAAACTGGGGTTCAATAACGGGATTTTACTGGCGGAACAATAGACGGTCGCGGCTGTCTGGATATTACATTTTACTGTTGGATTATTGTCACCAACATGAACACGAGTGGTAAGTAAATTCTTTGCATTCTTACCTTGGTCTACGTTCAACGACTAATGTCATTTCAGTGCAAACGAAAGCAAACCCATTTTGACCTTGTAAAATAATAGCGATTTGTCTTAAGGGTTTGACTGACCTGTCCTAAATACATTCTCATAGAATCGGGTATTTATGATAATAATAGTAACCATATTAAATGTACATGCGCATCTCGTGTTAGTGGTACACGGGACTTTTATTTCTTTGATGTGTATTTTAGACGACTTCTGGTCATTTTTTGATGTTGCAAAGATGTGTCAGGGGGATACTTGGCCGTTTTGCTAAGGCTTAACGATGCTGACAAAATGTTGAGATGTTATCTCTATAGAAAGCATATTTCAACACTCTAGTGATTGTTCAGTCCAGTTTAGTGCCAGAAAAGTCAGATACTATTGCTTAGATTCATTAACTTTGTAATGGTAATAAAGTCATTTTGACCAATGGATGTAGTTACATCATGTTGGTGTCCAGCTTTCCTCTGGCTTGTGCACGTCTGTCAGCTGATGTTGCAAAGGCATGACCACTTATAATGATCCTTTCATTGGGAAAGTTCAGAAGGAGCTAAGAAAATATCAAAATAAACCACAGATAGCGTTTCCTTTGTTTGTTGTACCATCTTGGCAAATGCCTTCTTGGTCTGTGGCATCTTGAAATTAAAAATAGTTTTGCAGTTCGTTGTTAAATTGAATTTTCAGTTGGTGAGTAGGTCTCGGATCCACAGCTCTCCTCAGAGTTCAGGGTCACAGCTTCAGGCACTGCTCACAGCACCGTCCCCTCTGATAAAACAGTTTCACATTGGCCTATTGAGCTTGCCATACTCTTTCGAAGCCATTTGCTTGTCAGCTGGGGACAGGGTTGCTACCAGCTTACCGTATGGAGGGCGAACATTTTCAGATGCACACAGATGGCAAGGAAATGTGCGGTCAGCCAGGCTCTGTCTTGTGGCAAGAAAAGCACTAATTGGAAGGTTTCCAATAAATGAACAGACATGCCTAGTCCACGAGGGACCTGGGACATTTTATTCTCTGCTTTACAGAGCATGCACAGATAGTTAACAAAATTACCAAACATTTTGTGCACTTTTCTCATAAGCATGATTGGTGCAAGAAATGTGCAGAATTGCTTTTTCACTTTGAGGGGATCACTTTAGATCTGTGATCTCCTCTTTGAAGTTTTTCAAACTGGTATTTCTCAGTTTTCAGTCTTCAGTGTACAGCCATTAACCAATTTCATGATAGACATCAACTCTCCAACTCTCCTACAACTCAACCAAGCATACACATGGCATTTGGATGGAGCTCCAGCCATGCACAATGCAGTGTTGTACGCTACATTGGGCATGATATAGCCTTGAGCCAGTGAAAACACAGAGCAATTACACAGAGGTCATTCAGTCTCTCTTTATTTGCTCTCATTTCTTATGGTCAGCTGGCTTCATCGGCCCTTTACCTTTTGTACCTTTGGGAGAACCCCCCCCTGTTATTAAAAAGGCTTTAAAAGTAATGTTGGAGAAAATAAAATACTTTTGTACTTTTCAAGTCTTTACAAAATGACTGAGGATATGCCTGATTGACTATAATGATTAATTATCAGTATTTTACTAAGCAAAGACCTTAGTTTAATCTGCAACACTTGTAGACTTACAAACAAAGTGTAAAACAGAGTATGAACTAGACAAATGCTGAAATATGATGGCAGAACTAACTAAACTCGATATTGAAATATCTTGATGAAATTGTTAAGATTGTAACTTTCTGAATGACCGTGACAGTCTGTCCATTTTTCATTTCAAACATCCATACTACATTGACCTAATGTATGTTCCTCAAGTCATCCAACCCTAGTGCTAAGAGTCAGGATATAGTCAGAATTGCTGAGTCGTGCATTTACAACTCAGCAGTCCTTCACATCAATCACATCCTAGCGCACACACACACTTCCAAGTGTCTCTGTCACCAGTGTTCTTTCATGCCAACCTTGTGAAGAGCAGTGGGGTGGAACCAACAATGTTTAGAGAACGACTGTTATCAGATCTCTTTATCATGGCCTCTTATAGACATCTGCAACTGCAGCAAGTTATTCTAAAACTGTGGACCGCAATATTGTTCAGATGTTATCAGCAGCTATTTTTTTTCTTTACAAAGAAAGTGGATGGGGACCAGGGATGGCAGCAGTGACCATGTACTCTCTATGGAGAAAGAGCAGCTTTACTTTCCTGCTTGATCCTTTGCCTTCTATCGACGGAAGAAAGTTATACTAAAACGGAAATTACAAAAAGACTCACTAAATGTTGACACAACTTTAATTTTGGAACAAACTTTTGTAATAACTTTACCGGTATTAACAAAACAAATGTATAATTCATTTTACAAATTTTATTATTCATTGTTCAAATTATAACTGCGTAACCACTGGATATGTGTAGGCAAAAATTCGATTTTCACGTTATTAATTTGGAATTTGCATCGATGTCACCATGTAGCCTGTATCTGCATAATGCATAACCTCTACCTGCGAGTAAATTTGAAATGAGCGATTGTGACATAGATATTGACTCACTGTGACACCAATAGAAACACTCTCATCCCATCTGAAGTGCAGTCCAGTCCTGTGTCAGTATCCATTTGTCTACCCTGTGGTCCACATTATGATTTAGTAGCACGGGGAACAAAAGAGAAACCGGCACAATAAAACTTCTCAGCAGTGAATTCTTACAGATTCATTCTAAAGATTCAATGCTTTTCCCAAGTAATGTGCATGCAGTAAAACGTCTTTTATGGAGCTACTATATAGGGTCATGTAGATGTGATATGGATGCAGGATGTCTTTTGGCCGTCGAGATTGGTTATTTTTTCCCCTTCTGGATTTTCTTTTTTCATGTAAAGCTGCTTTGAAACCATGTAAAAATTTAAAAAGCACTATATAAATACACTTGACTTGACAAGAACTTTTAACTTAGAAATGTTAAATATTACCAACTTCTGGGCATACGGTATACAGTATATGGTTAAACATACTGAAGCTGAATAACACAAAGCATGTCTAGGGAGCTCATCGGATGATCAAGCCATCAAACACATGTCTTGAAGTTTTGCTGAAATCCAAAATCATTAACCCTGAGAGCACATCGCAAGTCCTTGAGGCCCTCATACCTCATTCTGTTGATTCTGTTGAGTGATCATCATCCTGACAGGGTCATTTCAGCTCCTGTTGCCTCTAATTTAACAATAGACATATATCATTTTTGGATAGGTTCTCCAAAGGCTCAGTTCTACAGACATTTTCAGATAGTTTTAACTAAATCACTAGATCACTGACTTTTGAATGTTTCTATTAGTATGCTAACCTCACCACAGAAATATTGATCAACGTCAATCATTTTATGTTCAGTACAATGTTCCAAATATGTTGGATTCTGCAGCTTTATATTTTAGATGATATATCAATGACGTGAGCAGCTTGAATCACCAATAATCTCTGAACTTTGTCTAACTTCTGTCACAATATATTTTTGACTCTGATTTTAGTTCTACCTCTACAAAGAGCAATAGATCTATGACTTCTGATAATTGGATATGCTGCACTCTCAAGAAGTAACTACATTATCCAATTATTTTGACTTTTTATTTAGCTGAATAACTTTTACTGTGGTGTTGAATTTAAAGATATGGGTTACTTAGAATGAAGTGTAGCACTGGATATAAACATCTTCACACAGTGCTCATTATTGTGAAGGATAAGTGGACTCTGTCTGGCCACAAGGTCTTTACACCTCCCTTTTCAGCTGTAGAGGAATTGAGATCAGACCTGTCACCTCCGCTCTCCCACAATCCTCTGTGACTGTAATCCCCAAGAGGCTCCACCGCTGAGGGCAGAAATAGCTGAGGCCCCTTAGCTCCTCTGGTTATCAACTTACACCTTGGGCTGCATGTTACAGGTCATTTGCTAAATCTTTTTCGATTACTCTTTTATGGCAAAATCATTAGGATATTAAGTTCCATGGACATATTTTGTAAAATTCCTACTGTAAAAATATGTGAGTGGATGCAGCACAATCGCTAACAAAATGGCTGGAAAGATGTCTTTAAACTTCGCTAACTGCTGCCCGCTCTTTGGGAACTACCCCCTCGATTTGGTGTCTATGGAAGGCTTAATATTGCGGCAACATCATTATAGCTGTTAGCCTATTGAGAATGTAAAACAAACCGTTTCTTCTCAGCAACTCCCCGCTATAGCACCTATGATGAACAACTTTAAAGACAATTTTCTCAATATTTTGAATATTTTGCACCCTCAGATATTAAAATAGTTGTATCTTGGCCAAATATTGTCCTATTTCAACAAACTTATTAGTACAATTTAAAACACAAATTTTAATGTATTTTTTCTTAAAATGATAGAGTGTCAACACACTGTGTACCTAAACTATTGCAAATAAAAAAACAGTCGAAATGTCAGTTCTTAATAGAAGGTTTACTTTTAAAAACTTGGATTAATTTGAATCTAGATGTTATAGTTCATTAAGGTAATGCTTTCTAACAAAGCATAAGATGTATCCATCTGATTTAGGTGCTGTTTAAAACTTTAATCCTAAAAGGGGTTGTGTGTCTGTGTGTGTGTACGTGTGTTTTCTCCCTTGATCTCTGTACATATGTTCTGTGTTCTAGCAGGGATTACACAGTTTCTGTTTACACCTCGCCAGAGACCCCACTCTTTACTGAGCTTTTGACATAGACGCCCGAAAATGACAGATGAATGAATCCTGAAAGACGTATTGTCTTTTAATAGCATGTAGTTTATTCTCTTTTCAGCTGTCTCTTCTGTTTATTTGTGCATCATTTGTATGCGGAAGCCCTGACAATCTTTAAGGCACAAAGAAAAGTCAAGCTTTATATAAAATAGCTTTATATACCATAAATACTCCTGGTTGTGATATATGGAAACGCACGTCTTTTTACAAATTTTCTCTTGTTGCTGTTATCTGCTTTTAACAGCATCATGACTATGCAACACTCAAATCTGTACTGGCAAAAGCCTGTGGACTCAGAATGTCTCTCACAGAGCTGAGGGCCACACATAGGATTGAGAAAACAGCGCTGGCAGTCGGCCAGGCAGCGTGAAGCTCTGCCAAAAGAATAAGTGCTTACAATATTACCAGTGTGAGATTGAGCTACTAGAGGAGTCTTAACAGCATTAATGGATCATTGGGTCTCATTCACTAAGCATGCGTACGCACAAATTTGTGCGTGACACCTGCAATCATGATTCACCAAAGCTTTCGTCCTAAAATGTGTTGTAAATATAAGAAAAAAGATAAAAGATTTCAACGACGGAAGCAAAAAAATCATCAGTCTCTCTCTCTGTCTCTCAAGACAAAAAGACCAAATGTTTCGTCTTAGTTTAATAGTTATATACTTTAAATAATATATACAAATAATATGATGACAGAATTTTCTGAATTGTGAAGTGTGACGACAGGTGGTAAAGGAAAGGTTAACATGGAGTTAGACTGGGTGTGTTTTATGCAAATGACTGAACTTGTGCACATGGATGTAGAGTACTCCAAATTCACCAACATGAAGATGAGGTCAAGAACAAATTCATGTGAACGCACGTATAGTGAATTAGTCTGAAAGTTTTCATGAGAAGTTATAAAGACAAATCTACGCAATTATTAGTGAATGAGAGCCATTGTTCTTCAGCTGTGGATGAAAAAAGTCAATGAAATGCTCTATTCCAGTTGGCTGACAATATGTGAAATGGTTTAGACGTACAAGACACTGTTTGTCCCATTGAATGGTCTGAGGGAGGCTCTTGCTCAACTTCTGTTTTACAGACCCAATATGCAATGTGTTTACAGTATAGATATCTGGATAGTTCTAGTGGGGGCATTTTGACAGTCCTGATTGATTCTTCTATTAAGTCAACAGGTTTCCTGGAAATTTCCTGCTAATTCCTGCACACGAAAGTGATCAGTATCACTTCCTGACCCAACACGTTCAGTTCACTGATTACGTTTGTCTTTTCCAACACCCACAATACAACTCATTCAAATCCATTATGCTTTTTATTGTGTTTCCCGGTATTTCCTGGCTCCCGTCTCACTCTCTTTCCCAGGTACTTTACATGTGAGAAAACAATGCTGATAATCTTGATTTTTCAGGCCTGGCAATTCTAACGTGCTACCAGCATTGTAGTTAAAACAATGGAGATCAGGGTAGGAGTATGGTGCCTTTGCTGTTTTAGACATGATCCCCCAGTTAAATCCATTTAGACGTAAAGCGAGCACAACACTTGCTACAGTGACTGCACAGTAATTGATTCATTCAAGTGCTGAGTGTTTGAATGCTTGTGCAGCTTTAATAGGAGGGCGATCGGCACAGAACTTCTAGACATCGATACAATGAAGGAGGGTGAACGAAAGATGCTGTGTTCCAAAGCCTAGTGAGCTGCCTTGCTGTCAACATAGCCAGCACATATGGTCATATGGAGTATAGCTTGTAGCCCGTGAAATAGAATTATTATTTCTCTCACCTATAATTGGATTTGTATTAGGGTTTCACAATGCAAATAACTGTTATGATCCTCTACAAGTTTAATGCATGTGATCCAGTTTGTAAAATCCAGGTTAAAGTCTCAAAATGTAATTAAACTTTTATGTGATACAAAAATGTAATTAAACTTTTATTTCAACCATTAATTTCACTATCCTCTTGTTAAATCGTAAATTAAGGAATACTGTTTTTTTATCCAAGTATCCACTTATTTAAATAGTCGTTTATGAGCACATATTTACACAAAACCTTTACTCACGGTGTACGCTAAAGTCAAAATCAATCGATAAATTTTAATCCGGGACATTATAAACCGACATCTGTAAGACCAGGTTTTTTTATAGTTTTACAGCAAACCATCGGTGTATATCTGCATTTTTTGTTGTTTGCCTATGAGTTTGGACCAGGAAACGGTATATGGCCTTACGACGGGGCGTGACATCAGGCCTAACAATTGGATGATTACAATTGTTGACTACAATGTCATTTCTCTATCAATATTAAAGATATCAAGGTTAGATTTTCACAGAACGTTCTTTACATTGTGTATCATGATTTTCTGTAGAAAACAGTAAATCACAAAAAATGACATACAGACTCAAATAACAGTACAGTATCACCTGCTAATGGTGTATTTTTGCCTTCACAGTTCCTTACCAGCAAAGCTCGTGCAGCAGTGAACGGAGCTCTGGACCAATCCGCTGCTATCGCTGCCGGGAAGTGTGCAAAGGGGAAGTGGTACGAGTGCAGAATATCCACTTCCACATCAAATGCTTCACCTGCCAAAGTAAGAGATCATTCCTCAAATGCTGTTTATTGGTAGGGCTGTGCAATTTATTGAAAATTAATCGTAATCGTCAATTTTGGACTTCAATTACAGAAACTTATAATAAATATTATTGTGCCGCCTTCCATTTTGCAAGGATCCTCTTTTTTCTTGTAGTATAAATCCACAGCGCACCCTTTTCTTTACAGTGGTTCAGCGCTTCTATTTCTTTACATTTATTTTTCAGTTTAAAGGTATTTTTTAATTTTCTATGTTGTTTTAAAGGTTAATGCTTAATCATGTTAAATAATCAGGATCTCAATATTGGCCAAAATAATTGTGATTATGATTTTTATTTATTGGTTACCTAAATAAAACCTATTTATTGGTTTAACTGTTGAGCCAGTTTAGACCAGCATGAATTTCCACTGAAAACATTACATGCAGATGTGAGCTGCTAGACTGTAAAATACTTAATTTTGGGATAAGCTTGGAATTGTTTCAGATATATGTGGTAATAGCACTTCATTAAGTAACAAAGAAATGCTCTCTGACCTTAAAACAGTTTGGCATCAGTGCTCTAAAGCAGTACAGTTGTGCTTTAATGATCTCGGATGTACTCCTGGGAATCCATCGATGTCTGAGGTTGGGACCTGTTGCGTAATGAGATCCTCTGCCCTGACATCATCAAAACGTTATCTCGGCGTTGTGTCGCGACATTGCCCTCGATTATCATTGGCATTTGTGGCATTAAAAATAACAATGTCAAATGAATGTGAATACGCCATCACCTGCAGATTGAGTTTTTTCTCTCGGGGTGACCACATTGTCTTATACAGTTTAAAAATACTTGTATTTGTGCTTTTACTCTCTTGCTTACAACTGGAGTTTTCACATGGCTCTTGCGTTGCTTTTAAAGTGTTGCTGTGGTTACTATGGAGGGGCACCCTGCCCCTGGTTGGTGGTTATTCTCAGCCACACAATCAGCCAATCAGGGTCTTCCAATGCAAACCCTAGGGCATAGTTGGTGGGGATTGGGGATAAAGGGGGCTGATAGACAGAAAGGTTGAAGTCGAAAGGAAATGGCATCCTCCCACCTCCATGATGACATCACACGTTGCCTCGGAGCACACGAAGTTACTCGGAGCAATAACGATCCATCTCCCCTTCCGTCCTCCCACTCGAATGTGCCCGCTTACCCTCTGCTGCCATTATCTTCCCTGAAAATTGCCTTGAGCAATAATGTATTTCTCCTCTAACTCAACCTCACCCCTTATCTCACACTGTATATTATTGTGTCCAAGCGTGTTTCCTGTGCGCTATGTGTGTAGGATGTCCAGCATCAATCAATCTGCACCCACAGCTCATATCTTCATCATGAAACAACGTTGTTGCATTGTGACGCTTTGTTTATAGTCCCTCTCTATGAAACACCGGTGACTGACAGCTCGGCTCCCGTGCATGCTGCGCTTTGTTTGGATGAGAGAACGGAGCATTTGGATGAGAGGAGAGGCCATTGGGGTTTGAGGCCCCAATAATTGGATGAAGGGGCTGTATTTGTGGGGTTTTTCACAGGAATCCCCTTCTCCCCCAGTATGTATTATCAAAGGTCAGTTAATGTGATAGTAAACACAGTTTATTTACTGTATGTAGCAAATTTTGCTAAAGCAATTGATCCCTTTTCATAAAACTGTGCCCATTATATTTTTGGTGTTTTTCTTTTCGTTTTTACGTTTGTTACCAATGCCTTGTATTGATCCGAGTTGCACTTTAAATGCAAAAGGCAATAAACTTGTAAGGGAATATTTTACTGCATCGTCTGACACTTGACAACATGCCTTTGCCATTGTACTGTAGTTAATAGAAACAGCAAGCACTCCAGCACACAGGATAAAGCATGTCGGCCAAGGTCACATAGATACGCTGAAACTGAAGCAGTTACAATCAAGCAGTTTCTTCAGGGAGTGTTTTACATGCTCTGGCCATAAGAAGAGGCTGATGTTATACAGTACATACAGGACAGGTATGAGAGAACCAGCTGTTTCCGAGGACACACCGGTTGTGAGTTTGTATAAAGAGGAGTCAGCGTGGCATTGTATGACTCTCACCACTGGTGCATCCGTCTTGTGTACACAATTACACATAGACATAATTGTTCTCTTCTCTGCGGTATTTACATATTTACAACAGGCACAAGGGCGAATTATATTTGCTTTTGCACTGCCATTATGGGAATATTGTTAGATGTGCAGGCAGAGAAAATTCATTAAATTTGGTTTTGTGGTTTTTTTTCTTTATTCAAATAAAAGTCTGATTGAAGATTGCTCTGTAGGAGATGAAACTGTGGTGCCGCTGATTGTAAGAGATATACGGTGACCCCAAAATGTGTTGAAAAACTTAAGCCACACATGCTTTTCATTTGAATAAGAAAGCTCTAGCATTATTTGTTTGAGGTTGACACTTGCTTTAATGTTTTATTGTGTAGTCCCATAACACTCGTAATCACAGTTTTAAGTGTCAAAAATACAATTGGGGTCACTGCCATAGAGAAATAGGCAAGTTTTTACCTCTTTCAAATTACTTGTATTACATTGCTTGGATTCATAAAATTCTACATAAAGCTTTTAAATAATTAATGGTAGATGTTTATATTCCAAATGACTTGTTAAAAAATGTGAGGTTTAAATATAATATCATTTTAATTGGTTTAAATACTGTATGTAATGTTTAGTTTTATAAAGCAGCTAACCACAAGGCAAAAAGACATTTCAAAGACGTGTGTATGAATTATCCCATCATTCTTTCAAATATCTTTCTCTGTGTTCATCAGAACAAAGAAATGTGTGAGCGATCCCTTTAACTTAAACTTAACTTTGAATATGAAAAAACTGAAACAGGAAGTGCTTCTGGACAAATGTTGTTTACGTCCTGTAAAATGGTCCGTATATACAGAGACTATACAGCATCTCTACAATAAATTATTTATGAATTCATTTTCCAGCTGCAAATTTGCTCTAATTTAAATGTCTGGGTGCTTGTATTTTGCCACTAAGTTTTGGCTGCTAAGGATTTGTAACAGTCAGCAAATTCCACTCAAGAGCTGTCAGGAAGTCACGAACGATAAGTTTACTTTACAAATCAAATAACTCCGCTCAGCCCCGCTTCTTCGAAACAGGAGTGGCAGCTCATTAGGATTATCTGTCACAATACAACCATTTTAAAAGACATAGGCCTTAATTGGGTGTGTTTTTCTCCATGCATATGCAGATTCAATTTCTACTTTATTAAAATGAAAACGAAAACACCTGATCCAAATTCAAGTGTTCTGTTTTTTGCTGTCTTTACAGTTGCTCTAGTTGAATCAATAACAATTCAGCAACATTCTCTGACTGTTGATGCAAAAACCTCATATATGGAAGAAATTCAATTTTATTTATATAGCGCTTTTCACAATGTGCATTGTTCCGAAGCAGAAAAGCGTTTTTCGGTCAATGGAGAGGCAGTGCTCTGAACCCTTAACGGCTTTAGGTGTCTACAATAAAGCAACCTTGATCAAGATGATAACAGGGGTCAGTAGATGAACTGTATGTGCAGAGTGGAGTCCCTTCTATTCCTGAGCTGTCAGCCCGTGGAGGAGACTGAACAGGATGGGAGCTTCTCGTAGCTATGGCAACGTATGCCTGTCCAATCATTAAGCCCATGCTATAGTTGCTGGGGAGACATTCAATATGTCTGCCCGAAGATTTGTATGAGATCATGGTTTAGTCTACTGCATTTCAACCCAATGACCATATGATAGAAAATATCTGTCACCTGGAATGATGTTAAACACATGATTTGCATTTACTCCGCTCAAGTCGTTCAGATGAACTGGAGAATAGATCACAATATTGGTTATCTTATTTTCTGGGCAAGATAATACATTTTTCTATTTGGTTTTAAAGTGATACCCTGCATCAGAAATTGCATACTATGACAGTACGGATTTAAATTAAGTACCTCACCTATCGATGTTTTTATTTGATAACTTGACCGTTGCTCAGCTCCTGTGGCATCATGGGATAGAGAAGTGTAGGCGGAAGCAGTAGATCATCCAGGTATTTCGCACCTACTGTTTTTTTGTGCATACTGAGGATTCGGACATATATTCATGGCTCTACTTATTTTTTCCTACTATGTATATATTATGGAAGTGATTTTGGACACAGGGTTATTTTACCCAAAAATAAAAATTATTTACTCATCCTCTTGTCATTTCAAACCTGTATATAGGTTTGAAGAATGTTGGTAGCCGGCACTCACATTGCATTTGTTTTATGTCTATACAATAGAAGTGAATGGGTGCCAGCTATGTGCGGTTACCAACTTTCTTCAAAATATCTTTCTGCAAAAGAAAGAAAGAAAGTCATACAGGTTTGAAATGACAAGAGGGTGAGTAAATGATGACAGAGTTTTCATTTTTGGGTAAACCATCACTTTCAGACTAAATTGAAAATTCAGACCCACAAAATGCCATTTAAACATGAAAGTAAACAGAATGTTGGTAAATGAAGAAAAAAGAAAAGTCATAATGTAAAATTAATTAGAAATACTGTTTTTAACTTTTTTTTCTACAGTATTATTTTCTTTTTATATTAATGAAATACATAGACGCACTCTGGTATATGTTTGATTTTTAAAATATCTACAATTTCTACTAAAATATAATATTTCAGCTTTGGGATGTGCTGTAATAATAGCGCAGACTTACTTTTGGCTTGGAGACCCGGCCGAGTCACAGTGTCAAAGAAACAGGCAGAAAGTTTAAGATTAAGAGTTTACGTTTTACCATCTCAATTTTCTCTTCCTCAGCTAGCTCAAGAAGAATTGAGGAAAAAAAGACGATAAATGTAATCGTACCCCTTGCTGAGACAGAAAGAGAATCTTTGAAGAAAGGGGCTGAGGACATTGTGTAGGAGAACTAAAGATTGGGAAGTGAGTAGGGCTATATTGAGGGGTGTTAAAGTTTTGGGAAGTCCTGAAGAAGAGAATTTTTAATTGCATCTGTTGGCTTCTGATAAATACATAATCAGCCAATCTCCCGCTGGTCCCTAATCACTTCTGTTTTAATGACCTCAGTAGTGAGCAGCAAATGAAAGAGAGAGAGGCTCATATACAGTAACTCTCTGAATCAGCTTCAAACGGGTAGGAGTGGCAGGTTTACTGGAGGAGTTGGACATTATTGGAGGGCATTGGTGGAGTAGGTGGGTGAAAGTGATGTAGGTGTAAGCGGAAATAGATGGAAAATGGCCTGAAATGGTTCATGGCATATTTACTGAATTAAAGTTTTTTTGCTAAAATATCACAGTGTACTCCAATGCTTTGTTTGCTTAGTTGGCTGTGAGTAAGGAGCCTTTGGCAAACGATAGTTTGGGGGGTTGTTCGTGTTTTATTATTTATTTTGTGATTTCAGGTGGTCTTGCTTGTTTAGGTCATAATATGAAGATATTTATTGACTGCTGTTGATTTGGAATCTTTAGCCTTTAATTTTGATCACTTATGTCTATTGTGGCCAGACACATCTCTTTGGTAACAGCTTTTTGAATTTTGTAAATGTATTCTTATTTGTAAACAGTTAAAAAAGCTCCTAATCTGGATAGTGACGTGTTCAAGTATTGCACAGTTTTGTCGAAGCTGCCATATTGTAGGACTAAATGTGCTCCCCATGTGGTCCCGATTTTAGAAAGCGTTCAGTGGTTTACAGCAAGCCATCAAATCCCTTTGTGAATTTTCACTAGCCCGGACCGACACACCCTACCACAGAACAGGCTTGCGGCGAACTTGAAGAATGCTACAGCAAGTTCCTTGACTATAGACATTACTGATAACTGGTATTAGTTATATTGAGAAGGTATGTTTTCATGGCATGAAGATGTTCTTTACATGTTACCGTAAAGTGACTGCATCACAAATAAGCAGTCTCTCACCTCAGGCAGTTTGAATGGGACCCTGCTGTCTCTAGGGCAACCACGGAAGGTTTAGGTTTCCTATGGCAACTGTGTTGGGAGGGATGTCCCCTTTCAATCTCTCAGCCAATGAACAGCCATTTTGAGAACCTTTTATCAGTACAGAAATGTTTTTTTTATTAATTTCTCAACCAGTTCATTTCAGTCAATCACAAATCCATTAACTTAATTATATTTTTGTATTGCTCCTATAGAGATGGGGAGGTGTGTAACTTTAAAGTTGTGCTATATTTTACACAACAAGGCATCTGCATTTATTTTAAAGGTGCTTTGTTTAATTGTTTAGAGGATCTATTGACAAAAATGCAGCGTAAAATACATAACTATGTGTTCATAAGGTCACCTTACATACAAAAGATAAAGACTTTACATAATGAAGCGTTATGTTTTTATTACCTTTCAATGAGCTATTTCTATCTACATACACAGCGGGTCCCCTTACATGGAAGTCTCCATGTTGTTTCTACAATAGCCCTAAACGGACAAACTGCTCTACAGATCGAGTTTTGTAATTATGTTATCTCTTTTGGCAATGAAGCAAAAAAACTAGCGCTGTGTCAGCCACCGTAGTGCCTAGAAAGTTAGGGGTGAAGTGAGCCATTGGTGGCAATTTGCAACCTCACTGCTAGATGCCGCTAAATATAATACACTGGATCTTTTATGTTGTCTATATAGCTTTAAATATTGTTTAACTTGCATGAAACCTATGGGGGATATTTACCCAATCCCTAATATATAAAATAGTGGATGTCCGAAAGTTATTTGAATTGCTACATTGAGTCCCTTCGCATTGTACACATATCAAGAAGGACTCACGGTTTTGTGTTGTTATGTGTGGAGACACGTGGCTTTTGCTGTTACTTGGCGCCACGTGTCTTCCTGTTATGTCTCTCAGCCCTGCCCACCTGTCTCCCCTAATCTTCTCTTTAGGGTTTTATTCCCATCACCTGCTATGTTATTCACACTCGTTAGGTTTTCATTCTTATCACCTGTCGCCACTCTCCCCATGTAATCACTCCTCGTTAGTGTCTCCCTTTATATAGCCCCAGTTGCCCTCTGCTCAGTGTTGGTGCATTGTCTAACATATGTTTACTTTATCACGTTTGGATAGCTGCGCACAGGTATTGCATACCTTTTATACCCGTCCTCTTGGTTGTTGGATTTCCCTTGTTCCTGGTTCAGCTTGTGAAATTATTTCTTCAATTCCAAGATGCTTGTTTTGTTTGGGCTGCTTGTGGGAAGTGTTTGTTTTCTAGTGTTTGTTCATGTTTTCCCCATTGCAGGTTTTTGATTTAATAAATGCTTTTTATGTTAACCCTTCGTTGTGCCTGCATCTGGTTTCTGTCCAAGCCTTTTCGTGACGGCTCTCCAACAATACTGTAAAGCGTACAAAATGTTAGTCATTATGTTAAATACTTTTATTGGGGAGTCGCTATTGATTGCATTATATCAATGCAGGCAGGTTTCATGAAGAAAAATCACTAAATGCCTTCAGTTCTCGCACGTTGTTTGAGATATGCTCACGCCCAGAGTGTCAGAGCACAAAATTCTAAACTGTGTCTGAAAATTTGGTGTCATAGCACAATCCAAATAGTTCACGAGAACTTAATTGCGTGGTCTTTCAGCGACTCTTCAGGGACCAGCAGTGACCCGTCGTCTTAAGAGCGTCTCATGTATTGAAGTGCTTCTTCTTCGTCATTCCAGTGGAGCTCAGGACAACTTTTCTTAGTCCCTTACTGGGCAATTCTCCCGGAAAAGCACACCCACAGCAAGGCGAAAGAAATATAATAAATTAATAAGATAAGAGTATTGTGCAATTTACTGTTTAAACGTCATGTATGAAATTTAGTGGCATCTAGCAGTGTATACGAAATGCGCTCTGTAGAGCAGTTTGTCCGTTTAGCGATATTGTAGAAAGAACGTGACGGATTCCAAGTAAAAGGACCCACGGTTTATGTAGATAGAAATAGCTAATGCTAATGGTATCAAAACATAACGCTTCATTATGTAAGGTCTTTATACACCTCTGAAGACATAGTTATGTGTATTATATTGCATTTTTGTCAATAGATCCTACAAAAAAATGACACATTGGACCTTTAAATGTAGCTTCACTTCGAACTTCTATTTATTTCATAGCATTTTTGTCACAGTACTGCAGTTTTGCAGTACCATCGTATTGGTTTTCAATATTAGGAGTTTAGTCTTGAGGTAAAATGTAAATGCTCTCTGTCTCTCTAGGTTATTTGAACCTTAAAGATTTTTTTCCCACTAAGCTTCCAATGTCAGTGACTTCTCTTTAATTGCAGGGTTTCAATCCAGTAGGACCATTTGAAGCAACATGCCATTGTGTTGTCTGAAATGTGGTTGCCTGGCACAGTGTCTATCACACACATGCACAGAAGGGCTATAATTTCCACGCGCATGTGGTTATACTGCCAAAGACTTCAGAATTCTGTAAAAATCCCAGTTCTGTTGAAGCCGCTGCCACAAGATCTCTTACCAGTGCTAATGTCTGCAGACAACTCATACTATTCTGCTTAATTGTTTGGTGTATTTATGATGTTTAAGGGTTCTCTCTTCTCATATTCCATCTGAGATTAAGCTATTTGTGCTATTTTTGTATTGTAAGTCGTAAGGTTATAGAAAACAGAAAAAAATATAGAGGAAACCTGCTATACTTTAGCTCGTGGAAAATATTCTTATCACTTTGGTGCTATTGCTGTTTTAGGATTTGAGTTGTAATAGAATTAGCATCAGTACCGCAGGAACACATTTTATAATACAAAACATAGAGGAAACCTGGCCTCACCAAGTAACTCAGTAAATAATGGTTTGAGTTTAAACTCTCAGTAAATGGTAAATTAACTGTATTTTTTCTGGACAATGGGAGTTTTCAATGGCTTTAAAATCACTTTTGTTTAAAAATCCTGTTGGCCTACATTGCAAGACAACTTAAATGACTCTCACATGACTTATGAGGGTACAGAACGTGACTTTAAAATAATAATGATTTACAGTGACACATTTTGCAAAAGGCAATCATTGCCAAATCTGCAAGCCAATATCAGCTGTCCGTACAAGGATGATGGATGCCATGGGCTATGAGACTGCGTGCGTGCGTGCGTGCTGAGGTGTAGTAACTGTAAGCCATGTTGGTCCTGCTGAGATAAGGATGATTCTTCAGCATGCATGTGATATTCAGCACGTATGTGGTAGCACAGTCAGATCTGCATAGAACTGTATCACATCACACTCTGGTGCAGAATCTCTGTAGAAAACTATATATATTGCTTAATGCTAAATATTGTAAAATATTATTTGATATATGTTGCTTGTATTTATTAGATCATTTAACAGCATTTATGTTTTTTTCAGGTCATTCGATGTGTGTTTTTTATTTATATTGCTGTTATACGTTAGATCATTTTACAGTTTTTTGGCTTCCATCCTGTGTGAGTTTTAACAGAATTAGCCTCACATTACTTTTACTGTAGTTACCGCAATAACTGTGCTGAATCGGTTCTGAAAGATCCATTTTCAGTTTCCTTTGTGTGCTTTCTGATGTTACAGGGCTCTAGACTGTGACCAAATGGTGGCATTTTGCGAAAAATGTTCCGGTGCGTCTGCTAAACTGGTCAATATATCATTTTTGGGCATTATAAATGTAATTCACAGAAACGTTATATTGTGCAAGCAACTCTATTTAATGGAGCCCTTTTAGGGACATGGTGGTAAGAAAAATATGAGAGGGAAGAGAATCTTTTTTTTTTTAATTTAAAAAAAAGGTTGCGTTCTCTCGGAAATATATTTCAGAGAGAACGCAACCTGTTGCGTTATTTCACAAACATATTTGCGTTATCTCGCAAACATATTTGCGTTATCTTGCAAACATATTTGCCTCATCTCGCAAAACATTCAAACGTCAATACAGGCTCGATTTGTGGAAAATTAAGTTAAAGTTCATTGTTTACGTTACATAGAATGAGGTGTGTTTTCTGTTATAAGAAAGTTTATCTCACGAGTTATAAGTCCGGGAATCTGCGACTATAGACCAATATTTATGTATGGAGCTAGTCTCAAACTCCTTCTGCCAGCAGGACATTAAACATGAAGTGTTTGTCCGATTTTAACGCGAGATAACGCAAAAAATTTGAGAGATAACGCAAATATGTTAGCGAGATAACGCAAAAGCTTTAAATAATGTAATTCTCTTCCCTTTCGTTTTTTCCACCTCATTTCCCTTAAAGCCCCCCCCCCTCCTTCAGCCATCCGTTCAGTGCCACCGCCCCCACAAAGCCCTAATGCACGGGTGAGGGTCGCATTCAATTATATATTGACGAAGCGGAGGGACTGAGAAGTGCTTACTCTTGCAAGTAAAACAAATATGTTCCACCTGCACAATGCAAGAATTTCCATGGCTAAGGTACAAAAAATATATTGTCCTGAAATATGTTGCCTGTATTGTGTGCAGTGTGAAGCTAATGCCGGAAGCAACACTTGCAACTGGGTGTTTAAACTTTAAGCACTACATTATTGTATAACGCTCTTGTCAGGACTCTGTCTTGATTGCCACGTCTTACGGTTTTGTTTTGTTATGTGTGGAGACACGTGGCTTTTGCTGTTACTTGGCACCACGTGTCTTCCTGTTATGTGTCTCAGCCCTGCCCACCTGTCTCCCGTAATCTTCTCTTTAGGTTTTCATTCTTATCACCTTTCGCCACTCTCCCCATGTAATCACTCCTCGTTAGTGTCTCCCTTTATATAGGCCCAGTTGCCCTCTGCTCAGTGTTGGTGCATTGTCTAAAATATGTTTACTTTATCACGTTTGGATAGCGGCGCACAGGTATTGCATACCTTTTATACCCGTCCTCTTGGTTGTTGGATTTCCCTTGTTCCTGTTTCAGTTTGTGAAATTATTATTTCAATTCCAAGATGCTTGTTTTGTTTGGGCCGCTCGTGGGAGGTGTTTGTTTTCTAGTGTTTGTTCATGTTTTCCCCATTGCAGGTTTTTGATTTAATAAAAGCTTTTTATGTTAACCCTTCGTTGTGCCTGCATCTGGGTTCTGTCCAAGCCATTTCGTGACAGCTCTCCAACAATACTGTAAAGCGTACAAAATGTTAGTCATTACGTTAAATACTTTTATTGGGGAGTCGCTATTGATAAAAGCCAAACATATACATTATATCAATGCAGGCAGGTTTCATGAAGAAAAATCACTAAATGCCTTCAGTTCTCGCACGTTGTTTGAGATATGCTCACACCCAGAGTGTCAGAGCACAAAATTCTAAACTGAGGTCTCTTACACGTCTTCTTACTCTGACATGTACATTTAAACACAAAATGACCTTAAGATTCCCTTATTAGCCTCAGCATGAATCAGACCTCTGTTTATAATGTTCACACAATGTGCCCAAAAACACTCACTGATATTAAAGGAATTGTGTACTTCTCATGAGTTGTTCCCAATAAAGGAAAAAAGTAGCATACAATAATTTAATTGTTAAAAGATCTGCTTGAAATATGGTAAAGTCTTAGTTTGTATAAACCATAATGATTTGTATTAATTTGTGATTCATGTATCAATGCATTAAGCACATTTGAATATAGTTTTAGGTTTTTTTTTTCTTGCCTCTGGTGCTAACAAATTAGGAGCTGGTGCCCCCCTCTCAAATGTTAGTCTAGAGCCCTGTGTTAGTATGACTAAATCTTTCAAACAGTCCATTATTGTAAACTCTGATTGTTTCTGCAGCTGTGTACTGTTTACATTTAGTTATTTAGCAGACGCTTTTATCCAAAGCGACTTGCAAAGAGTTCAGGGAGCAATAGTTGCTAATACAAAGTTACTAGTGTCAACAAAAGCTAGACCACTACCTGTTGAGAGAAAGATGAAGTTTCTCACACATCACATCATACATAGCACTTCTACAGTTTTCTCTGAACATTTATCTTGGAGAAAAGTGTTTTATGAAAATACATGCGTCTCTTGTACTTCCAGTCTGTGGTTGTGACTTGGCACATTCCGGATTCTTCCAGAAGGGCGGCGAGTACATCTGTACAGCCGATTACCAGCGGCTATATGGCACGAAGTGTGACAGCTGTGGAGAATTTATCTCAGGAGAGGTGGTCTCCGCTCTGGGACGCACATATCATCCGCAGTGTTTCGTCTGCAGAGTGTGCAGGTGAGTCCAGTAGACAAACTACTAAAGAGTCATTATGTACTAAAAGTGATGAACCACTTGTAGGAAGGTGGTAAACTGTGTTCTTTCATTGTCGTGTGAATATACACTAGTGGCTTTTGGTCAGAAATCTTTCTTTGTGTCTATTTTTATTTGTGTAATTTATATTATATGCAATTCCTACAAAAACAACAGGCATCCAATTCCAAGGCCAATTTAACTTGCATTCAGCGCTTGGCTCAAGTTGACCTCCTATCCTCTTCCTCAGCCCTCCTCTTCTCTTCATTTCCCTCCTCCTGATCTTCTCTCTCTCTCTTCTCAAGTGTAGAGCTAGAGATCAATACAGGGAAAATAAAGCACATCTGAGCAGGAATGTAACATGAGTCAAGGCGGAAGAAAGCTGTGGTTCAAGGCTCAAAATATGCAATAATGGCCAGAAAGTAAGCAGAGAAAGAAGGAAGACGTGTAAATTGAGAAGCGGCCGATGCAAGACCTGAATATTTGCCTCACAGGGAGAAATGGGGAGTTAAAGTTAAGAGGCAGAAGGGAAAAGCACATTCTCTGTATACTGCGTGGCTGGCCTGTTCTCACACTGACAGGCAAGCAAATGAGATGAACTCTCAGACATGCCTGCAGGGAGACATTATCTGTCTGCCCGACACTAAAACACCATTATATTGTATGAATCCCATTGCCTTTTGTAGCAAAACGTGGAAAATGTGATATTTTGGTACATTTACTGCTTTATTATCGCTGGCTGCTTCCTTTACATCACCTTTACTCTCTGTTACTATGCTTAGCGTGCTTTTTTTAGTCTTTCCTGAGTCTGTGAAGAATGTTTCACAGGGTTGTAGTGAATTTGGCGGAGAGCTGTGAGTATAGCTGCTAATAAGTAATGTTTTGTGTGAGTTTTTGGCGGTGTTCAGATCTACAGGAAATTAGTTCTACTAAATAACTCACCCCTCCTCTTGTACCCCATTAGCTCACAGATAGAGAATTTCCCCCGGTGAATGGATGTAGGAAGGAGACATTGTTTTTTTGCAGGACTGGGATGGCTTTGGGCTGCATTGCCATTTCCGAAGGGCCCAGTGGAAGGATCTTGGCAGGAGTAAAAATGTGTCAGTCTGACCAAGAAGTAAAAGGTCAACATGATACTACATTGTTATATTTAATATTTAGGCCACATGTGTGTAAAACAAGCTCTAGTGGGTTATTTTCCCAGTAGTGCTGCCAGTGATCATTCACTGTTCTTGAATTACATTCAGCCCCATGACTGAATAGTTTCCTATTACTCATATTTGTAATGCGTAGACTATTTTGGGCATCTTCAATGGGCCAAAACATAATAAGGCGAGGAGGCAGACCACCCATCTGCATAAGAATAGTCCCACCTTACAGGTGAAGCAAAACATTTTTAAGATCTCTTATGGCTTAATGACTTATTCTGATGATGTCACAAATTATGAATAAATAAAGGTATTCGTAATATTGTAATATTTGTAAATATTCTATATTTGTATACCTTTATATATATTTTCACTACAACTTAATGTAGTAAAAAATTAATAAATATAATAAAATAAGTCTTTTTCTATATTATAATAATTTTTCTATATTTCTCACTACATTCCCAAGTGCTTTGATTTTATCTTTTTATGAGTTTTTTATTCATTTTAGCAACATTTTGAGAAATAAAGAGAACAAGGAAAACTTGTGAAAAAGCAGCATACGTTAACACAAAAACTGTACATTTTGTAAGAGAAGGAAAAGCTGACAATGCCGTGCGTGTCTGGGGGGAGTGTGCTGTAGTGGTAATGCCAAGGTCACATAGAGAATGCATGGAAAGGCAGGCACATGCACTACATCACGAGCCCACACGGTTTTCACATACAAATATAGAATGAAGTAGGTCGCGTAAAAGTGGAATCAAATACAGAGAATGAAAACGTAGAAGATGGTGAAAGCTGATCAAAAGATCCCTCTTTCATTTGAAACGCTGGACAACTAAAGGAACTTTTCCATTTATGTGTCTCACACTGCGCTGTATAAGTGCCTCTGTTGTCTGCCCACCTACCCTGTCATCTTTCTCTCTCAATTCAAAAGAAATCTTTGTGTGTGGTCTTATAGTGGAGTAGGCTGTCGTGCCATTCTCAACATAGTTCAGTGAATAGTTTAATGTGTTGGTGTGTGTTTTGTACAAATCGGTGACATACAGTAGCACCGTTTTAGGGTAACTGCAAAGGCACTGTGTGATAATAAACAGTAGAAAACAGCATTGTAACATAAAAATGACACACTCCACCTTTTTGTTTTAAAATTAGCACTTGAATTTTAATTTCTGTTACAGTTTAAGAATAAAACTGCAAAAATGTTAATATTGTCGGTGCAACAAAGGTGTTTTATCTCTTTTTAAAGTAGCAGTCTAGTAATCTTGTAAAGTGGCAGAGCTGATGTTCGTCTAAGGTCGTCGTTCATTGTAAATGGATTGTTTTATAATTGCCGCATTAGTAGAGGAACAGTCTACTGTAATAGGATTTGACTTATTATGTAGAAGCTTCCAGTCAGTCTGATTACTCTGTAGATAAAGGAGCAACGTGAACACACCGGATTTTGCTAGCTGCCATCAGACATGTGGGCAGACACATGCATTTGTCTACAGAAGATACATTAGAAACTTTTATAAAGAATCTTATCTTTTTTCCGTGCACAACATGGGGTTTAAGTTGCACATGTCTGGTTTGGGGGTAGTTTTGGTTAGGGGCAGAAATAGTGACTGCTGACCGTGCGGAAAACACCAGCCTAAATTAGACTGTGTTTATGTTGAGAGAGTCTTTCTGGCTGTCCATGAATGTATAACTTGTTTAGCTAGTTAAGAACCCTGTTGGAGACCACCTCAGTGGAGATGAGAGTTCCTAACCATGTTTTAGCTCATCTTGTCCTTTCTTAACCCACATTACTCCTCTCTCCTTTAAGTAAATCTTTATTTAGAGTAGTTGGTTATCTCCATGCTTATCAATGATCAATGAGGAATATTGATAAATATGAGTATAATATAAGTCAAATCGTTTATATTGTTTTCTGTCTATCTGTTTGTCTTTCTCTAGGAAACCTTTTCCAATTGGGGACAGAGTGACGTTCAGTGGCAAAGACTGTGTCTGCCAGCATTGCTCTCTTAAGCTGGTTAATAGCAATGAGCCAGTCAAAATCCATGGGCCCAGCCGTAAGTCCCATCCCTTCATCAAAACCTTTGATTTGTTTTTATGTGAACATGATTCGTCTTTTACATTTCCCTTAATAGAGACAACATATTACAACTTCTACTGTGTGAGTGTGTGTATAATAGAAGATAATAGAAGAAAATATGTGCATATTGGTTCACTCTCTGTATTCATGATTTGGCTTTTTTCACAAAGCATTTTACTGCGAAGAACTAAGATCATTTTCAGTATCTTCCACCGAATCATTCTTTTTTAGTGTATATGGATAATACTGTAATTACTTTTGTATTGCTTGAATGTGTCCATGTGGGTGTATTGACCTGCATGTCTCTGAGGGGAGAGAGCAGACACCGTTCAGCTGAAGAGACTGTGTTTTGTGTCTGAGTAAACAGAGGATCCTGCTGTGGTGTTTATATTAAGGCCAGAGGTGAAAGCTGTGTTTGCTTTTTGGTAACAGGTCAAGTGTGTGTGTTTGCGTGTGTGTCATACATTACATGATTTCGTTATCTTCGAGAGTAGATATTTTGAAGACAAATCTTCAAAAAGGCATTTGATTTAAGTATTTTTGACAACAGCATTTCCCGGAGTACTGTACTGTTATTATATTCTCTATTCTCTTGATTTCATAAGTATGTTACCATGTGTAACACAGTTCGTAGATGTAGGGAAGGAAGGAGGAGGGAACCGCCAAACATTCAACAAAACTTTAATTAAATAAACAAACAAACAATAACATGGAAGCCAAGAACATAAACACAAACTTTACAAATGTCGGAAATTAATTTAATTTCATACAATAAATAAACATTAAAAATTATCATAAATGAATATCAATACAAATGAAATATAAAATAAATTGTTATATTACTAACCCCTAGCCAGACCGAAAACCAAACACAGAATGGAAGTTAACTTTGGGCCAGTCGTGTGCGTCTGATGAAACTGTCTATCACCTACAAACATGCCTCCTGTTCTGTCCAAACACTTGAGTCACAGCCACGATAACCAAGGAGAGACCCAAGACTGGGTGAAAATAAGAATAGACAAGTTTACACCTCCATCCGCCTCTGTTTTAGGATTGACCGGATTTATCTGGAAGGTGAGCTGAAGAAGTTCATGTCATGACACAAGTACCAAACATGAGCATCTCCCAAATAAAGACAAGTGATGTACTCATCTTTCAGTGCCCAAAAGCTCAGCTCAATTTTGTGTGTGTGTGTGTGTGTGTGTATATGTTCATTTTGGTATTTCTGAGGAAGACTCACAGCTGAACCTCACCTTCACATCGGAGTTATTATTACTATTGATTTTCCAGACACGTGTCTAATAAACCTGTCAAATCCAACTAGGAAGTAGTGGAGACGTTTAAATCTTAAGTTCATTATGTAACCTCTCATCTTTGCTTTATTGCTCTTTCTAGACTGTGCAGGTTGTAAGGAGGAAATCAAACAGGGGCAGTCTCTCCTGGCGTTAGAGAAACAATGGCACGTCAGTTGCTTCAGGTGTCAGACATGCGGCATGGTGCTGACGGGCGAGTACATCAGCAAGTGAGTGACACTATATCGTCACACAAAGCAGCTTGTTCCTCAAGTTCAAAACCACAATGATATTACCAGTAACTTTGGCATTTTATAATAAAGGTGTGTTTTGATCATTTGAAAATGTGTTGTAAGTTCTTGCATGCATTTGTAGTGTCAGCACATTCTTAACATGATGCTTTAGGTGTTCCCAGACGTTTTACACCCAATAAACTGAGTTTTACTTTAAGCATTACCATAGAAGCATATTCATGCGTGTTTTATTTTTAAACAGAGATGGCATTCCTTACTGTGAGTCAGACTACCACGCCCAGTTCGGGATTAAGTGTGAAACGTGTGACAGATACATTAGTGGACGAGTGTTGGAGGTGAGTATACTGCTCTGTATCTCAATGTGATACTCCGGATGTCGGAAAGGGAGGATCTGATGTGTGATGGGAGGTCATAACAGAGGAGCACAAAACTCAATGATTGGTCTTTTTGTATCAACAGTGAATTTTTGTTCCTCCAGCGGTAATAGCAGTTGCTGACGAATGTGTTTTAAACATTACCATTGTTCTGACAAACAGGCAGTCCTGTCCCAAACTAACAGTATTGGTTGAACCAATGTTAAGTCCTCCCAAGTAATCCTGTTCGAATGAAAAAATTTCAGTTTTGGTGTTGCGTGTGGGGCACACTTGATCTTTAAATAAAACCCCTTTTAGTTTATTATATTCTTAAATGCATTAGCTAACCGTGAACAGTATTGCAAGATGTATTAATCATTATTAATGCTAGTTTATGTCAATACAATGTTCAAGTTAGTTCATTGTGCATTATCTAATGTTAACAGTTACAACTTTTTATTTTAAAAATGTATTAGTGAATGCTGAAATTAACATGAACAGAGGTTAACAAATGCTATAGAAATATTTTTCATTGTTTGTTCATGTTAACAATGTTTTGAAGTGGACATTTTTTAAAGCAAATGTTAAAGGTCCAGTGTATGAAATTGTGTGGCATCTAGTGGTGAGATGGCAAATTGCTACCAACGGCTCACTCCATCCCTCACCCATCCTTATTAAGGCACTGCGGTGGCTGACACGACACAAATGTTGTAACGTTTTCGCTTCTTTGCCTGAGGAGATAACATATTAGAGCATGTTTAGGGCTACTGTAGAAACAATATTGCAAATTCCATGTAAGGGGACCCACGGTGTATGTAGATAGAAATAGCTCATTCTAAGGTAATGCTTCATTATGTAAAAACGTTTATATACCTCTGAAGACACTGCATTTCTGTCAATATGTCTTTGAAAGAAATTACACACTGGACCCTCAACAAATAACATGTGAAGTATAGTGTGGTTTTTTGGTAATCTACATGTCTTTCATTGTTATAATTACACATAACCACAGACCGAAATCGACTGTATAGACAGCGTTTGAGTTTAGTAACACTTGAAACAAACATGAATTTTATCCATCAGCCGACCCGGGCAGCAAGTTTCTGCTATAAAAAGATCAAGGGCTAACTGTGAGGAGTAGCCCAGAGAGACAGCGAATAAAACCATCGTTTGAAGCATCTGCTCTCACAAATACATGATTTCGAAAACACTTTTTCTATTTATGGCTAACAGATGGCAAATAATACACCTTCGAGAAACGAGTTAAGGAGAGTGCACAGAATGAATGCACAAGTGCATTAGGAGGGAAGTGTAAAGCGAAAGGTGTTTTGTTGAAGAAAATGTAAAAGTTAGTGTTGTTACTATGGTGACAATTACTGCTGTTGCATACTGGTATTGTCATCAAAAGATAGCACAATGAATCGATCTCACAAAGAACAATAACCATAAATATAATTATAGATTAAAAGTTTTGAATCTAAGTAAATAGTCCCATATACGCCATAACTTTGATGGTAAAGATTTAAAGGAACGATATCTTGTGATCAGTTTCAGTGGGATTTGTGTCCAAAATACATTCAAATTTGGGCTCCCACATTTACAGAGTAAAGCTGCAGCATGTTAGCCCAGAATAAACAACATTATCATTCATTGGTGTGGACGCAAATATGGTTATTGTTATATTTATACAGTACCGTTCGCCTTCAATAGACTTAAGATAGATAAAGTTCAGACTCAAAAGTCAAGCAGTGAGGGTGTATGTTGGTGTTAAAACGAAAGTTCACCCAAAAATAAAACGTTGTTATAATTTACTCACCCTTAAATTGTTCCAATCCAAACCTGTATAAATGTATTTGTTATATATAACACAAAAGAACACATTTTAAAGAATGTTGGAATCTAAACAGTTCTGGGGCACCATTGACTACTATTGTAGATTTTGTCTTACTATACTAGTTAAGAGTGCCCCAGAATTGTTTGGTTACAAACATTCTTCCAATCATCTTTTTTTTGTTCATCAGGCTTGGATCGACTTTAGGATTGGTAAATGATGAAAGCATTTTCATGTTTGGGTGAACTATTCCTTTAAGTTCTGAAGAGTAAATTCAGCACATCTTAAGTTTCTGGCTCACCTGTTTGACCGTAAAAGCCCCAAACCCTTGTGTGAGCTGTTCAAATCCTTCACCACTAGATGTTAAAGCCCTTTACCGAAAGAAAGACAGATTAAACTAATGAAGGATCAGCGGGTCCTGCCCAGCTTTTAGTTTGCCTCCCCAATCTCTCGTCCTTCAGAGGAATGGCCTAATATCCTTCGCTCTGACACTTCATAAGCAAAAAAGGTTCTTTTGGCAGTGTACCCCTGGCACCCTTCCTTTTGTTGACTTGCTGTTTTCTGTTACATCACTGAACTGGGCGTTCGAGTCATGGAGTTAAAGAGAGAGAATCTGTGCTATGTGGCGGTCACAGGGGAAGAGAAACATGATGAGGTAGTTTACATACAAATAAGAAGGGAGATAATTTGCCAGCAGAGAGTTCCAAAGCTGATGAAGCTTAATGCTAATGCAAAGCGTCACACATACGCTCATTTATTCCCGTCTGTGGGTTTGCTCTTTTCCCAGTCTGAGTGGCTGGTGTGAAGTGCTCCGTGTACCAGCGAGAGCTCAAGTTGGGTTATTTATAGCTAGTGGGACACAGGCTGATTTATCTTTATCCTGCCTGTTTGATTTGCACTCATTCCTCATGAGAGACACCTAGTGATACAGCATGCCTCAGAGCATTTAGAAACTGACAACTCTCTGATTCTTGAACCAGTGACGGCATGCACTGTTTTCATAGCTCCCATATCAGCCTTATCTTGCCATGGTTCATCTCCAGTTTAGCCATCGACGGCATATACTGTAAGCTTTCTATCAATATCTATTCAGCTGGCTACGCATCTGACTTTTACACTAAAGATCTGAATACGTTTAATATACTCAGTTTGAGTAAACATATTTCCAAATTTTTTTAAGTAAGGGAATTTCACCAAAACTTTTACTGTTAGTTCAAGTGATGCTCATTTAGATTGTTCAACTTCGACTTTTGTTGTTAGGTTGATTAAAGGACCAGTTCACCCAAAAATGATGTCTTCATGTACTCGCCCTCAAGTGGTTTCAAAACTGAATAAATGTCTTTGTTCTAAATATATTTGGAAGAATGCTTGTAACCAAACAGTTCTTGGCCTACCATAGTCATTTATTTGTTCTGTTGAACACAAAAGATATTTTGAAGAATGTAGGAAAGCAAACAGTTCTGGGGCACTTTTGACAACCGTTGTCATTTTTCCTATGATAGTCAATTGTGGCCAAGAACTGGTTACAAGCATTCTTCCTAATATTTTTCTCAGATTTGGAACAACTCGAGGGTGAGTAAATGAAGACAGAACTTTATCCCTCTTTGTATTTTGAAATAATTTGAAGTTCATTTTAAGATCAAGTGTATACATTTGTAGGTGAACAAGTACGATTAACAAAGATTTTTCATATGTGGCTCCAAAATAGTTTTTTTATCATTGGAGTTTGAGTACAAGCAAAATTATGGCAGTATAGGAGAAAGTACCAACTAAAATACTGAAAAAGCATCCAGGTTGGTTGAGAGATTGCACAGATTCATGCATAAATTAGGCATAAACTTTTTTCATACTGCTTTATTCCCACACTGTTATTTTGTAGTTGTCATGACTTTAATTGTATCCAATAATTATGCTGTCACTACAATTTTTAAGCATTTCTAAGTAATTTATAATCTGATTAATGCCTTTCTCTCTCTTAGACTACAGTAGAGATGTCAAATGTGTGTGTGTTCTTCAGTTCCTTCAACAAGCTGTTATTTAAACTGACCCAGTGGAATAGCTCCCTCAATTACTGATTCCTGGCAGTAAAGGATTTCTGTAAGCTTTATGTGCGTTCCGCGGCCGAGAGAGTCTTTAAATGAGTCTATGGAGCTCAAATTAGTCCTGAGCGGTCTTAAAAATAGCACTAAAGTAAAGGGTTCTGTTGGTTAATATGGAGTACGTTGTTGAGGCGAGCTATATGTTTGCCGTTTTTAATGCACTTGTGATAATGGGTTTAACAGCTGGAATACTTTTGTGCTTGTTCAGGTTGTTTTGAAATCACAAGAGGATCCTTCGACACTTTCTTATCATCTGGATGTCAATTCTCTGCTCTCTCTTTTATTGCCCAGGCTGGAGGGAAGCACTACCACCCCACCTGTGCCCGTTGCGCTCGGTGTCAGATGATGTTTACAGAAGGAGAGGAGATGTACCTCACAGGTGAGAAAAGGATGCAATTCTTACGGGATCTTAAACTGTGAGAGAAGTTACAACACACTGAAAATATTGACCGCCATCGGTTTTGTTAATTCACATGTGGAGACTTTTTTGCATTTTAAATATTGATGTTTCTTTAAAATGATAGTTCACCCAAAAAATGAAATTTCTGTCATCATTTACTCACCCTCTTGTCATTTCAAACCTGTATGACATTCTGCTGCAGAACACAATAGAAGATATTTTGAAGAATGTTGTTAACTGGCAGCCATTGACTGGGGTTTTGATTTTGTGTCCATACAATATAAGTGAATACTGAGATCTAATTTTGGATTCCCTTAGCCTGTGAGTTTGACTTTTGCGCAACAGTAAATTAAGTTTGAGTTGACAAAGACCTCTTTGAGAGTTTTCCATGACAGTCCTTCATAATTAGCTGTTTCCGGAACATTACGAACAATGTGCAAGATTCATGCGAGAGATAAAGGCTTCACTTTTAGTGAAGTGATGTTGTTCATCAAAGACTCCTGCGCAAAGGCTCATCTAGATTTGGCTTAATGGTCCATTCAGTTCCGTCCCTGTGTGATCGCTCATATGACTCCCAGTGCCCGTGGCTGCTACACATTAGGATGCACCACAGGTCCTGCCGTGTTTGTCTGTTCACATATGGTGGTGTTAAGACAGTTGTGTAAAAGGTTAGCGAACATGCCTCATGGCACATTAAATGAAGTTAAGAGTCAGCAGTGCTCAGCGTCAGAACTTAGGCACTATGATCATGTATAGAGAGAGCAAAAAAGAAGGATATGTAAGAAGAGGCATAGAGAACGAGAGAGAGAGAGACCCAGCAAGGGATTAAAAGAAATCCATCAATTTGAAATCGAAATTCCACGGTTGAATGGATGCACTCTGGTCTTTTATTCTCCAAGAGTGATTACATTGAATTTGCCTTAATAGCTTTAGTTATTCATCTCATTCCAAACCTCACTTGAGAGGTCAAGAGATATTAAATAAGAAGTCAAAACACAGACCTTCTTTCTTTCCTCAAGCCGTGTTTTAAATACACACTTGATTTACCCTCTTACATATGGTTATATTTGTGTATACAGTATCACACAGTACAGTAGCTTCTGAACATTCTTCTCTCTGTTTGCTTCTGTCTCTCAGGTTCAGAGGTGTGGCATCCTCTGTGCAAACAGGCATCTCGAACAGAGAGGAAACTCAGAGTGAGTGTTTTGATATAACAGTGTTTGGACTGAATTTGAAATGCCTTCTGATTTTGTTTTTTCCTTGTTTGTTTTGTTGTACAGCTCAGGCGCACATCAGAAGCCTCCATCTCTCCTCCGGGCTCCAGCATTAGTTCACCTAGCAGGGTCATCTGTGTAAGTAACAAATCACTGTCCAGCCTTATGGGAGCATGAATTTAAAGTGAAATCACCCATGTTATCTAACCTTCATTTGTATGTGGATTTTGAAGAGAGGCACACACAGAAATGTTTATGCGAACTTCTCATTTGATTTTGGCTTTATAAATACATTAACATTAAGATAATACATGAAGGTTATATCACCCCCTTTCTTGACATTGACAATTCTAATCAGAGAGTTAATCAAATTACCATAAAAACACACTGTACGTACCTCTCCATCCCAAGATGCATCACTCACATGCAACACATGCTTTAATTTATTGGGTTATTCATGACATGCGTACTGTGTGTGTGTTCTGTAGTGGTGCAGTCATTAACATCTCGTGTAGAAGTAAAGGTTGCCCATATGTGTAACCTTTGTGCTGTGTGCGATAGATGTATGTAGAATGCAATGTAAGCATCGGTGCTGTCAGGTCCATACACTGCTGAAGGTCAAGCGTGAGAGTTTTGCGGCACACGTCATGTGTGTACTACAGCATGCATGAGTGAGATGAGAATGCAATTACATGAATTTACATTTATGCGATTGATGCTTTGTCAAAAAGCAGCTTTTAGTGCATTCACGCTATACGCTTTTCATTATTGTATTTCTTCAGAAACGAACCCACAATGTTTGCTCTGCTTACGTCATGCTCGACCAAGGGACTTACAGGAACGATTACCCTGCCCCTTTGTAATTAAATCCAACAATCCGGCGAAGTCAAAATAGATAAAGTCAAAAAAGAAAAACCTTCAAAATGTACGCTTCCTGGGTCAAAGGGACAGTTCACCCATCTTCAGTCTTCATTTACTCACGTACTCAACCAAACAGTTCTTGGCCACCATTGACTACCATAGTAGGAAGACATTACAATGGCAGTTAAAAGTCCCCTAGAACTGTTTGCTTTGCTTCTTTTGTGTTCAATAGAACAAATACATTTGTCCTATGGTAGTCAAAGGTCGCCAAGAACTGTTTGGTTACAAGCATTGTTCCAAATATCTTTCTCTGTGTTCATCAGAAAAAAGACATTTATACAGATTTGGAACAACTCAAGGATGAGTAAATGAAGACAGAATGTTCATTTTTGGTTAAACTGTTCCTTTAAAGTTGTATTTGGAACTGAAGAATCCTTAGATTTGTGCGCTTCAACAAAGATCGTATTTATATGCTCACCGAAAAAGACCCAAGAGACTTTTGGTGTATTATAGATTTTATTTATGAGCACAGTTTCTTTTTTTGCTAGTGCACAAGCTATGCCGAGGGCTCATTCGCACACTTAATTGTCCCATTGATGTTGTCGTTTGTCATCACCGCTGTTCGGCTCATTGTGTTTGACGTGCGTGAGTGTGTATTTGACGTGCGTGAGTGTGTATTTGTCCCTCTCCTCAGGCCAAAATGGAGGACGAGATTCTTGATTACAAAGACTTGGCAGCGCTGCCTAAAGTTAAAGCCATTTATGAAGTGCAGAGGCCGGACCTCTGGTCCTATGAGCCCAGTCACAGCTACTGCTCCGATGACAGGCTAGAGCGACTCAGCTATGGGGAGGTACTGCTCTAGCGGGCCACTTCTAGAACCACTAGCATGTCTTCCCCCATCCCTGGATCTTCTGGCGTGGTCCTAGCTGAGCTTAGCATAGCTTTGCATTATCTGTTTCGTCTGTGGACTGGATGTTTGCTGTAACAAACTGAATGTGTGTGTTTTTCCAACAATTAATACTGAAAGGTCTGCTTTAAGAAACCTCTCATACTGGCATTAATGCAAAGTTTTGTCTAATTCACGCTTGCTTAGAAAATGTATGATGGTAATTTGCAGCTAAACAAGGGTAGGTGGGCATTGTAGGCCTCTTTCATCCTGTTCCTTTCACTTTTCCTCGCATATCATGGCATAAGATCTCTAAGCTGAAGATTTATTTCTGATTTTGTGTTATTCTGACTTACTCCATCCTTTTAATCCCCACAGTCCCTGGGCACACTCTCTCCTTATTCTCAGGTAAAAACTTTGGCTCAAAACTTTTTTTTGTTACTTTTAGCTTGCTCACTATGAGTTTGGCTAATAATGCCAAATTCAAGCTATATTTTATGGTATTATTGCAAAATAAATATTGTTTTGCAGATTTTCTTAATAGCAACTCTGATACAATGTTCTGATTACTGTCATACATACGCTTACAGTACTACATATGCTACAGTAGTCACTGTACACTTCTCGACTTCAACACGACTTAATATTTGAAATCTAATATGAATATTTAATAGATGTACTGTACTGTACATCTTGAAAAAATATATACTGTATATTTGATTGTGCTATGTAATATATCGAACTGATTGTTTTCATTGTATTTTGTAATAATACTATATATCCTATACATTTCATGCATCTTTTTATTTTTACCTATACTACCCGTATTTTCTGTAAATCTGCTTTGATACAATGCAATATTGTGAAAAGCACTACAGAAACACACTTGAGTTCAAAAAATGTATTGAAAGAGTAACATAAAAATGCAAGTGTATTGCTTAATTAATCATGTTTGGTCTGCATGGTCATATTCAGAGCAATACATTACAGAGGAAGTTCTAAATAATGACATTGTCTATGTGGACAGGACATGTATGAAAGTATGGATGTGAGGTTGAGAAGATCGTCCAGTCCAGGATACATAGACTCTCCCACCTACAGCAGACAGGGCATGTCTCCCATCATGCCTCGCTCTCCACAGCACTACTACAGATACGGTGAGTTCCTGCTTGCTTTTGACAGTTACATAGAGAACTACACTGAATATATAATACATTATACTGTATTATAAATTAGATTTTTACATTTTTTTACAACTAGTATCTCAATTATTTTCCCTTGCTTTCTAACAACAGTTAAAGGGACAGTTCACCCACAAATAAAAACTCTGTCATCATTTATTCACCCTCAAACCATTTAAAACAATTATCTTTTTTCTGCAGAACACAAAATAGGATTTTTCTAGAAACATGTTATTTTGTGTCCACACAATTGAAGTCAATGGGGACCATTTTTGTTTGATTACCAACATTCTTCAAAATATCTTCTTTTGTGTTCTGCTGAAGAAAGTAATACAGGTTTGTAATTATTTGGTTTTTTTTGGGATGAACTATCCATTTAAAAAGAGTTGAACCAGAAGTTCGAGCAGTTTCTTACAGTGACTAATAGTCCCTTATTTACTTATTACTATAGTCACGTATTTAGCAATACAAATAACCAACCAAAGCCCTTTGATGTGTGGAATACTTGCTTGTTATAAGAGGGACTTGATCCCACCCATCCCACCCACATCCTGCGCACCCGTCTGTCTGGCACAGTATGGTTTTTCTCTGTTTTGAAATGCATACTGTCCCTGCCTGGCTAATCACTGTCCATTGACATAAAGATCGCTGTTGTGTTGACTGAGCGTGTGTGACTAGGGCACCCAGGAAGTGTGCACTCATGTTCTGTTACTGTCATTGGCTTGGGGCTTGATGCAGGCACTGAGAGTGGCAGAAGTTCACCCTATTACAATCAGCTAGATGCCCGGTCCGGCACGCCCACAACAAACCAAGCTCCCAAGCATTTCCATGTGCCAGGTAGGCCATGCCTAGACGTTCACTTCATTAGCTGCTTTCATCTCTTTCATTCTCATTCAGCAGTGTATTTAAATATAAATGAGAATCCTTTATCTCACATAAAGACTCTCTGATGTCTCTATAACTGCTGAATCTGTCTATACTATACACCTATAGTATGTCTTCTTACCCTCACAATCCCACACTCTTCTCCACCTTGTTTTTAAGGTCCCTGGAAACCTGAACAAGAAGTACAATAAAGCATTTCCTGCCCCACCCTTGACATTTTACTGTCTTCTGCCTTTCACTTACATCTTCTCCATCTTTAATTTGTAATGTCTTCTTTCTTCTCAGCCACAGGGGAGCCCAACATCTACAGGAAGCCTCCCATCTATAAGAGACATGGTATAGTGTGCTCGGCTCGGCCCGACCCGGCCTGTTTCCGTTCACGCTCAGTCTTGCGGCTGTGTGGGCCCATGGGAAAGATTTGTCTGATTGGTTTTGTCCATGGGTGTCCTCAAGCAAACCCTCTAGTCCCCCTTTAGGCTAAAGACACATTGACTTTCAGAGTAGCGAGCCAATGATAAAGAACAGAGGCTCAGGATTTTGTGGGCACAAACAGGATAGTTAAAGGAAAAGGGATAGTTCACTCCAAAATGAAAATCTTGTCCACATTAATTCAACCTTGTGTGGTTCAAAACCTGTATATAAAATTTTCTTCTATGGAACACAAAAAGAGGATATTTTGAGAAAATTCCATACAGTTAAAGTCAATGGGGGCCATTGTTGTTTGGTTACCAACGTTCTTCCAAAAATGTTCAATGCAGAAGAAAGAAAGTCGAAAGTTTGCACGAGGGTGAATAAATGATATAAAAATTTACATTTTTGCCTGAACTATCCCTTTAAAATGATATTGTGACATAACAGATAACAAGTACTCTCGTCTTCTCGGTTAAATCATCAGACTTGCGTCCTGCTTTTAGTTCCCTGCATGACGGAAGACTGTAGAACTGGCACGACCCTCATCCTGCCTGCCACAGGAGGGTGATGAAAAAAGGACGAGGCTTGCTGTGGCATGATTAAAGCCTGCCATGCCCCCCTCTGCTTTACATTGACTGAGACATGGCTGTGTTAGATGCCACAGAACCCCCCCACTGAATGCTAAATTAAGCTCTTACTCGATAGAAAAACTGCTGTTAGCAGGCAAACCAGTTTAAGCATGCAGTAGGCAGGTGTGAAAGTGTCTAAAATAATTTTTTATGCACTGAAGGGTCACAGCTTTCCCCATGTAGGGAGCGGCCAAACATGCTTGTGTTAGCGAAAACACAACAGGTGCATAGTTGACATTCAGTCTATGGCAGTGTAACAGACTACACTGTATATATGTAATGTTTATCATATCATTTGATAGTTTATGTATTAACTCTGTCTGTGTATTCCTAAATTTGTGATCCCACCCCTTTTTGACTTTATCAGTGTATGCCCTCAACACACCATCACTTCTGACTTTGTTATCTCAATAATAACAGTAGTACATCTTTCCTTCTTTACTGCATGTCTGTGTGCTTGTGTGTATATTCTATATGTATGTGCATTACAGGCTTGTGTCATTTTTGAAGTATTAATGAGTTTTATTTGACTAGAGTAAAGCCGGTTGCACACTGTGCGATTTTAAATCCTTTAAGGTTGTTGCTTGTAACACTGCACAAACATGTTCCCAGATAAAAGACATGTGCTTCGGTGTGAAGAATAGCTCATTCTAAGGGAATAATAACATAATGCATTATTATGTAAGGTCTTTACGCTGAAGACAGTATTTCATATATTATATTGCATTTCTGTCAATAGATTTACACATTGGACCTTTAAAGATTGACATATTCACGAAGACTCATCCAGAGTTTTATGTTGTTGGTTGTCTTATGAGAAGTCACATTGCAGGACTGTGTCTCAAACATTTTGACAGTAAAAAGAATGTATCGTAGTAAAAAATCTGATTGCATTAGTCAAACGAAGGATTTTATCATAGCGTCATAATACGTTTTCAGGATACTCAAAGTTAGTCACAATCGCACAGTGTGCACCCGGCTTATCATTGACAACTGAACAAATTTTCACGGATAATAGATAACGATTAAAAAGTATAACTAATTTATAGGCCTAGATTGAATACTACAAATTTGAAAAAAAGTTCTGAATATAAATATAGTAAATGGTGTTAAATGGAGCAGATAGTACCACATACATTTTGGTATCTGTAACCATAATCGAAACAGTCGGAAGGGGTGAAATCTGTGTTAGTTTGTAAATTACCAATTTATTCTGTAGAAAACCGCTTAGCAGTATTACATTCAATATTTATAAGTTGTATGGATATAACCTGAGAGATTTATGTGAAGGAAACAGATGAACTCCTTTCTGTACTGAAGTTTTGCACAGAGCAGCATTAACAGTGTAGATTTATTTACTGGACAGCTCAGATACTTGCTCATTTCATTAAGTGTGAACTCTGAGAAAGGTTAGAGTCATCTCTGCCAACTTTTGGGCTCAGTTTAGAATGTGGTCAGGACGATGTGAAAACCTGTGGTAATGCGCACCACATGACCTGCTATAGATAAAGAGGAAAACACACATAAACAAAAACTGCAGAAGATGTTCTTAGCTGGGGGATTTAAAGGTGGGAAATATTAAAGGGGTAGTACACCCATTAATGAAATATGTCCCTGAACATGCAGTGAGTTAATATCACAAGCCGGTAATGAACACCTACAGAAAATATTTTGCTACCCATATGTTTGATGTGTATGTGTGAATAAACTTATTGTGTGAATGTCTGGCTGTGTTTGTGTAGTATAGAGACATACTTTGAAAGCACACAAGTT
Source organism: Barbatula barbatula (assembly GCF_947034865.1). Lineage (NCBI taxonomy): Eukaryota > Metazoa > Chordata > Actinopteri > Cypriniformes > Nemacheilidae > Barbatula > Barbatula barbatula. The sequence goes on from NC_136781.1 coordinate 9,684,105, forward strand.
GCTTTCCTGCCATGTTGGTACAAAAAGATCTCACTGAAAACTCTTTGGGATGCAAATATTTTCTCCCTTATTGCTTTCTCCCTCTTTTGTCCCCTATTACCTTAAATACAATTATCTCTGCTGTCCTCGGTCACTATTCATTCTGTAAGTATTCTCTCTCCCTGTGCACTTGCTCATCTGTCTGTTTGGGTTTTGTGTTTGTTCACTCTGACAAAGTTTGTTTTTGTTTTTAATACTGTGAAGTGTTTTCTATAAGGTGGTGTGTTCTGTATATTTTGTGAGGTCTGTGCTTCCTTATTTTTGCAGAATATTGTGTGTTGATGGGAATTTACTTCAGGAAATGCAATAAATGCTGTAGTGAGTTTGGCTAAATATATATTAATCTGCAACGTTTCTAAGAATGACTTTCACATACAGTATGTAGCATTTCATTCTTTGCATAATGCTTTATAATCAGTGTTGATTGGTTGAACTTTGTGTTGAAGTCATTTCCTGCTGCGGCCTGTTGTGTGTGGGCAATGCAGTTGTTTGTACACTTCTGTGTTATTTCTTTCATCTGAAATCTGCTTGTGTGCTGTTATATCTTTACCTCAAAATGTTAATTTCACTTAAAGTGAATGTTCTCCCCACAGACAATTACTGCAATCCAGCAACTAAGAGCAAAACCAGTGAGGACATCCTTCAGTCCTCCAAGTTCTCAACAGCATACTCACCTGAACACTACCAGCACTCAGATTACTACCATCACACCAGCTCTCCTAAATGTAGGTGACAAATGTATTCATAACACAACATCCAAGTGCAATAAAACAAGTAATTTCATCTCAATGCCGTATTTCAACTGTTGATCAAGTAAGTTACATGTTGTCGATGTAGGGAATCGACTGTCGATGAATTGTTCCTAACAGTTTACTTGAAATAACTTGACGATGATCAGGTTCAAGGTCATGCAGGTGAATGTGGCTCATGTGAAAAACACATGCAGTGTACTCATGGAAAACCACAACTTATTACATTATTTGGCTACCAACACGCCTTCGTTTTACATTTATATAGAAATAAAAGAAAGTTCATTGGGACAATGAATGCATGAGTTTGTGAGGCGTGATGATTGACAGATCACGAAGGCGGAGGGGAGCTATTGTTAATAAATGTTTAATTTCTTCGTTTAATAGAAGTATTGTTGTCCTTGTTTTATTGTTGTATTTTCATTTAAGATAAAAATAAGCCACAAACTGAAGTAAGGGGAAAATAACTAAAGCACTATTAATGAAAACTGATCGTTCATTTTAAATAAAGATAGATTATGGGAATTTGGCTAAATTGATATCCCTAGTTCTATGTGTTAAGGAAATGTAATTGAAATTTTCTTTGATGCCTTGAACTTTTAAATACAGTGTAGAAATAAATCGAATTGAATATTTTCTGAATAACATCATAGAGCATTCTTTCCACTCGTTTGAACTGTTTTCATACATGAATGCCAATAAAAGTCCTGATTATGGAAACAGTTGGTATGACTTGCATACATAGTAGCCATAATTATGATGTAGTAAACTTAATCCATTTCAAACGCATTTCACTTTCCTTATGAGCTGTTCTGTGCCCCTAAAAACTCTTAATGCATTCACATATTTGATGTTGTGACTTTTTGTTTGAGTATTTTGAGAAAAAATGTAGCCCCAAGTGGGTGCAAAAGAGGATTCATGTTAAAATTTTGATGACAGACTGCATGTATATTTTATATTGCATATCTTCCCCTGCTGCCAGGGCTGTTTATTGTGTAATATGCTTGTGTCTCTCTAGAAGCTTAATTCAATGCTGATTGATGCTTCGTCAAGACATTTCTCTGTCCTTGACTTTCTCGCTTCTCTCTCTGGCTCAGCTTTACGTGCTCCCAGGAGAAGATATTCTTCAGGTGGAGAAGAGGATGGCTGGAGTAAAGTAAGTCTTCAAAGAGTTGGACTCTGAAACATTCTCTCTTTAGTTTCACATGTCTTTATCTGGCGTTTGGTCTGTAATTAAAGCTTACAGGGAAAACAGCGTTCCTGGATATTTTTATCAGAGATCAGCTATCAAGTTACAGCACATTAATCTGCTCAGAGACACAGACCATTTAACCAACAGCATCCAGGATCTGGATTCAAATCATACATTCAGAAAAGAGGTTAATTGGGGTTCTTTATAGATCCTAAGGGATGTTTATCCAACGTCAATTAAGTATTTTTGGAAGTGAAAATGGTTTTGTATTAAAGGCTAAAATGTATTATATTACTATACACTGTAAAACATTTCATTTCATATGAATTTTACTATTTAATTTTTACAGACTTTTCACACATTTTTAAAACACCGGAAATGTTTTTTGAAAATTTTAGGTTACATATTTACAGATACACGAAAAACTTGGAAATCTTATTTTACAAAAATGTTTTTACTTTTACTTTATATTTTTAAAATGTTATTATTATTTTATAAAAAGAATATTTGATTGTTATTTAGTTTTTAAAGGTTTTTTAGTGCATAGTATTTTTTATATTCTACACTAGAAAATAACTCAAATAACTAACGCTATAAAAGGTTAGGATGTTAGGATATTGAAAGAGGTCCTGTATATAACCTTTTCACCTGAGTTTCATGCAATACCTTGGAGCCACTCCAAATATGAGGACAGGAAAATGCAATGAACTGGTTCTCTGTATATAGAAAATGTTTTGATGTTCAGTATTAATAGTAATTATATTAATTAATAACACTCAGAAAGTTAAGACACATAAATCAAATCTATCGGCAGATTTCACACTGAATAATCGTATCTGTGGAGAAATTTTGTATTGGTGTATCTCTAATATAAAGCAAGATCTTCTATGAAGACACTTCATCTTAATTTCTCTATATTCTTACATTTTCATCTCCCATCTCAGATTCAGGGTGGTATCGGTAGGTTGATCCTGAAGGAGGAGATGAAAGCCCGCTCTGGTTCCTATGACAACGACCCCTGGGGCAGCGCGCAGAACTCCCGCAGCGGGAGCAGGGAGATGTTGCACAGCATGGGCCACAACAACACTGTTAACGGCTGTAAGTGCTCCACCAGAGAGATGATGTACAACCACACTTCACAGAGAACCGCTAGGTGCATCTGCGTGTTTGAAGGGGATCGCTGTAGTGTCATCGATCGTATAATACTTCAATGTGGCATAATTGTCGGTCACCGTTTTTAAAGGGCGAACCCATCGCTTGTGTTTGTGTAAGACCCCATTTTCCTTTCCGACAATCCCTTTGGGGCAAAGCGTGACGGCAACAGGTGCAGTGTTGTTTACACTGCGGGCAGTATGGGAGTTGGTTTAGTGGGCTTTAGTATGTCATTATTCAATGTGAGGTAGGATGATCGATGAAGAGGTGGCACCGAGCCATTTCATTAAGACAGTGGAGCTCTGGAACGCTTTACAGTAAAGGCAGTCTGGACTCTACATATTGACACAGGACGCATACAGTATGCTGAAACAGTAGTGTTACAGGGGCGGGATATTCTGAGGAGTGCAGACTCAGCATAATAAAACACTATTACAACTCTACAGCAGATGCAGCGCTATATGCCTATGTCTCCACGGTTGGCACCATACAGAAAAGTCCTGCACTAAACTTGCACCATTGGTTACAGTGACTTCTTAGGTTTGATTTAGTTGAAATTTAATAGACACTGGACTGGAAAGACCCCCATACATCTAGAAATGCTGATAAAATGAAAATTTTGAATGGTCTCTAATTTTTGTCCACGACTGTAAAATGTAAATGTTAAGCCAATGTTGTTAAGTCTGGCCCAGTCTGACCTTTATAATGTCGTTTGCTGGTCAGTTAGCCTTTCACTTCATATATGATGTGTTCTACCGTCATACATCTTTCCTCTCCCTCTCTCTCACAGCGTGCATGTGAGGAGGCTGCTCTCCTTAATTCTATTTCTGTGCATCTCATGGGGAAGTTGATAAAGCATCTGGAATTTTCCCTTCTGTCTTCGGCTCCACTATTACTATATTTCCCTCCCTCATATTCCTCACTACAGATCTCAATGCCTGGTGCGGCCCATGCTGTCGTCCCATACCCTCTTCTGTCCACGAATAGAAATACGTTGCAGGCTTTTTGAGCTGTTGCTACACATCACATGAAATAGATGAACGGGAGAGGGAGTGAGCACAAAAAGAGAAGATTGAAAGTGGAATTGTAGGGTTCTTTTTTTATACAGCTGAGATAATACACTGGAATACAGAGGTGACGTCATACGGAACGAAAGGTTACACACTATCTGCTGATAATAAACCACTAGAGCACAAATCATGGATTGTGGGAGGTAGCAGAAATAAAAAAAAAGCATTAACCTGAAATTAGGGAATTTGTATGTTCATCATTTTCTTGTATAGCCGGGAGGAGGTGTTGAAATAGGAATGTTATAGCCTTTTTTAGAGACATTAGGCTTAACCTTTTCTCTTGTTTATTAACTGAGAATTGAACCTGTGACCTTGATATCACCAGCACCATGCTCTACCAGATGAGCAAGAAAAACTATTTTATGAATAGATGGGATAAAAAGGGAAGAGAGAGATGCCAGCATTATCTTTTCTAACTATATTAAATCTTATGTTTAATTTATAGTTGTCAAACTGGACTGGACTTGGATGTGCAGTACTGTTCAGATGTATTTGTTAATTCAAACACCAGAAGTTCTTTGGAAATGAAAGGCTTTTGTTTTGTTTATTTGTGAGAGGGTTTCATTTGCATCCATAACTTGCCTCTTGATCCTTTCGGCTTTCTCCTTTTCTTTCTTTTCCTCTTTCAGTGCCACTCATGCGCATTCATCAGTCTTCTTCAGTGCTTTGATGTGCTGTGTGACTGCTGCGCAGTTTGCTCTCAATTCTGTTTGTTTACAGTTTAAGGACTTTTTAAATGGTTTATTCAGCAGCCCCAGAGCTCAGGGGTCCGACCTGATGGTAGACAATTAAAGCAATCAACACTACGATGCACCTTATACTTAGTTAAAAGGGAATTATGTTTTTGTAAGAATGCACAGAAAGTTGGTAGGTCCTAGTTTACAGCTACATTTCCTTGTTTAACCCAAATTAACAACCTGTTTTTATTAACATAGATTTATTAATTTTATATGGTTCTCTCTGTTTTTTTTCAGCTCCTCTGACAAATTTTACAGCTGATGGTGAGTGGCTTTTAAACTCTGTCACCTGTGCAAAGTGTGGTTTGACTTTGGAAAAAGAGTTTTACGATTACATGCAGGATCTGATTTTGTCAGGGATTTAAACTGGGAATGGAATTAAGTAATTGTGGTATTAAATTATCACACGAGTTCTAAGAAAGCTACTGAGTTGCAGGGTTCCTCTTATCCACATGAGAAATCACTCCATATTTTTGGCAAGGCTTTTATTTCCATGAGGAGTGTGGTAGGTTTGGTGTAAGTCACTTCGGATTGAAGTGTCTGCTAAATAACAAATGACCATTAAATATTTGCAGTGTAGCCAACATAGATTATAGCCTGGTGACTGGCGCCCTCTGATGTCTAATAATGGATGATACTCTCAATTTTAGGCTGTACTTAACACAGAAAATTTAAGAAATATGCTTGTTACATCTTTTTATAACAGTTATTATAACTTTAATTTCTGTTGTTTTAATTTGAAGACTACATATCAAAGTCAGCTTCTTTACCCGGATATGGCAGGAATGGATTGCACAGGGTAATGTACTATTTTTGTTACTTTACCTACAATATCAAATATTTGCCTCATTTGTTCTGTTTATTTTATAATGAACAACTTATATGTATTTCATTGGAAGGACAGAGCTGGAAAACAAGTGGAGATGTTATTAAACTATCCACAATTTATTTACTGGTGTGTTTGTTTTCCAGCCACAGAGTGCCGACTACTATCAGTATGACAGTGGCAGTGAAGTCAACTGGGGAATCAGAGGTAAATTAAGGTTATTATTTTTATTCATTAAACCCTTTTTCTTACACTGACTGAGTTTTCTTTCTTTCTTTTCCAGCAGAGTACAAGGTAAGCAAGCTGCCTTAACAAGGGTCTCAAAGAGAGACTGTAAACTCCTTTATACAGAAACACCAGTGAAATTGTCCCACTGTCAACTTCAGAGCAAAACCCCAGATTTACTGTATGTCAGTCTAATGAACCCTGATGGGTGAAAGCCATGTCCTGCGGGTCAAAGCATGTTTAAACTTGAGCATGGAGAATTCACTACTTCCAAGTCATAAGGGCACTGTGTAATATCCCATCTGACCCTTAATGGGTCAGGAACTACAAGAGAGCCTGGAGCTATGAATGGGTCAGGGGTTTGTTTGACCTCTTTGCTCATGGTTGGACGAGAAGCGTATTGTTCTTTGGTGCCACTTCCTGTCTCTGTCACAGCTACTGTACCAGTGGGTTTGAACCACAGTGAAGTAATTTCCTGTCACTTCTGTGGTTGAGAGAAAAGGGTGGTCCGTCAATGCACAGTACCGAGAAGAGTGCTAAACTGTATATACTAATATATGAAATGTTGTTTTAGTTTACAGAATATAAGCTAAATATTTAATGAGCACAATAACTGTGTATTTTAGTAGAAAAGGTCGCTTAAAATGCAAAAACAATTTCAACACATTTTTATTGATACTGCCCATAAATTTGCAATTACAACAATAGAGGCCTATTCAATAAGCCAATCTATATTAGGCAGCTAGATAACTTTACTGTGTCAGTCATTTTTAACTTCCACATTGCATTTTAATATCCACCCTCCACAGGTCTTTCCATATGAGGCGCTTATTGTGACCACAAGGGGGCGCATCAGGTTGCCAAAAGATGTAGATCGGACCAGATTGGAGGTAAATCAGATGATTTAGTCTATCCCTTTTGAAAACAGAGATTGTTAAAGTATAGCTTTAAATTAAAACATATCGTTTTTTAATTGTGATCTGCTCATTGAAAAGTAACCTTTCATTTTAGCGCCATCTTTCTCCTGAGGAGTTCTATCAGGTGTTTGGAATGACAATGGCTGAGTTTGACCGACTGGCACTGTGGAAGAGGAATGAGATGAAGAAACAAGCCAGGCTGTTCTAACATTTCTTCCCCCCCCCCACACACACAGAGAGCAAGAGACCTGAAAAGCTGTTGCAGTCAAACTAAACAAACACATCCTGAGACATACAGTCATGCCTGGACTGCACCTACAAATTGTGCAATTGTCCCGTGTGAGAGGGAAAATAAATGATCAGACAGTGTAGAAGACCATACGAAAGAAGGATAGTTTTTATTTATTTAAGTAAACACATTTCATATTTTCAGACATCTTTTGTTTGCGTTACAAAAACAAGGAATGGGAATTAGAAGGAATTTATAGTATGCCTTATGTTATGTGTTAATTCATGCACAAGCAAGGGGATTGAGAATGTAGATAAAGTTATTACGATAACATCGTTTTACTATGAGAGTGGGTGGATAGCCTGACATTAGCCATTTTAAGCTCCTCGATTAAACAAGATTATGTTATAAAATAATATTTGTTTCAGTCGTGTAGGAACTACATAAACTTGGATGGGGTAAAATCGTAATTAAGAGATGATTTGCTCGACAATGAATACCAAAGTCTGACTGTTATTTGTAATGTTAGCAGATGTAATGGAGCACTGTTTGGTGCTGTGCTTCGTTCAGGTCATTACCAAGAAGTAATGAATACTGAATGAATACTTTTATCACTAAAAGACTATTATTAGATTATTAGACTAAGTATGCTGAGACATACATTGGATATTGTGATGGTAGAAATACATATCTTTGACTTCAATATGTTTGCATACAGATGACTAAATGGATACCATGAAGAAAGCTGCAATGCTTTTTTCTCCAAATGTTATGCTCTTGAAAAAAAGGTGTATTGTTAGGCTAGGGCAGTTGTCTTTCCTGTAAGAGTGGATAAGGAAATGCTGTGATCCCTTAAACGGGTTTATAATAGTTTTAGTTATCATAGGTGATTTCTGGGTTACATGATTTAATTGACCATTGATGCAGAGGGAGTAAATATAGGTTGTATGGACAATGACAGGGAAGACATGTTCATAATCACACATCATTTGACAGAAATACACATCTGACTTGCAACAAGTGACCATTAACAAACTGTAAACTGGGACCTAACAGCAACTGTGGGCTTTTATTCCCTGGTGGTATACTGACATCCTCACGATTATTGTAGTTTCGTACCTCACTGACAAACAGGTGAACCATCGTGTTATCTGCCTTTGTGTGTAGTGTTTACAACCCGTATGCCCAATAGACTATGAAGTGTTATATTAATTTCATAGCGAAGAAAGAGAGTTAAGAGTATAACCATATTTTTGATTCTCTCTTTTTTTAATCGCTACCTTGCTAACTTTATTTATCTGTCAGTTTCAAAAGACGATGTACATCTTATATTGCAATAAAAGTTTGTTTTCTTGTGTACAGCTGTGATTAATTTCTGTGATGTGGGGTCAGAATAAATGATGGGCGTGGGGCATTAAACCGGTTAGGCGCAGCGTTAGGACCCAGCGGGTTGGAGGGAAGTCCGTGTAACTTCATTGAGAATCTTTCAACGCTGCGGTGTCTGAGTGTCACTTAACTTTATCATCCATGGGCGCAATGAGGACGAGGCTTTTTCTTCGATTCTTTTGACATGGAAATAAATACCAAACGTAAGTCAAACAAGTGCATGCTTCATTGATAGTGATAAATGATCTGAGAATTTTACGAAATCAGTTGTTACAAGGTGTAGCGTGTTATTTTCGATGAATGTGTAGGTGACGTTACGCGTTTTGCCAAAGCTAATAACACTGATGACCGATGACAACTTGTGCGTTTAACAAATGTTTATTTTGAATGCAAATAACATGCATTGAAAGCGACAGCTCCTGTTGCACACAGGGCACGTGAAGAGTGTTTGGAAAGCAAGTGTAAAGATCTAAACGCAACTTTCTTGCGTTTGTTTTTGAAGTTGCACCGGACCAAACGCGTCGTTTGCATATCAGTTCCCGCTGCTGTGTCTTATCTTTCACCCATAAAGATGTGCTCCACACGACCCTGACTTCAAACAGCTCTTCTGTTTCTCGTCTCATCATCGTGTTCCTGCGGGATTTGCCGTTTCCATTTTAATCTGAGAGCTTCCAAGGTCCCGCAGAAACGATGCACCTGGAAACTAAGCCTGCCGTGGGTGGCGTAGTGATTCAGGGACTTGCAACTAGGTTGTGGACCTCTCACATGTGCCTGTCTCTTTGCTTATTATAATAGAACACGTCTGTCTTTTTAAGGAGCAGAGTTCTAACAAGACCCCTCAGTGGTACTTTTATTCTCGTAAAGTCCTACTGTGTCTTGTATTTTCATTCCCCCAGTGAGACAATGAGATGAGTCCTACCGGTTTTCAGAGCAAACCGGTTGCTGCTGGTCAGGCGGTGACCCAGAGAGAGAGACTGGTACATTCTGATACATTTCATCCCTACAGCTCGGCTCCCACCAGAGTTAAATCCCGTCAGGTACCTTTAAGTCTGAGTTTACACAACGGATCAAAGATAAAAGTAAAGATTAGTGTGTCTCCTGTTTGGGGCCCAATGTAAACGGCAAGTTAATGATTCCAAAAAAGGTAAAGAGTTTCATTGCAAAGACAGTAATTACTGCGGAGGTAGAGGAGTCAAGAATGCTTGGTTGACACACTTTAGTTGTTACTGTATATAAATATGCGCCTCTCCTACTTTAGGTTGCTACTAGTTATATTCATAATTGCAAAAATACACTACAAGACTTTTGCTCAGATTTTCAGTCACATAAAGTGTTTCTATCTGAAACTTTCTAAAAGTATGCAAGTGAATGATAAAGTCTAGTTTAAAAAAAATCTGTTCAGAAAGCCTTGCAGTGTATTACATGCACACACTCGCACATAGGAAATGTGCATTTAATTTAACTTAATAGCACAATTCCTTGGGCATCTGGAGTTTTGTATAGAATCATAAAACTTTACGCACTTAAAAACAGAGATAAGTACCTGCTACATGTAATTATAGAGCAGAGAAACTCAGTTGGCATTAAACAGCATTTTGTGAGTGACTCTTATTTCTTTCACTTTTTCCTAAGATGCATCACTGGAACCAACATTGTTTAGTTTTGGCATCCCATCATTAGGTTTCCACAGGTGCGTTCCAGAACCACCTGCCTCATGTCCGCAGAATGTCATCCAATTGCAGTTCACAATACAGCAAACAATTCTTGTTGTCTCTGATTCTTCGAATGTGATTTTGTTTATAAAATGTCTGGCAGACATCCCCTTCAGAGCAAGCATGTTGTTTAAATCAATTTTTCATGCATCTTTTGCATTTGATGGACTTTTTGGAAACTGCATTTGCACAATGAACAGTATTGGCGATTGGTTTAGTTTACTTCATTAACTAGATTGGAAACATTTTTGACTGGATAAGTAATTTTCTCCAGGGTAAATCATTAATAGAATGGCACGGAGTATAGATCGTTGCTTTATTCGAAAACCTAGTAAACTCCGTATACGTTCAGCACTTGAATCCATCATAAAGCCAGTGACATAAAGTCATCCAACACCAATGTGAAAGACCGACAGCAGGACAAGACCCATGAAAACTGTGATAGAAAAAACAGCTTATCACATGAAAAACAATTTTGAACTTTTCCTAAATGCATGTACAAATATTACTGTTGTATTGTTTAAAAGCAAAGATGAACTTGTTTTCTTTGCAGAGGTCTGAAAAAATACAGAGCATCTAGTTATTTTGACCTTTTTCTCCCGTTTTCATTTTCTGCAAATAGAAACCGTCTTGAAATTTGAATTAGGGAGTAGTATTGTAAAATAGCTTACAGAATAAAAGGTAATTTTGGTATGTTTTAACCAAATTCAAAAGCGTCATCACGTATATCCTTTATGGGGAAGGCGTCTCAGAATGCAATGAAAAAGAAATGCAAATTGACAGCAAAAGCTAAAGGTTATTTGACCAACTTTATGAGTGCAGTATTTTTATGCTTATTAGAGAATCCTTCTCATAAAGTGATATCACTTGAGTAATGTGATATCTTCGTGCTGAGATGCTGCCAAAATGTGTTTCAGATCAATCACTGCCTTTCAAGCTGCTTAGTAACCTTACTAGGTTTTGGAACACAGCTAATGTGTGAACATAGAGGATCAGATGTTTTAAGCCAAAGAAGTAGGTAGGCGTGAAGGGGACTATACCTCTCCCCACTGACTCATTGATTCATTTATTTGAGAGACTAAATCATGAGCATTGTTTTATACTGTAAGCATGTGGATGAGCTTAGGAGTGTCAAGAACAAAGATCACTTGTTCTGTAAATCGTATAATAAACATGAATTTACACTACCCGTCTCAATCCCACTTCTAGAGTTATTGAGATCAGCTGTATGTATAGCAACAGTGTTTTTTAGTTCATGCAGGGAAGACATGCCCGGTCCGGCCTTGATCGTTATATGCCATGGTTGCATGTCAGCACGATGTAACTTGTTCCCTCAGGCTTACGGGAATTCCACTTTTGTGCTACTACGTGGATATGGGTGAGCTTTAATACAATCGCACAGCAGTTAAAGCTGCCGACATAAACCAGATATCTGAAGTGGAAATGCCACTTGTGGAATGTATTGTTTTGTGATTATAGAAGTGAATTGCTTTAGAAACATCTTTGTTTGGTTATGGTTTGACCATTTTATTATTCAGAATGCCTATTCCCTCTTTACGAACATCATCTGCCTTCTTGCCAACTCTATGACAACTCGACCATCTTAAATGGAGTAGATCATACACACCCACCAAACTCTCATGTACGTTAATAGGAATGTTTAACATGGTCTGTGACAGTGTTTAAGGACTTTAACAAGTCTCCTGTGAGTTATAGAGGAGGATGTGCTCACAGGTTTCTATGGTAAAGTGGTGGTGGTCTGAGGTTGCCACGGTGATGGCCTTAAAAACTCTAGAGAAAGTTCTGCCCAACACATGGCGATCAGCTCCATCTGGTAGTTGAGAGCAGGGACGAAAGCTTAAAAGGTTTATACACTTCAAACACCTACTGTGGCCCCAGGTTGATCCAGGTGGGGTGTTTGTGTTATGTGTACAGTATGTTTTAGTCACATTGTAAAAGTAGGCTGTGCATTGTGGATTCTCTGCCTACACTGTATCTAACTAAACATCTTCATACAGGTGCAGATTGTGTTGGTGTGACAATCTTGATTTATGGTCCCTTTGAGGGAAATTCATATGCACTGCAAACAAATCATTTTCTTTAGCCATGTCTGACATTATATTTAAAGTATCTACATACATTTTACTTTGAAAGCAAAAAATCAATTTGCAAGTTAAATGGTAATGTATTATAAAAGATAATAGCATCTGCTAAATGCCTAAAGGTATTTCTATTAACCTCTTTCAAAAAAAAGAAATGGTCCTAAACCAAATTCAATATATTTTTCTACGATTTTGCAGGTCAGTCCTCTTGAACGCGTGAAAATTCAGCGTTATATCCACCGTTTATAATCAACATCCATCACTGAAATGCCATGAAGAAACAAACACACCTCAACTTCTCTCACTGTCGCAATGGTAACAAGCTGCAGATCTTCCTAACACTCGTCGGTTGGCACGTGGGTGGGCTATTTCTTTCGCCTTGCCGTGGATGTGCTTTTCTGGGAGATTTGCCCAATAAGGGACTAAGAAAAGTTGTTACGTAACCATTTTCATGTTCGAAAAAAAACTTTTCGAAACCTATTTGAACCTTGGGGGAAGTGCATCGAGCCCAAAAATACTACGTAATGTCTGCACCTCTTTTTATGACTGGTTGACCATGTTAAGCATGAGAAGCCAGCACGTTTAACATTGTAAAGAAGTCAGAATGCATTGAACAGCATTAAATCACCCCTTTATGGATGTTTATATATTTTTATTAAAATGCAGACAATAACACTGATTAGGAAAATGATTTCTTAAACTATGATATTCATGCTGTCAGTGCTCCAGCGCAAACCTCTTATCGCTGTTAGCGCTTGTTAACGGCTGTGCCGTGGTCAGGGCAATGCCTTAACCCTATGAAGTTTTTTCTTTTTTCTAACATGCAGACGCACACATTGCAATTCATATCCTCTCTATGAATATTCCCACACAAAGCTTCCAGTCTTTCAGCAGCCACAATAGCGCCTGCACAGCCTTAACAGTGTCAGTGAAACACTGCAGCTCTTTACTGTGAAAAAAATGAGTGCTGAAGGAAGGCATAGCTGCAGAGTGAAATCATGGGGGTTTTCGGGTGATAAGCAATATGAATTAGGCTGGCAGAACTGAAGGCATTCTTTGTCTTTGAGATGGACTGACTCATCCTCTTCGTGCAATATTGCCGGGGGTTTGGTGTCTGGGTTGAAGCGCTGACCTTCATGACCTCACTGTATCAAAGTCGGTGCTGCATTCATGCACCCAGTCTCTGCTCCTGACCCCCGGAGCCCACCCCACTGTTCTGGGGACAGTGTGTTTTACTGTTGTGTTGTGTGTTCCACCACCTGGCTGACCTAATTCCAAACTTCTTTTCACTGTCAGTGCCAGATCTCAGAATGGCTCAAATGAACACAGATGGGCTGTTGGGGGATTTCCCTGTACTCTTACTCTCTGGTTGATGTCATACAGAGGCACAGAATATAATAGATGGAGATTAGAAGGGCAGTAACTATTTTGTTAACCAATTTATTTATTTGATCAATTGTATAAACCAACCGATTAATCGCAAAATACCAATTATCAAAACCAACCAATTATCAAAAATAATTAACATTTATATTCAATTTAGATTTATATTCAATTTAAATTGATATTGCATATCGCAATATCAATTTAGATATTATATTGATATGATTAAACTATACATGTATGTGCTTATTAATACAAAAAGTATATGCAGGGAACATAATTGATATATTATGTAAACTCAAACTTTTATTCTGGGTGTGATTCATCGCGATTTTTTTTTGGACTGCTGTTAAACTATATTAACGAAAAATTTAAACAAAATACATAAAACAAAAACATATATATGCAAGTATATAATTTTTTATTGCAAATTGCTAAATTCATATTGAGATATGCACATGATCATTCCGATATACCTTGCAGCTTTAAAAAGTATGAAAGTTGTTAATAAAACTTGCGCAGTTTGTTTAGTGTTTAAAATGCAGTGTTTAAAAGAGGCGGTAGTTGAAAGCTGTGCATTAGCACATACTGACATACTTCTGTACCATAATATCCCCTTCAGATTACATGAATTTTGTCTGTTACAATCAAAGACTGTAAAAAAGATGGATGGCTGTAACAAACTGAGCGTAAAACATCCGACGATGGGCGCTGACATGTCACGCTAAGAGTCATTTTGGGGCCTGGCCATGTGCAGAAGAAATTGTCATTGGAGCCAGAGTCTGCGCAGTTGTGAGCATGAAGTGGAGCCCCGCCCATATTTCCTGATGACTCAATCTTAAAATGAAATCATGTTACTACACTGCCAAAATTGGGAATTTGTGTAATCTGAAGAAGGCATACCAGAAACTGATGCAGCAGCTTTATTATTCTTAACTCCTCTCTCTTATCATGACCTTGAGCTGCTCATGTTTTTGGCCACTTTTACCAGATAGTTGTGAACGATTTTATATTGGTTTATAATTGAGTCGCCTCTCCCACATTCACTTCTGCAGTGGTGCATCAGAGAAAACCGTATTAAAGGGCCCATACTTTACACTCAAATTGGATTTCATTTGACTTAAAATTTGGATTTTCAAGGTAAATTGTCTTTATTCTAGTTTTCATGACCATTTTCCACCCTCTTTTTAACCCATACGGTTTTGCTTTTGTACCTTTTAGACATTATGTCATTCATCAGGGTGGGAGAAACTACTGAATAATAAATATGCCTCGATATGTATATATGGCCAGGTCATATGTTAATGTGTTCATGCTCTCTTGTTGCATCTTAGTTTTCATAAATCTTCAAATCTCAGTAAGAGTAAATTGGGAAGGGAGCGATTTACATAGTAAGTGTAGGTCATGAACACAGTGTATTGAGTGCATGCTTCACTTATAAATAAGCAAGAAAAATGTCATTTTTCATTGTATGTTTTGCTCTTCTAAATTGGCATATACAGTACAAAACATAGCCTACTGTACATCAGGGTCTTAGCAATGAGGACCCTCGGGCCACAACGAAAGAGAATCAAAGGGGAGTGTCAACATAAAAGCTTCCTGCTCCCTACCGAGCCAGAATCTTGCCTTCAAAGCCTGTTAATGCTTAAACAGGTGAGTAGGAGTTTCAGGGACCATAACTCTGCTGCTGTGTGTGTATACACAGAGCGCTGTGACCTGAGGGAGGCCTCGTCCTAATGGCCAACTCCCCCCGCTTCCCTCAACCAGCAGCCAAGCCCCATCACTGAAGCAGGGGTCATTAACCACAGCGGTTCCCCCTCAAAGCACTACGGCGTTAAAGATGGGCTCTTTCAGTATTTATTTTGTTTGGTCGATGAGCGCGCCTTGAAGTGTGCAAGATTGTTTTTCTTAAAGCTGTTGATCCACGTTTGAACTGGTAGCTGGGGGGGCAGATGTTAATATCTCTGATATATGTAATTGCATTTTGACACAGCTGGTCTATAAACCAAAACAGAAGAGTTTCATTGTTGTTGCTTGAAAAATACAATGGGGTTGAGATTGCCGAATGCTTTCAAAATAAGAGATGTGAGTACGAGAGCAAGGCTTGGTTTGTGTCTGTGCAGCTGTATGACTGTGCGTGTGTGTGCTGCTTCATTTTATGATGACCTAAAGCATGTTTTCATTTATCATAAAGCAGCAGGAGTGACATGTAATTTCCCTTTTCCACACAAATGTGCGCAGATATGACTCAGATCTCAGAAAGAGAATAAAAACGCTAAACTTTTCCACATGTTCACCTGCCAACTCTCGATCTGAATACGTGTCGTTTTTAGTTCAATGATAAGAAGAGGGGCAAGGTTTTATTATACAGTTATAGAGTGGACACATTAAAGGTGATGTGTGTAATTTTTGAAGATATTTGTCATGTTGTTTCTACAGTAGCCCTAAAGGGACAAACTGCTCTACAGAGCACGTTTCGTAAATCCTTTATCTCCTTTGGCAAAGAAGCGAAAATCATATGACATCTTTGTTCTGTGTCAGCATCCATAGTGTCTCGAAAGGGAGGGTGGAGTGAGTCGTTGTTGCAATTCGCAACCTCACCTTTAGACGCCGCTAAATTTCATACACTGAAACACAAAGAGGAAAGATTTGTGTTCATGAACACAGAATGGTTCATGCGGCAGGCATACAGTATGTACATTACATGCTGTATATAAGGCCAGCTTGGTGTGAGGTACATTTTTATTTGAAATGGATAATGTCGAAGTTTATTTACAATCAGAAAAGAAAGGTTATGAGAAAATATAATTATCTAAATGAGATGTTTTTAAGATAACATTGTCACACCATATGATTTAATGTCCCCACATTATGTAGCATGCAGACTTAGGTCAGTCTGTCATCTAATTGAAATCATCTTGCAGTTGGGATCTTGTATCCCATAATGCTTTTCATCAGTATGGCCCCTGCAGCGCTCTGACAGGCATGGGTGTGTTGCGTTCTGGTTTAAATTATTTGTTTTAGTTTGACTGCATATGTAGATACACTTTAGTACGTGTTGACAGATATGAATGGGAATGTAACATTCGATGAGTACGCTAACTGATGTCAACAGCCGCTGTAATTTGTGGCATACGCTCAAATATGTGCTTCTCACCACGGCCTCCCATCAGGCCAGAGGCCTCTGATGCAAACATCAATATTGCAAGGTGTCCAAACATATGAGCTTTCGTGTTTGTTATCTCTCAGTGTAGGGATTCTGGTGTGACATCATCACTAAATGCTTGCATGAACCCGCTCCCTTCCCCCGTGGAGTTTTGGACATAGATGATCCGAGTATGCCTGGAATTCTGAGGGAGATTTTCATGGCTGAATGTAGTGATGAACTCAGAACAATAATCCTCTACAGCCTTCATTCGGGAACCATGATCATTCCGTTCAGATCAAGATAAGATTTTCAAAAAAAATGCATTTTTTACGACTTGCCTCATGATGTTCCTGATGTTCTTCACGTCTGATGTTATTGAATGTAAGAACTGATTTGATTTACATTTGAGATGCCGCCGTCCTTATCCACGAAGCATCTTTTCTGACTCACTTGTTATGTCCATCACTAAGAGATGCACGTCAGGTGGGGCAAAGCAAACATCCTGATACAGCTCCAACATCTGTTGCTTCACAGGATGTCCACATTTGATGACAGTCGGTTGTTTTATGTCGGAGGGGTCTTCCCTGCTATTGACTTTGGGAGATTTCAGCCTCTTTTATCATCTGGCAGAAGTGATGTGAGGGAAATAAATATGCTGGGGATCCTGAGATGAAGTCTGAGTCCTGCCCGTAATGCCCTCAATTGTAATAGGTCGTGTGCACATGACGTCACCGTACTGTGTGAAGTGCAGGTGGAGGGCAGGAAGCGATTTTCTCCATAGGAATTCACTATAATAAACTCGAAATACCTGTGGTGATAAAGTGATAAATCTCGCCCATATAAGTCCATTATAATGAAACGGCTTAACGTACCGAAACAACGACCATTTAAAAAAATCTAATAAACCTTACTTGTAATAAACATTAGCTACTGTTAAAAGAACTTATCCCAGGAAGAAGAATAGTCTCACGTTAAGATTGCTACTCATTTGTATGGCATATCACTTATTGCTCCCTGAATTCTTTGTAAGTTGCTTTGGATAAAAGCGTCTACTAAATGACTAAATGTAAATGTAAAGTTCATTATAAAGAAACCACATAACGGGGCTCAAGGCAGTGACAAACTGAGAAGATGATTTCAGTGATAAACAAATGTTTTTATTTAGGTTTTCCATGGTTGTTGTTTTGGTACATTAAGCTGTTTCCTTATAATGGACTTTTATGGAGAAGAAAGGCTTAAGGCGAGATTTTTCACTTTTTCCATTTAATAAGGGCTTATTCTTTTAACGGAAGATATAACAAGTATAGGTTGACAGAAATGTGGGTTTACCTGGTCGTTGTTCAGGTCGTTACTTTGAGTTTGTGATAGTTAATTCCTATGGAGGAAAATCACTTATTGCCCTCCAGCCGTGCCTCACGCATCATAACCACATGACCGCACACAACTTAGTGTGTGTGTGTGTGTGTGTGTGTGTGTGTGTGGTGGATATATTTATATCAGACTTGTAATTTTCAGTATGACAGTCAGGCTATGTGTATGTCCTCGTGGACGTCTCTGGATAGGTCAGAGGTCAAACTGCTCCATCACTTTATTGTTGTCTTTTCTAATTCGGCCAGACAGACGTCTGTGGAGTTCAGACAGACCCAGTACCATGTCAATGATTTGATCTAGTCCAACACGAAAGATTTATGTTTACAAGTTAAAATGAGTCCACTTTTATATTGGACCTGGGAAAAATATAGAAAAAGGTCTGATTGCTTATAAAGATAATATTACTGTTCATTACACTGAAAGATTTATAGTAACATTGATGCTTAGCAATGTTTCCTTTTATGATTTTTGTTATACGGTTAAATACCATGGAGGATCATTGGTTAGAATAGTTGAATTATAAAAAATCGATAAATAGCCAATAATAGCAATAAAAGGGAAGGTTCACCCAAAAATAAAAATTCTGTCATCATTTACTCAACGTCAAGTTTTTCCAGATCTGTATACATTTCTTTGTTCTGTTGAACCCGAAGAAAGATATTTAGGAGAATGCCATTTTCAGTTTGGGACATCGACTTCCATAGGAGGAAAAATGTTAATGGTTGTCAAAGGTGCCCCAGAACAGTTTGCTTTCCTAAATTCTTCAAATATCACATTTTGTGATCAACAGAACAAAATAAAACATACAACATTATTTTTCTACTATAATTTGTGAATGATGTCCCAGAACTGAAAATTACTAACATTCTTCCAAATATCTTTCTTTGTTCAACAGAACAAAGATATTTATACAGGTTTGGAACAACTTGAGGGTGAGTAAATGATGACCGAATGTACATTTTCGGGTGAAGTATCCCTTTAAATACAACGTAGGATCATTAGGTAGAAGCGTTGTTATAAAAAACGAGAAAAGAGATTAAGAAATGAGCATTATTTGCACAAACTATCAATGTCTTGATAATCTTGTCCTGAACACCTCTTATCTGCAGTGCCAGGCTGTCTAGCAACATGCTTGGAGAGTTTAACCACACAAACCTTCAGTGTCTCATCTGTCTCTTAAGCGTGACAGAACATGCCTCCAGAAGCAGTCAATAGTGAAATGGACAGAAAACTGTCCACTTGCAGCAAAGAGAAGATCGAGCTGCTGATATCACCTGAAAACCAAACTTCTGCCTACCTGCACAAAAGTTGTTTGTTAGAATAGGCGTGCACGTGAGTGAGTGGGTTTTGAGATATTCAGCGTGTCGGATCATGCAGAGTGGTCTTAGGTTTTGCCTGTGGCTTTGAGATTTGTCAGTGGAAGCGTGTGCTGATATGCGTCTGTGCATGCCAGCACCCGACTCCTCTCTGCATGGATGAATACAATGAAGAGAACAAGACTCCCTCGTCTGTTCACTTGAGTACACCAGCAGAATTGCTCTTTTGTATTTAAATACAATCTCTAGGGCCACTGTAACATCATGTAGGGGCAGATACACCCAGTTCCTACAGCTTTAAGAGATGTGTGGCTTTAGACAGTGCAGATAGATGGAGGTCAGCGAGTGTCTCATGAGGATCATACGTCACAAACTGTGCTCAGATTTGTCAACATGATAAAGCCTTAAGGTTGGAGTTTTCAATATGATCTCACACGATTCTTATTAAATGTGCTAGGCTTGTTTTTAAAGCTTTGTTTTCTCTGTTACTGTTTGTCTGTAACTCTGTCTTGTAGTTCTCGGAATCTTAGAAGAAACAAAGTTGACATAACACAAAACTCTATATGAAGAGATGGTTCAAATAAAAAATAAACGTTTTCATCATTCGCTCATGTAATTTCTAAACTTCTGCGGAAAACAAAAGAAGAAATTTTGAAGAATGTTAATGACCAAACAAGACTTCCCATTGACTTCCACTGTATGGACACAAAACCACTGAGACTTTTCTCAAAATATCTTCTTTTGTGCTCCACAGAAGAACAGTTTTCAAATCACATGAGGGTGGATACATGATTTCCAGATTTTTCCTATAAGAGAGCAATGTCTACGTTATTAAGAACAATCTTAAAGCCTTGTCTCAATGTCAGAAATGTTCTTTTGAAGCCCACTGAAAGCCTGTGAGAACTGTTGATCTCCCAGTTTTTTCCTCTGTAGGAGGAGGGATTTGTGTATTTACTCAGCGTCTGTCCCAGGTGTTATTGAATCCCCTCGGATTAGATCAGGACTAGGTGCCTCCCCTCCCCTCACTATACACACACAGCCATCTGAGCACCCCACCCCACAGATACACCAACAAACCAGAAAAAGAGGATAAATTCCCCTGTTATGCCCCAGTCACCTCCAGTCTGGGGAAAGAGAGTTAGAAGTTTGAAGGAAATGCACCTTCGCTGAGTCACTTTATCAGCTGATTCTGTAACTGTGTAGTGAGGCTTTGTTTCTGGATCGCTGTTCAGATTTTCTGTGAGAAACAATTGTATGATTTTACACATTCAGTCGTCTCGGGAGTGGAGATGGTGGGCCTGACTGCCTCCTCAGCAGATGTTTCTGGTAGGTGTTTCTCACTCGATTCATTTTTTTTCTTTCATGGAAAATAAATTATTGTATTTTTGGAAGGTTTGTGCATTTATCTGAATGATTTCCATACTGGCTAATGTGAAAAATATTGGTTAGTTTTAGTCTGTTGCAAATGTAGTCAGCTGCAGTTTGTAACTTTTGCCTTCACAGCATAAAACCGAATTGTAGGTTACTTTCTTTACTTTATGCTCGTTGAAGTCAAAAGATCTCAAACTGTATCTGAATGTGAAATTGTATCTGACAACTCGACTTATAAATCATTAAGTAAGTGGTAAAAATATACACCAAAGCCTCAAATTTTTTTTTCTTTAACATATATAATGTGATGTTTCGATCTTGCAGGCTCTTCATCAGACATCAGGTGTGCCGAGTTATATCTAAAAAAATATATATTTTTCTGATATGTTTTTCTTTGGTCGGCCACCCGCTTTTAGTTGATGTGTGTGCTTTTGGTTTTGTTTTGTTGTAAGCTATTGCTACAAATAATTTTTAATACTTTCTTAATAACGGAATTTTGTTTATTTTAAACAAAAGAAAAAGGAAAGTTTTAAGTGAAGGGTAGTAAATCCGGTTACAGTGTAATTTCTTGAGTATTCTACTGTTGATGTATATCGCTTTAAGGAACAACTTTATTTATTAGTGCACTTATAAAATTAAGACCAAACAAGTTTTTACAGGTGTTTTGTTTGGCTAACAGAATGCACTTGTAAAAACAAAGGATTTCACTGAGGTGTTCAGGAGCGTTGCGACTTGACTATACGTTACTATCTCTGCTAGGCAGCTTAAAGCTGTTTGGCTGCACTTTTAATGAGGTGAGGAATGTTTCCTCGCCTAGCAGCTATGTGTGAGGTGCTGAGTGCTAAACCGCTGGTGCAGTTCTGGGAAACCCGCCCCATTGTCCTTTTAAAACACATCTTTCAACGCCAACCTTACATTCCTCAACATGGCTTTAGATTGCGCTGAACCAATACGAAAATCAGTGAAGGTCTTTCAAGTGAGCAATGAAAGAAAAAAATGATAATCTCTGATTCGCAGGTAAAATCTCACAAACCTCTTACGCAATGTTTATCCACAAAGAAAGCAACTAACATTAAGGGAACCTGCAGGTGAACTGGATTGGGTTTTGAGCGCCATTGTGGATCTTTCTGCTGTTTTGATGTGGTATTATCAGAGAAGACCACATGTGTAGCTCTCGAGAGGGAAGGGGGCATGAAGCCTCGTGTTGTGCTTGGCTTTGGAAGTGACCCTCCACAGGTGCAGCTCAAGATAAAGAGAAGCTCAAATATGTTTGATCTCGTATCTCGGTAGGAATTATATACGCTCCGCTGTGCTGGTGTTGTTTTAAGCTGGTCCTAACTGCCCCCAGAAGACTTTCCTCACTAAATTCTCCAAACGTTATTTGTAACTTCACCTGACTCTTGTGATCTTTTGGGGAAAACAACCTAAAAAAGGGCTAGTTATATGAAGGATGTTATAGTGAGAACTTATTTAAAACATACTGTATGTCTGTGAAGGTTCTTTTTTTGTTTTTCCAAACGTTTCTTTACTTTTGTTATTTTCCATGCATTGATCAATTAACCATAAAGATGTTAACTGGCGAACATCTATGCTACAGTATGTTTGTTTACCAAACAGACCAACACCAAACCAGTATTTGCCAATATCAACCAGCCTGAACCATAAAACCATAAAATGTTACCAAACACTTGAATGTTAGCAATAGGGGTGTGAGAGACACTCAAGCTGCATCCGAAATCGCATACTATGAAAGTACCTACCAATGGACCATTACAACAACATGTTCTATATAGTGTGAGTGGGGGTAGTATGAATACATTTCAGACATACAGTATACTGCGTCTGCCATGTTTTCAGCTACTGAAAACTATATTCACCTACTGTTTTTTTTTTGCATTCTGAGGTTTCAGAAAATAGTTTTTTGAAAATAAATTGAAAACTGTACAAATGGGTCAGATGTTTACGGAAGAGATGTGTTTTAGCCAATTCTTAAAGACAACTACAGAATCCACTGATCTTGTGGCAAGAGGGAGATTGTTTCAGAGTCGTTGAACACATTCGGAGAAAGTGCGTGAGAGTGCTTCTTTTTTTTCCCTTTGTGGGACGGCACCACAAGACGTTGTTCGATCGATAAATAAGTCTGAAAATGCAAGTGAAGATAATGGGGGTGCCAAGCCAGTGGTGGTTTTGTAGGCCAAGAGCAGAGATTTGAATTGAATGCGAGTGACTATAGGGAGCCAGTGCAACCTAACAAAGAGAGGAGTGACTCGTGCTCTCTTCGGCTCGTTGAAGACCACTCTTGCCGCTGCATTCTGGATCATCTGAAGAGGTCTGGTTGTACAAGCTTGAAGACCAGCCAGTAGAGCATTGCAATAGTCCAGTCTGGACAGGACAAGAACTTGCGGAGTATGCTCGGACTGGAAAGGTCTAATTCTCCTAATATTGTATAGGATGAATCTAAAGGACCAGGTGGTGCTGGCAACATGATCTGGGAAGTTTAGATGATCATCAATTACCACTCCCAGGTTTCTGGCCGTTCTGGAAGGAGTAAGGGTTGATAAACCTAGTTGGATGGAAAGGGCATGCTGAGTCTTCGGGTCGGCCAGGACCACAAGGAGTTCAGTTTTTGCAAACTTCAGCTGCAGGTGTTTGTCCTTCATCCAGAGTGAAATGTCATTCAGGCATGTTGAGATGTGCACATAAACCGTTGGATCATTAGGCTGAAATGACAGGTGGAGATGTGTGTCATCTGCATAGCGGTTATAGGAAAAGCCATGTTTCCGAGTAATAGGAACCTAGAGACAATGTGTATATGGAGAAGAGCTGTGGTCCAAGAACTGAGCCCTGGGGTACCCCTGTACTGAGATGCTGGGACTCAGGGACCTCACCTCTCCTGGATCCTCTGGAGGTTTGATTCTTACCTCTCCGATAGGTCAATCAGAGCGCTGTTCCTGAGACACCCATAGTCTTGAGGATGTGGTGGTTGACAGTGTCGAAAAGTGGCAGATAGATCCAGGAGGATGAGTGCAGATGATTTAGAGGCCGCCCTTGCCAGTCTCAGTGCTTTGACGGCTGAGAGCAGTGCAGTATCTGTGGAATGACCACTCTTGACACCAGACTGGTTGCTGTCCAAGAGGTTTTTCACAGTTTCGACTGTATCATGATAAAAAGTTACAAATTTAATTGTAATTTAAATTACACATTTATTTTAAAAACATTAACGATTTTCAGTAACATTTTAATGTAGAATTAATAACATCAAAGGTAAGAGGTCTGTCACAAAAGATTTTAACACAAACACAAAATTTTATTAAGAAATTTTCGAAAACTCAACTCTAAAAGAGAACTTCTTTAAGCAGTAAATACTGATTTAAACATAAACAAAACATTATCTATGTTGACACGAGTCATCTTTTTGCAACCAATAGGATTAAACAGATGCCATATCATAGAATAATCGCTATAGCTCTGACAAACATACAGTATTAAAACAATT
This sequence comes from Barbatula barbatula, assembly GCF_947034865.1. Lineage (NCBI taxonomy): Eukaryota > Metazoa > Chordata > Actinopteri > Cypriniformes > Nemacheilidae > Barbatula > Barbatula barbatula. The sequence goes on from NC_136781.1 coordinate 9,708,526, forward strand.
TGTATCACAACATGTCATGCAATACATTGTTTACTCACTAGGGGCTTAATAATGTCTGATGTGTAATTCTTGATGTTTCTTCGTTGTAAAGACTATTACATTTAAAACAAGACTATCCCAGTTTCATTTCTGGCTTCTCGGCTAGGACTAGTAAGTATAGTCTTCACAAAAGAACTCTGTATAGCCTTCACATAGCCCTGGTCCTCAAACAGAGCCGCTGGTGATTCTCCACAGGACCAGCTTTTTAAATACATTAACATAAGTTGCCAAATGGGCACTCTCAAATTAAAAACGTTGGTTTTCTACTCTGTCGAGTCTCCTGGAGGAGGTCATGTTAAGGGCAACACTCAGACGTTTTGTGATGACAGGGGCCTTGTGTCAACAAGTCTGAATGGAGAGGATGAAACATTCAAACATACTCACTGGTGGGAGTGCTTGTAAGGCAGCCGGTGGCACGATGAGAGGAAGTGTGATGTTTTGCAATATATTAGCAAAGTGTGACACTTGTGAAACAAAAACAATGTGTATTTTTTTTGTCAGAGCAGCAGTACGCTGACCCAAATCTGAGATGATTATTTTGTGTACATGTGGGTGTGAATATCTTGTGTTTGTGTTTCTTTGTGGCTTTTAAACTTCTCACCTTCCCCATGGAGAGATGATGAGAGTGAAGCTGACTCATTTTGACATGTCCTGGACCACAGCACGATTTGACTGAAGGCACATCCTTCATTACATTTTCTCAGGGGGATGTGAATAGGGCGGTGGCCATTTATGTATACAGTAACAGAGTGAAGAACTGAAAAATAGGGAGAGACGTGCATATGGAATCACTCTTGAACTATATTCTCACGAATTTGTTACATTATGTTTTGCCTCATCACATATTTGCTCTGAATAGGAATTTTGCCCTTTTTCCATTTCAAACCTGTATGACTTTATTTCTTCTGCAAAACACAAAAGAAGATTTTTTTTTAAATATTGAAGTGAACAACAGTGTTTCCCAGTCACTTCTATTGTATGGACATAAAACCAATGCAAGTCAATGGGTACCACTGTTGTTCGGTTACCAGCATTCTTCCAAATTTCTTCTGAAAGCCACATGGCTTTGAAATTACAAGATGGTAAGTAAATGATAACACAATTTTCACTTTTGGGTGAACTATACCTGTTATTTAGTCATTAGCATTATATATCTGTCATATTATATAGCTACATTCACCAGCAGGAATATTATTGTTTTTCTTTTCTTTTTTTTGTCACTCTGAAGGATTGACAAAAGTTAAAAACATTTCATCGTGTTGTTGATCAATTAAGTTAATGCGAAACACACCTTTAAAATCAGTAAACCCACAGAGATGTATACTCTGGCTCAGCTCAACCTCTGTTGAAAGCCAGATTGTCCAGCTGTGTGATGATCACTGCCGTTCAGCTTCATTCGCGCTCAGTTTGTCTTTCCACTAAGCTTTCTGTTCATGATCACTGTGGCCATAGTGTCAGTTGGGATGTGTTTACATGCCCGTGTCCTTCGATATCAGCATGACTCCTGCCCGGGTGCCCACAGCCCTCGGGTTGCTGACAAGCCCCCTTTGGTTTTTACTCATCCCTCCAAACATACTCGCAGGATCTTTTGTTACATAGTTTTACTCATTTGCTTACAGCGCATTACCCCAAACTCATAGACTCAGCATTCGTAGCGCTGGGTCATTAGTTATGGGTTGTGGGAGAAAATAGGGCATAGCTGGCGTGGAAAACTGTGAACTGTGCAGTTTGTGCGCAATTTCACAGACCCCTTTTATCTGCACAATCTACACAAAAGAGTCTGCATCTGAAAATTATTTCAATGGGAGGGTGGGTTTTCAGATGCTTTGACCTTCCTCTTCTCTCTGTGAGCTTGCTAGGTGGGATAGGAGGCTTGCTATAGATCAAACGTTACACCTTTGTCTCCATGTGGGGGGTTTTGTTTTCCCTAGCAGGACAGTTTTCATCCTACAGAGACACCGAATGGACCTCAAGAGTCTCAGCGGCATGAAGGTCTCAGTTCCAAACCTGTTCCAATTTATAATCCCGGTGAACCGTTGTCATCCCCCTACCCATAAATCATTTTGTGCGCTGACACGTGTGTCCATTCTGACGACACCCTGTAGAATATAAAGTTACAAAGAACCGAGCATCAAGATATTTTTGATTCAGTCATTCCAAGATTTGGCATGCTTCTGAGAATCTGAAAGGATAATTGATGATGTCATGTCGCTAAATTTCTTTACTGACAATGTTTTTGTTTGCTCAATGGTGAGATGGTCGTTATGACACGCTGTGTAGTCTGGTCTCTATCAACCTCTAACCCTAAACTTTGACTTTCAGAGATGGAGCTCTTGGTGACCGAGTTAAATGTGCTGTTGAAGCTGTTGGACCACGAGACCCTGAGCTCTGCTACAGAAGAAAAGAAAACGGCTGTGAAGAAACTGCTAAAGCGATTACAGCCATCAGGTAAATATCAAAATGACATGGGGGAAAATCCTTTCAGTTTTCTGGTATCACATAGTGATTTTGTTTTCTGACTCTCCTTGCAGTCACTGGAAAAGACTACATGTACATGAACACATCGGTGTACAGAAATGGAACCAGCTTTGTTGAGTCTCTTTTTGAAAAGTTTGGTAAGTGGGGGAGGATTTATTAGATATACAGTACTTGCCTCACTCATCATCATTATCTATTATTTCAATGTTTCTACAGATTGTGACCTCGGGGACTTAAAAGTTGAAATGGAGGATCAGAAGAAAGATCCAGAGATTAACCACACCGACCACAGTCACTGTAAACCGGTAAGAAATCTTCTCTCAGAGGATTACCCATAATTCTGTGCTTCAAAGCGTTTTCTCTTAGACTAATATATGGTGCATTATTAACCTTGATGTCAATGTGCAATAAGGGCCATGGTCTGTGACCGGGGGGGGTATAGCGGTAAGATTTATCATCCTGCAGTGAAACATCGTCTTCTCTCCAGCTGCATTGCAAATTTAGGGCCAGGCAGTTCTGCTGAAGTCACATCACCATCAGTCCTTTACCGAGGGCTCCACAGAGTCATGATGCATTATTAAGAGAGAGTGCTCTCCAAGCAGCCAGGATGTTTTATCGTGTGCTTGTGTTTGTGTGTGCCGTTGTTGCCACAATACTGCTGAATGGGCAATATCTGATGTATTGTTAAACCATCATCCGTGTGCATTATTGGTTTTGATTGGATGCAGTGGACGCTATCATTTGTAATTAGGGGAAATGAGTCACATAACTTTATGATTCTGCTGAAGTGCTGATGTTAGTAGGAAATGATGTGATAAGGCAGGCAGATGGAGAAAGTCATGGTGTGTGCCTTTTTTTGGACCAGGGCTTGGCAGACTCTCCTCCCCCTCTGCCCAACACACCCCCTCCGGAGGAATATTACGAAGAAGCTGTGCCACTGAGCCCTGGCAAGATGCCAGAGTATATCACTAGACGCAGTGAGTCTTATTGCTGTATTTTCCATGCTTGGAAATAGATTATATACACTAAATAAATAAGAATAACTATAATAAATAATTAACTTTGTTGGAAAATGTTCCACCATTGACTTTGATTCAGACAATTAACAACAAACTGAAAGAATAAGCAACATTTGTTTGCAAAAACTACTATTAAGATCGTGTTTACAAGTCTCGTTTTTCTTGTAAGCATGGAAGTAACAGGAAGTACAAGGAACATGTTGGAAGAGGGGATAATATTTAATAATATTATTTACAATATTATAATTAATAATCATATAAATAATTATTAAAATAAGAATTAATGATAATGTATACATATAAATGAATTGGATTCAAATTAATATAATAAATAAAAGTATATTTGAGTGCATTTCAGATCCAGGATTTTGTCTGGTCTTCCACTTCTTATTTTATTGGATAGCCACTTTGTTTGTTATTCATTTGTAAGACATAATAATTCCCTAAAAATGTTTAGCTAAAAGCTGATTTTAAATAAGTCATGTGATGATGTACATCTTTCCTATTTATACAGGCAGCTCCAGCCCTCCAAACTCTATTGAAGATGGATATTACGAGGAAGCAGAAAACAATTACCCAACCACCCACGTGAACGGACGACGCAAAAACTCCTGTAAGCGAGGATCTCTGACCCACTAAAGCAAGTAATTTCCTCTTAGTCCTACTAGTTACGTAATTCCTTATTAAGCCTATTTGTTTGACATCACGTTTCACACAGATAATGACTCGGATGCCTTAAGCAGTTCTTATGAGTCATATGATGAGGAGGAGGAGGAGAAGAGCCAGCGTTTGACACACCAGTGGCCGTCAGAAGAGAACTCAATGGCCCCAGTGAGAGACTGCCATATTTGTGCCTTCCTTCTGAGGAAGAAACGTTTCGGCCAGTGGGCCAAACAGCTCACTGTCATCCGTGAGAACAGACTGCAGGTGAGCTGCCAAAAGCCCGAAGGTATTAACCGAGCTTTGTTTTTGTTTCATATTGATTCAGGATTCATACGTTGAAACCTCTGATTCACTGTTTGTGCATCTGCTTTTACTTACAGTGCTACAAAAGCTCAAAAGACCAGTCGCCCTACACCGACATACCACTCAGCTTGTGCACTGTTATCTACGTACCCAAAGACAGGCGGAGAAAGAAGCACGAGCTGCGTTTCTCTGTGCCCGGAGGAGAGGTGTTGGTGCTGGCTGTTCAGAGCAAGGAACAAGCAGAGAAATGGCTCCAAGTAAACACAGTTCTTTCTTCATTCAGCTCATGACTGCACACTTGATTATTTGTTATACCTCCACATAATGGTGCCAGAAATAATATTGCACAAGATGACAAAGGTTTTTGTAAGGACCCCCCTGTGTGATGTGTGTTTACATGTGTGTTGAAGCACTGATGTGTGGATGTCTTTGTGTCATTGCAGGTGGTGCGTGACGTTACAGGTCAGAGAAATGGTTTGGAAAGCCCGTCATCTCCCATGATTCCTAGGAAGGTTGAACTGGATAAGGTGGGATCCCAGAACACATCTACCCACACTTTTAATCATCATTACTGACATATAAAGTGTGCACATGATGGATTGGAGGAACATTTTGGGGATACAATTATTTATTTCAAGGTCTCACTGCAACTTGAGTTTGTCTGTTTGAGAAAAAGAATCCCAGCATTTCATCATTAGCTGAATATACTTTCCCTAAAACTATTTTGAACTGTGGTGCAGTTTTTTTACGATGGTACTAAATTATATGCTGCATTTATAAATTATGATATTTTATAGTATTTTTTTATATATAGTTATTTTATAGTATAGTATAACTCAAAGACCATGTGTTTTTAATTTAAAAAAAACATATAGCATTAGTATGCCTTAAATCGATTTTAAGACAGGGAGTGTTACAGTTGCAACTACTTTGGTTGGTGACCATTGTTGTGTGTGTATCATAGACATATAAAATATATCAGGAAAACACATCATTAGATGAATAAAATCATCAGTTGCTTGGTTGATAAAAAAAAAAGAGCAAGATTAAAATGATATTAACATGGCACCATGTCATGTTTTTGAAGAACATGAGAAACAGACACTTGTTTTGAAAAGTGTAGTTTTGATAGTTTTTGTGTAATTATGAGTTTGTATGTTTAAACATGTGACATATATTGACTTTGGCCTGAATGCTGTTTTCCCTGTAGTGGCCGTCTGTAGAGAAGCAAACCTCAGATTCTGACAGCATGCCAAGTGGAGAGAGTGCACGTGACAGTCGGGAAAATGGTGAGATATCCAGTTTTACCCCACTGTTCTTCTCTCATTACACCTTTGCTTGTGGTGTTTGCTTAGGCAAGCATAACTTTCACTGTTCCTCATAGTCTTGCGGATTCGATCAGACTATGTGTTGGGCTCTGTTGACAAGGGACCGCTTCGATTTCACATTCCTTTATCAAATTGTGTCTTTCTCTATTAAAGCTTTATGACATGTAGCTTTTAAAAAAGCAGAAAGTATTTAAGCAGGATAAGCTTATAAATTGTAGAGAATGATCATTTCTAAAAGATTCTACGATCTTTGGGTCTGGGGTTGGATAAAATATACAGTTTGTACAGTATACAACTCATTACGCCTATGGACTGTCCCCACAGAGATAATAAAGCATACATGTGTGTGTGTTTACAGGTAAACCCAAGCGAGGTGCCCTATCAGAGCTCACAGGCACCGTGAGCCGAGCAGCAGGAAGAAAGATAACAAGAATTATTAGTTTCTCCAAAAGAAAACCTCCTTTACCAGGAGACGTCCGTGGCTCACTCGATCAGGACCCTCGATGCGGTAGGAATCCAGTTACTTTTCTCACATTACAATACCCGAGAATCTCTCCACCTGTTATTTTCAACTTGCTGTCTGAGATCAAAGGCAAAGAAAGACAAGATGGAATAAATCTTTACACCATGAAATGGAGGACGGTGTGGTGTAATAATTGCTGAAATGCTTTGTGTGTGTCAGGTTATGTGGGTGTGCTATTAAATCAGTGCTGGAAAGAGCACTGGTGTCGTGTACGGGCCGGATCTCTTTACCTTTATCATGAGAAAGGAGAACAGCGAGTCCCTCACACCACTATGGCACTGAAGGGCTGTGAAGTCGTTCCTGGCCTGGGGCTCAAACACCCCTTTGCCCTGAGAATACTGAGAGGAGGTACAGAGGTGGCTGCTTTGGAGGTAATGAAGGCTTCATGTTGAGCTTTTACACATATACAGTACTTGGCTGATATTTTCTTGAAATGTCCAGTTGGATTGCCAAACTTAATCCATGTCAAACTTAAAAATGAAACCTTCTTCTGCTGTAGCTTTAAATAATTGTCAAAAATCATAAAATAAATTTGTCGTCATAATTGATCTACCCTCATGTCGGTGACTCTCAACACAAACGAAGATATTTTGAGAAATGTCTCAATGGTTTTTTATCCATACAATGGACGTCAATGGGTTACAATCATCTTCTTTTGTGTTCTACATAAGACAAAAAAGGCACACAGGTTTAGAATTACATGATGGTGTCATTTCTTTTATAATTTATTCTTATACAATTTAATAAAATATTTCAAATGGTCTTAAAACACTTCAGTATAACTGAATTGCCTGTGATGTGTTATGTTTTTGTGTGTGTCGTTCTATTATCTCATGTTTGTTCATGTGTGTCAGGCGAGCTGCTCTGAGGAGATGGGTCGCTGGTTGGGGGTTCTGTTAGCAGAGACCGGTTCCTCAGCTGACCCAGAGTCCCTACATTATGACTATGTGGACGTGGAAACTATTGCCAACATCCGCACAGCTGCCCGTCACTCTTTCCTGTGAGTGTGGAGTGAAATGTTCAATGAGATCATCTTGGCGATGTTGGTTATTTTATACTGAATGTTATTTCATGTTTCCTGTTTATCTAGATGGGTAACCTCAACAGATTCAAGAACCTATGATGAGGTCCCTTTTGAAATCACAGAGGTCCGTGGTTACTTTATGAACAACCATTTGGTTGGGCATCTACACACCCCTGCACATTATTTTCTCAACTGGTTTTGAATCAACAATGTTTTGTTTTTAATCGTTTGTGTGAACTTAAGGCAAATAGCTTGACAGTTCTAATGCACACTAATGAAGAGCATAGTCATATTCTTAGGTTCACTGTAAAACCTCAGTTAACACCCTCTGTCCTACAATAGCGCTAATGTTTTGCACAATTCCTCCAGAGGGTTTTAAGCTTGGAAAAGGTGGTCTGTATGAGTTTCCTAACATTCAGACACAGCACCTAGAAAAGGGGAGAGTCATACGTTTTTGCTTCTGTGTGTGTGCCCCGACTGCTGTGTGAATGAAAGATGAGAAGTGTGTGATGAGTCTCGGGGTTACAGCAGCTTTAGTCCTCGTGGCCTCTGAGCTGCTTGTTAAACCCATACTGAACCCTCAGATACCCACAGAGAATAAGGCAATGTTGATGAGGGCACACGATATACTTTGGATTTTTTACATCCCACCAGGCCTCTATAATAAACAAATATATGTAGTATGAATTCAGGTAGATTCAGATATTTTTGACAATGACAATCTCAATGTCGAAAAGTTTTATTTCTTCCTATATATACTGTAGGATCATGCAAAAAAGTATTCGATTTATATTAGGACAGACAGTTTGCTCTAATATAGTTTATATGTACATTTAAACAGCTAAAATAACACATTAAATTATTTTATTTCTTCAACAGGAAAATGAGAGGCTAAGGGGAGGAACTCAAATAAAACGTCACTCTTTCACCAGCAGTGACACAGGAAAGCCCAGTCCACAAATCACCCTAAAACGCCACGGCTCCAGTGAGTCCTGTCACACTCGCAGATACACAAACACAGATGTGTTGTGTGTATCATTGTTACACACATTGTAACAGACATTCTTTCAATTTTCTTGAAATCATTTTGTGGTTCAGTCAGTAATATATTCAATCTTATGATTATGTGGTTTAAAGGGACCGTTCAATTCTGTCATCATTTAGCTTTGTATACTCTGATAGGCTTTCATGGACTAGTTTTGATGCACTTATGTATTTTGTTGCCTATGTTGTTATAACTGCTTCCAATGTTTCCTCATCTGTAAGTCGCTTTGGGTAAAAGCGCCTGCTAAATGACTAAATGTATATGTACTCACCCTTGAGTTGTTCCAAATCTGTATAAATGTTTTTGTTCTGATGAACACAGAGAAAAATATTTGGAAGAATGCTTGTCACCAAACTGTTCTTGGACACTAGAGACTACCATGTAGGAAAAAATGCTTTATACATTTCTTTGCGCTGTTCACAAAAGAAGATATTTTGAAAAATGTAGGAAAGAACTTTTTACTACCATTGTTTTTTTTCCCTACTATGGTAGTCAATGGTGGCCAAGAACTGTTATACGCATTCTTCCAAATATCTTTCTCTGTGTTCATCAGAGCAAATACATATATAAACAGATTTGATTATCGCCTTTCTGCATTTTATCACTTTTTCTCTCACTCGTATGCTGCAGACAAGTGCTAAGAGCTTTGCCACCTTCCCACAGTCTTCTAGAGTCTGACCTCTTCCTGACATTTCAGACGCAAATCAGTACGGAAGGTATGGGAAAACCCGGGCGCAAGAGGACGCACGCCGCTACTTGAAAGAGAAAGAAGACCTGGAGAAAGACATAGAGTCCCTCAGAAATGCCCTGATCTCTCTGCGGAAGAAGAAACGAGAGGTCAAAGAAAAGATAAAGAGTGTAACAGGTGAGAAAAAGGGATAAAACAGTATCATGCAGAGTCTGTGTGGCAGATTGTTCACCTATAAACTCTACATACAACATGTTACTGTTGTTTGCAGAGGAGATTCAATAAATTGAGATAACTGCACTCATTACTACATAAGTTGCTTTGGTTTAAAAACATATAATGTGATCAAAATGTTGCTTTATAATGTTGCTTCTTGTTTTTACAACAATTTAACGGGGGATATTGCAAAAACAAGCCATGTAAAATGTGTGTGTCAATTAAAGTGAATTTAAGTTAGGATGATGCATGGGGTTAATAAAACAAAACTAGACTCTCTTAAAAGCCATTATAACATATGCAAACACATTTTTGTATTCTTATGATAGCAATATAGTATGAGAAGTAGAACATTTACAGAGATTGTACTACAGCTTTCCTGTAGCTCAGTGGTAAGAGCATTGCGTTAACAACCAGGGAATTGCAGATACATATGTAAAATGTATAGGATAATGCAATTTAAGTCACTTTGGATAAAAGCGTCTGTAAATGTACAGTGAAGTTACATAAAACAGCACCAACGATAAATATATTCTCCTAAGTAATTAATATATTTCTTGGAAATAATAAACATAATTATTCCAAATAAAATAATTAATTAGCTTAACTTTAGGCCATTTACTGTTACCAAGCAACACATATTTATCTGCCTTTCACAACAGATTAGAAATGCCTCATTAAATGAGAATTTAAAGACAAAAATATCATTTTTAAATGATTAATGTACACTTATAAATAAACATGAATGCAATTGTGTAACTGTGTTGTAGATAAGCAGAAATTGGCCTTAGAGGAGCATGTCGCCGAGTTAGAGGAGAGCTGTCGAGTGAAAGAGGGTGAACGTGTGGATCTAGAGCTCAAGCTCACACAGGTGAAGGAGAACCTGAAGAAATCTCTGGCTGGTGGAGCGCTGGGGGCACCTTCAGAATCTAATCCTTCAAACAAGGTACTGTGTGGGGCTGTTCTGTAATCGTTTTATTGTTGAAAAAACATTTAAAACAGTAGGCCTATTCATGGATCTTTAGATCAAAATATTGTTCTGTTCTCAAGTGCTACTTTCTTCCTAACCAGGCTCAAAAGACAGAGTATACGGAGTCATTTTTGCCTGTCAACTGTTCTTCTGAAATGCGGAAGCGCCCCCCATCCATTTATGCATCCACCAAAGGAAATGTTATGCAGAAAGCCAAGGTAAAACGCATCAGTATTATAATAACGATTTGAGATATATAACTGTATATCACAGCTGCAAACAAATGTCAATTAAACCTTTGTATGTTATAAACAGGAATGGGAGTCTAAGAAGAGTACTTAAGGAGATTGTTGAGCTGACTAAAACGACGGTGGGCCATACCAAGCCGAACACAAAAACACTCTTAAAATCACCATCATATGTATACCCTTATAATTGAGATCCAGTGGCGGAGCAGCTGCTTCACTACAATCCAGTCAAATGGTCTTGTGAAGTTCTTTAATGCCAAAACGATGTGGTTGAACAATGGATAAAGTACTGGGAAATAATTCCTTGTCAGTAAATAGAGAGGCTGGTTGGGTTGTAAAGAAAGTTGAGGCTGATGGTAATGCGAATGTAGGATGATCCACTCTATAATGCAATTCTGGTTGTGAAAGTCAGAATAACTGCTTTGTGTTTGTGCAAAGTTTTTACTGTATATTCTTTTAGGATAATTCCAGCTCCTAACTTAATGGTGCTAACACGAGTGTTCATGTGACAAATTGAAAAAATGTTTTCTAATCACTACATATTCAGCCTTAATAAGTATCTATTAGATACCTTCTTAACCGATCTTTTTACCTTTCAATGTGAGGTAACGTTTGCACTTTAATGTCTTTAGACATGGGTAAGGGGAATATTCTTTTAATAAAGATAAAATTTGCAGATGTGTTTGTTGATTAAACAAGAACTATCACGCAAACAGTAAAACATGACATGTGTAGAACATGCACAAACAAAAACTGATGAAACACCGAATAAAGTAAACCGCAAGCAACAAAAACATCATTAACAATCCCAAAAGCTTTGAGTCAACAGCTACATTTGAACAATCAAAACTTTAATAACATTATAAAACAATTCCAATAAAAAGTAGATAAAACATTCAGAATTCAGCCTCTGGAGGAAAGTCAACCGTCAGCTCATCGATCGTCTGTAGAAAGGCCTCCATTTCATCAACAAATTCTGCTTCTGCACAACCGAGGATTAGTTATTTTTTTACTCCGAATTGGCAAACAACAAGACTCAAACCAAATGTTAAACATACAAGTTACCTTTGGGCATCTTTAGCGGTGAAAGTGGCAAGCATGGGTCCACCAAAAGCAACTCGTCCGCAGGTGAGGCAGTTGACCACGGTTGTTTTCCCAGACCAGCCAGAGAAAAACGACTGAGGTAGACTTCATCTGGAACGCCATACGTCTCAAAAGCTACAAATTGACCACAGCCAATAAATGTGGCGGTTCAGTAAAAGGCCAAAAGAGAAAGAGCAGACAATAAAACTGCAAACAGACTCACCGCTTGGATCATATGGGAAACACTTCTCCATCTCTGGAAACTCTTCAGCAGCAGGCTGAGAAGACACCTTGCACTAAAAGAAACAAAACAGACGACAAATACTAAGTTAATTGCTTACAAAGCTGTGATACATAATGTTAAAAAAATAAGCAAGAACCAACTTTTGCTTCGGCAGGTTTAGATTTCTCTTCAGTTTTAACAGAAGCTGCTGAGGTGGCAACGATCTTATTCACAACTCCCAAAGCTTTTCGGCTGGATTGCACAGTAGCACCAAGACGAACCTTGCCTGTCAGCGGTGTTTTCAAGCACTGATCTAGAAAAGTAAAAAGAGATATATATGTGAACGCATATTGAATGTCACTGCAACAGCGAAACGGACTAGCTGAACACTAGTTTAGGCATCTTGCACATTGACGGACCTGGAGCAGAGTGCAGTCTGTTCTGGCGAGACTTCACGGCTGGAGTGGTCAGTCTGCCGTTCTCCTGATCCAGGTAAATCATTGCGTCCATGTTTAGAGCTGTGAACAGAAAAAGTTAAATTAAAAGACGCACCTAACAACGTTCCACACCATCGTGTCGTTATAAATACGCATTAACTTTTCTTTACCACTGAAAGTTTTGGTTGTTAAACGACACGAGTCGTGCATCGAGTTAAAAAGGTGAAAACAGTTTGAAAGAATGGCAATGGTCCAACAAACAGCGACTCCATTTTCTTAGTAAATTCGCAGTTAACATTCAAATGACAAGTGAAGAATTTGACTGACTAAAGATTCAGTTTATGAAACGTAGTTATTTACCATTACCATACGTTATCCGAGTTCGTTGCTCGTATTTTGTATAATCATTTAAAGTTAAACACGACTGTGTATATAAGGTATTAAGAGCTTACCGTTTATTATTTAATTCTCAAGCTTTTCTTTCACCGCTGAAGTGAAACAGCTCAAATGACGTTTGTTTTGGTTTCACGGGTCCCGGCTAAGTTTTAAAAGGCAACTTGCTTCCTGATTGGCTGCGGATTTCTTCTCTTTCACTGCGCGAGGCTCTTAGCGCAACAGCGTCACCGTATGGTTTGAATGTGTGCAACAGTAGCACAGATAAATAGATTGTAACTTGACATCATTTATTTTAACTAATGACATTTCATGTGGTCTGTTTACAGCATAACTATAATGCATTACATTTTTATATCGTTCAATAAACAAATAAACAAAGAAAACATTTACAAAGCATTAGGCCCTTCAATAAACAAGCAATGTCAATGCAATTGTTTGTGTTTCGCGTAGCTGTGTCCATGTATGTGTTCATGTAACGTGTGTGAAAATGCAACAATGAATGATGTTCAAGAGAGAAAGTCCAACTCGGCATTATGTGGCACTAAAATTGATTCTGTTATCAGTAGTCCTTTTACTTTTCAGTCATTGTGCAATACTTGTATTTATGGAGATGCGAAAGCTTGTGTTTCTCCTTTAGAACAGAAGGTAGTATAGCCAGTAGAAGACATTCACGAGCAAAAATGCCATAGGGAACAGTGTGCGTGCGTGGCTGTCTATGTTGTGAGGATTCTCAACACTCATCACGGATGCTGCCTTGCGAGACATTTGCTTCACAGAGGACAAGCCACACCCTTTCTCCTTCTTCTCTGGTGTGGGCTCATCTCCTTCACACATCACAGTCTGGTCCGTTATTTCTTGATCTGTGGTGTCTTGTGGCTGCGTCTGTGTCTGCATCTGCATCTTTTTGGGTGTTGAGGTGACAAGATAAGATGTACCGTTTGACTCCTCAAATTCTTTCAGAAGTTCCTGTGAAAATGAATTGTACAAAAATGCTATTTATAAAAGCCAACAGGTGCTTATGTGTTATTTAAAATTTTAATGGTACGCTTCTAACCCTTTGCACATCTATGATGGTTTGGTGCTGCATGGTGCAAAAATGAGCACAGGCATATTCCAGCAGAGCTCCAAAGATGAAGGTGAAACAGATGCCGAGATAGACATCAATGGCTTTAATGAAACAGTTGGCATTGGGCAGTGAGGTCCTGGCACCCATCATTAGTGTGGTCATTGTAAGAACGGTTGTCACCCCTGGAAATGAATGGGTTAATTTGTTTATATTTTATTAATTTCATCTTGTAATATTTTATAGAATAAGCACATTTTAGAAAGTCACTAACCGATGCAGGTGCGAGCTGGTACAGAGGATTGACTGATCCAGAAAGACACCCATGACAAAACCACCAGCAGCGTTGATGGCACATATGTCTCCAGAATGAAAAAGAGAACATTTCTGCGCAAAGCAAAGTGCAGCACCAGCTTTGGGTATAAACCTGCAACATATCCAGATATTTACTTCAAAGACAGTGTAACAGTAGGCTTTTACAAAGCAGTTGCTGTAGCTCAACCAGTACAGTATATCATGGCACCTATCAGCAGCAAGGTCATGGATTTAATTTCCCCAGAGAACACATTCGCTAATAAAATTTACATTTTGAATGCACTATAAGTAACTTTGGGTACAGAGTCTACCAAATGTGTTAACATGGTGGGAAAGATATTCATAATGCAAATATATTCTTACCTGTTTCATACATAGCCTGAGATACAGTTGTATGATAGCTCTCGACACTATACTGGGCCAGACGCAGTGTATCTAACCCCTTCACTGAATCATTCCCTCGGGTCCAATAAAATTGCACATCCTGTATATTATAGCCCCCTGAACACACACACGCATGCGTACGCATACGCACACACACACACACAAACACACATTCAAGTGTTATAGTAAAGATTTCAAATATTTATATTAGAAGTAAAACAGCATAAAAATAAATTAGATTTTAAAAAAACTGTTTCACAGCAAAAAGGCATACAGCTTTCTAATTGCAAGGTGCATTCTTGTCTATCCATTGGATATTTGGTGAGGTCCATGTTGCAGGCAATGGTTGCAGTTATACTGTGGAGAGAAGGAAGAATATCGATTATACCGCACGTTTCATTGAAAAGGTTCCCCAGACACACATAGATTGCCTGTAGCTGTTCAGTCTCTACAAAGAAGCTGTAAATTTTCAGACACTGTACCGCAGAGCGTAGAGCACGGTTCCGTTGCTAAAGATCCGGATGAGTCTGTTTTCCACAGTGACATCGTGGAGGAAAGAGCGCTTAGAATCAGGGATAAACGTATCCGGGATCCACAGCAAGGAAACCAGCCTTCCGTCCAGACTTACACTTTCATTTCCAGGGAATACCAACCGGGAATCTCGCCATCGTTGCCTTAGAAAAATGGTGGCTGTGTAGTCCTGTCAGTACGTGAACAGAATCCTATATTATACTCATAAAATAGGCGCAAGTGCTATAACAGGTTTCTCACTCCGATGCCACAGAAGAACCTCTTCTTCCTTATTTTTATAATGTAAAGCACCTTTTTCCACAACAAAGCATTTGTTCTGAGTGTGCTAAAGGGATAGTTCACCCAAAAATTTAAATTCTGTCATCATTTCAGGGGGTGAACTATCCCTTCAATGGTTCTTCATGGACTCGGACAGCCAAAAAAGGTTCTTCTATGGTACCTTTTTAAAGAGTGTTTGAATGAAATAGCATATCAATGTCTCTGTCTTATCTCAGGGAAGAAAGTTTTTAAGCAATCTGTATAAAGGAAAAAGTAACTGTAAAAGAGAAAATTACCATGTTGATCTCAGAAATGGCATCAATACTGGCAATATCCAAACTCATTCCAATTTCAACTGGACCCACTGTTGAAACAGAGAAAGTAATTCTTAAAAATGTTTTTTACTCTATGAATGCCTGGTTAAATGTAGATTAGATAGTGTCTGAGTGTCAAGTTAGGCTTTACCATTAAAGTTTGGCCTCAAGTACCGGTTATAGCCTTTCATCAGCTTCTGTAGGGTGGGCTGAAGTTGAGAATCATTCCATTCTCCAAAATGAAACCCTCTTTCACTATGAGACAGATAAATCATCGTGTTATCATTTGAGTGGCCTGTGATAGATTATTGGTGATTAAATTTCAGATTTGAACTCTTACCCATTTGTAAACAACAGAAGGAAACTTGTCCAGAACAGAAGACAGAACAGCATCTTGCGATAGGTCAGCGGTAGCTGTGGAGAATTTTTGAGAAGCATATTTTATTAACATCTGTGTCTGTTGGCCTTGGGACTATTCCATATTTGATCCCCATCAACCGTTCAAATGTTTTTTCAGTTCTTTGCCCACAAGATGGCAGCAGGCCTCCCTCTCACAAAACTGCACCACCATTAGCGTTTATTTCATGCGCAACTTCCCAATCACGTTTTAACTCATTTTAACTAAGCTTAATCTTATGAAGGTGATTACTTTGCAGTTATGATCACAGGACCTGCGCATGGAGCAGTCCATAATGAAAGGTGCTGGACCATTTTGCCACAGCCCCCACCTTACACAATCCTTTCTCTCCCGCGCTCTCTTTTTCTCAATGGCTTATTTTAGATTAGAGTGATCTTTCAAAATGTCACTGCCCTTCTATTCTTAAGTGAGTCACATAAAATAGACCTCTTGAGTCCTGCAGTGACGCATACATACAGTTATGCAAATCTGAGATGATCACATTTTAATACTAATGCGTCTGTTCTATCCTGCATTGATTTTGAGTGCCACACAAATGCATTGCTATGGTATCCTGAACGTAAACAACATATTTACATGTTGACCAATATCTATTATGAACAGCGCTGTGCAAATGTTATATTGCATTTAAAATGACTTGTATTTGTTTTTTAAATATATATTTACCAGAACGTAGACTTCTTTAAGCTTTACCTCTTATTATTATCCTCACTAGCTTTCCTTTTTCTCCCACTATTCAATTCTTTTGTTCTTACTTTCCTCCTCAGCGCTCCATCCATCCCGCCAGCAGTTCTCCTGAACTAGTCCCTGTCACGCTGCATGACCATCACAATGACAGAAGTTACCTGTGGAGATCTGAGATGTGTCCTTTACTCTTCCTCTCGCTCTCTTTGTCTACAGCTGTCCCAGTAAATCCAAGGGCTGTTCTCAATCCTCAATAAATGTTTTTTATGTTGTCTTTTTCCTTCCGATTTTCTATTTTCTTTCATCTGAAGCTCTTATTGTCTAGCAAACAGCATCTCTTCAACATCCAGGCATGGCTTCCTCATCCCCATCTCTCGTTCTGTGAATATTCCCTCTCTTCCTCCCCTATTCCCCCTCCCCCTCGCCTATTCCCCCTCCCTTATCCCAGAGTCTCTAGCTATATTTTATGCACACTCTTTCTCTCTCTCTCTCTCTCTCTCTCTCTCTCTCTCTCTCTCTCTCTCTCTTCCCCTCTCTCACACACAGACACACAAATGTGTTAATCTCTATTAGTCTGTAGTTTTGTAGATGAATCTACTTTATTGCTCGGCTCGTCAAATCAATATCATTAACATTCTTCTGACCTCTCACTATTCGCTTTGAATGAACTACCCCCTGCCCTACATTTTCAATCATTGTTCCTTGGTCCAAATTGACATTGCACATTCTGCTTGCTCTTTTTGTTCTTCTATCTCACTGTCTTTCATCTTCGTTATTGCTTTTTGCAGCATGTGCTACTTTTGAAGTTGTGTGTCATTTAATATCTACTTTTTTCTCCATGTCTAATCAGAAACTATCTCTCAATCTCGCTTATTCATATGTCATAATTTTTTTTCTTTCACAAAGCCAGATGTCTGCTTTTTGTGTTTACCCGTAGTCATTATTCAGTTTAATTGTGAGAAAAGTAATACAGAAAGTCATGATACGTACAATGATATTTTTTAGCGAAGTTTCCCTAGAACCCTCAGAGAGGGTTTATTATTTCACCATATGACTATTTTCTGCTATTATAAATCGGTTCTCATGTTTGCACATACACAGACCGTGGCCTCATTATTTATTACACCCAACCTCATTCCCTCCGACCAAGCCTTATATCTTAACCAACATCAATTTATTTTCAGATGTCCATCCCGTGTTTTTCCCTTAAATATGGAAGACAGTGGTAGACGAAGGGTATGTGGTTGTGAAAGGTCCTGTTTTAATCATTCCCCTGCAGCTTGACCAGTTCTCCCTAATCAAAGCAGACTCCTTTCAGCATCCTCAGGCTTTAAACCCACAACACTGCAAACCCACAATGATGATGTAGTCACACCGTTGGCTAAAGGAATGTTTGACAGCATAGATGCTCACAGGTGATGTTTCAACAAGCTGATTTATATAACCTCTGCTCTCCGGCTCGGGGAAGCCTTGTTGTTTCCTTGGAGTTTTGATTATCTTCTAGTGCAAATCACATCTGGTTTTACATAAGAAAACCATTTTTACATGAAGCCTTCACAGAAGAGCAGCACCAGTAATGACTTTGTTTGATGAGCCATATGTAAGAAGCTCCTGCAGTTTAAAAGCCTTTTTTGTAAGAATAACAGCCCTGCGTTTGACAGAGACATAGCTTATGTCATGATCAGCACCGTGGCCTGTTCACACCACATGTGAAATCACAGACGAATACTGCACTCATACCAAAACTTCAAATATTTGGCTAAATAAATAATTATAGTTGGCACTGACTGATGAGGGGCCAGTTGCATAAACAGCTTAGACTAGTCTTACAAATTAGTCTTTAATGGCTTCACTTATTTTCTCTATTTTTATAAATGATTTAAGCAAGGGAATAGCTTCGGCAACGATGCATTGCTACGCTGAGGACACAATGATGTTACCTCAAACTATTGAAATCCTTCAGGATTCTTTTAATATTTTACAGCATAATTGATCAAAATTGAAATTAGTTTTAAATGTAAACAAAACAAAGTATATAATTTTTACTCGTAGTCGTTCAATGTCATGGGCGCCTTCTATTTTCTACCTCGGATGGTTTGCATATTGAAAGAGTACCAGCCTATAAATATCTCGGATTATGGCTTGATGAGAAGCTGACTTTTGATGCTAGAGATTACTTGGTGAAGAAAATCAAACCAATTTTTGTGTTTCTCTTTCGACAAAAATAAAATCTCTCTTTTGGCATTAGAAAGCAAATTACATACAGAGTATGATAACCCATTCTAGATTTTGGTGATATTATCTATATGCATGCATCCTTTTTATTTTATGAAAAAGTTGTGGTATTTATCATGCTATTCATTGCGATTTATTTCAAATTCAAACAACTGTTATACTGATACTATTCCTTCTTTGAATAATTTTTTTAATATGCTGCTGTGTACTATGATGTTTTAATGAACCACATTTTTTACGGTCATCTTGGCCAGGAGTCCCTGGTAGAAGAGATTTATTTTATCGCAATCAGACTTGGGATAATAAACGATCTAAGAACTAAATCTATTTTTTTTCCTTCAAGACTGGACATAACTTCTTTAAGTCAGTTACATAAAAAGTTAGATTGGTCTAATTGAAATCTGAAAAGTAAGACTGATCTGTCCTAACTAACTGCTAGTCAGTGAGACTGGCAATGCAACTGGCCACAGATTTAGACCAGGGCAAAGAATATACTTATATCTATATTATATATTTATATTTATATTCATTTTTTCTGCACATATATTATTAGATTTTTAAAATGTTTCCTCTTTCTTCTTCTGCTGTTGTTAGACAAAATAGAAAAAATAGCCCAACCGTGTGCTGGATGGTACTGTCTGAGCCAGTGATTTATGTCTGAATCAAACCCGAGACCCCTAAAGGTTTATGGCGGGAAGTCAGTCCACCACCAATCACAGCAGCATGTGAGCTGTTATTACCCCTCTCTTCTGTTCCCCTCACCACCTCCAACACCTCTAGTCTCACCTTGAACCAGACAGTCCATAATTCACGTTGTCTTTATCTATCTCCTCTTGATTTTTGTGAGGCTCTTTGGATGCTGTTCAGTCTTGTAATTGACTAATTTTTATCCACTTTAGTACATCACTTAGACAGTTTTATTAGAGAGCCGTGTGTCAATATGGCTCACACACGTGATTGAAAATTGAAATGTCCTCATACGTGCCTCATGCTCTCATTAGTCATCACATGACAATTTTATGTGCAGCTTCCAGATTTGCTCAAATATACCAGCCTACCGTTTGGTCGACATGCAGGTTACTGTAATATCTGCTCAAATATTTCTTGCTTATGGCTTAGTCTCTCTCTCCTGCTCTCTCTTTCTCTTTTGCTTTCGCTTTGACCCTCTCACTAGTCCAGTGTTTTATGTTTAAGGAGGAAAGAGAGAATTTCTTGTCTCCATCCCAATGTCAGGGATGATGAGGTCGGCGTAGCTGAGAAGTGGCATTAGTTTTGGTTTGGTTTATCCTAGGCTTATCCGAGAGTATGATGAACTAAATATCTTGTTTTTAGGATTTTGTCATATTA